>NC_061881.1:1250000-2500000 GCF_905147765.1 Vanessa atalanta | reverse complement strand
CGTGATCAAATTTTTATATCTAATTTTATTTATCTGTATCTATTAGCAAAGATCAATCCCAGTCAAAAAGAGAATACGACTGTTATAAAAATAAAAGAATGTACTCAAATTGTATTGTTTTTTATTTAAAATTTCGCATTAAAGATTAATACTATTTTTGTCTTTTTATTACCAAAATATATGTAATTTATATAACAACCATCATCTATTGACATATTCCCATTAGTATTCATAGGATTAACTATTATAGATAGCTTTAAGTAAAATATTGAATAATCAAGGATTTCATTGTAATATTTTTCCCCTTGACAGCAATAGAGCAGCCGGGCGCTATAAAGTTTGAGATGACGAAGTTCGGTAACCCTACCATTGCCTGGGGTAATTACAGATTTATAAAGAAACTTACGAGGCGACTGAAAACCTGGTGGGAGTGTACGGCGAGGAAGAGCTCGGGTTGCCGATGTGTGGCTGTCACTGTTGATAATCGTCTGATTAAACTAAACGGTTGGCACAATCATTAAAAAATAATTCAACTTTGTTCAGATCGAAACTGAAGTGCATTCGATTTAACCTTAGATCTGAACTCAGGTAAAATAATGTCCTTTTGGCTTTGTACAATCACCTGTGTATTCGATACAGATATGCTATCTTTTACTACGGCATAAGGTCTGTATTTTTCAACTTGTAAAATTTTCAAATTTATATAGCGTATGCACTTATTGGATTTGACTGAAGAATACATAGCATATGGTGTTCTGACCAGAAACTATTTTCGAGTCAAATTTTCTGATAAAGTGTACAGAAATTCTGAGTTAATAACAATAGCTCAGGTCTATTTAAAAATCTTAATAAATACTTATTTTTTGTTCATGTTCTATGCGTTCAAGCATCATGTATCCGATTAAGTTTGGCACCTGTGTAAAGGTTTCTGCCATAGTACCGTCCTACAGGTGGCGCTCGAGTGGATACATCAGATTCCAATACAATTTATGTTTTGTATACTTTTATTTCTAGAGTAATTATCGATTTTTAGAAATTAGTTAAAATTAATAAAGAGTGCGTGAAATTTAACACATTTATGCAATAATATTTTCATATCTCAAAAGTTGTTCTTAGAATAATTAATTCTTAATTTTAAGACGAATGTAAATTTATCGTGTTTCTATTCTTTTTGAGTAAATATTGACTTTAGGTTTTTTTTTTATTTTGTATTTTATATTTGAAGTCGTGTAATTATTATACACAGTATTAAAGTCTCATCTCAAATAAGTAAATTTCTAGATAAATCCATCATTAGGCGTGCATTTTCAAATATTAATTAATATTGATTCTTTCTATTTTTAATAGTAGTTCGTAATGTCAACGAAATAAATTTTAATTAGATGTTAGTATGTAGTGAAAATAATGGGGATTATAGGAAATATTTAATATTTGGTGTTAATTAAGTTAACATTCATTATGCTATATTAATTAAGCTTTATCGTAAGATGATGGAAATGTAATAATAATTCATAACGAATTTAAATTTATACATTTTCTAATACTTCTGCGAGTAGCATATCTTTCAACAATATTGTTATGAATTATCATAAAAAAAATATAAAATCTTTCTTAGGCTTAGATTTGAAGTTCTTAACTGTAGTGTAGTCAAATTTTAATAGATATTGAAATATATGTAGCTATGTAATGAAATATCCTTAAATAGTGTTCATAATGTTCTTTTTTACAGTGTTAAATATACATCGATTTGTTTTATGAAAAAATTATGTTATTTTTACCTCAGATGTGACAGTTTATAATACAATATTTGTGTCTGATGCAATTTACATTAAAGTTAGTTCTTCGAACATTGTTTTATTTATTTGTAAGTACCAATCGTATCACATATTTCATTGAAAGTTAAGAAACATTTTAACGACTTTAATTATTGTATTTTTGTTATTTTTATGCATTAACAGTGTAAGGAGTCTGTTTTATTCTTGGCGAGCCAATGAGTAATCACTTACTATCACGAGGTACATTCGTTCGTTCGCCTTCTGAAATGAACAAAAAATGTTACGCTAAAGAATGTAACGGTTCTTTATTGCTGAGGGTTAGAGAGGATATTCTTTTTCGAATCGGTGGTAGATTTTATTTTAATTGGACAATCAATATGTCTTATGCTTCTATATTGAATAAAGGATTATTAATTTTGGTCAAGTAATGATAACAGAAAAAAAGATTACTTAAATGTGAGATACAGGGCAGGTAAAATAACATAATTTTTCTTTACAGAACCTAAGTTTGAATTGTCACAGAGAGGCAACTTGGTGGTGCAGATCGGTGAGTGGAGATTCAACAAGCACGCGTGTTGGGGTTCGAAAGTGCGCTGGACTTGCATTAAGAAAAAGGCCGGCTGTACCGCAGCCATCACCACCATCGATAATGTTATTGTGAAGATTCTGGGATCACATAACCATTAAAGCTTATTATATAATGATTATAATATTTAACGAAATTGATTTTCTAATAAGATATGTTATAAGACTTAAAAGTTTCAACAAATATAAATGTTTTGTATTGTTATAATGATGTTGATTTGGTTTTACGAGTGGTCGTACGTTAGTGTACGATATATTAAAAATCATAACACCGGATGTAGACTATTTTTATTACTCACGATCATTTAATTAATTAAGTAAGTGACCGACAATGAGTTTTACAAGAAAATAAAGAAGTAGGGGATTAAATTGCCTTCTTGTAATTCAAATATTATAAAATATATAGTTTAGTAATTTTAATTACTCATAACTCAGATCAAATATTTACTTTGTTAGCAATGATCTGCGATTGTGAATAAAATGTTTAGTGTAATGTTTCCGTTTTGAAGACTTTCATTGTAATTTCAGAAATTATATGACAAGAGTATTCTTCTTTGATGTAAGTGTTTAACTAATCTATGCCTGAACTAGCACTTTAGTAATTAACATAGTTATATAATGATTTTTAATAAAATATGATTCTATGCCTTAGTGCTTAGCTCGTTAGTAGACGATGTTGCATTTAATATGAACAATATATCGATTGCGCACGATTAGTATAGTTATAATCATACACGCACCGGATGTAATGTTCTCATATTCAATAAAGCTTCTTACCTTATTTGTCGTTTAATTTTTTCCATCCCCTAGCATTAGTCAGTTCTCGTACTTACCGGTGTTAACGAAAGACTTTCTTTCAGATTTAAATCCGGTATTTGCACAATCGCAGCGTGGGAACCCGGTGATAATGATCGGACAGTACCGTTTTAATAGGGTGAATAAGTACGGCAGCAGGACAAGATGGGTCTGCGTGAAGGCGAAAGCTGGCTGCAGAGCTTCGTTGCACACGATGGACAATGCTATCGTCAGAGTTTGGGGATTCCACGATCCTTTAGCCCATACTAGCGCTAATAGATTTTAATGCTATTTTGGAAGTTTTTAAATAGGAGAGAAAAGATGAACTCAGCTATTCTGTGCACAGTGTTAATGAATAGATAGCCTTCGTGGGCTTTTTCAAACAAACTCCTTGCGGCTTCGTTCCTAATTGTTGAAGCTGTTTTACGTATGTGTCAATTCTTAATGCTCTCTTCTTATGTCAACGAAACACTACCGATACGAACGTAAATGATTTTTAAATAATATATACGTAGGCATGAATGATGTGAAACCTCCGAGTCGGAGATATTTTATGGACATTTGAAATTCTAGAAAATGTTTTATGACATTTGCTTCTGACGAAACGGTGCTTTTCCTACTGCAATTGCTCTTTTTAAAATGTTACGAACATACGAGGCTCGAGAGCGAAATTTTATTATTAATAATATAAATTATAAAGTAGATATTAATAAAATCAAATAATAGGGTAGTTTTACATTTTGTTTATACGAAGGGTGGGTAGATGTAAGTGTTAACATATAGTTAAAAAGATTTGTAGTTCAAAATTAACTTCATCATCAGGAATCTTGCACAGAGTTACTAACTTAAATATTACTTAAGGTTTTGGTGGTGGATAAATAGTTAAAGGCTTTTATTCATATTTAATCGTGAGTAATGTTTATCTTTAATATTTTTGCCTACATAGAACATATATATACGTGTATTATTGATTTTTATAGATCGTTTTATTTCATTACCCATTGTCTTCATTTATATTTCATACCCATACCCGCAAAGCAATCACATCAATTTTATAATAATTTAAAAATTAAAGAAAGTAAAGTCTTTTTGACTTTTTGTCAACAATAGAATAGAATATTATTATTACTAATACAATATTGCATATTCATTAACGGTAAATACAAATATACATTGTTATTATAAGGAAGTAGACGTCAAAAATCAAAGTACGCTTGCTGTTAAAGACACCTTAGATAAAATGCAAAAAAAATGAATGAAGTATTTAGGAGGTGTTCCTGATAGCTTTTGTTTTTTAAACGTCTTTCTCATACACATGGTGTTATATCACTGTTTAAAACTGTTTGCTCAAATGGAAAAGGTGAGTATTTTAAATACTTATGTTACATATTAAAGTTTGTTAATAATTTGTTTGTCTCTCAATAACACTCGAAAGACTGGTCGAATTTAATTAGATTTGATAAAGGTTTTAGTGAGCCTATTCAAAACCAACTAACTCTTTTTCTCTGAAATCAAACCATAATAAGCAACATTAATATTATTTTCTCTCAGAAATTGTGTTGGTACCCTCTGAGGACTATCTCCAGCACCGCGTCCGCTCACTGTTAAAATCAAATAGAACGCGCTACTGCGGCTTCTAGTTACACAATTCAGATCCTTTTCACGATGCCTATCCTACAGATTGCAGGATAGCGAGAGGAAAGATGTTATATATCAAAAATAATAATTATATGTACTTTGCTTAGCCTCCTAAAATTGAAAAAGCTTGATTTTAAGTATTTACCTAATTTTTAGTATACTTCATCTGTCGTTTTAATAATACTGGGATAAGATACTCTACCATTATAAACTCTGCTTATGCTTCCGAGGCGTAATTTTTTTTAAATTTTATTTTAATATTATATACATTAAAATAATAACTCAAATGTTGTTAATTAGTAAATTAGCGCTGAAAATTACTCTACGTTCTGCTACGTCAGATGTGCAGTAGCCCTAAAACTATCTGTGTTTTGTACGAAGTTCAAATACTTTTACACATTTAACTCTGGATGCTGGTGAGTGTTCATAACTGTTATTTTTATTTTTCCAGTGAGTATTATTAGAACAAATCGTGGCACGTACATGTTGTTAGTGGGAGGACATCGGTTCTACAAAGAAAAGGAAACTGGTATCAGGACACGATGGCAATGTTCTATGAAGTCCAAAACAAGATGCAAAGCCTTCGTCAAGACTATCGAAGGAACGATCGTTGCTGTGTACTTAGAACATAGCCATTAATAAAAACAAATAGGGACATAGAATATTGAGATATTTAATTCTAGCTTATGAAGTATTAGTTCTAGCGATGAACATTCATAAAAATAAACGCCCGTATAGGGCTATTAGGGGTTGAAGCATTTAATTTCAAGAACTCTCATCTTTAAATAATTTTAAAATTAACCATTATTACAATATTGATAGTAAAAAATATTTGCCAACTCATTATTATCTACTAAGAACATATCAACCACGTCACGTACTCGTATCATGATTAAATTAATGTTTGTTATTATATATTATGGTTAATGGAAATAAAAATATAATTATTGATAAGCATTCACAAATACTTAAATATGAATAGTATTGTTTCGATTTATCGTAACGTATATCAATTTATTCCTTCTTTCGTACATATTCCATATAATTATATTAGAATGTAATGTAATATGTAAAATTCAGGTAAGTATTTTGGGTGAATTGTTGTGTTTGTTTTTCCAGTTCAAACCATTACGACGTCTCGCGGAACCCAAATGTTACTTGTAGGTAATCATCGTTTCTCCAACCAAGAGGAGTACGGCAATAAGAAGAGATGGCAATGTTCCGTCAGGAGTCGCACTAAGTGTAAAGCGTTTATAAGGACTATTGAGGGAGAAGTTGTAAAGGCTTATTTGGTTCATAATCACGACTAGAATTAAATAAATTAAAAGTCATAGGAATTATACAAATTCACAAAGAATGTCTTGTATGTTAATTTTATTTTTCAAGACATAGTTCAATTTGATGTTTACACTTTTTTATGGAAGGAATTAACTTATGTCATGAATATTCTATATTAAGTGTAAATAATATTGTACATATGTATAAAATGTGTTTCAATTAATTACATTTTTCAAATCAAATGAAATCTACCTTTTTATAAATCAGTTGAAATAAATATTCTATTATATATTTTTTTTTATTTATTTAAGTCCCTAATATACTTTAGGATTACTTATTTCTTACAAAAAAATCTCTGACGGTAACTATTGATTAATGGAATATGACTGTACTTTTATCATTTCCAGTTTCAGCGACATTCGAGAAAACTAGAGCAGGTAACTACGTGATGATGCTCGACGGTCACAGGTATAACAAACTAAACAGCTACAAAGGCCCAAAGGCGAGGTGGAACTGCGTGAAGTACCCGGCTGGTTGTCGTGTGTCAATTGTCACCTTCGATGATGAAATATTGAAGATTACAAATGAACATAATCATTAATCATTATTATTCAGCTGTTTATATTTAACACAATGTTTACCCCACGCATGTTTAATATGTATGATACATACATATACATTCAAACGATAATTACATACGTAGCAAGAAATGTAGCAATCAAACCAGTTACAATAGCAAAATAAAATAAAAATATTAACACTGATTTTCTGTCATTTAAAAAATAAAATCTATAAACGATTTAAAAAAAAAGAAGATTTGTAGGGATAATAATAATTTACAATTAAATATAAATAAAACTTTTATTAAAGATAATCTTATTTAAACCAATTTTAATTTGATCTTCCCACTGAAACGAATAAAATTTAGTGAGTGCTCTGAGTAGATTATCTTAAACAACGTCAGCTCAATCGTTTGTAACGTGTAAATGTCGACTACACGCTTAATGGTAATAAATATATATTTTTGCTTGACAACATGTTTTTATCGTTAATATTAGATATAGTACGGAGTTAATGAGTGAGTGAGTGAATGGAATAGTCGAATATAACTCGGTACATTTATAATTTCCAGTTACTGCAACATTTGAGAAAACACGAACTGGTAACTACGTGATGATGCTCGGTGGCTACAGATATAATAAAATAAACACCTCCAAAGGGCCGAAAGCGAGGTGGTACTGCGTGAAGTACCCGGCTGGGTGCCGGGCGTCAATCGTCACCATTGATGATGAAATTGTGAAGATTGTAAATGAACATAATCATTAAACGATCGAAACGATTGCATATATTTTATATGTCACGCGCAATCATGCAAATATTTTTAAATGCTAAAAGCCCGTCGCTTCCTACTTGCCCCCTTAAAGTCGCAATTTTCTAAAATCTTACCTTAAGCGATGCTTGCTATATAAAATAAATCTATGTTATAAAAATTAACTTTCTAAAGTAGTTTTGGCCATGCGTTGATAGTCAGTCAGATTCTACGAGAACATATGTATGAGTTCATAATTGTGTCAATAATTAAATGTTTAAACGGTAATGTAGAAATATTTCTTACTGCTAATGTACTAGCCCTAATACTGATATGATAAATTCGAGAAGATAAATTGAAAAATAATAAAAGCGACAAATTGTATAAGCCATGAGCTTGTGCTCCCGGCGGCCATGGTCCTGCCTTGGTACGGTAGAGTTGCGACTCTCTTCTATATTCATAAAACTTATGTATATCTGCTGGTATACTGTTGAACAATCGATACTTTTGTATATGTTATCAAATAAAGTGATTAAACAGAATAATTTTCATTTAAAATTTTCGTTACGTAAAACCTTTCAAACGCTTTAAATAAAGATAAAAACGTTAACCTAATAAAATATTATTTTTCAGTTCCAATATTCGGTAAGAGTCGCTTAGGAAATCCCGTGATCTTGATTGGCACTTATCGCTTCACGAGAGCCTCCCAGAGTAACAGAGGACCGAAGATACGTTGGGTTTGTAACAAGACCCCACACGGCTGTCGAGCGGTACTCTTTACTGTGGATGACGTCATAATAAAAACAAAAAATGAACATAACCACTAATTAAATTACATATTATGATTAATAAAGAGTCTTATTCGAACACTTCAAATTTTTATATTTTTATAATAAACTTAAAACTTTAATATTTCTATATTTTTAATAGACAAAATGAATGAAGGGCTTTTATACTGTTAAATATATCCATTTCATTATTATCTTGTAAATAGAATAAAATATATAGAATACTAAAAATAAAATCCTGCAATATGGTTATAACAAGAAGAAAGTAGGAATAAAACAATAATGTCTCTGTCAATCAATATCGTTGAAAGAAAAGCAGTGTTTATATGTAAATCAGCGTACAGTACGACACAACTTACATGTAGCTTCGGCAAAATTCGTAAAACCGATCACAGCCGAATAAATTGTGTCTACAAAATCATCAATCTTTATTTATTTCTTATGGGAAAATGATCTTTAAACAAACATAATAATTTGTAACTTCATATACCCAAATACATTCGTCAAATTGACGTTTGATTGTTTTTTTTTTTTAATTTGTCGATAATACATTTAGATTGTGTCGTACTATATTAAGCTATTCTTGCAGGACGAACAGTTAACTGGACCTCGGACGGTAACTGGTACCCTCTATAGACATTGTTAGAAGATATAGTTTAGGTGTATATTGAATTTTTATATGGTCAATGTATTAAACAGTACGAGGCTGTGTCCAATCGTCTTGTGTAAACTGTTAAAGTGATATGTAAACATACCATTATTATATCTAAACAATTTTAAGTTTAATAGAATAAGCCATATAGTAAATAGTCTATTGATGATATAATAAGTAGTTAAAATTACCAACTTCTTTTTTTATGATGTAGGTAGGCGGTCGGGCAAATGGTCCACCTGATGGTAAGTGGTCACGACTGCCAACAGATATTCGCGTTTTTAGAAAATATTAACCAATCCATAGATAGAAAATGCGCTATCAACCTTGGGAGCTAAGTTATTATGCCTGTAGTTACACTAGCCCGCTCACCCTTCAAGCTAGAACAGAAAAAATATAAGTATTGATATAGTGGTAGTATCTGATTATATAGATATATCATTCGATAGATATAAAAATCAACAACATAGGTTACCTTTATATTAAAATTGGATAAAAGGGTGTACATTAGATAGGAAATAGATAAAATTAGGGTTGGTTGGATTTATTAAGTAAATTTTACGTTCATTTTTGTTTTGTCTTTTTACATAAAAATATGGCTTAAAATCTCCTCATGAACTCTCGGAGTCCTTTCGGACGTGACACGCGGTCGATTATATTATTTAGAAATTCCAATTATTATTGTTTAGTTATTAACATGTACAGGAAGAACCAGCTTTCTTCCTTTTCCCACACAGGAGTTGATTAAAAAGAGTTTAAATTTAAATAAAAACAGTAGTAGTGTGGAGTCAAATTATTGTAAAATGTCGTTTCATCGCTTATATTCGTACGTCCATTATTAATAATTAAATTATAATGAGATGTAATGAGAACTTATGAATTGTGTATGACTTCTGGCTGGTTTCTAAGAATCTTATTGTAAATTAACAATATATAGTAAATTAACAAATTAATCGCTGATTAAATTGATATCCGAAAAATGTAATAAAGTATGATAATCGACAAAATAGTTGTGGACATGGTTTGTGAACTGGACTAAGAAATAAAGACCATTATAGCGACAAAACCGATGCCATCACTAATCGGCTTTTTGAAAATATCTTCCCCCGAAGTCCTGGATACAGAACACCGGTTGAGTCAACAAAACTTTATTGACTTTACAATGCAGAATTTTTTAGTTCGTAGTTCATTCATAGAATTATTTCGTTCAGAAATTTGTCAAAAGGACCATAATTTGATCAACCTATTTTAGAAGCCAGTCGAAAGTCGTAAGTTGTTAAATATTTAATGTTAAGCAGTTTTAGGTTAAATAAGTTAATTTTACTTTATTTAGTAAGATCCTTAATATATGTATGTTTATAAGAACGATGAAAATAAACGAGGTATTAGAATCAAAGAAAATATCTTTAAAACCTTTGTATATTGATTTTTATCATAGAAGTAAAGTCACGTGTGTCAAATAGACACTGGTTGTGTATGACATTTGTATACAGTAGGTACTTCAGGATAAATATTGTATCAAGTACTGTAGGTATTTTTTATGGTAAACGCGTTGCCAAACATAGGATCTAAAATGTTAAGTATCTTGCATCAGTAATCACATAAGCACATTGACTCTACAGATCTGAACAGGGAAATATAAACTATATGTATTTAACGGCTAATTGCTGATGGTTAACTTTGAAAAAGCTTTTGTCAAGCTTTTGTCAATCTGTTGATGCATATAACGTTTAATAATATCTTAGTTTGTATTTCAGATTTTTCTCCAATTTTTGTTCCGACAAAACGTGGGAATGTAGTCATGCTGGTAGGATCTTATCGTTTCAACAGAGTATACGGCAAAGGACCAAAATTTAGGTGGAGATGCTCTAGAAATCCGTTTGGTTGTCGAGCGAAGCTCTACACACTAGAAGACAAAATTATAAGCTTTGCACGGAGACACAATCATTGAAGAATATAAATGCATAAAGTTTCTTTGACAAAAATATCAAACGTCAGACAAGCTTTCGCCTCTTTTATACAAAGCTGGCTACCATGATGTGAAATTTGAAAGCACGAATGGGCCGTCTGTCTTTGATAAAAATAAAAATGCTTATAATCATCCCCACAAAAAACATTAAAGATTTATACCTGAATAAAGACATTATATTTAGACCGTTGAAATTCCTAAATTTTTATACAAAAAGGTATAATATTAACTTTATAATAATAAAATGTTTTTAAATAAGTTACTTTTTGTTATACTTATTGATATTTCCAATTCTTCAAATTTTTAACATAATCCAATTAAATAAATTTAATTGTTCTTTGTGGAAAATAGTCATGAGTTACAAACGAGTTTATTATATTTTCACATCACGTCAGTCTATACACACCGACTCGACGTTTGGAACTCTACAACAGCGCAGTTTTAAGATGGTATTTGCGCCACAAAATAAAATCATGATAAAAAAATAAGTCGTAGTTTTCGTCGGTGGTTTAATCGATATGATCTTTAAAACAAAAGCGCGCAGCACATCTGGATGCCCTCCGGTGTTAATGTCCGTGGACAATGCTAATTTATTATATATATTTCTTCCTGTTAGTTGTAGTTGATTCTCTAAAAAAGTTTCAAACGGTTCGAGACTCATTAGACTTGAAATGAAGACGTAAAAAGTTCGATAAGATCAGAAGCTCAGAAGCAGAAGCAGATACATTGCTTTGTATATCTAAAGTTTAAGCTTGCTTTTAAGTGTAAGTTGCTAACGAAAAGTCAAATATATGTAACGAATTACAAAAAATATATGCTAACGAATTACAAAATTTTTCGTTTTATGTTTTGCATACTCTAATACGAAATTAATGTATATTATATTGTAATAAGGTACTCGCTGAAACTTGCTATTTTTTTTTTTCGTATTATTTATATCCTTCCTATGACTTTCATTTTTATATAGATAAATTACATAATAGTTAGCGTTTTTTTTGGTTTTGTAACTTTTTTTTTCTCTTATTACGTTTATAATTTTTTCTTTATTACCTGTTTTGTACTAACCACTTTTTATTTACTTGCACTTTTTTTTATTACAATATTTGTTGCTTGCTAATTTTTTTTAAAATTGTCCATTAAATCCTCTTTCCTATTTATCTTTTAGATATCATTTTTTGCTTTGCTTTTTAACATTTTGTTATGTATGTTGCAAATTCTTCCTTTCAGTTCCCGTGTTTGGTAAAAGTCGTTTCGGAAGAACTGTCATTTTAGTAGGCAAGCATACATTTAGCACATCGGGACCACGTGGTAAAGGACGTTGGTGTTGTAATAAAAGGGGTTGTAAGGCAACTTTGTTTACTAAAAACGATGTCATAGTTGCCACACGTCAAGATCACAATCACTAAAATCTATATAAAAAAACGCGTTCAAGTTTTTCAATTTGTTTTTATTACTTATTTACTGCTGATAATGATATTTTTTATTTACTACTTGATGTGGATAAAACGAGAGTTTCATAGATTTGGTCACATGTCATGGCATTACAGGCAGGTCACATGTGTATATATTGACAATTTTCTATTTTCTGTGTCTTTTCAATAATCGAGCACCTTTTGTTTCATGATATACGCACCACCGATATGCAAATTTGATTTATTACACGGAAAATAGATCCAAAGTGGCTATGTTTAATTAAATCTTTGGTCGAAATGTTCGTGCTTTATTTAAATACAAAATGTTTGTGTTAATAGGCTCATTAGGTATTCGAAATGTTATATATTTTTTCAATTAAGCAAGTTTTTCCTCGCTACGTTCTAGTATATGTTACGTTATGAAATACCGACAATAATATGACATTTATATATTTAGTTGAATGGTTAAGTATGGCCTTTGGCACTCGACTTGAAATATAAAATATTTTTGATATTGATTTAGTTTTTGTTATTTTGCTCATGATAAAGAGGTTATTGTTATAATTTTTATATTTTGTTTTGTTTAGAAACTTATATATTTTTGTTATGTTATGTTCTAACAAAAATTGTCTACATAAAGAAAGGCGAAGTAAATGACATTTTTTTATTGTTTAAGTATAAGTTTTGAAGGACTGTATTGGTGGTTTATTTCATAATATCCTTTAAAAAAATAAAACTTGCCTTGTATATTATTTTGTATACATTTTTAAATGAGTAATAAAATATTGTTTTTCCATATTTAATATAAATAATATTTCAGGTCCTCATTTCGAACCGTCGAGTAATGGCAGGAAGATATTATGTATTGGAGCACATCGCTATGGAATGTATCATAGATCCAAAGATTCAAAAGTCACTTGGATATGTACGAAGAAGAGTTACGGCTGTCGAGCCACGGTCGTCACTATTGATGATTTTATTGTCAGAACGAAAAATGCACACAAACATTAAATTCAAATAGAATTTACAAAAAAATATTAAATTAAATTTTAATGTTATACATAATTTATGTAATTAACATTAATATTTTAAAACTTCACTATGACACAAGTGATGGAGGAAGTCAGAAAACATTTTACTAATCTGACTAGACTTTATTAAATATGACGCTATTACCGGTTCAATTTTATTATCGGTTTTATTGCAATTCCTGACTTTAGATTTTCTGCTCCTAAGAACTGTCACCAAATTAAAAATAAGGAAGTAGAGTTACAGTTACAGCGAAACAGAGTTTTTGGGGGTATAAAAATGAGATTGAGAGAAGCATTAATACCTTCTATACAATTGGCTATACTCTGTTGATAATAACCATAATTGGAGGAGGACATAACGATACTTACATATATATGACCTTTATTAGAAAACTAATATAAATTTGTAAGAGATTTATTCGTATGTGGTTTATTTAATTAGTTTGTCGGATTTAAAATAAATATATTAATGGTATCTGTAACTTTTAAGTATGGTATCGTACTTTTAATAATTCGAAAAATGGCTGGTCGATAACGAGTTGGAATAAATAAGCAGTAAATTGATTAGAGATTGTAATCGAAGAAGATAAAAAGATCATGTGAGGAAAAATACATTATAGTGAATAAAAAATTGTATAAATTATTGTTTTATTCACGACTAACCCTGCGATCATTTAATTTAAACGATCGAGTTTCGATCGCTTCTAAAAGTGCAAAATTAGAAGTTGAATGAATTCATGATACAATATCGATTCAACACAATTATATTTTTTCTGTTATTTCTAGATAGGTAGGATTAGTAAATGGGCCACCTAATGGTATGAAGTATTTACAATTCCTTACATGGCCAATGTGCCATCAGCATTTGTTCCTGTATGTAGAGTATCTCCCTCAAACCGGAATACAACAAAACTTAGTAGTGTTCTCTGGCAGAATAATAATTGATGAGTGTGACCTATTCAGTCGGGCTTGCACAAAGCCATACCACCAAAAATATAAATATTGAAATACCATCGTAAACAGTACAACTTTGATTTAAGTAAAATAACAGAGCAATTATATATTATACTTCCTATAAAATGTGAAACACATTTATATAGGATTTTATTTTACTTGACTAGCAATTAGACTACACACACTTGGCTGCTGATAAAACAATCACATCTAAATTTTAATTGTTAAAAATAATTTTCTCTAAATGTCCCACTGCTCCACTAGGCTTTCTCTCCCTTTCAGAAAAAGGTTTGGAGCTTATTCCACCATGCTGCTAATGCGGTACCAAAGCGCATATATACACAGATATACATGTGGCAAAATTTAATTGAATTAAATACATTCAGGTTTACTCACGATGTTTTCCTTCACTGCCGAGCACGAGATGATTTAAAAACACTAATTAACTACTTGAAAACGAGCGAACATATCTGTTGCTTTTTAAAAATTTAAAGAAGTAAACCAAAAGCAATTGTAAATTTCAGGACCTGTCTTTAAGTTATCTAGGTTTGGAAAACCAGTGATAGAATTAGATGGATACAGGTACAACAAACGGAGTGACAGCAAGGGACCGCGAGGATGCTGGCAGTGTACGAGAGTGTCGAAGGGTTGTCGAGCGACCATTGTCACATTTGATGATACCATTATCAAGATAAAAAGTGACCACAACCATTAATACATTCTTATAAATTTATTTTGGAAATAATCTAAAAAAAATGTATTTAAATATTTTTCGGAACATTGCTCAAGTAAAATTTTAATATAATTTTTTGTGATGTTTTAGTTCAAAAATATTTTTAATATCTTACAAAAGTAGTCACTTAGTGGGTATTTTACTGTAGAGGTTGTTTTAACTGTATTTTATTTCTAGTGAGATTCGAGACAACCCGTTTCGGCAACCCTGTGATGGTCCTCGGCAAATATCGGTACAACAAGTGGAGTTACAGCAGGGCTCCTCACGTGCGCTGGACATGCGTTAAGAACCAGATGGGTTGCCGCGCCACCATCACCACCATTGATAATGTTATAGTTCGTGCGAGGAACTTCCACACACATTCGTGATTCAATGTGATTAACAGGAATGAAAATGTCTCATATAAATATAATTTTGTATATATTTTAATATCCGGTCTGATAAAACCAAATAATAATATCCTATTTTTATATTCGGTGAAATGAAAATGATGTGTAACAGTCAACCACGAGTGTCCACTGTAGCAACAGTGTTGCCGATATTACTTGAATTATTTATCTTGTATATTATTATAGTGTTTAGGATTTTGAAGCGATATTTTCGCTTAAATTATTATTCACTAATATATATTCTTTATCGTGTTTTAAATGATTTACCTAATCTTAGTATCTGTATCTGCACAATATAATAGATACGTTAAACGATAGATGAAACTTAATATCTATACACTTGGTGCATTTAATGTTATACTTTTTAATTTATATTGTGGTTAATTTTATGATACAATTAAATTACGCATTTTTATATGAATGTGATGCGGTATTCAGTTCCCAATGTACCCAATAACATTTATGTTTGGTTGGGTGTCATTTAAATATAAACTGTGAAAGTATTAAACGTCAGTCATATTTTAAAGTCTAGGTTATTGGATAGCTTTAACTCAAGACTGTAATAGCCAATTTAGTATTTATTATATTTTAAATAAAAATATTTTATGCAATTAAAGCTGTCTGGAGTTGTTGTAATGAGATGTAGGCAACATGGTAACCAACACGGAAAACAAGTCACTGATTCAAAGCCTGGGCCTCAATTTTACTAACAAATTTGCATTATCGCAATCGAATCGAAACATAATCGTCGCATTTCAGCTTTTTTCTTACTAATACTATGACCCAGTTGTGGTTGTGTCAAAGTTGGATCGGAATAAAATCTGAATCGTATCGTAATCGTATGAATAATCAAAACTTGGATCGAAATAGAATTGGGAACGTATCCATTACCTTTATGAATTAGTAGATTTGGCCCAAAGTTAGTTTTAAAATTTTTATCTCCTTTATGTCTACAGTTCATCTTGTTTGGTGTAAAACCTCCGTCTGTTTCATGTATCCACCATATGCAGAAGAGCAACTTTCCTTGTCAGGAATGATCTTGGTCTACTGGTGCGATACTTAATATTTATTTCTTTTTAATTTCCTAAGTCACGTATGGCCTTTGACCCTGCTGATCTTTCTTTGGTTGGTATGAATGGTCATCCCATCCGACTGTTAGTCGGTCAGTCTCTGTTGGTACAGACCACATATTACATATTTTGTACAAGCATCAGTAACTCTGTTTTAGAAAACTCAAATGTGTTTGAGAATGAAACTCCAGCTATAACTAATTTCTGATTCGATAAATATACAACCAATACCTTTACTATAAGGCGGCTAAGATTTAGCATAAGTACGAGCAATATATTAATAAAAATTGCCTTTAATTTAGAAATAAAGAAAAATATGTTAACTAATAGGTTATAGTATTATTTAATATATTAAACTATATCGTAACATAATTGTAGATAAGGCTTGAGCTATGGCCATACTTTTCTCGACTGCCACTGCTGGTCAGTGTTACAATGCATGTCTTTATTAAACACTAAATATATTTACTGATTGTTGTTTTTCTAGTAGCTATTTAACAAACCCAATCAAGCAACATGATTTCAATGTGCATTTTAAATATTGCCAAATATCTTGTCAGTTTCGCTACTATACAAATTAAAAATAAACCGCTGTTATCTGGACCGTAGCAAAATCTCCTTCGTGTCTTCTCCATCGCACGCGACATTGGCTAGTAATTTGCTCCATTATAACCATAAAAAGTAATATAAGCTAACACTACGCTGTATCCTAATGTACTCGTAACTCTATATTTCTGCAACACTGTCATAATTAAATTCTAAAAATAATTAGTAAGCGTTCACATAATAGCCGCGCATTAAGCACCTGACAATCAAATAAACAAAAATTGTATTACTTTTCCTTTAATTGTTTAGCAGCGGATACACAAATGCAAGACACCATATATATTTTTGTAAAAATGAAATCGAATATTGCAAAGATTTTACTCAGAAAATATTTGTGTGAATAAATGCAAATATTTTAAAACTATAAAAGTGTTAGATATGTAAAATTTGTGATCTTCACTTGTGTGGACGCAGCATAATTACATGTAAAAAAAAATGATTATGTTTAGAAAATGAAAAATAATAATAAACTAATTATTTTAATATATCTTTTTTATTGTTGATTCTTAATCATGTAATTATCTAAAACAATCGAGGGTGACCTGAAAGTTAAATTATGTTTTCGTTAAAGGTCTATCAACGCAAGGAGCTATTTTCACCAAGTCCAGGTTTGGGAAGCCAGTTATACAGATTGGTGGGTATCGGTATAATAAGTGGACTGGGTCGAAAGGGGTCAGAGCACGGTGGGTGTGCGTAAAAGCTGGCTACGGCTGCCGAGCTACAATCATCACCCTAAACGATGACATCATACAGTTCTGCCATGAGCATAACCATTGATTAATAATGTTAGTAATTAAAATATTAAACGTTGTTGGGTGTAATAAACAAATTCTAAACATTTTAATTATTTTATGCATTTTCTTTATTATTATTATCCTCGTTAAAAACTTCATTTATCATTATGTAATTAAATTATTTATATTTATTTATTATTAACACAAATGTGATTATATTATTTTTCCTGTAAATTAATGCATATGAATTTTTAGGCTTCATAGGCTTTGTTTAATCGAAAACGTTTCAAATCACCTACTCGTAGCTTAGTTAATAAAGTACAAATCAAAATAAATATTTTATTATTGCAATCGGCGTTATTTTCGTTTTTCTTTGCCCTAAAGTATATTTATGGTAGAAGTGAAGCCTAACTATTATTATTTATTATTATTTATAATGACAGTAGATGTTCCATTTTACGAGGTCATGTCTATTGTGCATGTAGGAACACGGGCTCACTCATCCTTCAAAACTAGAAATACTGAGTATTGCTGTTTGGCGGTAGAATATGTGATCGGAGGCCATCCACTGATCACATATTCTAAAAGTATTTTTTATCATTACTTACCTAGACGGTTTGCACAAAGTTCTACCACAAAATAAAACGTTGTCATCCATTACGAGCATTTTTCAAAAAGTTATGATATTTTCATTTATTTATTCTAGGAGAGATAGATAATCATATATTTTTGATCTAGGGATTCTGGATAGGAAGAGAGCATTTTGACAGCTCATTTTCATGACTCCATTCTCGATTAAACGAATTAAAAATGGTGGACTTATTTGTAATAAATTGTCTGAGCATTTTATGTTTTCTGCAAGTAACTTACCTTATACATAAAATAATGTTTATCAATTTTAAAACGCAATTCCAGAAGCGGTATTCGTTTTATCTCGCAATGGAAATCCGGTGATACAAATGGGCCAGTACAGATACAGGAAGTGGACTGGCAGCAAGGGCCCCAAGACGCGTTGGATCTGCAACAGCAATAACAAAGGCTGTTTAGCTAAAATATGGACTATTTACGGAGAAATAGTTAAATCACAAGTCGAACATAATCATTGAGTTTTAAATGCAAAGTCTACGAAAAAGAAAAAACAAAAAAGCATTCGTAATTATTGCGAACGGTATTCTTTGTCTGAGAATATATCGATAGAAATGGCTTCGACCAATATAACGGTGATTACTTATAACAACTACTTGTTACAAAATGTCATTCAAACCATTTTGATATGGTTATATTAATCTGTGCCCTCTTGGCACAAACAAAAGCCAAAATAAAAAAAAAGTTGTTATATTATGATAGTTTCAACAAATTTAAATAACAGCGTTAAGTAATTAGTTTTAGCTGTCTTTTTTTTTGAGATTTAGGTTGGTGGACGAACAAATGGGCCACCTGATGGTAAGTGGACACCACCGCCCATAGACAATGGCACTGTAAGAAATATTAACCATTCCTTACATCACCAATGCGCCACCAACCTTGGGAACTAAGATATTATGTTCCGTGTGCCTGTTACACTGGCTCACTCACCCTTCAAACCCGAACACAACAATACTGAGTACTACTGTTTGGCGGTAGAATATCTGATGAGTGGGTGATACTTATCCAGGCGGGCTTGCACAAGGCCCTACCACCAAGTAATTTTTCTAGAAACCAAAGCGATCCAAAAATATAAACAACATTAAAAATGTGTATGATATATTTAATTTTAATTTATTTCCTTGTAATCATAAAACATTCCTGTTGATCATAGTTTTACAATAATAGAGTTTCAAAGACATTTCTAGATATTTATTGACGTTATTATAAAACAGGGACCATGTTACTTGTAGTCATTCTTGCCTGTGGGTTTATTTCATTTGGTGTCATATTAGTTTTATGAAAGATGTTTATGATATTTATGTATTCAATTTATTTTATAACTTAGCAATATATACGACATTTGTTCAATTGTACGAATTCGATTTGGAGTAAATAATGTTAATTATATATTTATGGCAACAGTTAGATGTTGGGGAATAATCGTAATTGTTTGATCTTTATTGTAAGAATAAAATTGTAATAAACACACATTGCTTATTTACTGCACCTGTTTCATGATTAGTATGTTTTTCTTAATATTTATTATACGTATATTGTTTTGTTATAATATAAGAAATATTAAAGTGACGGCAAGTAAAGCCTAAAGTTTCAATACACTTACCTCCAACGATTTTTACGATGCATTACAATTGTTAAAATACGTTATGTATTTTAAATTTTATGAATTATTTTCCTGATTAGTAAGGCCAGAAAATTCTAATCCAATAAATTAAGTTTACAAGAGCCATCATATTTGACGTAATTGGAATTTAATTTTAATTATATTTTATATTTAATTTATTTTTAGACCCAGTATTTTTATTATCTCGCAATGGAAACCCTGTCATACAGCACGGTCAGTATAGATTTAACCGATGGAGCGGCAGCAAGGGGCCTAAAGTCCGGTGGATATGCACCGCGAACCACAAAGGCTGCAGGGCGAAGATCATCACTATTGATGATGAAATCGTCAAATACGGAGGACAACATAACCATTAATCCTTTAAAATTAAAAATAGTAAATCTTAAATTATGTATTTGTGCAATGTGCATTTCTGTAAACATTTATATTTCATACAAGGAAATTAAAAATTGAATGTAATTTTTGACTTCTTGCTACTGTCAATCAAGGATTTTACCGTTAAAAGACAAAATGTTAGAAACATTACTATATAAATGTATATCAATAATAAATACTTTTATATTATCATATCACGCTGACATCATCACATTTTGGATACTAAAAGATTACAAACATTTCTAATTAATTCCAGGACCTATATTCATTTCATCTCGTAGTGGCAATCCCATGATACAGATAGGAGATCATAAGTTCCGGAAATGTGGAAGTACCGGCTCAAAGACGAGATGGATATGTAACTATGATAGATACGGCTGCAAGGCCAAAATATTTACACATGATGATGAAATTATATATTGTAACAACGAACATTACCATGTAAAATAATTACGTGATGATCTCATTTTCTGTATCGATTCCAGTCGAGGCGGCGGTAAGATTGTTTGTTTGATAATTATGTATTTATTCTGGATTTCAATATAGATTTCGCAGTTGCCATCCACATAGTGGATATCCTCTGAAGCGACAACACTTTGTCAGATATGGACGCGGGGGTCCGTAAGCACACCTGCGTACTCCATCGGAATAGATATAGCGTGACTCTTAAGCGATTATTGTGGGTTTAAGTCCTGGCAAGCACCAGTGAATTTCTACGGGCCTCTTTACGTGTTCATATATTATCCGTATCCTCACGTATTTTAGAACCGTTAATTTCATCTCGTAGTCGCAACCTCATGATATAAGTACATAGAAGATCATCATTTCTGATTATGTGGACCCGCGCGAAGATGAGATCGAAATGGAATTATGATAGAAAAGGCTGTAGAGCAAAAATATTTATTGTAATGACGAACGCAAACTTACAAAATAATGTTAGGATTATAAACTTGGTAGCTGATTATCGCCTGTAAATATAATGTACCTCAGATAGAGATTATTTACAATTAAATAAGTCGTTCTTACTGTTATTAATATTGTTTTATTAATTGCAAATTTTAAAAGCATGTTTAACACAGTTTGTTCTAAAATGTACTTATATATTGTTTTTAAATAAATCTTATGTGTGATTTGCAGAACCAATCTTCTGTTTATCACGTTGTGGTAATCCTGTTATCCAACTAGGAAAATATAGATTCAGAAAAGGTGGTCGCAGTAAAGGCATTAAGCTTCGTTGGGTCTGCAACAACAATTACAAGGGTTGCAAGGCGAAAATAGTTACTATTGAAGAAAAAATTTTAGCCCATCTACATGAACACAATCATTAAATTATATGTAAAATACACAGTAAAAGAAATTATGCAATAGTTCTATAGTAATGTCATAAAAAATATTAATATACAATTTAAAGACATTAAGAGTTTCATTACCTTTATTAATCCACATAGTTTTGAACAGCGATATTGTGAATTGACATTATTACATCATTATAAGTTAGCTGTATTTATTGCTTTCGATTAATATAATCAATGAACGTTATAGCTTAACATGCTCCTGCGGCGCGGTGAGGAAACAATCCTTACAATTATTTGCGTATAGGAAAATTAACATTTTTTTCAGGAACTTTACAAGTTTGCGTTACGTTACCGTTTTCATGAAAATGTTATTTCAGTTCCACGATTCCTATTATCTCGGTCTGGTAATCCAGTGATACAAGTTGGAGGTTACAGATTTAGAAAAGGCACCGGGAGTAAGGGCGCCAAAGCAAGATGGATTTGCAATTATGACCAGAGAGGCTGCAGGGCGAAGATAATAACCATTGACCATGAAATAGTTAAGATTGATAACAAACACAATCATTGATTCCTTTAATATATTATGCTATATAATTGATTGCAAAAAAAGGTATTTATAAATGTCAATGCAAAAGAATATTTTTTAAAGATTTAAATATAATTTGTAAATAAAAAATATGGTTATGAAAACAGTTTTTTTCTAGCAAATTGACTTAAATCACATTTACCACTCCTGCTTGGAATATAATATACGTATAATGCAAAATTAATTTTATATTGTAAAATCTTCTCTTTTTTATTTTAGAAATATTTAGTGTCGAATCGAGTTCTAATTGTATTACACACTAACTAGAAAATATTTAAATATTATGTTAAGTTTATGTTTCGTTCACTTCGTCTGATGTTCATAAAACTGACATACAGACAAAATAAATGAGTTTTCGGGGTTTATTTGTGTTTATATTTTATCTTGCGCTCGGCGATGTAAGTGAACGTCATTCAGAAACTTGCATTCGTCGGATTAAATTATGCCACATCACCAACTCGCACTAAACCAGCGTGCTGGTACCCAAAGATTGTCTTTATGAGGAGGATAAGCCTAAAAGTAAAACATTTACAAGCTGTTACTTTATTAAGTTTTTTTCAAACACATGATTTTAGTATGCATATATGTTGCATAATATTGACACATACTTTGAGCTTCTTTTATTTCATTTTATGAAGGAAGATGAGCGAATCTGCAGCTGATAATAGGTTGCCTTCGATGATTATACCTTCAATGCGACCCAACATATAAGAGTCATTACTTGTTATTAATTAAGATCCGTCCAACCTACATACAAGAAAAGTACACTCATGGTTGGAACCACTAAAACAGTCGCAACTGTAATAATGCCATCTCTTAAATTAAAACATAATTTTTAAAAAACACCTTTTATTCAAAGTATGCCCGAAAAGTAGAATTTCGTAGAATTGTTGTTACCTTAAAATTTATTTCCATTAATATTAGCTTTAAAGTTTCTTATTATAAGAATATTTGCAATTGTTTCAGGTAAACCTAAGCCAGTATTCACACTGTCAAAGCGCGGACGTCCAGTGATTTTACTCGACGGCTATAGGTTCAACAAGTGCGTGGGCAACGGTCCACAAGCACGCTGGGTGTGCGTCAAACGCAACAGTTACAAGTGTCCTTCCAAGATTAAAACTTGTAACGATGTCATTGTATTTCAAGTACCACATAACCACTAGATGCTTGGTATGACTGAGCCTTATTACGTTGTATTAGTTGTAATACAGAATGTATAGTAATTTAAATAAATGTTAAATAAAGATTAATTTAATATGTTAAAGTTGTATTATCATTTGTTTATCAAAAATTGCCAATTTGTCGGTATAAGGTCCGCGCGCAGGACCTTTGGAATGGATACCGAAAGTCGAATATTCATATTTTATTTTGTTATGTTCTGGTTTGAAGTGTAATTAAGTCAGTGGCTCTACAGGCACTAGAGACAGACCCTCTTAGATAATATGGTTAGCGGTGCTTTCATTATCTAAGAAATTATTTATTATTAATATATTAATTTAGATATTAATGTATTTCTTAAAATAAGGTCGCTAGCAAAACTCATACTGTGGATTATACAAATTTTGTCACGTATTATTATTAATAATTGGCGGTTAAGATCATCGAGCTGTGAATATGTATATTTGGATATTCTTTTCGATTGTCTAGAATGTATCGTTGCAAGCTATTTCTGTTTCAGGGATAAAGTTTCTGACAACACGAAACGGAACTCCAGTTATCCAAATGGGTCCTTATCGTTATAATTTATGGAGCGGCAGCAAAAATAAGTATCGCAGAAGATGGATCTGCGTGAAGGTACATTCCGGATGTCAAGCGACTCTGATCACGGTGGACGATGTAATAATAAATCGGAAACCTCATAACCATTAAATGTATCGTGGCTTTGTAAGAAAAGATTTTGCAAATTTTATTAAATTTCCAGTAAAGTCGGCCCAATCCGGTTTTTACTTTTGTTTGTATTTGAAGTCTTATCAGGTACGGTTTTAAATGTTCTATAAAAATGTTTGGTTTCAGAAAATGCGCCTTGCTATTAATTAAATAAAACCGCAACCCTTTATAACTGTATAGTGTCTTATGTTTAAATTGTGTTTTTTTTTTCTTACAGGAGCGATTTTTACAATATCGCGTTGCGGAAAACCCGTAATATTATTAGGAACTTACAGATTTAACAAGACAGTTGGGTGCAAGGGTGCTATTGTGAGGTGGAGATGTTCTATGAAGTCTAAAGGATGTTCAGCGACTATCCATACCCTTAGAAATACAATATTTAAAATAAATAATAATCATACACACTGAAAAAAATATGTATTATTACTAAGTAGTTAAATTTTATTTACAATCATCTATTTATTAAAGAAAAGATCTCGTTAACGTAACTTAAAAATGTTATGTACCTTTACAATTACTCATAGTTTTAATTTCTCAATAATTTATAAAGTTTTTTAAGAAAAGTAAGTTTTACATTACTCCAATCACTTGAATAGTTTGCTTTAAGAACTCATTTGTCATAATTTGAATATGACCACGTGATCAATTTCTTTTATTTCTTTTCAGTTATGTTTACGACGTCGAGATTTGGTAAACCGATGATTTTGTTGGGGCCGTATCGGTTCCACAAATACTGCAGGAGTAAGGGTCGAAGAGCTACGTGGGTATGTTCAAGGATGTCTGCATTATGTTGTCGAGCCACTCTCACAACTATAGATGACGAGATTGTCAGACAAAATCATGAACATAATCATTGATGCTAATATTTTTGTAAATTGTTTGATTCGAAATATCTTGGCGCCCCCGGCATTAAAGCTGATTTTTATGCCAAGACTGCAAATGGCATAACGCTTTCTTATGCCGCCATCCATATTTCGTTGCTATTTATGATTAAAACAATACAAAAAATATATTTATTTTATTAACAAAACACTGTTTTTATTTATTTCAATGAAACTAACTATCTAACTATTTTTTAATTATAAATCTTTCAATGGCCATAAATGTCGATATTTCACATCACGTCGTGACACACGCCGGCACATTTTTTTGCTAAGATTGTAAATAAACTATTTGTTTAAACGTTTAGAAGCTACTACTATATTTTCTTTAGTATTTGATACGACATACGATTGTATACACTTCCAACTTTCAAACTTTCTGCATTGAGAATTTTGGACGGAAAACCTAATATAATTTAATCGGCCCGATCTGCGGTTTTTACCCAGGATCTGCCTTATAGCCACTAGATTAGAGGTTAGATAAAGAGTGAGTCGAAGCCAATATTACTTGACTTCATTGACCATAAAAAGTAAAGCTAGGGGAAGAGTTAGCAAATGTAATTATAAACCTTTGTTTTAGTGCAATTTGTTCTTATTGCAGTTGGGATAAGAAGCATTATTGCAAAAGTTAACAGGCTTAGTAATGTTGATCAGATGGTATATTATCTTGTTTGACGGGAAATTTTTATGAATAATTTAATGATAGGAACAAATAAATACAGTATTGCTGTTTGGCAGCATAATAAGAGCTGAAGTTTTTAAATACGTAAAATATATGAATAAATATCGTTGCTTTTAGATCTTGTCTACACAACATCACGTTTTGGTATGCCAGTGATATTGCTCCATGGTTACCGATACAACAAGCACAGCCACAGTAAGGGACCCGTAGGTAAATGGATATGTTCAAGAGTCAGTTCTCAATGTCGAGCGACCTTAATTACGTACAAAGACGAATATTTCAAGTCGTTTGTGGAATACATTGAATGATACATTTGAAGATGCTTTCTCAATAACAGGTTTAGTAATCATGATGCTTGTACCGAGTTTCTTTACTTCCGTAATACAATTTTGTATGTAATTGTAATAATTTCAAATAATCAGTAGGTTGTATCAAATAATATAAATAGTGTAGCGACAGACGTAATTGATATTATTATAATTCAAATATACGGCGAACTAATTAAATAGTATTTTTCGTTTAATATATTTTGGTAAAGAATACATAGTATAGCTTATACAAATGCCAGAAAAATAACCAATAATTATACTTTCCCTTTGCTATGACAGTTACGCAGGGTACCAGGATATATTGGCATTAGTTACTTAAGATAATCATAATATTGACTCACGAAACATCAACTTCGAGATAATTTTAATATTAAAAGCTTTCCGTTGTTACAGAAGCAAAATTTGGAGTATCTCGATACGGCAAGCCGGTCATAATAATAGGACCCTACCGGTATAACAAGCTCGAACAGTCAAGTAGAGGAGGCAAGGGGCTCTGGAGATGTTCGAAGAGGTCTAGTACGGGTTGCCGAGCTACCATCGTTACTGTTGACAACGTGGTCGTCAAACAAAATTACGATCATCCTCATTGAAATACAATATCAAAAATGTCTATCAAAATCAAATTCTAATATTCTTCTAAAAATTCTTTCAACATAATACATAAGTTTTATTTTGAAGGGAATATTTACAAACACCAATAATTGCTATGTATATAGCAATGTGTGCATTCATATTAGAAATAAAAAAAATTAGCATCATTTCTAACTGCACGTAGAACTACAGTTAGAAAGAATAAAATATCATTTAAATTTTAGACGAAATAAAATGTAAATCGTGTTCGTGATATTTAAATAATTTCTAGTTCTTTTTCGCAGTTTTGTTTAATACTTAGTAATGTAACGTCTTTCATAAAAATTAGGAAATGTTTAAGTTTGTATCGTTGTTTGGTATATTGTAGTTAACAAAATAAAAAGTTAGGAAAGAAAAACAAAATCAAAGCATTTTTATTGAAATAAGCAAGACTAAACACATTTCTCATTTTACAAGGTTATATTCAATGATGGTAACCAGAAGTATCGGTAACTTGTACTGTATTTTTCACCAATTAAAATACATAGAAGTGTTATATAGATACAATAAAATTAAAAAAAATCTACGTAAGTGAACACTGCATCTTGGAAAGTTATATCGACTTTGTGGTTAGTTTTTGTACCTTTTAATAATTACAATAAATTTATTGTAATTGGGAGGATAGCTGTACCCATAGTATACCCATGTATTTATTTTTACTATGATTTAAACCGATTTGTAACTAATAATTTATTAATAAATAAATAAAACGGTGCGCGAGCATTTATTGCAGTTTCTTTTAATGTATTCGGTAATTCTAATGTTACTTTATCGACGTTAAAAGGTGTTAAAATTTGTAATGTTCTTATTTGTTAAATAAATCGTTTCTATTACAGAACCTACGTTTACGACATCGCGATACGGCAAACCAGTTATATTGCTGGGCGGTTACCGGTTTAACAAGTACTCGAGATGCAAAGGTGCGAAGGCTACGTGGGTCTGCACGAAGGCCTGCAACGGCTGTCGGGCGACACTTACAACCATCGACGATGTTATTGTCAAGAGTAACAACAGACATGACCACTAGTAAAATGGGAATATGCCTGAATAATTACGACATTATAAAGCTACATTTGCGTCTAGTTACGTTTCCCTTGATCACGTATAATTTTATTTAGAAAAACAGTGGATTACTAATGTGACTAATTTTGTAAATAATTCATCTCGGTTGATTTATGATACTCATAAGTTATTTCTATTTCAATAAATATAGTATGTCACTTCCGATACATATATTTGTGTATGTGTGTGCGTGTATTAGACTAATTACATCCGTCTTTTTTAATATGACATATGTTTATACATAGCGTTATCTAAGGAAAACACAAAAATTATTAAAATATATTATCGTATTGAAACTAGAGACTTTTATATGTCGCATCAATTGTCATTATACGACATTGTATGGCGTCCTCTACATTTTGAACAGGAACCTAAACACATGTGTCTTCCGGTGGCGCTATGTGGAGTCTGGGTGGCGAGTGGACGACATGCGCTCGGGCAGTGAACGCTGGCCAACACTCTACCTGCCCAGGAATTGTTAAGTGTTTCAACACCCACAACGCCTGATCAACACGATTGTCACATATAATAAGTGAATGATTACAATAAACGTGTTTAATTAAATAGTTTAACTTTTCCAACAGAGCCCGTGTTTTCGACGTCACGCTATGGTAAACCGGTTATATTGTACGGGAAATATCGATATAACAAATATTGGCGAAGCAAAGGACCTAAAGGTCTGTGGGTTTGCTCCAAGATGACTTCGCTGTCGCGCCACACTCACGACCATCGACGATGTCATCATTAAACAAAACAACCAACATTCTCACTAGAAGAATCGATTTAAAGCATGTATTCATTACTTTTAAGTTCACGTTACGAAGATATCATTCCGCTACATTTGTTTTTTTATATCGACATACCTACTAGTTAGTTACCCATACTAGTATGGGGATACTAGTCTTATAAAAGCAATGCTCACAAGATATTGTTTTGATACTACCCTCCCATCTTTCCATCTTTTTTTGTACTTTTTCATGGCAAGTAAAATTAAAATGATTTAAAAAAAGGCATTATTTCATAATAAATAAAATCACAAAAGAATTGCATCATCGCCATAAGTGTTAGTAATTTAAAGTGAAACAAATATTATTTTAGTTCTTGTAGAGTGTTTGTATTACAATTATTAAAAAAGTAACCTAATTAACTAACGCAACGGCCAAAAAAATATCAATAAAAATAAATAATGTTTGTACAAAAGTAAAATATAAATAAATAAATTTGCAAAATAATCTTGGATTTCATTTTGCGACCAACCAGTGGTGCCTTTTAAGCAAGATATGCCTTTGTGTTTTATTTTATACAGAAACGTATCTTTTCGGGAACTCAGTAATTTTATTGAGAAGGTACCGCTTCAATAAACTGAAATACAAAGGTCTCACTCATCGCATGATAAAGATACTATAATTAAGATATATAATAAAAAATCACATGCCTATGTGAGTTTGTAGCAAAAAGGAGCAAAACGACGTGGGCGATTATTAAAACTAAAATAAATAATTTATTTTCAAATACCATATCGAAATTATATTATTTAAATAAAATGTTCAATCAGTTGTAGGGGTAGATTCTGCTGTAAACTGTTTCAGGCTAAAAATATACTAAAACGAATTAAAACCTTCTTACTACAAACTAAATGTCAATTTACTTAAGACGTTAGTTTTTAGTAATGTTAAAAAGAGTAACTAAACTTAAAAAGTCTACGGATTTACTCTCAATTTACTTCAGCATTTTGATATCTAAATAGTTGCATAAATGGTTCATTAAAATTTATCGATAAGCTTATGGTTTTGATGATCTGGTAAACCAAATTAATTATGAAGATAAATTATATATATATTTCAGAAGTTGTATTCACAACATCGAGGTATGGAAACCCAGTTATAATCATCGGACCGAATCGTTACAATAAGTACAAGAAACCTGATTGGCCGCGCGGTCTCTGGAAGTGTTCCAGAAGTAGCAGAGGCTGTAAAGCCACCCTCACGACGATTGATGACGTTATCATAAAACAAAATAATGAGCACCAACATTAACAATACTACGTGCTACTTACTAAGCTGATTAACTACAAAAAAAAATTATTATTAAAAATAAAGTTTTAAATTTTATTGAATATTTTATTATTATGATTATTGTTATAAAAAAAATATATTTTAGTTTTTAAATTCAACATATTATAACATAATTAGACAGATTCATTTGCCTGTCCACCTAATGTATATAAAAAAGATCAAATGGACGTCAAAAAATCTTAGAGCTAAATTAGAACTTATTTTTTATTTTTCTAATTTCTTGATTCCATTGATTTACAAGGTTAATAAGTTTGAACACAATGTTGTCTTTATTTTTAAAAGACAATTTTTTACATCATCTCATGATTTAAAGTTAATGGTTATTATTAAGTTTGCATTTTACAGGGGCAGTTTTCACAACATCTCGTTTCGGGAATCCAGTTATAAAAATAGGAAAATATACAACAAGTATTGTAGAAGTAAGGGACCGAAGGCGCTGTGGGTGTGTTCCTCCAAAACTAGTAACGACTGCCGCGCGACAGTTACAACTATTGATAACCTTATAGTAAAAGAAAATTCTGAACATACACATTAAAAATAATTGTTCATAATAACAATGGATATTACACCTTATTATATTTTTTAAATATATTTTTTTCCTCTGTTCGAATGCGATATATTTCCTAGGAGTTGTATCTGTCTGCAAGGATTGTTGCGCTGTTTTGTTGAGATTATCTTACGATATTGCGTGTCTATGTTACTTTTAAACAAAAATAATAATTTGTACATATATAAATAAATGAAATGTTGAACATTGACTTAATTTTTTTTATTTTTTATTTTCGTCGTTGTTAAACACCTGGGATCAAGAAATGGGATAATCTATCGTAACAAAATATATATTCACCAAAAAATTACAACACTCGTTTTGATTTTAAACATATATTCAATGTAAATTAATTATTAACTTCAGTATGATTTTCATAGGGGCAGTGTTTAAAACGTCCCGTTTTGGAAAACCAGTTATAGAAATAGGAACTTATAGATACAACAAGCACTGCAGAAGTAAGGGGCCGAAGGCGTTTTGGGTGTGTTCTTCAAAGACAAGAAATGGCTGCCGAGCTTCTCTCACAACCCTTCACAATGTTATTGTTAAACTGAATAATAATCATACGCACTGAAAATGAAAATAATTAGTTCATTTTAAGTCTTAACAGCTTAACGACTCCTCGTTGCATTTTACTAATTTATATGTCTACCAAATTCAAAAATAGAATGTACATACTTTTAAAAATCGTTACTAATTATATTATTCGGGCAGTTGTTGGCAATACAATTTCAGACTGTGTTTATTCTGTCCAGAAATAGTTTTAGAATTACTTTTCAATACTCTTAAATAACAAAAATACTATTAAAACAAGCCGATCTTGTAAAAATGAATGATTTTTAAAGACCAATATTTAAGAGACATGTTTCTGTTTAAAATACAGGTTTCGTAGTGATAGAACGATTAGTTAAAATAAAAATAATATTTATAAATCGATAGATGTGTGTTGAAAAAAAATGGCCGATCAGAATTCTTTTTTCTCCACATCTCTTTCATCGCCAAATTATTGATGTTAAAATGAACTAATTAATATAAAATACATTTAATATATTATAATTATTAATAAAATTATATTACTGTGTTTATTTTTTCGATCTTTCTCAATACCCTTGGTATTTTGAAAGTATTAGTTACGTTTTTGTCGAAATGTAAAAATAGTATAGCATTGGTAGATAGTCGTGTAAATGCACCGTGTTATATGAGTAAGAAATATTGAACATTCCTTATATTGATAATGAACCACTAAATTTGGGAACTAAGATATCCCTTGTGCCTGTAGTTACACTGGCTCACTCACTCGGGACACAAAAGTACTAACTATTTCTCTAGAACGGTAGATTATGTGATGAGTCACGACCCTGGCGTTCTTGCATCAAATCCTACCACTATATCTATAATAATCATTAATTTATTTTCAGTAAAAGCCGTATTTGCCATATCAAGAAATGGAAAGCCAGTAATAGAACTCGGAAGGTATCGGTACAACAAGCACAGCAGGAGCAAGGGAGTCAAGGTATTCTGGACGTGTGTCAAGTGGTCTAGAGCCGGTTGCAGGGCGTCCCTTACCACCATTGATAACGTTATCGTAAAGACGAACAATTTCCACATACATTGAATAGAATAGTATTAAGAGTTTAATTGTTTATCGATATTTTATTTCAATATAGAATTAATATACATATAGAATAAACGTTGCTTAAACATCGGTCGTTTTATTCAACACAAATCGATTTGTTAAAATGTTGTATGGCAGGCTATAATGGGAGCTAATGCATCTTGTTAATTGAGTGATCCATCAGCTCTTTGCCTGTAAATTGAAGTCTTTCTAACTCTCTTACACTTCATTCATCTCTACTTGTTCACTGTTCTTTATATTTTGCAGCAACAACAAATAAATAAATCTTTAACTAAACTAGAAGTTTATATATTAACTGTTTTATTATAATCAAAGACATGCAATGTAAAACTTGTATACTTATTTTTTCTTATTAGGTAATTTGAACGTAAACGTTGTAGTCATCGGGAAAAGCAGCGCAGTACAAATATGTACATAATAATGGCTAATGATAACTTTGTTACAAATATTTTCATTGTAGTTGGTTGGACGTTTATAAAAAAATAAATATTATTTTTTCTTACTTCATATAAATTCAATATTTTTGTTTATTTAAAAAACATCTTTAAAGTTTTTATAAATGTATACAACTTATCTTAATAAATGTCGATCTTTCAATTGTTTGAATAATAGTTTTGACATTTTGACAGATTTGTTAAGAAAATATCTCCAAACGTCAATATATTTGACTAAATAGTATAAAATCTGTTAACAGATTCTCAATTTACAACATCTTCCCGGGGTAATGAGATGCTTCAAATGGGGGGTTTTAAATACAGCCTCCATAAACCTTACAGCTACGGACCGAAAAAACGGTGGGTTTGCTCTAAGTCGAACGGATGTAAAGCGACGATCACCACTATCGATAATGTAATTGTTAAAAGTAATATGCATCACAATCATGCTAAAAATAAAACTAAAGATTATTGAAAAGGTTTTTAATTTTAATCATCGACAATATATTTGATACGTAATACCAACCCAACTTGATTATAACGAATGTGCATTGGTATTGGCTCAAGTAAACAGCTGCGTTAACAGAGTTACATTTTACTCCGAATTATTAACCCAAAAGGTTCCTGTTATGTAAATCTATCAGGTATATTTCTTGACGTAATTGTTTCAGACAAACCACAGTTTATAACGTCGAAAAAAGGCAATCAAATGATCCAAATGGGGATGTACCATTTTAGCTTAGACAAGAGACAAAGTATGGGCGCGAAGAAACGCTGGGTTTGCAGTTTCTGCGGCAGGGGATGCAGATCTGTGATCTTTACCGTAGACAATGTTATCATTAAGTATAAGAATGAACACAATCATTAAAGCTTAAATAAAAATATATGTAATGTTTTTAAAGCCTCAACATTTATTGATACTTCAGCGTTGTTGTACTTAACGTCAATATCTTCACTTAATCGAATAAATAAAGTTGTAATATTTTTTTCCAGGTCAATTACTCTTTCTCACTTCCCGTAGAGGTAATCCGATAATTGAGTTGAACGGATACAGATACAGTTTGAACTCGATGAGAGGAAGTAGAAAGAGCTGGCGGTGTGCGAAATGGGCCACGCCGAACCAGTGCCGAGCGTACTTCGTGACTATCGATGAGACAATTATTAAAATAAGAAATATTCACACTCATTGAAATAAAACCACGGAAATTTAAATGCAGTTTCATTCCTATTTTGTTAATAAAAAAACCATCATTAAGTTAAACTTTTAAGTAAATCTAGTAAAACGAATACATCACAACATTTGTTCGATGTGTTTATTTATTTGGCCAATGTTCTACGAGTATATTCTCCTTTCACTGATAGTTTTACATTTATTTTTGTATAATCATTGCATGAGTCTGTATTGAGAGGAGAATGGGAATACATTATTGTTATTCTTGCAGTATATTTGAATTCAAACTCTATGAGACACATAGTTGATATGTATGACCTCGTTTTCGTCGTATCAGAATTGTAAAATTATTCGAATTAGTTTTAGCAGGTCAAAAAAGATTCAAACTTATTGCAATGTAATAAAGATAACGACGATTATAATATACGAACGTTGGTAAAGGTAGAACGAGCTACTGGTTGGGCTACCTAATATATATATATATATATATATATATTAGGTTTGTACGTATACACAGAAGCACTCTATTCCCTGACTTCATAATTCGATGGACGGCAAACTAACACGATCGGAGGTTCTGGCGCAACCGCAAGCCGTTTCAGTAATACAATGAGATAATATCAAATAAAAAATAAAAATATTCTTTTTACAGGCGCCGTATTTACAACTACGAAATCAGGGAAAACCGCTTTAATTTTTCAAGGGTTTCGCTTCAACCAACACAGTAATTCAAGAGAAAATTACGGATATTTCGTATGTGTGAAGTGGGGTTTCGGATGTAGAGCATCGGTAAGAACTTATAAACAGGAAATACTTTGTGTGAGAAATAAACATAATCACATTTAAATTATGATTGACTTCAAGTAATATATTGTAAAATAGAGTCTCATTAATCATTTCCAAATTCGATGATTTAAAATTTCGCGATAAGACGTTAATAAACCTGTCTTGAATCAACAACAATTGTAGTGTAATGTCGCGCTGATGGAATTTTAATTCATCTCGTGCGCATGTGTGTTGAGGAAACCAGCAGCATTCCGGCAGAGGCCAAAGGATGCTGGGGGTTTTGCTTAGCAGTGGAATATGCGGCCATAGCGCTGCCTGTTTACACAGTAAGATTCTACGAAAATGAAGGATATTGCAACAATTATTATTTAGTGTTAAAGCCAAAGGTCAGCTTTTGAAATAATATTAAGATTTTTTTTATTTTAATATTTTACATTAATAAATTATGATTTTGCACTTACTCAGTTTATTTTCCTCACACCGAATAAAGAAAATACATAGAGTATTTTTTCTCATCGGTTCTGATTCTTTCAATTGACATATTAAATTTCTTGCTTTACATGATTTAGCCATTTCCGTCAAGCTCACGTGTAAAGTAATACAACTATATCAAAGTGATTTAGAACTATACACACAAATAAATACTTTTATCGCTTATAATGCTAATGCTCGGTCTGCTAAGGAGCGCTTATGTACAGGAACAATTGTTTGAACAGCAATAAACCGTGAACGAAGGCAGTGAATGGGGAAATCTTTTTTAATTCCTTAAAGATACATCAATGGTTTCCGTAATATTGATTTTTTTACTATTCTATGTACTCGTATTCTATACTGCTTACGATCGTCAACACAGTTTCCGAATTTCACGTGTGTGGAATTTCTATTTACATTCTATGTCTACTAGGCATTGCGGTCGTAAGAAATCATGAGTCCTCGTCCATCATGAGATAAGAATGTTCGTTTAAATTGTGAATAAATGTTCGTATATAATCGAATTGAAAAATAAATTCAATATTGAAAATATAAATATTGCAAGATTAAGCATTTTCAAATTCACCCTGTAATTAAGTACACTTATCTTTAGAATTTAACGTACCTAAAGTTTACATAAAAATGCTATTAATTGCTTTCAATGATAAGATTCACGTTAAAAAATATTGATAATGAACATTAAGTTCTAATAGAACAGACATTAAGCCTGTCCTATTTGTCTATTAAGTTAAATATCAACATCTAGGAACATTTATAAAATCAAGAGCTGGGAAACCAATGCTCATGATAGGCAAACTACAAATACAACATTCACATTGAGAAAGAAATCAAATCAGTATGGAGATGTCAAAATAGAGGGCGAGGGATGTGTCGCGCTGCAGTGGCTACTATCAGGACAATGTTTGGCGAGGAAATGGCTTTTTTGGATTATAGAGGACAAAATCATTAGTTCGAATGAAGTCCTAACTTTAGAAACTGGAATGTCACTGTTACTGATTTCTGAAATTGTTTTAATAGCGGAAGTCCGTCTCCATGTTTTAGCAGCTCTGCTAAATGCTTGTCAGCTCGTTTGACGTTTGTAGCTTTTTCCAATAAATTTTATTGTTACTTCATGAAATAGTCTTGTTAATTATCTTTAATATTCTACGATTTTACTTTGTTTTGTTACCTCTTAATTATTGTAAATTTCTGATTTATGTATTTTAATAATTTAATCGTTAATTAAATGTTTTTGGTCTGTCGTTAATTTACTGTTCTGTATTCTTGAGAAATTAAATATATTTACAGTTGATTAATTTATCTTTTAACATTACCTGGAACTCGTATTTGTTTATACTTTTTTTATAGAATATATTTATTTATTAAGAATATAAACTCAAAGTTTATATTCTTAATATGATATTTTTTTTATTTCCTGTTATTATAATAACTATTACCGTGAAAACTTTTCGATTCACAATAATTTAATTAAATTACTTTATTCTATAAAAAAAATTAAGCAACTTGTTTATAATTTACCATTATTGTTAAATACATTCCTACAAAAAGCGTACTTATAGTAAAAAATGAATTAAATAAAGGTTTCACCAAAATTTTGTTATAAATTATCGTGTTCGAGTATTATGTATAATTAATATAGAGATGATAGTTCCAGTATTTACGACGTCAGCTTTTGGTAGACCTGTTATTCTACTGGGAAAGCAACGATATAATTTATACAATTGCCGAGGGCTAAAGTCAACGTGGAGATGTGTCAAGTGGAGTGCCGGTTGTCGCAGCTCGTTCATCACAGTTGAAAATAATATTCATAACATAAAAGATAAACACACACACAAGTGAATTGAATAAAGCTCTTTAAATTATCTTATTTTAATTTTCACATCAAATCTCTGCATAAAGTCTTTTTTTGTTGAAATAAAATTGTTTTGTTCCACTAATGCATTATATTTTCTTTTTTAAACATGTTGTATTCTGATAAAATGGGGCCTTATATAATTGTCCCACTATGATCTTGGTAACCTATAAGGCTGCTTAGTTTTCTTACAAATAAACCCACCACTGTCAATCCTTTGCCCGCTGCGGATTTATAGTATTAAAAGATTTTTTTATAATTGAATGTTTTTTGAATTGCAAATAAAATAAAAAAATTAGGAATATTAAATATTATTTCATTAAAATTTAGGATATTACTTGGTTTCATCTTCCATGGAATACCTAATGACAATATTAATATGCTCCAACACATTTACAACGTATATAAGGTCGATGTTTAAGCTTAAATAAATACCCTTAATTATCTAGTTGTAGGATATAATAGAAATATAGATATATATATTATGATAGTTTCTAGCAGATAGTAGAAGGAATGTTATGTAAGGGTTTTAATAGAAGTAATATTTAAACGTAATTATATTTTACAGTATCATTCGGAAAGTCGAGAGCTGGCAAACCGCTCTTGGTGATCGGAGACTACAAGTATAATATTCATCAAGAAAGGGATTTCAAGTCCATATGGAGGTGTCAGAAATGGAGGAAAGGATTGTGTCGTGCCGCAGTAGCCACCATCAACACCGTCAGCGGCGACCTGGTGGCCATATCATATACCAAACCTCACAATCATTGATGTCATGTACTTGGAACAGCCAGCAGTGTAATCTCATCATATATACATTTATACGTGTGTATGTTGATAATTATTGTCAATACTTTAACTTAGTTAAATAAAATAGCTTCGTAATATAATTATAGTTTTAATTTATTCTAGTCTACGTAATCATGATATCGATATCACTTTCGTCATTTCATTATTTTCGCAATTAACGTAAATTAGTTAATAACGATTTCATATATGTATATTCTGGATCTTATAGATAAAATGGTACATATATACTTTTATAATTAAAAAAAATATTTCATTCTTAATATTCAATTTAAGTACATTATTAAAGTTATAAATAAAAATAATATGTTTCAGAAATAGTTATAACAGAATCGAGATCAGGAAGACCTGTTATACAAATAGGCAAATTTCGTTACTACCGACACAGCAGTTACAGGGAGGGTAATGCGAAGTGCTTGTGGGTGTGCGTCAAGTGGTGCTCCGGCTGTCGGGGTTCATTGACCTCTATAGACTCGGAAATTGTCAAAATCAATAATAAACATAACCACGAATAATATAAACCTTAACTCGAACATTTAAATCCTTATTTAATAGTAACGCCGCTTTGTGACTATAACAAAGCAATATTTCAATGGCAGAAGGAGTAGACGAATTAGCCAATAGCTCTGCTACATTATGAATATGTATATATGCTTTGCTATATATATGTATAAACAATTTCTGATTAATAAATCTTTATTTATATTCAATATAAATATAAATATTTGTTCCACTATAATTTTAATTATAAAATTCAAGATTACAATTCCGCCGCTCTACAAAGCGACAAAGTTTTTAATTTAAGATATCGACCAATTAATGCCAATTCAATGTCAATTCAAGGTGATTATTTTATTAAACATTTATTCCTACTGGCATTGGAATAAGCTATAAGTGGAAACATTACCATTATTAGCTTTAGAGTTAGATAGCCAATATTGCTGGAGTAACCAGTACAGTAGTGATAATAACTATAGGATGATAATGATTAATATAATTCTGAGCAATATATAGACGAATACATATGTTGTAGATAAGTTTCGTTCATTATGACAGTTGATATAAGTTAATTTAAGTTAAATTAAGAGTTGTGAGTTGAATAAATGCAAATTGATTTTTGATTGACATATTATAAACTTAAGAAAAGCCAGCTTAGTTTTATTTGTTTCCGATGGCCCCGTGTTGATTGGTTTGTAGTGAGCTGATTTTAGTACAAATAAAATATGATATAAAATTTTTTGATAAATTTTGTTACAAAGCTCGAAATAATTAAAACTTTCAATTATTAAGAAATACTTCTAATTCCAATTTTTGTGTTACTTTCGTGAAGATTGTGTGGCTGTATGTTACTAAATTATTTTATGACAATTTTTATAATGAACATAAAAGGTTCCCGTCAAAGATATATGTATAATACGAGTAAACTTATAAAAATATATTCATTAATTTCCGCTGAGACTATCGTAAGGAAGTGGCATATTTCCTATGGTGGTATGATATTCCAAAATGGTTGACGCATAAAAAATATTATAAAAGTTAAGCAGCAGTCTGCAGATGTCCTACTATGATTAGCCTCTTCTCCTCTTTGAGCAGAAGGTATGGACTGGTAGAATTTACTTCACAGCGCTACTCCAATGCGAGTTGGTGGATTGTGTAACAATAGAATTATGTTAATCTCAATGTAAATAAAAAGGTTTTGTCTTTTATTCATTTTCGTTCCGGCTTATTCGAGGGGGGAATTTTATTACAACAATTGTCACATTAATTTGTATTTTACAGCTATTGTATTAACACATTCGAGGCAGGGTAAGCCGATTATAAAGATTGGTAACTACCGCTTCTATAGACACAGCAGCTACAAGAGGAACAATGGCCGATGTCTCTGGATATGCAGCAAGACCTACATGGGCTGCAGGGCCTCTGTCAATTGTATGGATAATATCATTATCAGAATGACTAATGTTCATAATCATTAATATACAAACGTGTATTTAATATTAAATCGTATTTGTTGCTAATTTATTTCCACATTGATATTTATGTAATATATAAACTGATGTAAGAATTATTGATAATTTTATTGAAATTTGTTGAACATTTTGGGATGTATACCGTTCATTTGATATATATGTATATATTCTATCGTAGATAGTATTATCGGTTAAGCATTTTAAGAGTTTTTAAATAGATCTTTCCTTATAGTTAATAGCTTGCAAACTTATATTAATGAAACTAGACATACGAGTATGAGTCTGTTTGGCTTATAATAAATTATAATTTCTACTTACGAGAATTTTTATTTATATCATATGATAATTAAGTAAATTAACTACTGTAATTGAACGCAAAATTTATCGTACAATAAGCCTTAACCTAAACCTGTAATTGTATAATTATGTATAGTTAATAATGTCCGCTTGAACAATAAAAAAATATAATAGAATCTCTTGAATTTTGAATTTAAGTGTTTTCCAAAAAGGTTTGTAGTTTTGCACACACTCTCTAGTATTTTATTTTTTCTGTGTGTCTTTTTATCCTTCATTGTCGCCATTATATCACAAAACCTCCTTTTCCCTTCAACACACGACTTACGTTCGGTAACTTTATTCAAGAAAACATTCAATCTTAACGAATGGTAGAATAGTCTACGGGGGGTAAAACCGTTCATATACAAAACCTTGTGTATGTATTGAAATTGCAAATATGTGACGTTAAAACTTATGAGAACGATACGATAACGTTCGGTTACTAATCTACAATAATGGTTTGTTAATGATCGGACATAAGTCGACACTAGTTTCAACATACTTTGTATAATGTCACTTTGATCCCACTTTTTTTTTGTTTACTTGTAATTATAAAAGCACTTTATTTTTATACTTTATTACAGTAGACGATTGCTTGTTATTTATCCAAGTATGAAAGGTTCTTTTTGTGATTATTCTATTGGTTTGTAAATGAAGTAGTCTTTTGTTAAGACTTACATTTTCATGATGAAATATTGAGCCCATAAAAACTTGGATATTATTGGATGTTGTCAAAATTTCCAGATCATGTGCAATTGAAATCGAAATTGAAATTGTTGGTAAAGGTTAACTATGGTTATGTAATCATGAAGCTTTGTATATATTTATATGACAATATTAAGTGTTCTATTTTTGAACATATAAAAATAACTATTTTTATTTATAGGTCCAATATTTACAACATCCCGACGAGGTAATCCTGTTATTCAGATTGGCAAATACCGATACAGTCGTCATACAAGATACAAAGGCAAGAAGATCTTGTGGCCCTGCGTTAAATGGGCTGTGACCAACTGCAGAGCTTCCGTCACAACTTTTGAAAACGAAATAATCGCAGTCAAGAATGAGCATAACCATTAAAACTTACATCTCGTATACATTTATGCAGTGAACTTTAATAAAACATAGAAGCAATGAACGCTACAAAATGACCCAGCGGATTGTGCACAAGGAGGAGTGGCTTACCAGTTGCGCCATTATCGGTTCAATACACAAGTCACATGTCATAATAGTAATATAAAATTGTTTTAAAACAATAATTAAATAACTTTTTATTTGTAGACATTTGATTTTGTATGTACGTGACTTTATCTACAGCAGTTATCATTTTAAAGTACTTTTATAAAAGATTTTTAGGGTTGTAAGGATTGTATTTTCCTAAATGATATGTTTATGAAGATATATAATATTCATGTTACGAATGAGTGATTTGAGCTATGACTATATATGATGTAAATAAAATACACGTTATTATAAAATACATCACAGATCGTTTTGTAGGTGTGCTATGTATTATTTGCACAGTGCACATATCGGTGCAGGGTGAAGCTGCACAGAACGTAAATACGCTTATAATCTATTTTTAGTAAGTTTTTAAGTAGTGCTCTATTCGTTCAATGTAAAAATGTGTACAGCTATTACTGTGTAAAGTCGTGATAAATTTATATTAATTTGTGTTAAAATCATTAATTAAATAAATCTACCTCAATCGATTCTAGAATGAATATGATTTCCAACATACAACTTCCTCATTATTTTAATTACGAGCATAATAAAAATGCGCTTTCTATTTCTGCCCTTCCTCCTAAATCATTTAGTTTATTGGTTTGATGTCAATGCTTTCAAACGAACAGCAATAATAAATTATAAATTTTCAGAACCAGTGTTTGCGTTGTCGAGATGGGGCAAACCCGTCATGATGATTGGTAAATATCGTTACAATAAATACTGTCACGCGAAAGGTTCCAAAGCAAAATGGTATTGTGGCAAATGGAGTAAGGGATGCAGATCTTCAATAACGACTTATGATAACGAGATTGTTAAAATGAATTCAAATCATAATCATTGAATTCGATAATGTTTTTGCTTTCCTTAAATAAAAGTGTGAATAAAAGTGGAAGACTTTGTCTAAAGTTCAGACGTTCAGAAGCCTGCGCTAAGTTAGTTCAAAGATACATAGTGTTAGATCGTATTTAGTGTGTCACACGAGCGTCTGAAACAGGAAAGACACTTTTGGTGTATTATTGTTGATGTTGAACAAAATATCTCGGCACTTTCTGTATAGCTGGTGGGCTAACTTAATGAATTCGATGGTAATGTATGTGTGAAATCATCGATAATGTTACGAGTACGTGTGTACTCTTATTTTGTAATTGTATATTAAAAATAAACTTTGAGATGAGTTCCAACTTCAATATTGCCATCTGGCCTTTTTTGATAAGTCATTTTATCAATCAATACTATATTTTCTATAAGAAGTCAATTCGTTACCACGATTCGCATGTTTTTGTTTATTCCCATAAGCAATATGTAATACATTGATGCCAACCAAAACTAAAGGAATAAACTTATTTATTAAATATTAGATGGAATTTTAATTGTTACTCTTTTATGTGTTAGTACAAAATCTATATCTGACTCCTTTTTATTAATAATTAACAAAAGCTTTAAGAAAACTTTAGTCATGACGAAACAAATGATTTTTCTCATATTGACTTTAGTTGATTTAAGTATTTTTTTGTTTTATTTGTAAATAAATAAAAAAAAGGTTGATTTCTTTTTCAGTGCCATTTTTTGGTGTTTCTAAATTCGGCCGACCGGTTATCATAATGGGCAATTACCGGTTCAATCGGCGCAGTCGCTGTAAAGGTTCACGAGCTCAGTGGCAATGCTGTAAGTGGACCTCGACCGGCTGCAGAGCCTCCCTCATCACAATCGATGAAGTCATTATTAAGAATTCAAATTTTCACAATCATTGATATATTAATCACTAAATCGTTAAAAGAACAAAATACATTCAATTAGTTTTGTAAATACAAAATATTTAAAAAAATCAAATTAAATAAAAATGTAGTTTGTACAGTATTAAAAATTATTTTTAAGTTAAGAGTTTGTTGAGAAAAAGTGATCAAGTTGGGCACGCCAATGATTTTAAGCTCGGTTAAGAAAAATGCAATCCAAGGCCAGCTTTTAACAAAACCCTGGTTATTCCAATATGTAGAATATACTTACGAGTAAGCTCTCTTAATGATTCGTATATAGTATAGTGATTATTTTATATTATATGCCTTACTCATTACTTTTTTTGCGAACTTTGGATAACTCAATAATCAGAAAGTTTACCGACAACACTTTTTGAAAAAAGCAATTTTCAATCTTTTATGTTTGTTGATTTACCATCATTTGATTTGAATTGTCGCTGAAACTGAAAAATAAACTTTTTGAAAGACTTTGGATGTGTAGAATATAGGATTAAGTGTTATTAACACGAGGTACAATTAAAGAGAAGGGAGAGAAGTCAATAGAAGGAGGTCTTGTAGAAGGAGGTCTGGAGAAGTCTTTGATGTTTTGCAGACTTCTTCAGATATCTTTCAGCACAACATCATTAAGCCATTGCATATGAATCCTTTTGAAATTAATTGAACCTGAGTATCTGGAAAAACTATTAAAATTAATTAATAAAATTAATATTGTTTTCAAATTTGCCGCCTTAGGCTAGTCCATGTATATTTTTGTTTTTTTTTATATCAGTGATAGTTAAGCGTTGTTTTTAAATATTTTTTAATTTAGAAAAAGTACCGCTTAAGATTTGATTAGATTATGAGTAAAACTGTCTTTGGGATTCAAAAATATCATTATAAATGAATTAATTTAAGATATTATCTGATGTTATACGTATAAATATAAACATATTAGTAAGATAATTAAATTATGTATCGAGAAATATAATAAGAAAGACATTTCGAGAAAAGGGTTAAAATACATAATCGAAAATTTTAATTAAAGTAGTTTCATTTAAGTGTTTTTATATTATTTTTGTTGGTGAGTTTAATTATGATATATTAATTATGCCTAATTAATATTTGTTATTAATATTTCAGAACCAATATTTACGTTGTCCAGATTTGGCAGACCGGTGGTGATGATAGGAATGTACCGCTATAACCAACGAACGCACAGCAAAGGACCCAGGGTACAGTGGCTGTGCTGCAAGAAAACAACCAAGGGCTGTAAAGCTTCGGTTATAACAATTGAACAAGAGGTAGTTAAAATTACCAACCAACATAACCATTTATGAGCTGGTGTTGTACCGAGGGTGATAAAATATTGCATAATATGTTATGTATAGTATGAATAAATATATATATATATATATATATATATATATAGTATATAATATATATATAGGATAATAATATATAAATAGTACAGTATGAATGTTTGTACGGTCTTAATGTTGGAATTTATACAAAAGTTATATTGTGGCAACCTGTATTTAGATATATCATAATATTTGTTGTTATTTCTTTTTATTTAAAGAATTACGCGGACGGCCGAATGGGCCAACTGATGGTAAGTGGTCTCCACCGCCCATAAAATTGGTACTGTAAGATTACCACCAACCCTGTAAGAGTACCACCAACCTTGGGAACAAAAACGTTAAATTCCGTATGCCTGTAGATATATTGGCGCACTCGCTCTTCAAACCGGAACACAACAGTGTTAAACCTACACAAACGCGCTTGTACAAAAATCTTACCACCAAGTAAATGTTTAAATATTTTAGTAATAGTTATTATATGTATATAATACTTTAATTTAATGGTATATATAATGACACGAATAAAGATTTTGTTTAATTTTCAGTTTTTTCTTGCAATCCCTTAAGAATTAGAAACATTTATTCATTTTATTTTTATTACTTTGAGACTAGCCAATTATATTTGACATATTGTATCCCTGACTCTTATAATCCAATGGGAGGGCAATCGACTCGATCGGAAAGAGAACGGGCTCAGGACTAACGGCTTTAACTACTTTCAGAGGCACAGAAATGTACACACTTCCAAATAACAGATTTCAGGCTGCTACTGAGAATTTTTCTTACGGAGAAACTCCAAAAACTTTTTATCGGCCCGACCTGGGTTTTGAAAATAGAACCTTTGGATCTGCGGTTCATATCTAGCCATTAAATTAATGAGGCAGTCAAACATTTCATTCAAACATTTTGTTTCAAGGTAAGGCCTATATTGTATGCACTTTAAGTTTGTAATTACAAGCGTATTAATTGCGTCATCTTTCTTTCAGATATTTACTTTTTGCTTCACTAATGAGTAATAATTTATAATAAATAAATTTATAATATATATTGCCAATGTAGACTGAATAGAAAATATCGATGATTTCCTTCCGGTGACCTTCAAACCCGGTCACTATTCTTTCTTCCTTCCAGATTTGTGGAATATTCTTGTTATTAAGGACGTATTATACATGAATTACAAAGGAAAAGAGAACGACATGTTATCAGGTCCCTCTATTTTTGAGCCATCAAATCTTTTTTCTTAATAATGTTAATCCAAAATCAATTACTACCAAAGACATTAAAAGTAGGCTTTTTTTAAATTATGTGACAATAGACGATTTAAAATATGTGGAATAAAATGGATGGTTTTGGTAATACCAGTAATCGTAACAATCATCTTACTACACTTTGCAGATGTAATTTTTGGCTTATCAATACGTGGTCAGCCGATCATACAAATCGGTGAAAATAGATTTAATCGTCGAAGCACCTGCCGGGGCCCCAGGGTCCAGTGGCGCTGCAGCAAGTCGTCTACGGGATGTCGCGCGTCGTTTATAACTTATAATAATGAGATAATTCTCATAAAAGAAATTAAACATACGCATTAAAAATACTTTAAAAATATGCACTTTTTAAGAAAATAATTCTGCAGCCTGGTCCAGATAGTACAGCTAATATGAATAACTCTTACTTTTGGTTCTATCTATTCACGCACAATAGCGCGCCTCTCCACGATGTGAAAGGATTTTTGTATATAATATGATGAGGAGACTTATGGTCTGACATTCCAAACGTCAATGTCAAGCTGACAGATTAGTATTAATTAATTTTCTTTTCGAGAGAGGAAGCGCGAAATGTATCTCTGCTTTATACTGTTATGTGATAATATTGACATACCAGAAATATATCAAATTATTTTGTGCTTAATACATACATATATTCTTGTTAAAAAATTATTAAATTAATTTTGCTTTTTTTTATAGATATATATTTTTTGTATTGTAAAAATTAATAGAAAATTTGTTTTCTACGTAGCTTTTTTTTCAATAACCATCATTCTTAAATTTTATAATAATTATACCTTTTCTTGAAGGCGGTAAATACCTAAATACTACAAATATCAATATAATACGACGATTTGCAGGGACGGCACGACATTGGACGTAATATACTAACAAAAAGACACGTATCAAACTACAAATATGAACTCATTCTAATTCTAAGATCATGTATTCAATTTATAATTTTAATTATGAAAGTATTATATTCTTAGAAAAACAATTGTTAGTTGTTTTTTGTGACGTACTTACATTTCAAATGATTCAATTTCAGATTTATTGGACCCAATGAATTTTTTTCAAGGCAACAAGCCAAAATACGCGGTATCCAAGCAAGGAGGACTTGTGATCCAAATTGGAACACATCGGTTTTACCAGCACAGGAAGAATAAGGACCTACAAGCTCAATGGCTGTGCACTAAGAGGAGGTTGAGTGGTTGTAGGGCATCGTTGACGACCGTAAGCAACGAGATTATCAAAGTGCACAATGAACACAGTCATAGCTAATATTCTTCAAGCTATCGTTTGCACTATATTTATAAAATTGAGTGTGTTTTGTGTGTGTATCATAAAATGATACGAATGCTTTGCTTCACTCGCACATATTGTTTTTATAAAATATTTTTGGACAAAATATTCACATCGCCTTTACATACAACAGATTGTATGACGAGAATATATAATTTGCTAATTGTAAATACTTCACATATAAGATATATCTAAGTAGTAAAAAATCTAATGGGTTTAAGGACTGTAACTGTTTTATCTAAAACGAATTAGATAAACAGAAGAAAACTTGCCCTAGCTTGCATTAACAGGTACATTGAAGTTTTATTAACGGCTTTTGGTGGTTATATCGGTTATCGTTTTTGGATAAACTTTAATAATATTCGAACAAGCGGAATAGAATTAGTTTCATAAAAAATAACGAATCCTTATTAAACAAATCTTCTTTGACTGTGTTTATTAATGCTGAATGGAAATAAATATTAGGTAATGAAACTTAATTATTTTTAATTGTATTTAGGTATTTCACTTAAGCAAATGCAATACGGAAACGGATATCTGCCCAAGATGTATAAAAAATGGTAGATAGGACCATCCATGTAAGATTCGGTGATTAATATCTTCAAAATCATATATCACTTCATGTAACGCTTAATTTTGATAAACTGCCTTAGCTTTCTGAAATAGTATTTAGTATTTAAGGCAAGGCGCTAGGCTATACCTGATTCCTTTAGTTTCAAAAAACAAATGTTTTAATTATGGGAAGTGAGATAGGAATAATAACGTTATAATTTTAAATAAAACACGCTGAATTATTATTCCAATCTGGAGAGCTTCTTAATTTGAGCTTAATAGGTGTAGATTCGTTCAGGTTCAGTTTAATTAACGACAAACATAGAAATGTGCTATTTAGATGAAAAGATGCTCAGAGACAAATGTACTTATGTTTGTAACAGCATCTTCTCTGCTTTTATGCTTCGATAAGATTAGCAGAACTTCTTTTAGTATTAGGCCGAATTACTTGGGTCATGATTTTTTTTAAGATTTAATTAAGTAACTGGTCTTTTTTAATTTTTTAATAGATTATTGTTGATGAAGCAGTTACGAAAATTACGATATATTTAATGAGTAGGTCTGTATTAAGTTTCTTTAGTAGTAAAGAGCGAAGCTCTTTTTGCATTATTTTATGTAATGTATCTAAATATACGGTTTGATTATACTATATATTTGAATATAGGTAAGTTTGTGTTGCTCTCATTCAAGGATTCCATGAGCTTAATAAATAGTTGTATAACAATGTTTGTTTCATAGTAGACATGAGATGATTTAGAAAATGACCGTTTTAGTTAAAATAAAAAAGAAATATATTGTGTTTAAGTTAAAACATTAAATTTGTTATTTTCTTAGCAATTGTTTTATTTTTTGTCATCACTAAAAATGACATAAAAAGCTTTTTAACCACCGGTGTGTAGTATTTATATACTGTTTTCAACAAGATCACAGAAAGCGTTCAAAAGGCGGCTGTTGACAAATTTTTAAAAGATTTGTGTATAATTTGAAACTATCAACAAACACTATATAATATGTCGTTTTTTTTTCTTTTCTCTTTTTATTTTTGTTGAATATTTTGCCAATGACTCATATCGATACCTACCAAGCAAAAGGTTGTAACATATTTTTTGGCAAAATGAGATTTTGGTTCTTTAATGTAACATTATATAAATACTACAAAAACATATTTTCACTAAATACCGATATTTTGCGTACCGGCTAATCACGGCACAGCAGTGACGTCGTACCATGTAAAAAGTACAGTAATATTACTTCTGGATTAAAACTCTCAAAAGATAAGAAACTGTATGTTTTGTATATTTTAATGTTTTGTTTTTTTTTTAGAAACGGGTACTAGAGTAATTTTCGGTCGTCAAAGATTATGAAATTAGCCTTAAATCACTAAAATGATTCGAACTTACTTTATGATAACGTTTTTGTGATTATTGTAACTTATAATCAACCTTGTAGTAATCAAAAAATATTTTTTAGATTCTCCTATTTCCCCGGTTTCTCAACGTCACTGCAATAATTATAAATTATTATACGGTGACACATTTATAAATAGCAGCCGCAGTTTTGATGATATCGATAATGAGGTTCCAACTACTTCTAATTTTGCCGCCAACTTCGACAACTGTGGAAGTGATTGAAAAAATTTTTTCGAATTCAGAATTTTGCAGGAGATCGTTTTGAAAATCGAACGCCTGTACCATCAACGAGTAAGTCCTTTACAAGATAGCGATATTATTCACCAAGCTGCGTAAGCCGAGTCAGTACGCCCCAATCAAGTAATGCTTCCAGTGACGATTCTTCTTGTTCGTCTATAAGCCACACGCCGACTGGTAGAATTGGTCGAAAACGACAACGTCGCCATGATGAGTGGAAAGACGTAAAAAGAAAGTATCTCAAAAACTTAGGCAAAGAGTATCTGAGCAGAAATGGCATCTCTAGAGATGCAAAAACTTTAAACAACCCATGTCCTTCGACTTGTCGACTTAGATGTTCTGAAAAAATCAATGCCCAGGAACGTGAGCATATTTTGAAGTCATTTTGGCAACTCGGAGACCACTCCAAGCTGTGGGATTATATTGCTAGTCATACTGAAATAATTGACACTGGATATCCTTCTGCATCAAAAGCTGTATCAAGACGCAAGAAAACTATTAAGTATTTCTTAATTTTAACTAATTCTAGTAATAATAGTATGCCATTGAAGGTGCCGGTATGTAAAACAATGTTTTTAAACACACTTTCTATTGGCAAAAGGACAGTTCAGACAACCATAGCAAAGTGGTCTCTTGGAGGTGGGTCCATATCTCCTGATCGTCGTGGGGGACGCAGGGTTATACAAATCAATGACGACACCAAACAGGGAGTATGACTCCACGGCACGGCACGGCACGTTAAAACTTTTCAGACGGTCGAATCTAATTACGTGCGAAAAAAAACAAGTAAACTCTACTTGGATGGTGACCTCACATTTACAAAAATGTTTTCATTGTATAATGAGTGGTGTACAACGGAAAATATTATTCATAAAGCGAAAACACTTCGACAGTATCGTGATATTATAAATCAAAACTTAAATATTTCGTTTTATAAACTTAAGAAAGATTTTATAAACTTAAGAAATGAATGTCACAGATACAACACAAATATAAATACAAAGTCTGAAGATGAAAAACAAAAGCAAGCAAATTGTGTTAAAAATAAAGTTATAGAGAGAGAAATTAAAGAAACGATAAAAAGGATCCATTGAAAATAAAGGTAAATTATCCCCATGGTAATGTTGGTATATTTTATTGTAAAAGAAAATTATCCATTTTCAATTTCACCGTGTTTATATCTTGTGTTTATATGAAGCCTGAAGTTGATAGTTGTTTGTGAAGTAGCTAGTTGTTTGTTGAAATTTATTGACCTTAAAGATAAAGCAGATGAATTTCGGTTTTGGTTCGACAATTGTGCCGGTCAAAACAAAAACTGTGTTGAATTTTCATGATATATTTATGTTGCTAAAAATATTGTATAACAATAGTTCACAGGTTTTTTGGAACGTGGACATACACAGAACGAGGCTGATTCTGTGCATGAGTTTATTTATATTACGCATACTCATTCACCAGAGCAATGGTATGCTTTAGTTAGATGGTCTTAAGTTAACCTACCCTGTTATAATGTTACTGAAATGATTGTGATAGATACTAAACCAAAAACTCTAGAAATCAAAAAAATATTATGGAATAAAATAAAAGACGACGTCGTAATATCTCACGAACCATATATTCCAAATTATCGCTAATTATTTTGATAAAAAAAATATAATGTAATTGATAACTCAAAAATCAGAATTGCAGTTAAATATAAAGATTCTTTGTCAATCGGGCGTATTATCCCCATCTTGTTTATTACTTAAATTGATCGCTTGACAGAATGAGGCGTATATTGTTCTCCATTCGTCAGATGAATCGTAAAAAATAAATATTTAATAATTATTATGTTTAATGATTATTGAACATTGTTTTTATACATATTTATTACATAACATACTGATGTTTCATTAAACAACGCAAGAACTTTTTTGTAAATAATTAATAAGAGTTATACATATATAAATAATAAGAGTATTTTTTTCGTTTGTATAAAGTTTATTGATACTACGTTCTTATAATTGTCGTTAGCTATTTTTTTAAAGAACATACCAATTTTAATATTTTTATTACGTCAAAAGGTTGATTATTGCAATACATATCAATAAAACTTATTAAAAAAATGTGTTTTTCACAGCATACGACTCCTGATTTAAGTTATATAAAAAATCTGTACACAGCATGCAGACTCCAAGTCTTACGACTGAAATATGACCTTATTCGTAATGTACTAGTTCTGTTTTCACATACGTACTATATTTGGCGGCTGAGCAGTACGTTAAGAAGTTCTCTCTCCTGAAAAATCACAAATTTGATATTACGAACGCGTACGAATGCTTGAGATATAATTGAGAAGATTTTATTTAATATAAAGTGACAATTCGAAATAGAAATAATTTTTAAAATAATAAATTAAATTCCTTTGAGTAAAATATTTATTTGGATATGTTCACGACCGTGACAGCATAAGAAACATTCAGTATATATTCAATTGTTCTTGTGACGTAGTATTAAAACGTATATTTACCACAAGAAAGTACTTACAGCAATATTTTAAAGAAAGCATACTGCATAGACTTTTTTATTTCATAAATTTTAAATATATTATATAAAATATATACATAAATTTTTATGCAGAAATATATATTTTGTAAATTAATACGTTGTGAATTTGAATGATAATAATTAATAATTAAATATGGTGGTCATTTAATTCAACAATGTAACATGACAATTCAAAAGTGCTTTTATGAGCCTACTTGAAAAGGAAAATTATGATTTAATTTTTTTTATACACATTTAAATGTATTTTGTTTTGCAGCCGAACCAGTGTACACGGTCTCGAAGTTTGGAAAACCCGTCATACAAATTGGTGGGTACAGATACAATAGACGCAGTGCTTGTAAAACTGCGCGAGCGCAGTGGCTTTGCTCGAAATGGTCATTAGGATGCCGCGCGTCTTTAATTACTCTCCGGGATGAAATTATCAATACGAAGAATGTTCATAACCATTGAACATGTTTGAAACTGTGAGTGATTCATATCCGTTAAGCTTTTGGATTTTGAAATAAAGATTTCAATCAATAAATTTCACCATCTTTCGAAATGAAAATAATCTGTAAATTAATTAAGGATATTAACTCTATGTATATCGTGATACAATAATTCTTTTTCGAAATATTATGTAAAACAAAATTATAAACGGTCTATGTTCATCATTGTTGGCTCATCAATCTTTCATACATTGGTCGCGTATACCGCTTGTAATTATTTTTATATTCTTGATACTTTTGCCGAAAAAAAACCTGTAGAAATATTTAATGTGGCGTCAGTTGTTGTTTCGATAAGCATTTGTATAGAGTTCGTATACATTTTTATTTTACGTTCTTTATTTAGCCAAATATATACACAATATAAGTTTTAGAAGTGTATCTGTTTGTTATATGACAAGGTTATTTGTTGCTCAATTATTTTAATAATAGGCAAATGTCACATTTTTGAATGGAATTGGGAATAAAGCTATTTGTACAAATAGTATATCTAATATAGTATGGTTAAAATATTTTTAGTCAGTAATATTTAAAGCAAGCTTCTTTATTTCATTGTATGTTAAATAAGTGTACTGTTTACTTTAATAAATATGGCTGTGAAAACGTTTTTTTTTTAATCCTATTTAGTACTAAAAGTATGTACACTATTCAAGTAAGTACATTGTTCCAGTCATCACATCACAGTCACACATTAATCGTTGAAATTGATGATAATTAAAAATGTATTATAATTATAACATATAAGCAATCCATAAATATAATTTAAAAAGTAGTTTTTTTTTTTAATATAGTTTACCTATACCACAATGAAGTATAAAGATATGCACCTTGCACATTCACGACGTACGAGAGCGTTGTGTCGTTTGGCGTCACGACATACTCCATCTCACCTCCAAAGATATTTCTTTATTTGATACATTGAAAATACTATTTTCACATTAAACTCATTTTAGGTGCCGTGTTTTCTACATCACAAAGAGGGTGCTTGGTGTTAGACATAGGAAACAATAGATTTTATAAAAATAATAAAAGTCTTGGTCTTAAAGCCGCTTGGTTCTGCAAGAAACGAAGATTCGGGTGTCGAGCGTCGGTGATCGTCTGCGGAGATACGATTGTATGCACAAAGAACGATCATAACCATGACTAAAAATAACATTAAGTTGTTTGGGAGAAATGGTAGCCGCGAATCTACTATTTTTTAGTCCCATTTTTCTGTATTAGTGTGGTGTACAATAAAGTAGGTACGTTAATATTAATGAATTCAGTAAACGTACTTAAAATGACATAGACCTAGATAAAACGAAGCTTTAAACATACATATGTTATGACGTCATGAATCTTAAAACAGAATATAAATTGCTCTTTCTTCACAACTCTTTATTACATTCGAAATTCAAAAATTAATTGTTATAAATGACAATTAACATTGTTATTAAATAAAACAAATTGGTTTTTTTTCTATTAGTTTTGATTGTAAATTATAGTCATATTTTAAACCCATTTTTTACTAACTTTTATGTATGTATTGTAACGATAAATAATTATATATACGATATATTTATTGGTTAAACAAATTAAAGCGAAGATTACCTCTATCGTATTGTTTCATTATTATTTTGTACTTCAATTCTTTTAACGGCGTTGTCATATATTTCCTTACAGCTTACTCGTTTCATACTTCAAGGGATGGAAATCTGGTTTTGACGTATGGAAAGTATAGGTTTCACAAAGGATATCATTATAAGAACAGAGATGTAATAAGATGGGAGTGCAGCAGGGTCGCAAGGAAACGCGGACATTGCAAGGCGTCCGTTTACACGTACAGGAACGATGTTGTGGAAACGAGAGGCTTTCACAGTCATTGACTATGTGAAAGTTTATTATGAAACGCTTTGAATGCGACTGTCGAGCATTCCTCGATAAATAACGTAAGGTTTCAACTGAATTGCGTGAGGTTTAAACTGGTTTCAGATGAAATTATATACTTACATAGTAAAGCTATTTATAAAAGAATATTTAAAATATTGATCAGTTGTATGTTACTTAATAAATTTATTCTGTTACTTTTTTATTCTATGAAACAAGAAGGCAATAAATTGCAAATTTATAGAAAGCTTTTCATTACCTTCCTAATATTGCCAATTAATAAGCCGCTCGGGATCACCTTTTTTATGGAACAGTAAGTAAGTAGATAGTGTTGATATCTGGTGAGTGGATAATCTAATTAGTATATCCTAAGACTCAGACAATTTTGAAAAAGAAAGTTTAATTTTATATAGTTTTTTTTCTTTTGTTACTTTCCGTATAGTTTTGTTGTTCGATATTATTAAGTCTCGTACAAATTTGAAAAAGATTTAATTTTTTATAGATTTATTTTATCTTTTAGATACTTTTTATCATTCGGTATAGTTTTGTTGTTCGATATTATTTGATTTCTTTAAAATGTATTTGAACGATATATTTTTAAATGAATGTTAAATCTTTAATTATATTATGAGGTCACATAAATTAGTGTGGTTGGTGGTAATGTTTGACGATTCGATATTATTTGACTATTTGAATAAAAATGTTTTGCTTTAATTATTATTTTTAATAATTATTAAAATAAAAAAAAACATTGGAATACGCTTGGAACATTTTTGAGAAACTTATCAAAATATAATATTTTCCATTCTACTAAAATAATGATTACTGGACTCATTTATCAAACAATAAATTGTTTTAGGAGCCCAATTTACGACAACGGTCAAAGGCAGACCGGTTCTCCAAATTGGGCGATATCGTTACTACAAAAACAATAAGAGCCGAGGGAGGAAGGCTACGTGGTTCTGTGCTAAGAATAGTAACAAGCCTGCGTGTAAAGCGTCTGTGATAGTTGTCGATGGGATGATCGTTGACGCAAAAAATGAACACAACCATTAATAAATTATTTTGGTTTTTTATTGCTTTGTTTTATACCAAAAATCGTGTCCATGTCTTTTGTAATCTTCTAAATATATAAACTCAATTATTGAGTACAAATTCAATCGATCCATCGTCATCATCAATCAAATCATCAATCATTTATATTAGATGAGTTTTGTTTACTTTGCACGTATAATGACAACATTAACCACGATGTTTCCAATATAAATTAAAGAAGACAGAATATTATGTAACATTTCTTTATCACATCTGAATAAAACATATATGGTCTTTAATTGGTAATGCGTATTATATTTACTTAGTAACAGCACAGACACAGTGCATTAAAATAGTAATGTTTCTGCTTCCAGTTCATAGATTTACCACAACTCGGTTTGGAAAGCCGGCCATTCAGGTCGGGAGGTATAGATTTAACAGAAACAACCGCAGTAGTGGATTGAGAGCGTTGTGGGTGTGCTGCAGGGTGAGTACTGGATGTCGCGCTACCATCACCACCGTAAATGATATCATCGTCAGGGAAAAGACTATTCATAATCATTGAAGATCTATGCTCTGTTAGATGTGCCAAATAACTTCTTCCATTCGTTTTCTGTTTTTTTTTTTTCGTTACGATTGTAATTCGTATTCATTTATATTATTTTAACCTTTCTTGTTTGCCTTATGTTTATAAAAATATCGTGTTTTTTAATAGAATATTCGTTTAATATATTTAAAAAGCTATGTAAACATTACACATGAAATAACTTTTTTGGGAATTGTTTACTTTGATTATATTATTATACTCATGTAGTATGTTTTTGATTTTAGTTATATTTAAATAAAATTAGTGATTTTACCTAACGCTTTGATATGTGTTAAGTATTGTTTTTAAACCTTTATAATAAAATGTACATATATTATATTGTCATATTGTGTCATATTAAAAACTTGATTCAATTACTAACTTTAAATAACTTATATTATTTGGAATCTTTGGAGGAAAATTTGTTATTTAAATTAAGAGAAAAAAATAACTTACAAATGTTTTGAATTAATATATTAATTATCGAAATACTTCTTATTACGGTTTGAGGGGAGATGATATTATATTTTTTTTGTTGTGAAATGTTTTTGATAGTTATATAAAGTACAAAACGGCAAGTATAGTTCATATATTATGTAATGCCTTATATCACAATTATAGAAGAATACCAATAAATTATTATTGTTTTTTTGACATACTAATATTGTTTTTATCATTCTTAATAAACATTTTTCTTTATCATTTTCTCTTTAAATTTACCGCTAAAAAATTGTCATAAATACTACTCGACACGCGATTGCGATGAATATAAATTTAAATACTTTAATGTTCGTTTTTATTTTGTCTATAGCGTGTCCAACGATACTACAGACCAAGCGAGGCAAACCTCTTCTACTCATGAATGGTTTCAGATTTAACTGCAAACACTCAGCCGGGAGCAGAACCTATTGGGTTTGTAACAAAGCCCCTTTAGGCTGCAAGGTGTCTATAGTGACTTACGATAGCGACATTATCAAAATAAAAAATGTTCATAATCATTCTTAGGTATATTTTCAAAATATAATTCCGTTACGTAAAATATCCTTTGATTGCATCTCACTCATTAGCACTCATTAGCATCAGTGTGGTATTGCAACTAATTTTGTTCTACACAATCTCTTACTAATTACTAAATCACTTACTATCCCTTTAATATCCATATGTCAGAAAGAGATAGCAAATTAGTTCTGTCATATTGAAAATTCAAGTAAGTCATACAGTGCCCGAAATATCACTGACTGTCCTTATAAAGAGCCATATTAACAAAGGTGTGCGAATACACACGTGCGCTGCATATACACATTCACAATCATTCATTATTCGATTGAATGACAATCCTACATGACCAGAGAGAATTTAGGCGAAGAATCAACAGCTATTCGCTCTTTCAGACCACGGGCTGCTGCTGAAATTTACTTGTCAGATTTGTCGTTGGGTCAACTAGATCCTTGAACTCGGGACCTTAATTAGTTCAATGGTTGTGTAGAACTTAATCGGTGCTAGTGTAACCCTGTTTGTTTATATTAGTTTTTAATATATTTTATTATTAATAACATATTAGTAATATAAGTCTATCTGATAGTGTATTGAGCTTTTTTTAAATATATTTCAGATTGATGTTATTTCTTAATCATCAAACTCCCAAAAATAACTATGAACAAGTTACTTGTGATGTATTAACCTCTATTGTTACATTCAAGGTTAAGTTTTCAAAAGAATTTGTAGGTACCACATCTCACATATCTATGTGGTACTATTATTCTGCTAACAAATTAGGTGGCGATCTTTGATGTTTGAGTAATACTGAGTAAATAGTATCGATTTTTTTTATTATTTCTACCTTATTTGTATTATGTCTAAGTAACTTTAAGCCATTTTTGGCCAAGCAGTTCGGCAGTAAGAGATGGATTTGTATTTTGTAGAAGGCTGAAACTCTGCTAAAAATGATATTCGTATACATAACGTGCGTTTCATTTAAAGACCATCCCCAACTTCTGTTATATATTTATCTTTTAAATTGAAAACAACATCAATACATATTGTGTACGTATTTATATAACTGAGTAAAAGAATAAACGTTTGGTATCCTAGAGAAGGTAAGCGAATGAGAGGTAGACCTCAGAAAAGATGGGATGGTGACATCAAACAAGTGGCAGGAGTGACGTGGAGTAGAGTGGCTCAGGAACGAGCCGAATGGAAAAGGTTGGAAGAGGCCTTTGCCGATTGGCAGACGGATCTGCAAACGATAAATAAACAAGAAATATTGGAAAATATTTAGTTCAACATTTGTTGTTTATTTATCAACTTATTATCAAGTAATTTCTAGATTAATATTATTTTTATGTAATACTTTTTGTAGTTTAAGTTTGATATGTTGTTTTCTATGATCCGAATATAGGGCTATATTATTATTATTATTATTTATTTATATAACTGCAATTCAAGGTTTTTTCCGCATAATAATTTTTAATCTCTTAGTATTCAATTAAAAAAATACTCTATATTTACTCGCATATTTAAAATGTATTTGTACTTTTTCAGTGACCAGATGTACCTATGGGTTATCTTATAGAGGAAATCCCGTAGTGATGGTGGGCAAGCATAGGTTCAAGAAGACTTCGTCCTATGGCGTTAAGAGCTGGTGGCACTGTATCAAGCGATCAGTTAGCGGCTGCTCAGCTAGCCTCAGCATGGTCGATGGCCAAGTTTATAGGCTCAATGTCCAACATAATCATCCTTGAATACTTTAATTAAGCAATGAATTATATATCTAAGGATATGGTATAAACATTTAATATTATACAGTTATATACGGACAATTGAATGATATTGATGGAACAATATCGTATCGCGTGTAGTCAAAAGTCACTCGCTCCTTTTAATTTTTCACACGAAACTGTTTTTCTCATCTTTCAAATACTAAAGAATTGTTCCCCAGCAATAATAAATATATGAGTATAATCGTCGTACCATCGATACTATATAATCTATAGATTCGTTTTTTGATGTTCTAAATAAATTGGTTGGTTGACAATAAATTCATTAACTCTACACTATTTAGTAATTTTCGTTTAATCTGTTATAATTATATAAGAACAAATTAAATATAAAAAAAACCAATACGAGTTTTTTTACAATAACCATTACGAGATTTTATTGTATTTGGACATTAGTTATAATTAAAATGTGCCTTTTGGTTGTATATATATATATATATATATATATTTACTAGTTATAAAGTTACTTCAAAACCCTATTGTAACACTTGGCTTTTGTTGTGGAATTTTATTGTGTTTATGTATTTCTTTAATTACGTTATGATGTTATGATACTAATTGAACAATTATACAAATTTTAATCACAAGACTTTGTTCGTTATTTATACTTAAATACCACGTAAACCTATTTATCGGGACTTAATTATTTGTGTTAAAGATGATTTAACGTGATTTTTAACAAACAAAACGACTTCAGATATAAATATTGATTATATTTTCTCTATTATAAATATATTTAAATTTAAATCCTACAAGATTCAGTCTATTGATGACGACGTGTATAGGTGTATTGTTAATAATTGTTTTGATTTGTCTACTATTTTGAATATTTTAATATATTACAGATTACACCCCTATATTCTCAAAATCACGCTACGGTAAACCCCTCATGATAATCGACTCCTATCGATTCAACAAGCGAAGCGACAGTAGAGGGCCCAAAGGCAGCTGGGTCTGTGTAAAGAAAGACAACCAGTGTCGGGCCACTGTGATCACCATAGATAATAACATCGTCAGATATAATAACATCCACAACCATTGATTAAGGCCTTTATATCATTTTAATTTATATTTGACTCCTTCTTGGGATTATAAGATTGAGGAAACTGTGAAATGTACCGGTATTGGTGCTTACACTTGTGAAATTTTATTTTTCCAGTGTTTTTGTTAAGAACGGCTGCCGTGGCTCAAAACTTACAGGGGGTCGTAATCAAAATGAATACTATTTGGTTTAGCTCTTGCTAAGTTTTGGTTTAATTATTTTTAATGTAATCTCTGTCTGAAGAACTCTCGAATTTTGCTTATATTTAATATATTTTTTTATAATAGTAGACGTATATGCATTGTTGTTTTATATTTATAAAATATCATGTCAATCTTGTGTTTTATTTCAATACTAGCTTTGGTGTACCTTCCCTTTTTATTCATATTCGATCATAGAGATTACAGATTTTTTTTAAATTCTGATAAACAATATTTCCTAACACTTTACTCTATGTCTTTTTATTAATGTATGTAGATGTAGTTTCTATGTGCGTTTGTATAGATGTGTGAATTTGTGTCTATACATAAATTTGTCTTGAACGTGCCTACGTTGTAGTTATGTCATAACTTTACCATGTCATTACACCATCGCCTCTGGCCCTGTCCCCCAGGTTGTCTGATAGACATCGCTCGAAGTCAAATAGCCGCTTTTTTAGTATCAGCACTAACATTCGACAGTAGTTTTTTAATTATCAACGATATCTAAACAAATATATAAAGAAATTGTAAATTTTTAAACGTACCATTGGTATATTACAGAATATAGCCCGATATTCTCAACAACACGCTACGGTAATCCCCTTTTGTTAATAGACTGCTATCGTTTCAACAAACGGAGCGACAGCAAGGGGCCCAAGATCAGCTGGGTGTGTGTGAAGAAAGACAGTCAATGTCGGGCAACGGTGCTAACCATCCAAAACAGTATCATTCGCTATAACAATATCCACAACCATTAAATGTGGTCACAATCGCCTTTAGGTTACCAGCGTCTGGACTGAGGGAGCAAATCCTTTTAAATACGTGTAATTAAAGTAAGAAAAGTTTTAAAATGTATTTATATATATTATATTAAGGAAAAGTCATAATCTAGTCTAGTAGTTTTAGTGTATTTTGTAACCACAAAAAAGTTTTGATCAAATAATTGATCAAATTATATAATAATTTTGTTCTATTTGACATGTTCGATGTCAAAATCAAAATAATATCAATCGATTTATTATTTTTATCATAATTAAGGGTCACCGCTCCCTGTTTTTAGGGATAGTTGTGGTGTTTATTTTTTAAGTACCATTACCATAACTTTAATATTTAGTTCATTGTTTATGTTTGTTATTAAAAGCGCTTATGCCGGATTAGCCGCTTTCACTAGACTTTTAAAAGGGATTGTGAGCTAATATCAGTTAAGTAAGTTATTTCAGTAAGCACTACATAAACGGGCAGATTGTCTTCTTTAGAATGTATTGATAAAAAATAATTCCTATATATTTTTGTGTAAAAAAATAATAATTTCGTTAACCGAATTATTACTTTTTTGATATCAATTGTGATTTAATTATATGTGTCAAATTGGCATACCGCATTCGTATGTCATTTTATTTTCTACACAATTGAAAACAAAACCTATAGAAAATATATATGGAATGAATAATATAATAGTATCACGATGCTTTATATCGATTGGCTTGACAATAGTAGTTGTACTTATGCACGTATACGCAGTCACACGCAAACAGGCTTAAAACTGAGAAGCGGCAATTGAAATAAGCGCTCTTAATATTTGATGACTTTGTGTCAAAGTTCCGTTGCCGTTTAAACTTAACTTAAACCCTTTGCGAATTGTTTCAAATGATTTAGTTTTTATTTGATTTATTACTTATAAAAAATAAATTATTTTAAATTATGTTTATTTTTATTTTATATAAAGCTGCCTAATTTATTAATATCTAAGGTTTTTTTTACTCTTAGTATTCCTTTGTGAAGTTTAATTCGTTGATTAATTTCAGAATTGGTTTTCGTAATTAGTTAATTAAATAAAAAATAACCTAACTTGGTTACAGATGCCGTGATTATCAAAACTGCTAATGGTGGATACCGTTTGTTCTTAGACAATCAAGTGTATTTTAGAAATAGATGTTGGAATAATGGTCGTCGTGCGCACTGGGTTTGCAGACACAGGAAAACGCACAGCTGTAAGGCAACCGTGCTCACGTTGGATAAAAAAATAACGAAATTTAAAAACATTCACGTGTGTCCCGAGTAAAGGACTTACTAAAATGGAGTTACTCATCGTAATAGAGACCAAGCTAGCTGTAATACTTCCTAAGGAAATATAAAATGTTTACAAATCATTCCAAAGATATTTTTAAATAAATATATTTTCAATTTACTATTATTTACATTATGAGGCACACACTATTACTTAATCCCTAAGTCACAGACACCACTTATTAAATAATAAAATAATCATAACTTATATCTCCAATATTCTTGCAGCATTTTTCAGATACACTGTCAGTGGGAAGCGTTGTTTGGAAATAGGCGGGCATAAGTTCACGCTTCATCAGAATGAGGGTCCCAGAATAAGATGGAGATGTGTCAAGAAGACCTCGGGGTGTGCTGCGTTTGTGACAACCATTGATAACGTCATCATCCGTGTGCGTCAAGTCCATAATCACATGTAATTTATAACATACCATCTTCATCATCTAGGGCAAACATATTGCTGTATGGATCGAACGTTGGTTCGGATGGTTTGTGTCGCGTTGGCGATGTAACGTATTGCCAGTGCCAATATCAATGGGAGGTAGTGACCACTTACTACCGGGTGGCCCATTTGCGAGTCCTATATTATATATACATAATACATAACAAAAAATACATTTATGGTAAAGACTTTCTTAATGCACTCTAATTTTCATATTCAATTACCACAAAATAATACACATATACAATTATTCATGAATTATTTATCGTCACTACAGAGCACGAAAGTATACTTACTGAAATATTTTTTCATATCTGACACCAGAATTTAAATACCTTGGGAGGGGTGCAATTTACTATTTCATAGGCAAACTTTTATATTAAAAGTGTACATAACTATAATAGAGCATTAGATTCATATTTGTAAATTAATTAAATAATGGATCTATCAGAGTAATATTTCGATTATACAAAAAAATAAAATATAAGGAGTTCAGAATATTTCTTAAGAGTGTTTAATTTTATTATTAATTTTGTAGAAAGAAATTAAATTCAAATCTTTTGAGTATTTTATATAATATGATACCTGGTGGTAGGCCTTTGCGCAGAGCGTCTGGATACCACTCATCATATTTTCTACCACCAAATTGTTGTTTCTCAGTAGAATGTAAATGAATTATAGTAGAATGCTCACTATTGTGTGTTCCGGTTTGAGCCAGGCTGGTGGTGCTTTCTGCAATTTCTATGAGCGATGTCGACTACTAATCATCAGGTGGCCGATTCGCTCGTCCGCCTACGTTTACCATAAATAAAGATAAATACATTCATAAGTTATTTCATATATATTGTGATTTTTAGGGATTTATTTAATTACCTCGCATATATTATTTCTGATCAAAAGTAATTATTAGAGTGAAATATATTTTATCATTTACTATGTATAATATATAAGTGGGTTTAAATAAGCTATATTAAATTATATTTAATAATTTTTAGTTACTTTTTTCTAACTTACGAAAAATTTAATTGTTAAGAGAGATACCGAGAGATATATGCGTTAAATTGTATTAAAACCAACCGTGGCGCTTTCGCCCCCGCGATGTCATACGGTATACTTAGGCTTGGGAAAGTAGATTTTGCTGCTTCTATCGAAGTGTGTCGAACGTTTTGTATTTTGTTGGGGAGCTCTTAACCTAGTTACGTCGCTTCATTTTATTAAATGATAATGAACTTTTTACAAGAGTTTTTACCAAATTATTATTTATATATATATAAATCTAATTGTATATAACCTTTATTTATATTGGAAAAATATGGAGAAACTCATGTCAATCTCATAGTCTGTATACAATATACAGCAATATTTGCTAAATTTTTAGGTAAGTAATAAAATCCTGTGTACTAAAAAATTTAAACATAAATTATATAAACATAATATAAATTATTTATATGTCATTGAGGGTCAACAAAACTTATCACGTTTGTTTTGCTAGATCAAAACAGCAATGGACACTCAAGTGAAATTTAATAGCAAACATAATTGCGAAACAAGAATAAAGGTGACCTACTCTAACAAAAAAATATTCAATTCAAAAATAAAAACAGGTATTTTAATAAAACATTATTAGTTACTTATAATATGAAAATTGGAACTTCTCTGAAAGTAGTATTAGTTATATGCCCCATATTGAAATTATAAAAGGTTGAGAAAGAACTGAATTTTGCAGCGTACCAATATTAGATACGCAAAGTTAACTCGCGTTATCTAGGTTTATATTAATCTGTAAGTGGTAATGATGTCCAATTTAATAGATTTCATTTCAAACACTTTGCTTTAATTCTGGTAATTTTTTAAATATGTTCATGATAACCCACCTATAATTGTAGTTTTATTAGAATTGCTTAAGAAATACCTCTAAATGTAATTTAAAAAGTATATTTTGTAATATATAATAATAATAATATAATGTTTAAATTTGTGTTGTTGTGACTGTAAATTAATAAATATATAATTGTGTTTAATTAAATGATGAAAGAGTGTTGTTTTCTCCTGAACTTACATGGGTAGTAATCATTGTAGCGAGTTAACAATGTTTTAGCTGAAACATTTCTACTAACATAATAATATGAATGTGTGTTTGTTCTTCTTTGCAACAATTAAATAGGAAAAAAAAGGAGTGGGTAGGCTTCTTTTTTAGCACAAAAATTGTGTTTGTGCCACACAGTGACAGAGGCAGTTTTGATGTCGAAACAATTCAAGAATGTAAATGTAGTTTATATATAAACAAGAAGATCACATAGCATTAAATATTTGATTGATACGAGAACTTATACCTTTTGTTTCGTATACAGATATGCTTACTTTTATACCATCGCAACGTGGAGGTCGCAATTTGATTTTTAGAAATCAGAAGTTTCACTGTCTCAGAGCTGCGCTCGGTTCGAAAGTGTTTTGGAGATGTTCGAAGAGGAACAGCGGCTGCAGGGCGACAGTCACGACAGTTCGCGACGAGCTACTGCACTACAATGACACGCATGAACATCACTAAATACTTGTTGTAAATGTCGAAAGGAACTAATTTGAAAATGTGGTTAAACATCATTCTCTTGATACATTAAATTGAGTTATTAAGCACCTGTATATAATACTAACATAAGTCGGTAGTTGACATTACAAACGTCTTTTGAATTCGGCTCCTCGTTTCTCAAGTTTGCTCTAACGGGAACAGCTACACCTCCGTAGCCGATATTACGAATAAGTTAAATAAAAATTGCGAGCTACTCTTGTAATACCAATAAATTTACTATCAAACAATTATAAAGGAATTACTATTATTTCCTCTTTATATTATGTATTATTAAAAAAATTATTAACATATTATATATGTTTTAATTTGGGGGAGAATTCGTTTGCTTGGTAAAACATTATTGTTAAACCAATTGATATTTACTAGAAAATGTATAGTGAATGATAGAATTTGTTATGACTTGTAAAACTTAATACATATACATTACAAGTCTTTTTTGATTTTCAGGAGTGAAGCCTATGTTCATACCCTCGAATCGAGGAAGACGCGTATTAATCGTACAGAATCAAAAGTATCATTGTGTTAGATCGGACCCGACTCGATTGACTCGACTTCTATGGAGATGTTGTAAAAGAAACAGCGGCTGCAAGGCAACAGTTACGACATTTAACGATGAAATTGTAAACTTTAATTATACTCATAATCATTTATAAATTTCTAAAAGTATAGCTCGCGAATGTTTTAAATAACATAATATTTGTTTTAGGTGTATATGTATTATATTTTATTAAATAAATAAATACTTAAACATATGTATGAGTTGAAGTACGGATATAAAATTAATAAAGAAATATAGTGATCTTTACTAGTATATTTGTAATTGTCTCCAGTTTATGTATTATTACAAATTTTAATGGACATCCATTACACATTTGTTAAAACTTTAGATTTTTTATATTGTGTTCTCATTATATACAATAAAGTTAATGTATTCTAAAATGTTGTTTTATATGACCAAAAGTATTGCAAAGTACAAATCATTGCATATTTTAAAATTGTGCAAAATAGGCAGTAGAATGATTCCTCGAAATTTTCAAATTTCTCAATTGCTAAAATATATAATAAAGTTTTAAAACGTTTGTTTTATTTACAATAATAAGTGATTGATTTTATTTGTTTTTTATTTTTTAGTGACGGATTTTTTTTTAAAAATATTTCTTTTTTTCTATCTTCACGCTCATGGGCGTAGACAGGCGTATTAACTCATTATTAAATAAATAAGATTTAGTTTATTATTCAAAACTAAATAGCAAGTAAATATTAGTTTTCTAATATTATTTTTTACACAAACTTGCCCGTCTTTCTGCTCTACTGCTCTTAGTGCGTGCATAATGGTATGACAATGGGAAACGTAATGATAAAGAGGTGGTACCGTCCGAGTAACTTTTTGAAATTAACTGACCAACATTTGAAAAATATAAATGAAACTTTTCGGCTCTAAGTGGTAAAAATCATACCTAGTAATTCTTGTACCAAGTAATGCTATGGTCTGGTAAAATCACTTTATATCAGGACTAACGGCTATATCCTTTTATTTTACAGTAATTAGATTCCTAATGACAAACTTTGGCAACAGAGCTTTGATATTAAACGGTAAACGCTACAACAAGAAACGTCAGACGAGAAACAAAACGACTTGGCAGTGTATCAAGAGAAACGAGGGCTGCAAAGGTTATGCCGTCACTATAAACGATCAGCCCGTCTACGTCAGTGCGCATAATCACTGATTTTGTTGACAGTATTAAAATATTGGAAGCTTTAAATTGTGTTATATATATTGTTTACAATTTTTATGTAAAAACTGAACTTCTCTGGGTAATTTAAATATAGAGTTTGAAAAAAACAGAGTTACAGTTTTAATTACAAAATTAATAGATCACCGCTTTTGCGAACAAATGTATTCTGGAATTACATTTAAATGATAGATCAATATTTACGCAAAATTCTTAGATAATAATGTTCAGCAAATTTTGTCGGTTTATAACAAATTTTTTTCGCTAAACATTGACTTTGTATTTTGTTCCACTTTGAAGTGTAAGTGTGGTGTCATTACAGATGAAAATAATTTTGTTATTTCCACCGATATCGGCTATCTGAGGTAAACTTCCCATCTGGAGGCCCATGTGGTCGCCTGTTACCATGTTATAAACAAAAAAATATTAATTAATTTAGTATACCTTTAAAGTTATGCATGTGTACTTCACGTATATGTATTATATGTGACTGTGTAGTGTATTATAAAATAACATATAATACATACTCTGGTAATGATAAAAGAAAATCATAAAATTATTTCATTCAAAGAAGCTCGATGAAGAAGAAGAAGATGATTTGTAATTTTAACCACACTGATGACGAGACAAGATGCTAAAGCGAAGAACGAAATATAATATTAGTATTTAGTATTCATATGTTGGAAGTTTAAATACTGTATGTATAATAATTTATCGGTAAATTAAAAAAAAACTTCTACCCTGCCGACCGTGTATTGTGTATTCTGTAGCTTTACTTCTCGTGATAGTACAATGTTAACTGTTTTTATCATAATGATCGATATCGTTATTGATGTGATATTGGTGTAAAAATATAAGACACTTTCATGGTTTCCTACTTTACTAAAATATTTTTAAGGGAGGTCTCCAATATATAGTATTTTCAATTTAATTGTTAACTTTATGAACTTCATAAACAATTTCCAAAATGTACATATTATTGATCGGTTTTATTATTTCAGCGTTGGAATTGGAAATAGCACCAACATGTTTCGGAACCCAAGCTCTTCAAATAAACGGATATAGGTTTAACAAGTACTACGAAACGAACGGAGCCACCAGGTGGAGATGTAATAAACGGCATAAAGGATGCAAGGCGTTCGTTGTCACGGCGGGCACGAGGATATTGAACCTGACGGAACATAACCACGAGGGAAACCAGACCATGAAGCTTCCATTTGGAAGATATAGAGTCACATAATTTATGAAAGGAAATTTTTGAAGTGAAACTTCTTTGGGCTCAATAAGAGTAGCTGTTTTGTAGGTAGAATTTGAGTGAAATTTTTTACGTGTAATGTTTTAAAAAGAAATGCTTACGACGCAAAAAGAAGTTTTGCTTCTATCACGTTTGAGATGCATACGCTTATTTTATTTGGTTTAATGATAGGATTTTGCAGGTTGTGTTTTAATTTTCGATGATTGTCCTCCACGAAAGCTTCGATTTGAATGTACGTTTACTACTATAAAAACAACGTACCGATTTACAGAAAACCTCTCTTTTTGTATAAAATTCGTAAACCGATTTACCCGTCAGACACAAGTTAGAATTGTATCCTTGCGGTTATTAATTTAAGAACGAGCTTGTTGTAAAGCCGCTTGGACAAACTAAGCGACGTAGGTGAATATTCAATAGCACACCTTGAAACAAAAATGTATTTACAAGTATAAAAAAAATATATGTAATTTTTATTTGCATCATTATACATTTATGTTTAGCAGACTTATATCCGAAAGCAATACTAATTTATATCGTCCATTGGACGGCGCGATATCATCATCCATACACGTAAAATACACAAAATTTAAAAAAACAATATTAAAATGACAAATTAAATTTTCAGATTTGTGTATTATATTTGGGCTTTAACGCAATCATAACATTTTTTATTTTATATATCGCCAAAATGGCGCTATTGTAGTTAGAGGATCATTTCTGTATGTATTACTTATTCATATTTTTTATTAACATAATGATTTGAAATAAGTGACTTCCTTTGTCTGAATTTTTCTCTCCAACTTCGTTTTACTTTAACGAGTTCCATTTTTTAAATCCATAGTATACATCTGGAACTAGTGCCATTAAAATTAAATACATTTTGCGGGACATCTTTTTGTACACAAAGTAATTCTCCGCTACATATTAACACCCAAATAAAAAATTGGGTATATGATCGTGAAATATTCAACTACAACTGATTGTTTTTTAAGCAAAAATATTTCCGAGTAATTATTAATAATGTTATTATGTTATATTGTACTTACTTTACTTACCTTTGTTAAGATGTATCTGTAGTTTCGCATATCAAATTAAATTTGATAATTGGAAAGTAATTATTTTTGTTCGAAGTTAATGTTTTTTTTTTATTTTGTAGAACTACATGAAATTGTAGGACTATTATTTAAAATAAATTAATTGTTTATGATATACTTGTTCTTCATTCTACTTAAGGCATAAAAATATAATGTCAGTTCTTATCAGATTCAAATAAAATAAAAATAAAAGAAAAAGTTAAATTACATTTTGTTAAAATTTATTAGTGAGTTATCAAAAATAGGTTTGCCCACAAATATCTTACCGCGGGCGATTCCTTGTTTGTTAATGGAATGATTGTGGGTTGAACACGAAACGACTACCCGCTCCACCTATGATCATCCACGATTTAAATTCAATTGCTTCGGGTAAAATAAACGGATCTTTTTCAAGGTTTTTGTGAAAAAGTAAAGACTTTTAAATCAGAATGTAGGCAGTCATACTCTTTTCCAATCGAAACGAACATTAGAATTACATATTCCATGCGATTTGCTTACACCTCTGCTCGATATTGCACTAAAGATAGTTCTTGCACTCAATATGTGTTTAAATGTTATAGTACTCACTTTAATTTTACTTCCAAAGTTCCGATAACAATTTCGCCAACATTCATAAGCCATTAGCATTCAATGAATATATTAAACTATTATTTAAGACTAGCTGTGCCCGCGACTTCGGGCGCGTTTGAATTTAATAAAAAAGCGTGACTTTATTATTATTTTACATATAATTATAAATAAAAGTAGCCTAAGTTACTTCATATTACATCAGCTATCTGCCAGTGAAAGTCCCGTCAAAATAGGTCCATACGTTCCAGAGATTAGCCGGAACAAACGTAAGACAGACAGACAAAAATTGTAAAAAGTGTTATTTATGTATATGTTCCGTGTACACATACATATGCATTTAGTAAATCGCGGTTATTTTAATATTACAAACAGACACTCCAATTTTATTATATGTATAGATATTGACCAATTATATCGCTTAAATTCAATGTCATATTTGTTTATTTACTTTACTCCTCTTGTGATCGGAATCGACTCAAGCTGAATCATTGCTGAAAACTAATGATTTTGAAATATTCATCAAGCAAAACATTTTTGTGAAAATGTCATTTTTGTTTTAGAAATACTTATTGGTATAGTTGAATTATATTAGTCAATATAATATTGATGTTTGTTATTATATTGCTTTAGTTATTATATCTGTGTATTGTAGTTAATGAAAGTATTGTTAAAAATTATATATGCATCAAAGATGTACAAAAATTGTAATGATTTTATTAGAAGAGGAAGTCTACCTATCTATTGACTTTAAAATATATTATTTTCAAAATAAGCAATGTAATGCATTATGATTTGTGCTTTATGACATTTTGGTTTTATTAATCAAACATATAGCATTTGTACATTCTATGAAGGTTTATTAATTAGAAATATTTTTTATTTTGATAAAACATTTGGGTCTACCGGAGAAGTTTTGTCTATGCCTGTGCGTATGCATAATTAGGTAGATGTATGTTTATATAGTGAAAATGATTATATTGGTTACATAATCATTAAACATTTATCGTTTGTTGAATATTAATAAATATAAGCTTGACTTGACATGCTGTAGGTTATTAATTAATCATTTGACAAGAACACATAATTCATACATTTTTCTACTTGATTTAAAATGAATTATAACCTCTGTAAAATTATATGCCAAAAATCATTATAATATACATTGAACAGGTATATGATTTTTTTTTTGGAAAAAATATTTTGTAAAGATTTACTTAATAAATACTAAATATAATATAATAAATTCTAATATTAACTACGTTATGAAATATTTGTAATTTCTCACTAATTCCCGAAACAAAAAACTTAATACATAAATAGGTTGCTTTGTATAAAAATAGCATTGCCTTATTTATTTAACATATAATTAAATAATATTAAATTATAAATGAATATTTTCAATAAGTATACATTTTTTAAACAAAAAACCTTCACATAAACGACCACCGGAGTGCCACCAGTCATGGGATCTAAGATGTTATGTCCGTTAAGGCTGTAAGTACATTGGCTGGAAATCTTCAACTGGAATACAACACTACAACAATACAATACCCTCACTGGTGGGTTGTCCAAAGTCCTTCCACCGGTAAAATGGTTTGAATGGCATAAATGGTTTTAATTTTCAGTTTATTTCGACGTTACCAAAGTCGGTGGTCGAGTGCTCATCATTAACGGTGAACGTTATAATAAGCAGAATTGCAGCGGATCAAGAATATCTTGGAGATGCACTAAGAGAAATGTAGGCTGTAGAAGTAGAGTGTGGACGATTAACGACCATATCATTAAATTCGTGAGTCGTCATGATCACTAGTGACTTTATTACACATGAAAAGAGATTTTACAGATATTACAAATTATTTCTGTTTTATGGAATTTATTATTATTTATTTATATGAAATATTTTTAGTTTGATATAATTTTCTCGTTTAATGGTTTCGACGAAAGCTTTGTCAAAGGCGGCAGAATTGTTTTAGTTTGATCTTAATTTATAGTCCAGTGGTAATACATGAAAAGGGTTATTGGAAAGTCTAAAACGTTCTATAATACCAGATTTTGTTTTAATATTTAAAATATATGACGATATTTCTGTCAAATATATGTAATATATTTCGGAATGTTTGTGCTGTGATGTTAATAAGTTTTACAAGCCCGTTTGTACTTGCGAGTCAAAGTATTTAGTGTGGGTCCATATTCGGGCATAAATAAATGTGATTATACGAAATAAATAATGCTAATTTAATTGGAATAAAACATTGATTTATTTAAAGTTATAAATAAAGATTTATTTTTATTTTTTTGTCATCTGTCATAATAATATTAGTCAAAACATGTTATCGCTTTATTTAATCAATTTCTGAATAATCATCGTTTATCGTAGAATTATTCTTTGTATACTAGTTGCTCTCATATTGATATTTGTCTGTTTCAGTTTACAGGATACCGAGTCGATCCAAAAAAGGTTTGCTCATGATCAATGGCTTCACGTTCTCGGAGTACAGTCCCATGTTCTGGTATTGTACTAGGAAAAAGAGTAGGAACTGCCAAGCCAAGGCACGCACGGATGCCCAAGGTAACTTGAGGTTCCTACAGGAGAATCATACGCATGAGCCACCGACGTACCACGTGACATCCTTTGGGCATTATGTTAAAATTAATTAATAGAATCTAGAAACATACAGATTGCACTTGTGTAAAATTATGTGTCTCATATATGTATGTATACGAAACGTTATCGGCGACGATATATTACTACTTACTACATCTTGTCGTTAAGTTAAAGAACGTGCAAGTATTTTTTGTTGTGAAATTAAAATTAAAAAAGTTAAAAGTGATGATGAATGTGTACATCTATTTTTATTGAGCTTTATTGTATAGCTAAATTAAATTTTAGTTTTTCTGTTGTTCTTGTATAGTTGTATAATAATGTTAAAATAAAAAATCATTCAATAATATATATGCTTTTATGCTTTGTCTCGAAATTTTCTGTTTATAAAAATATAATGTGTTAAAGGCAGGTGTTTCTTTTTACATGTAGCAGCAAGCTAGACGGGCAATAGGCCATCGGATATCTCTCTATAGACGTTGTCACTTAAGTACATATATACACAAATATTTGCACCAGCAATGCGCTGCTATTAACAAGGTATTATGATCCTCTTGTTATAATTGGCAAAGCATAGTGGTAATAAAATATTTTCAAATTAAATATGTAGGTATATGTAACTTGTAATTTAAATGTTTTATTTTATGAATAAAACAATACTTTCTAATAATACGATGTAACTAATTAGAAAGTTTATATTTAGTTTCGCCTTTTTTAAATATTACAATAAGATTTTAGGGTTCTGTAGATTATTAAATATAAGCTCTTAAAAAATGTCCGTTTAATAAAATATACATAAATCACTTCTATATTATTTGTGTCATGGTGTGAGTTTATTATTTTATATTGATATGAGAAGTTCAATTCTATATAAATAATGTATTAAATATTAAGTTAAATGAAAAAATTAACAAAATAAAAACAAAATCTCAATCCCGTAAGTGTTTGGAAGTACCTAATAATAGCATGACATTCTGTTTGAATAGAGAGTACGAAAGAAAGTCTTCCACGTGACGCAAGGCCTCTGTAACGCATAATTGGTGCTACAACGTGCGATTCTTGTAGCACGAGGCTCTGTTTCGTGTCGCATGTCGTAAATTGTTTCAAATTCACCAACCCATGACGAAGCCCTGGGGTTGTTTCATGAGCAGAGGCGTAACAAATACTTTGTCACATGCTGGCCGTTAATACTAAGCAAAACAGACTTGTATATTATGAATGGTAACAATAAAATATTATTTTATATTTCGTTAAATGTTTAAACAATATCTTTGCGAGAGACGATTGATCCACTTTTAGAAAACTAACGGGAAACTAAACTTGAATATATGTTTCAAGCAATTAGTTACGCTATTTTAATTGAACTGAACTAATTCGTTTTAAGTGCTTTTATAATTTATTTCACCGAATACATCCATATTCAGATTCACATATTGATTTTCTTTCTCAGATCTCGTCCAAGCGATACTGAGAGCCAGGTTCTGCAGGGAGTCAACTAATATTTACATTGGTGGGCACAAGTTTTTCCGACATTCGAGATCTCTCATTGGAAATAGGATCAGATGGACGTGCGCTAAGAAACACAAGTTGAAATGTAAAGCGTCCGCTGTAACTATCGATGGCGTTGTCGTTTCCACTACTGGATTACATTCTCACAATTGATAAATCGTTGAAGCGACTCTTTATTTGTTAGTTTTTAACCCGGTACTGACGATAGCTTGATCGCCAGGCGATGAACTGGTCTAGAGGTCACTGGTCAATAATAAATGTTATGTAAGCCATTGTTCAATTTTTATTGAATGTACGTCATAGTACAGATTATGAATTGTTGGGTTGTTTAATTACTTTTTTATATTTTGACTTTATGTCGTGTCTTTTGGAATTAATATAGCCTACCAGTGTCTGCGCACCGAGAGTATTTAATGACTGACAGCATTGTATTAATAAAAAAACATATTGTACGAATTACAACTACTGCTACGCTAGTCTTGACCACTGGATTTGAAGGCAACAGTAAATTCTTGCAGGAAGTAAAGTCGGCCGCAGTTCTTAGTGTTTAATTAAATTCATTCATTGCAGTATTTGTCACATTTAATGTTGACATGTGTAGGTAACCTTAAAACTTAGCTTACTTTATTATTTATTCCGAATAATCTTGGCTTTAATTGCAACTCATAACGTAGAAACGTTTTAAAATTAGTTAGTGAAATTTCTTGACGACCACGCTCCATTTAAACGTATAACAACATATAACACAGTATATGTATAAAATTGATGTATCGGTGGTGGTAACGATAAGAGAGATATTTATCTAGTACGTAAAAAAATTGAATATTCGTGTTTATGTTTTTTTTTTTTAATTCGCTTAAAAGTTTATCAACTTTGTAGATAGAAAAATGTTACTAGAATCGCGATCTTCAGTGCCGTAGCTTAGAATTTTGTGAAACTAATATATTTTTTATACATTTTAATGTAGATTGTAGTCGAATAAGCCTTACATTCCAATCACAGAGTAAGTTATGTTGATATTTTTATAATATTTAAGTATAATGACGTATTTTAATAATGTTACCAAAGGAGCTTTTATTGTTCGAATTGATGCTGTTACGGATTTCGGGAAAATTACGACCAAAAAAATTCAAAAACATTTTTAATGAAACAAAATTAAATATATGGAAAGTATTAATTTGTTTGAATCGTGTTGATAGTGTTGTATGTTATATTATTTTTCGTTTTATTAATTGTATATACTAATCATATAAAGATAACACAGCAATGTATTACATTAGAATGAGCATTGTTTTATTAAAATTCTGTTTAATATTCAAACATCGTTTTATTTTCTTTTGTAAGGTTCAGGTATATTGAAATAATTCTTATGGGAAGTGTGATTTATTTGGAGGCGAGATTGAACTATGTCCCAGGCCGTGTAAGCATTTGTCCTTATGCTATGCAATTGAAAAATGTTAAGCTGTAATTTATTTTATTTAATACGTTTAATTTTCGTTTCAAATGCTTTAAGGATAAAACTTTTTGGAATGAAGCGCCGTAAGATTTACAGATATAATTAGATCTGTAAGGAGCATTAAAAATTTACTTAACTTTGATTATATTTATGGGTACAGTTAGACTAACCGTTTTTAGCAAAAAATAAAACAGTAATCGGTGTAAATCAGCCAGTAAGCAAGCTCACACATGTAGCCTTATCGGAATAACATTTGAAACAGATAATACATTAATAGCAGAATTATATTTCATTAATTATCTTCTAATACAAGTATTATTATTTTTTCAGAACTGAAGATAATAACTCTAGGTAATAGAAAAGCTGTGTATTTAAATAATTATATATTTAGATACCAGCGACAGTTAAAGACGGGGACAATTTGGCACTGCTCGAAGTATCATCGAGGGTGTAAGACCAAGGTTCACGTGAACCACGAATGGGAGCTCGTCGCTTTTATTGGCAAACACGACCATCCGCCAACTAACATCGTTCAAACATCCAACGGGGAGTACGTTAGAGTCAACTATGATTAAGTTTAGAATATTAGATAATGTATGTCGATTTAAGTGCTGTATACAAAATACCAGGTTATAGTGTTTTGTTTAAGCCCATGTTGGGCGTCAGGTATCCTAACACACGGGATCAATACTTTCTGTTGTTGTCCTGGGGTTTGAGAGAGTGAACCGGTATAACGACGTCACACTACGACTCACGGCGACGGAGCAGTATCACGAAGCAACTACTTTATTAATTCAGCTGACTCTCCCGGTATCGCCCACTTTAATTTAAATTATAAATTTAAAATATTGTCTGTTACATAATAATGATGCCTAAAGTATTTTTTTAAATTGGTTGAAGTATATTGTTAAGATTTACTTGTAACTCGTTTAATAGACTAATTCGTACATAAACATCTTCATTAAATAGAAAAAATAAACGGTCGTGATTTTGTTATTAGGATCGACCATACAAGTTCTCCAGGTTTATTGTGTAAATATATATTAACAAGAAGATAGTAGTTTTCTTTTAGTTCATTTAATTTATTTATATCGTTATATTCATAACTCATTATCTCCCGCGGCTCCGCTTATGGTATAGGAAAGGTATGTCCGTGAAAGAGCAATAGGCAGAGAGACAGACAGAGTAATTTTCACATTTAAAATATTAGTGTAGATTAAATACGTAAGTAACATTTACAATTAAGTAAGCTTATATAATTAATAAAATACTTATATTATATTATTTAACGTTAACAAAAATATTGTGTATTAAATGAAAACATATATTTAGTTTATTTTTATTCTATCAAGAAAGACTGGATTAAAATGGCGTCCGTCTTAATAGAAATTTAGCATATTTAAATTGTAATATAATATTATTTCTTTTAGGTTACAATGCTTAAAATTATATAAATATCATTGATCTTAGTGACGACAGGAATTCCTGTTCTTAAGAATACCTAGGTAGAATTTTTTAAACCTAACAAAATCGAATAATGCATTTTATTGTAAATTTTAACTATATTTAATTATATAGGCAAGTAGATATTTAATAATAAAAGATATATCTATTTAAGAAATATATATTCGTTTCTGAATCATGTTTTCGATGAATATAATATCGGGTAGACCCGACGGCTAATGGCCTAATATATATATATATGATTATTTGTTATTGTACATGTATAGCGTTAAGCGCAACAGTCGTGAGCTAGTTTTGCGTCCATTTATAACAGAGGCTTCCAGCATGAATGGGAGCTATAGTTCGTGTTTTTTTTATTAAAGTATAATTTAGAAATTACTCTTCAGAGTTTTTTTGTTTTAATATATTTTATTAGAGCTTTATATTAATTACTAAATCTTATGTTAATTTGATTACGATAGATTTCATTGTTTCTGTATTTAAGTTTATGTTTCATGTTCTATTGCACATTCTTCACAGGGGAAATGATTGAGTTGGCTCGAGGCGCCAAAGTATTGAAAGTCGGCGACCACGTATAATAGACAAAAGTGTTCAAAGTTCAACTACAGGTGGTACTGTACCAAGTATCACCGAGGCTGTAAGGTGTCACTTATCACCACTCAAGATTTGAAGATAGTTGAATATATTGGCACGCACACACATAGCCCGCCACAACTTTATCTCTCTGGAAGTGGAAAATATATTTGTTTTAACAATTGAATAAAATATATAAATATAATTAAAGTCATAACAGCGTCTAAGATGTTCGACTACTGAGCTAAGTCATACTTGAGATTTTTCAGGCATTCTAAGGTTATATGTGGATATAATATTTCCGTACGTGTTGGTAAATACTTATGTGTCACATTCACGTGTAGATTTCCAATCACGAATGATTTATAAAAATATTTCAAGCTCAAGAAAATTCGGTGCGCTTGCACAGATTTTATCTCGGAATTAGTTAGAGTTCTCGTATTCTAATCACTGGGCCTAATTGTCCAAAAAGTCAAAAATTGCCAAAGCTGTATTTATTATAAAGTATATTTAAGTATTTATAGAGATTACATTAAAATAATGTAAATTTTAAGAAAAGCAAGAAATAAAATAAAAAAAAGAAACAACTGAACGTCTAATATAATAATTTTACATGTGTAATGTATTTTTTATGTATGTATGTGTCGTTGTCATGTCGGACTTAAATAAATAATCGGTCAAGTGTATGAAATTTTACTATATTTGTTGTAGAAAAACAAACCCTAAGATTACGAAATAAGTGATAATAAATAAAATATAACTGAGGTGTCAGAAGTATGTAAGTATAATATATACTTATATTTCTTACAATTTCAATGTTTGTGGGCGGAAATAACCACTTTCCATCAGGTGTCTCAATTGCAGCCTCATTGCCAGCCTTGAATTAAGGCAACTTACTTGAGCTTTTTACTACTGAAGTGAAAACAATGCATGCTATTAAACGAAGATATGTTGGATTCGATTTTGACCATAACGTGCAAATTACAGGGGAGATGATCGAAATGTCGAGAGGACAAATGGTTTTAAGATTTATTGAGTTCACTTTCAATCGTAAAACGATATCCAAGAATCAGCAGTGGAGGTGGTACTGCAGCTCATACCACCGAGGCTGCAAGGCGTCCATCGTTACTACAGCCTCGCTCCGGGTGGTCATGGTAGTAGGTGAACACAACCACCTACCGCCGAACCTTTTCAAAACTTCAAGCGGCAAATATTGTTACATCAAATAAATACTACACTACTACACTTTAATATCTGAAATATTATTTGAATGAATCTTATTATTAAGATATGTTAAAAATTCGTGTTCCCTTTTAAGGGCATTTTATACTTATGTGTGTGTATATATAGAGTGATACTGTTGAGGTTACTTCTGCCATTCTTGCTGAGAATGTAACCTCAGTACCTCAGTGTTTACGTGTTAAGAAAGTAAATCTATTTAAAATAACTCGTGTGTTAGTATTATTACATTGATACTTTTTGATTTGGTTGTATTATTCATTACAAAAGAAAAAACATTAATCGTATACTAAAAGTAAATAAAAATTCGCGCTATTCAAAATGGATATGACAGGTTATTGTAATTAGTCTATATTGTACAGTAATTATTAACAATAGTGTATATATGGTTTGTATGTACAGTTTTTGAAATAATAAAAAAAACACTATTTGTAAATATTTTTTCTATTAATGTAGTGATATTATTTTTGTTTTTAATTAAATTTAATTTTAGCAGAAGCAATATTTGGAATATCAAGACGAGGTTACCCCGTCATAGAGCTCGGCGGAAACCGGTTCATAAAAGACTACGAGTTATATGGAAAAGCAAGATGGCGTTGCGTCAAGAGGACGTACGGATGCCGAGCTTCCATCACTACTTTGGAGAACACCATAGTCAAAAGTGTACCAAGCCATAACCATTGATGACTTAATGAAAATAATAAAATAAGCTTGTAAACTAAATTACATAAGTTGCTACTACAACATACAATATACAAGATTTATCATCTAATATGTAGCAAACTTATATACTTATATGATTATACATATATACATAGAGTTCAGAGGACAGCTATAGTGGACAACATATAGTGAAACGTACTTAAGGTAACTACTTTGTGCAAGCTTGTCTGGGTACCAACCACTCATCACATATTTTCTGCCAAGCAACAATATTGATATTATATTAAAATATTATTATTGTTGTGTTCCGGTTTAAAGGGTGAGTGAGCCAGTGTAACTACATGCACGAGGAACATAACATCTTAGCTTCCAAGGTTGGTGGCGCATTGGCGATGTAAGAAATGGTTAATATTTCTTATAGCGCTAAAGTAAGCGCTATGGGCGGTAAACACTTACCGCCTACATTTATATGTATAATAAAAAATAAAAAAAAATTTTTGGCTGAACGAAAAACGTCTTCCGAGTAAATTTTATTTTCGTAATTTATGTGGTTCCTTATTCAACATTTCTTATCCAGTTCTTAGATTACATCGAAAATCTGATCGTCGTTGCTGATGTTTACGTGGTAGCGAGGTGTCTAACAGACGGATAATAGAGTTACTATGATCTTATAATTAATATAGAATAATATATTTTGTCTGTTAATTAGATTTTTAGGTTATGTTACTTTTCCATAAACAACATCTAAATATAAATTCGTAAATATAATTCTTTAAATGTTTTCATACAATATTGAAAAAATACACTGAATTGTTGGTACTACTGTATTCTCTACATTAAACAGATATTCAGATGTTAATTTAAAGGAATTCATTAAATAATTCTTTATTCGAAAGATCAAAATAATTGTTTAAAAAGTATGTAGAAAATTCTTAATAAATTTCGAAAGCCCGCATCAAATTTGTCTCCACCGTGAATGTATTATATCTATGTAATTCAACTACCGGTACTTTCAAACGAGCACTGTCGTTCACCCCTCGTTTTTAAAAGGGGTTAAAATAATAACTGTCTTTAAAAGGGGTTCGACCCCACGTGTTTTTTTTTAAATATATTTGTTCTAGGCTAAAAGAAATAATAATTCTGGTATGGAACAGCGATTCGATCTTCAATGTGGCCTTTTATAAATTATTTACGTTTTTATCTTAATACAAGTTTAGAACAACGTGTAGAAGCTTGACCTCTTTCTAATAATAGTAGATGGTAGTCTTGCATATCGATAGTCGACTATCGATATACTATCGATAGTTAAGGTGTTAGCGATAATATTGATAGTCTATCAATAGTATTGCAAAAACCATTTTAATTTTAACCTAAACTATCGATAGTCCAATACTATGTTAGCGATAGTAACAATAGTATCGCTGCTACCAATAGTATTGCTTACAGAGAGCTAGCGATATTATCGATAGTATCGATAGTATTGCCGTAATCAATAGTATCTCTCACGGAAAGCTATCGATATCCTGAATAGTTTTCGAGGTCAATTATCGATAGTCAAACTATCGATAGTTCTGCAACGCTGGTAGATGTCAATCGTCAAGACACGTACGATATGTAGAGCTGCTCAACGATATAGGAATGATTTAATTAAGTGGCTGCTAGGTCTGACAATGAAAATTCAATTGGACTAGTTTTATAGGAATAATATTACATATTTCTTAGAATAAGTCTTTCAAAACATGATTGAAGAATAGAAAGCTATACACGAAGAAAAGAAAGATTAAAGTAGGAGAAGAAAACGTTGGTACAAAATTGTATGCTAGGATTGATCATTGATCAACCACGACAAGTATTACTACCAGTACATTCATGTGCAATGCAAGCTACTCTGTTGAAATTACAAGAGTTGATATATACATTTGATTAAATTACTCTACATAATTAGCATAAAAAGATCGTATGAGAGTAAACTTCACTAAGTATAATATAGAGTAATTACTTGAAAAATTATATTTCATATTTCAATAATATGTATGTGCGTTACTTATTTAAATTATTCGATAGTTTGACAGGCGGATGGTATTCCGTCGTTGCATGAAACTACCCCATATTGTCCTACACTCCCTACCCTAATTTAAAATCAGGTAGAACCAGTAAACATGTAGTTCTTGTAAAAATCGCCGGCTGTTAATGTATCGTGGATAAATTATTATTAAAACTTATAAAATTAGTATTTTGATTTTTGTAGTATTTGTATATTTATAGTCGTGCTTAAGTTGTACTGGAATCTCGATACTTTATTAAGTGATTGTGTCAAAACTCTACATTTTTTTGGAGATATACATACATTTGGTTTACATAACGATGTAAAGAGCTTTGATTTCATGGCCAGTGTTGTACGGTGATAGTGAGGTTATCTATACAATATCGACAATATCGAGTTATATAAAATCGCATCTTCAACGATCCTTCAAATCTTTTAATATTCCTTAACATATTTTAATAAAATAACGACGATTTATTTTTCTATTGATTTGGCCTATAGAATTTATTTTTAAACATGAGCTTTCTTAAATTTACATGTAAGTGTAGGTACATATGTTTGCGCGAAGCTTTAGATGTATGTAAGTAAGTAAGACTATTGACATATTTCTATTAAATATTTTGAAGTAAAACTTTGAACGTGGTGTGTGATATTAGAAGATATTTATGTTGGCTGCTATAATTATTGTTAAATTAAGTAAGGGAATTATAATTTTAAGATAAATTATATATTTTTTTAATTCCATGTCTTGTACGCAAGGGAAAAAAAGAAAAATAGTCTTATGTTTTTGAAATACGACATGACTATAATAAAAAAAATTTAGGTATTTTAAACAGTCTTAATTTTTTATTTACTGAGTTGATGACTTGTTATACTTACTAATGTATTTATTTTATAAATTAATAGTCTATAGTATTTTAATAATAGTATTTGACCTAATTATTATATTTTCAGAAGCAATATTCGGAGTCACGAGCCGTGGTCATCCCGTGATCCAGGTGGATAACTACAGATTCCTAAAGGACTACACGAATCCTTCGAGCCACAAAACTAGATGGCGCTGTGAAAAGAGAAAATTTAGGTGTCGGGCGTCCGTCATGACGATAGATGATGTTATTGTAAGAATTTCCGGATCACACAACCATTAATAAACCTTGATATATATGAAATTCTAGTTAACACCCACGGGTTTATCTGCGTGGCTAAAATACGTCAAGTATATACATACACATACTTCTTTGAGTGTACATTTAGGTGTTTTGCTGTGGTAAGCTTATCAGTAAAATTAGCTTAACGATCTTGACTCAATGTGGAAAAAATACCTAGTCTTGTTATATTCAATAGTTTTTCCGTTTACTCTAAATGTATTTATTAAAAGGTATTTTTATTTATAATTAGTTTTCGAAGCTATTTCTTTTGTAATAGTCATTTATTAGATTAATATGTTTAGTAATTATTGTATTATTAGAAACAAATTGTTATTCTAAGGTAAGTTTGTTGTTTTTAATCGATGTATGAATCTTCATATTGCAATAAAATCTTTAAGACATTTTTAACCTTTTAAATAATAACTTAATACTTTCACTGGTATGTACATAAAACTAACAGTATGAAAATTGTACGAATATTTATAAATTCAATGTTAGTAGTGTGCAGTTGTTTCATTTATTTAATGATTACGTCATTATAATTATTATGTAATATTTGATGACGTAATATGGAATTATTATTTTAGTTACATTTATAACGACCTCTCGCGGCGGAACGGCGATTCTGTTTAATAACTTCAAGTTTTTCCTCGCGTCGGAGTTCAACAACAAGAGAAGATGGCGTTGCTCGTTCAGAAATTATGGATGTAAGGCGGCTCTGACTACTGTCGGTGACGTGGTTGCGATGTATACAGATAATCACAATCATTAGAAATGTTTTAAACTAATATTTGAATTTCGAATAGTTTTAATTCAACTATTTTTATTTATTGATATAAATGTTTATTATCAATGTCTTAGTTTTTCATTGACGGTTGCAACTCATATTGTTACAGTTTTAAAATTAATTTTTATACACTAAATTAGGATTTTTGAACGTTTTAAATGTTATAATACAAATGTATTGAACCACAGGTTTTGTTTTAATTTTTTTTGGCAAACAACTGTCAAAGAAATATTATTGTAAATACTCGTGTAGTTAAAAAGTTTGTGTTTTATACTAGTTTCATATAGTAAAATCTTGTTAAAGGCCAAATCTAACACTCGTTTTTTTTTACAGTCATATTCGTTATGAATAAAGACGGGAAACGAATAGCAGTATTCGAAGGATACACGTATTACGCCAGCGATAGACTCCGAGCGGAGATCTCCTGCGGCATGTGGAGATGTACTAAGGGGTACCCTTGCAAAGCTAGGTTCAAAGCGACCCCTGATGGTGAAGTGATAAGGGTTACCACACTCGAACATAACCACCCGCCCCCCAGGATTGAAATTCATAATGGTGTCATCAGAAAAATATCGAAAAAGGAGTATTATTTTAGACATAATTATTACGATCCTCATATAAAATATGAATAGGTTCCATATACTTTTGTTATATATAATATTCATAAATTATATTATGTAGTAATTATATTTGTAATCCACATAATCTCAAATACTATTAAACCGATTTTGATGTTAAGTTTTTGGACAGAATTTTTACACCAACGTTACATTTGAAATTGTATTTTTACTTTAATCGCGCCCAAAGAAATGTCACTTCAAAAGTCGTAAGTAAAAAACGCAATCTGGGATTTTGTGGATTCGGGCGCATCCTACTAAGTTCTGTGGATATTTATATAAATGTAGTGTTTAATGAAAACAATCACCTTTTGTCATGTTTCAATTTAGAAGTATTTGTTTAAATTTGGAACTTGAACTATGAGTGATGTTGCACCTTATATTATAAAACCTTATTTCGGCAGTCAGGAGACAGTCCTGGCACACAATTGTTTTAGTTCGATTTTTGAAAAAATAACGTAAATCTATTTATAATGTAAAGTTAATGAACTAATTATTTTTAACGCTATATTATTTTAAATTTTAATAAAAAATATTAGTGTCATTGCAATTGAATATCATTAAGAGCTTTAATTTCTATAAAGTATTTAGATTTCCATTCTGTATAATTTTTTAAACGTATTTTTGTATATTATATGTTAACCCCTACGGTACTTTCACACTTGTCATATGCGAGCGAAAAAGCGCGCTCATGTCAATTCAATCTCATTCGTATGAAAATACCATTAGTTTTTAAATAGTGAAGGGTTTGTTTTGGAAATTAATAAATAATTGCCTCACATTGACTTTTTTATATATATTTTGAAACCTATATTTGCTTATTATTAAAGCTTTATCAGTTTTTTTTTTATTTTGGTATTAAAAATTAGCAAATTCATATTAAAAATTGCGAAATTGGTGTATTTGAACCCGCAACTCTATGGCACGTGACTCACCCACCGTGCCGAGGCGCAATTTTTAATGTGATACTTATTCGATATTAAAATATTGTGGCTCTTCTAGTAATCTCTGTAGAGCTTTTTTGCGTAAGTGTATTTATAATAAATAATAAACATTGATGTGATATAATTTACATTTCCAGTATTATATTTGCACAATCAGTCTGGAAAACAAACGGCTCTGCTACATGGCTACAGTTTCTACTACGACGGACGGAGGAAGAAGACCGATGTTTGGCAGTGCACTAAAACCGGGCGATGCAAGGCACGCTTCGTCACCACGAAGACTCGACAAATGTTGCGATGGAACGTCATCCACACACACCCGCCGCCTACGTATAAAATACATAATGGAATTTATTTCAAATTGTAAATACTGTAATATTAAATATTAGAATTCTGGTAAGTTACCAGACAAATACATTTTTTTATTTTATATTTTTTATATTTAAGTTATCATCAGTTTAATTACTACCAAGTAACTATATGTTGTGTGCTAGCTTCGTGATGGTTTGCCAATGCAATTTCAGTCGCTATGGACGTATCATCTTAATCCCCATTCGTTGGTGGCGCATTGACGTTGTAAGAAATTATTGATATTTCTTATAGCGCCAATGTCTATTGATATCACCACTTCACAATCAGGAGAACAGTTTGATCATCTGTCTGTCTGATAATTAATGTTAATTAATTTGACTTTTATTAATTTTAGCTTTAAAGCGTGCTTAAGTTTAAGGGCTTTTTTTGGTAAGTGACTAAATTGTTCTTCTTTTACAGTACGTTTCGTCCGTAACAAAAGTGGTAAAGAGTTGGCCATATGCGGCGGCCACACATTCTACTGTGGGGCACGTTGTTCGAAGACCACTATATGGCGATGTACGCGATGGGGCCTATGCAAGGCTAGATTCATCATGAGCTACCAGGGAGAGCTAGTCACAGCGCACTTGGAACATATCCACAAACCTCCCACTTTTATAGTCCGTGACGGTATTTACTACAAGATTTAGTTTTAGGATAACTTCAGTGAAGTTAGTTTTTGTTTTGTTCCTTTAGCGTTACGAGTAGTTTCGTAAGATTTTTTAAATGAATAGCAATCGTGTATTTCCTTTAATTCTGTCATAACATTGAAAGTACATGTCTTGTAATAATATATTGTAGTGTGTGAATATTTGTATTTATGATTAATTTGAATTGTATCTTTCGACTCGATGACATACTTGGAAATGTAATCTGTAATGTGTATAATTCGTGCTAATAAACTGCTTTTTAATAATAAATGTCATCTTATTGTAAAAACTGACAAACACAAATCAAGTAGTTAATCATAGTTGATTCAAATATATATGTATCACAATCAAATTTCTTGTGGCTTTTCGTTTGATCCTTATTTACGACTTTTGTATTAATTCAAGAATCAAGTGCATATGACATTTATCTTTTTATATAAAAACTTCTTAACCCCTAAGACGTCGTAAGAGATTTGAATAACAAATGTAACATATCTTTAAAGTTACGGCCACAACTCTGTTCTCAAGACAAAGTAGGCGAGATGTCCTCTTAGTAGCTCGATAGCAACTATGTGGGCGTAGCTTTGTAGTAATTAATTATTTATTATTGCATTAATTTCTACGAGATTATTTTTTACTGAATGATATACATCAATGGTAAAAAGGGACAACAATCTATGAATGTTAACTTGTTTGTGAATACTCAAAAGTAATACATTATACATTGCTTTTTTCCAGTGTTGTATGTAAACAATAGCCTAGGAAAACCGATAGCGGTGGTCCAGGGGTACACATACTACCGTTCTTCACGAAGCAGCCTCTCACTGTCTTGGCGCTGCACGAGAGGCTCACCATGCAAAGCTCGCTTCACCACGAATATGAAGTTACAAGTCCTGTGGGGGATAATCGAGCATAACCACATGGCACCGAGATTTATTATTCGGAATGGAATACTTTTAAAACTATAACTTACATGCTATCCTGTGAACTCCAAAGGAGTATAATTATGTACTTAATATAATATGTGTATTAAACGTTTTCTTAAATAAGTAATTTGCAAAAATGATTTAATATTTTTTTGTAAATAATTATTTTCTACATTAATACTATGTACTATGTCAAAAATTTTCAAAAAAGTATAATAACCAACTACAAAAATCCAATTTAATGGAAATACAAAGATATGTGTTTATATATTGTATGTCTGCTATATAAATGTCTGTATTAATGCGTTCGTTTTTCTGTGTGCGTAAAACGCATGTATTTATTATGTAATGATTATAATGCAATATAATTATAATAACATATTAATGTATTTACTTTGTATTAAACAAACATACTAATTTATTGATGCTACTATATGTGAAAAAAAAATACGTCATTCTTTAAGTTATCTTTATTATTAATCCACACATAAATAATAAAGACATTTGAGAATTGAATCTCCAAAAGGAACTAAACTGTTGAGTTACATATTTTTTTCATAGGAACTTTTTTTCCAGTTCAATGGGTGAAAAACAAATCGGACAAGATGATAGGCATTATTAATGGATTTCCGTACTATTGTAACACTAAAAATAATACTTCGATTCTATGGCGTTGCTGTCGAAGCAGTTGCTGCAGGGCGCGCCTGGTCACCACCTACAGTCTCGCTATCATTAGATGCAACTTAGAGCATAATCATGAACGGTCGAAATTTGTAATTAGAAATGGTATTTATTATAAAATTTAGGAAATCATTGTTAAAAAAGAAGACTTTCGGTAACCTCATTGCAGAAGTTAATGGGCGGTGGTAGACACGTGCTGATCATCAGGTGACACTAATGTTCGTTTGTCCCCAATTCCAAAATGGTACATTAATTTTAAAAATTATAAAGCATATACCAGTACTTTTTATTGCACACTACATGCAGGAACTATACAAAAATTCGTAAAAAATAGAGTTCAACATAAGGATCGTTTTTACAGTAAAAATAATAGATCAGGTTATGTGTTTATTGGTTCTGGTAAACTTCCGCGTGGGTAAGTTCGCTTCTGGTGTGTGTGTGAACTCGTTCGTAATGAACGTTATAGCAAAAAAGGTATACATTAACAGCCTGTAAATTTCCCACTGCTGGGCGAAGGCCTCCTCTCCTCAGAAGAGAAGGTTTGGAGCATGTTTCACCACGCGGCTTGGTGGATACACATGTGGCAGAATTTCGTTGAAATTAGATGTAACTTCTCTGCAGTTACCTTGCCTTTGATTCTTGTCTCCTCTAGAATATCTTTAACAATTAATAATTTTAGTTAAATCGCATTTTCTTAATTTCAGTTATTGACATTTTTACAATAAAATATATCAAAATAAATACCTTTTTTATTTCTATTATGTTACGTCGCTGAAGAAAGACTGTACTTCATTAATATTCTGTATGAAGTTACGATCTAACTAGTGAAATGTTGAAAACCGACTTATGGGTAATTTAGTTCTTAGTTCTAAAATGTATGTTCTCGAAGTTTCCATAAGTTTCCATAATCTTTCTATTTCTATTTATAATACTTAACATTATATTTTATAATACTTAAGTTAAAGTCGAATATTAGTTGAACTTATGTGCTTGGTAGTAAACAGTCATCGCTCTCGTCAAATCGTTTACCTAACCCTGTTAATGACGTTGTATGTAGCATTGCGAATACATGGGCGATAAAAGTAATTACACTGGCTTACTTTTATTTTACGCCATAAAGCTAAAGCTATATGAAGCATTATTACGTGATTATTTTATCGTTAATTATGTGAGTGATACTTCATCTAATGATTAAGCAGATCTCAAAGCCGTCGTCACAATGTTTAAGTATTTGGTCAAGTTGAGAAATGACTAATCTGCAACCAGGCTGACAGTATTCGCACTGCAGTATTATTCATGATTAAATATATTGTCAGGTTACAGGATTAACTACTAAAGCAGTGCGAGAAAGCCATCAATTGTTATGTATTAGGATAATAATACAATGTTCTTTTCTTTACAGTGACTCTGGCATTGAACAAATCTGGTAAACAGTTGGCCATTTTAAATGGTTTTACGTATTACTGCGCCGCGACATGTGCAAGCACGATCGCCTGGAGGTGCACGCGTGGGAAGACTTGCAAAGCCAGATTCGTCACCACCAAGGACATAGCCTACGTCATACGGTGCCATGAATTCCACGGACATAGTCCACCTAATTACTATATACAGGATGGTGTTTTATATAAGAGGTGAAGTGTTTGCTAATTGTTTTTTATTAATATTAAAACCATTAGGTATGTAGAAAAAGACAGACATGTTAGTTTTAAGTAGAACAATTTTAGTACTGGATTTATTAAAAAGAAACAACGAAAGACTCGCTAAGAAATATTAGATTTTGTATGGTCCTAAAGATAGGAATTTCTTTAACTGAGTGGCATTGATTAATTATTTATATTATATAGCATTATTTTGCTGGTTATACGACGAACATTACTGACGAAATGATAACTTAGTTTTAAAGTTTATTCCGTAATCCCGTTCCACCGCAGGTCGGTGGACATAATATATATGGCAGAATTTCATACGACATATGCAAGATTCTTTATCACACTTGATGTTGTATGAAAACTATTATATAAGCTACGACTTACTTATATACTACCTTATTTTCGAGTTTGTATGGAGGCTTTTTTATGTCATAAGTAGGCGGACGGGCAAATGGGCCACCTGATGGTCACACATACCCATAGACTAGAGCGCCGTAAAAAAATGTACCATTTCTTACATCGGCAATCTCGAGAACTGAGACGTTAAGTATCTTTTGCTTGCAGTTGTACTGGGTCACTCACCTTTCAAAATCTATCCAATCAAATCCACCATCAATACTCATAATTGTGGTACCCTGAAATGTCCTACAACCAAGTAAAAGATCTTAACTGTAAAATATTTTTCTTATACAACACGGTCGCTAAAGTTTTCACATTGGTGTTTCTTTTGCGTCTCATCCTAAATAACATTATAAATGTGTAAGTTAGTTCGTTTGTTACGCTTTCACTTAACTACTCAACCGAACATTATAGATAAAAGGCCATAGGGTACCTCACACCTGCTCCGCTCACACGCGGCTGGAGCCAGCGGTCTGTGAATCACATGAGCAATTATAATTGGCTTAATATTTTAAATACTGTATATATTTGCAAGCAAAGTAATTGTTATCAATTGTCGTTTTAATATTAATATTAAACATAAAGTAGCATGTAATTATCCTATTTTAAGACTTAGAGAAAAAATCATGAGTTAAGTCCATTATATAACATAACATAACATAACGCACTTTAACACAATTATTCATAAAAACGTAAAAACACACATATATTTATTAAGTATTTTTCCTATTATGCACAACCCTAATCTAGTATTAAAAATGCAACCGTGCGTTTTTTGGTTCATGATTGCTTCATGCAGGAACTGAATGACGTGACGTATGTCATATATATTATGTCATAATATAGTTTGTGAGCCGGTGAGTGAAATAATTTCAAATGAAGCAATGCTTCTGGCTAATGGTATTGGAAAATATTAGGTATAGATATTATCATTTGTTGATGTATTTAATTGATAAGAAATATTTTTTACTTTTTTATAATAATAACGTCATAGGAAATATTCAGTTTAATAATATATAATTATTTAAAACCGTAATATAAAATATAGGATAAATATTTATATTATATAATACTTTTGTTAAGTAAGGCAGGTTCTTTATTTTAACATGTTGGGGTGTATAAAAATTAATTTAAAAATGCAATTCCGCGTGATTATTATATGAAACCATATCTCATAAAGAGAAAAAAAAGAGAAAGAACTCTTGGTTCAAACTTCGTTCCAAAAATCAGACGTTCAAAGTCTACAGAGTGATCAGAAAAAGATAATAAACAAGTGTCATGTCCTTAGAATCAAAGAAAATTGTTGTTTTTGACAAAACTTAGAAGTATGTACATAATTAGGTTATATATATAATCTCTGGGTAAAATTAAATGTGAAATATTTATATGTTTAATTGTATTTATTTTAATGTCAAAAATACTAATCATAATAATAAATAAACAAGTTTAAGTTGTTCGAATAAAAACTTTCTGAGGTGATTTGACGAAGCGCAGCTCTGAGTCATTTTACTGATAATCAATTTTGCCATAATTGAAGTAAAAATCGTAAATAAATAAGCCGAACGTCTGATTGAAACTTGAAAGTATCAAATCGAAAGGCTGCACAAAAAGTAGCGCGTAGACACGTGACTGCGCAAGTGCACGATACACTTCGCACGACCTAACGACAATTTAAAAAAAACAATTTACATTCGCTTAAACTTACGCGAGTCTGCGCTGCGCTTCGCCAGAATTGCGTCAGCCTCTATTGATTCAATCAAAATATTAGAAAGACATATGTCTAATCGTTTACTATAATTATATTGATAGTGTATAATTAATTACAATGATTGATTCTACCTCAATATTAAATCTATCATTAAAATGTTTTAAATGAACGATCATCTTTCATTTCGTACACGATATGTTTTCATATCACGATTATACATTTGAGTACTTATGGATATTACATATAACGTCCATTTTTCTATTAACATTAAGGCACCTTTTCCTAAATAATAATAATAATTAACCGTACGCCTTGTACTTTCAGTAATACTGGTCACAAATAAAGCTGGTAAGAGCGTAGCGATCGTCGATGGTTTCACGTATTACTGCGGCAAGATAAGTACCAATACTCTCGCGTGGCGTTGCACGAAAGGCAAGTCGTGCAAGGCGAGATTCATATCGAATAGGAATATGGACGTTCTAAGGTCACACCTGGTACATGAACATACTCCACCAGCATATTACATCGAAAATGGAAACTACTACAGATTGTAATATGAGATTACTGGATGAATCATGAAATTATGGCATATTGTGTTGGTGCAATTATATTAATCTCTAGTTGTGGCATTATATGGGAATTAAAAGTTTTCAAATGGTTTTCAAAATCATTATTAACACTACTTTTAATATAGTTTTCATTAATTTTAATTTCCACAATATTCAAATATGCGTTCTTCATTTATAAATAAGTTTCTTTCTAACGGGGTTCACTCTTAATCTGCTATAAATAGAACATTTTTTTAAAAGGATTTAACGTTGCTTAATTAAACGCACTCTTACGCATTTCTTGCGCTCAATAAAATTAACGCCGGTTACAAACGGATATAAAATTACTTATCTTCTTTTGATGAGTATCTTATAATTGACAGAATTTTTACACAACGTTTTTCTTTAGGATGTCTTCGTAATCAGTTGCCTTATGACATGCGAATCGAACTCAATAGGTACTTCGAAAATCGTTTAACATTAAATTCGTTTCAGTTCGGTGGGTAAGAAATAAGTCGGGGAAGGTGATTGCGATTATCGGTGATTACACATTTTACAACGACGGAAGATCGAGTAAGACTTTGCTATGGCGGTGCACCAGAGGCCGGACCTGCCGAGCGAGATTCTTATCAAATATGGACAAGGAAATTATTCGAAAAAATTTAGTACACGATCACATCGCACCTAACTTTGTGATACACGATGGAGTTTATTTAAAGATTTAATCCGTAAAATGTCGTTACAATTATTAATTAGATGGAAATTAAATGAGTGACGAATATATTCCAAAAAATTTCAATATTTTTAGTTTTTAAGTGATTGAAGTTTTCTTGATTCTCTAAATAACTCAGATGTTTTATAATAGTGAGTCGCTCATAAACATATTTTTGTTCTAGTGACATGGGTGAAAAATAAATCGGGAAAAATATTGGCCCTCATCGATGATTTTACGTTTTATAATGAGAAAAAATCCAAATCTACCGCAGCTTGGCGATGCACGAGGAGCACCTCCTGCAAGGCGCGCTTCATCGTGAACAACGAGATGAGACTCGTCAAAGCATTCTTCGATCACAATCATGAAGCCTCGCAGTATATCATACACGAAGGAATCTATGTTAAGATTTAATTTATTAATCTAATTTGAACATTATTCAGGTGCGATTTTAGTAATCTGAAGAACTATACGGAATTTGTATGTATATAAAATCAATGTTTATTTGTTTGTTTCGTAAGCATTCCTTAGTAATTTAGCTAATCGAGCTTGTAAAGTTTCATTGAAAGATGTATAGGGTGTTGGAAATGAATCATAAATATACAATACGAGTATTATTGTTTAATTAATTACAAAAACATTTCAAAATCCATTGTAATGCACGTCAGGTAATATCTAGTTTTATAATTATAAGAAATAAATACTTGATTGGGTTTCTTGTTAAGCCCCATAAGTGTGATTTAAAGGAAAGGTCAGTTTCTATTTAGCAGCGAAAAATAAATAAAATGAGGTATGGATGATGGTATGGAGACGTTACATACGCGCTTAAAAACTATATTCCGTTTATGTGCTTTGAGATAAACCCTATCAAATTTAGTCTTTCTTTAATAAATACCAATGATTGCACTTTTTGTTGATGAAGTTTGTCTTGTATTGTAATGAATTAGTAAATTTATTACATAGGCACATCTTTATTATATATGATAGGAAAAATTGTCGTCATATTTTATGTTTATTAGCTAATACCTTATTTAAAAAAAAATACAGTTATGAATAGAGTATTAGTAAACGTCTTCTGAAAATGTATTCCGATATGTTAGATTTTATTTTTAAAAAGACTAAAGAAAACTACTTTTAGCTTAATAAATTAAATACGAATATTTATTTTTCTTTTAATATTTTAGTTCTTTTAAATTAATCATATGGATACTTATATGATTTACGTAATTTTGTTGGACTATAACAAATCTATAATATCCGAGCGTTCATGTTTTTTTAATACGGTTCTCATATAAGCATTGATGATTGGGGAGGGGGTAAAAAATGGCTGTCGTTAGTCATAGCAGACTCAGCTTCTCTTTTTATAGTTATATTACTATTGTTTTCAAATTGTTTGTGATTACCAAGATATTCTGTAAGAACAAAGTTGGATCGAGTATCGAGTGTCAAACTGACAAACTCAAGCTAGAATTTTGCTTTTTTATCAATGAGTGATGATTTTCCTCACTTCTGTACCCTTAATGACAATTATCAAAAGCAAAATAAATACAAGGTTTTAATAAATACGCACATATATAGTACGCCGAACATAGACGTTATTAGGAATAAAAACAGTTGAAAGAATAAGTCTTTTGATAAATTTTTCTAATATTTTATTTTCCGTTGATAGTTCAATGGGTGAAGAACAGGAACGGCAGGCAACTGGCCTTGATCGATGGGTATACATTCTACATCGCCAACCAAACCGCAAGCACCATAACTTGGCGATGCACAAGAGGACCTAGTTGCAAAGCAAGGTTCGCCAGCTCGAAGGATCTGGTGATTATACGGAAGAAATTATATCACGCTCATTTAGCCTCCAAACACGTCATACGCAACGGGGTTTTTATAAAAATATAACGAATTGATGTATTTCTTTTCAGTTTTTTAATAAGCCTATATTTTTGTTATGTAACTAATAAAATTTATATAATTCTATATCGCTTTTCGATTACGTTCGAAAAACTATGTCGGATTTATATTCAGGTATGTTTTGAGGTTTTGAAGCTTTAAATTATCGGTTTTTCGAAAGGCTTTTCGACGACACGAATTCTTACAGCGCCTCTTATGATGCTACCTTTGCTTCTAAAACTAATTTATTTGGTATGTATCATTCAAAAATGTTTATTTGAAGCTTACCATTCAGGACAATATTTTGGAGTCGCTTTTTTATATTTGGAAAAAAAATACAGTAGTTAGTAAGAAATATACAGGCGGTGTGGTCCAGCAGAGTTGAATAAGTTTACCTCATCACAAGTCTCCATCCATCCTCCTGCCCTTATCCCAATTTTACTTGGGGTCGGCGCAGCATGTCCTCTTCTTCCATACTCCTCTGTCGGACGTCATCTCACAAGTAACATTCTTACTAACCATATCGTCTTTCACACAATGGGTGAAGAACCTCATCACAAGTCTATAGTTAGTTATTATTATTTTATAATCAATTGACTTCTCAAGCATATACGCACTTACTTTACTTCACCTGTTAGTGTGTAGTGATTTTGCTTCAAGTATTGAGGATTGAATTGTAAACCGTTTTCAATCTTTTTTTTTAAATTTGTTTTTTGATATCTTACAGTTATATTTACAAAGAACAAAAATGGCAATGAATTGGCTTTAATAAATGGATACACGTATTCGAAAGATAAAAGGAACATTAGAAGCGAGATTTGGAGATGTACACGGGGGAGGCATTGCAAGGCTCAGTTCAGGTTTGTGGAAGTTGGTCAGACAATTTTATTCGGAACATGACCACCCAGCTGTTAATTACACTATCAGAAATAATTTATTTGTTTAATTGATTGATTTCTAAACTCATACATATATAATAAACTTTAAATAAAAACTTGTCAGGACATTTTTTTTTTAGATTACCTTTTTCTGAAACCCGCGCCTAATTGTTAAACTATAAATAAAAAATAAAACTGTTGAGTATTTTTTTTGTTCTTGTCAGATTTGAAGTATTTAAGCAAGTGTAACGCTTATAAGTTTAATAAAGATTTTTAATACGACATTTATTATTATTAATGATAACACATTAAACTATGATATATTTTAATACCAATCAATTATTTAAAGTTTTTCTTAACATTGGCGAAATAATTTGTATCCTGCTGGTAAAATACTAAAAACTATCTTTAATATTTTTTCAAACTAACAATGACTCAAATATATATGCTGCATTGAATTAAATAATTATTTGTAATTAATAATTCAACAAAGTTACCGGTACATCAAGATTTACTTGATACAAGTCAGAGTAAATAAAGTCTTTGCCTAGGTTACACGAGTGACCTTCACGTAGACCGCTGACGCGGCGCCGTCTCTCAAACGTGATCTGTGAACTACTCCACACGTGCGCTCTCAGTTTGTCTATTGCCAATTCTGTGACGTCATCACGATGTTGAATTTATAATATTATTCATTGCACAGCTGGTACATGTATCGACTACTGTACACTAATTATTTAGTTTCAATGCCATTTTATTATTAATAATTAAATCTTATTAAAAAACTACTGTTTTTTTAAGACCATCTGCAACAAAATATTAATAAACGAAACTTAACTTTACGTAAGAGTTGTATTTTAATAATAGATTATTTTCAGTGCATTGGGTAACAAAGACCTCGGGTACAAAACTGGCGATCATCAACGGTTTTACGTACTACTGTGGTATTAAGAGTAAGAGGACGAGTTCGTGGCGCTGCACGAAGGGCGGGAACTGCAAGGCGCGGTTCACGGTACAAAATGAAACGAATCAAATCTCCCGCGTCGAGCTATTGCACAATCACACTCCGCCACACTTCGTTATACGGAATGGTGTTTATTTAAAAATATCTGACAAATAAATCAAACTACGGTTTATATTGACCCATACATGTGTACATATAGCTTTGTGAATATTTGTTATGAGCGAGCATATATCCCCCGAATTACATTAGCCCTGCTCTTAACAATCATCATATACAATAAAGTTAAGTACACTATAAAAGTACAGTAAGCTAAGTTTAATTGAAAAAGACATATGTTTGCTTGTATCCTTGTGTGGGTGTGTGTGTGTTCTTTTATAGAATAAAGATCTCTATTTTAAATTTTTAATTTAATTTATTGACCAATATTTGTGTAATTATGTCCAGCTATATGAATATACTAATTCTTCGTAAAATTTCTTAAGAATTTATTTTTAATTGTTTTATTCCATTTCAGAAAGGCCTACACTCAACTAACTAGATTTGATTTCTTGCGTAATATTCGTTTTGTTTTCAGTCCAATTCGTGAGGAAAGATTCCGGAGCACACCTCGCAATCTTTAATGGGTTTACATACTATTGCGGATTTAAGAATTCGAGGACGAGTTCCTGGCGATGCACTAAGGGTGGTACTTGTAAAGCCAAATTCAGCATAGTTGTCCAGAATAACGAAATGATACGAACTGTTCTGGAACATAACCATGAGCCGCCAAAATACATTGTGCGTAATGGGGTTTATTTAAAAATTTAGCCCATTTTTTTATTGGTTTATCCGTATTGTGCTCAAACATCTTTCGGTAAAGGCGGACTTAACGGTATCCAAACATTCACTGTCAGCCTCCGGGCTAAGTAGATATTCACCGATTGTCGATGACGGCAAATGATTAAAAACATGCAAATATAAAAAACGATTACGATTGTATGTTGTATGTGTGTATGATGAATGTTAAGCCCACACATTTAAATCAAATAATAATATACATACATGTTTATATTAGTATTTCAATGTATAAATATATATAATGAACCCAAACATAGTTAAATAAAATTGATTATCAGTAATAAATAATATTTTACTAATTATTTTGTAAACTTATTTTAGTTTATACAGAATTTTATACCTATTTTTTTAGCTTACCTAAGTAGTATTAGCCCAGGCCCCCCTACAGTCCGGCCCTGGCCGACGTTGTATTTCAATTGAATTATATTTGATATATCAAATTGTCAATGCAGCAATGGTAACCATTTTGCAAATATATTTTTAGTAATAAATTTGTAAGAACGATTATTCCATATTCCCACCTTGAAGTGGAATCACCGTTCGTACGGTTAATTTGTAAGTTTAAATATAATTAAAGTTAATTTAAAAATCATTTCGGTTCTTTTTAAAGCTTCTGTCTGTCGCGAACGTAATTAGTATGATAACATTTTACATTTGTTACAAATTAGCAGGTTATTAAATATAGAGAAAGTTGTAAAATTAAAATATAGTTTTTTGGCTTAAAGAATTTATCAATCACTTCTAATTTTCGTAAAAGTCTTAGAACTGTGTCGTACTCATTCTTAATAGGATATCTCTTAATAAATTAACGATTCGAGTGTATTAAGCTGTTCTGATGTACTTACTCTTTCTACTGCAGTGCAATGGGTAGTGAAGAAGAACGGTACGCCGCTTGCTATAATCGATCGATACACGTATTACTTAAGAGTAAAGAACAGGACGACCAGCCACTGGTGTTGTACTAAGGGTGGTCAATGCAAAGCCAAGTTCAAACTCGACAATCACACACAAATGTTCATTGACCCGATACTCGTTCACGACCACAAGCCACCGATGTATTTAATAAGAGACGGTGTTTACTTGAAATTCTGACTTCGAACTAAAGAAATTTTTTTTTGCGTAAATAAATTTAATTAATTATAAATATATTTGAAACTGTCTTATTGATTTTTTTACCTTACCTGACCTAAATACAATCACGATATTTTTTACTAGATTTCCCTGATGAAGGAGGCGACACAATCCATGTTTATACAATTACTCTTGATGCTGAAAGTACATCAAGGGTCAACGATCTTTGGATAAAGATATCATTCTCCCAACTCTTCCTTCGAGATATATTTTTATCAACTAATACAAAGCTGCGGCGAATAATTATATTCAATCACGATTCGTTTCTTCTTTCAAATTACATCTCATATTTATTAACCCTGGGATTATTCTACGAATAAGTATAACGATGACTAAGAGTAGCGTTTAAAAATTTAATACTTCGTTCTCCATTAGTTTCGTGGGAACTGACTTGTGTAAAGGAAACTACGAGTTACGGCTTTATAGTTTAGTGACCATTATAAAGTTAAAACGTAAAAGGTAACTGGTATTATATTTACCGTAGCAATAGGCGCAAGAGACTTAATATCGTAATTTCCAAGGTTAGTGGACCGTTGGTGATGTAAGGAATGGATAATATTTCTTACAGCGCCAATGTAAATTGATTGATTAATGGCGATCAATAACATCAGATGACCCATATACACGCATACAAGACCACACAAAATATTATTAATAAATCACCTAGTTTTTCATTTTATTATCTATTATGAGACTAAAATTTCAAGGTCAAACATTAGTAGAATATTCGTAGGTTTACAACATAAAACATTACGTATTAGTCACCAAAAAAAGTGTCGCTTTGTCACGTATTCCGCAACGATTTTGTTTGTTTTTTTTTTCGATATTAAACGCAATGTAAATTTTTAGGCGACAGATTCTAATTAATATATCTGTTTTCAGTGAAATGGGTGATTAAGGAAACTGGCAAAGAACTGGCAATTATCAACGGCTTTACATTCTATAAACACAAGACGATGCAGCGTACCAATACATGGAGCTGCACCCGCGGCTCACCGTGCTGTGCCAGGATCATCGTCACCAACGATAACACGAGGATGATTACGAAGAAGTACTTAATACATAACCATAAACCACCCAACTTTGTTATTGAAGATGGACTGTATATTCGTATTTAAGAATCATATCTATCTACTCATATATCTACTAATCTTATGGATCTTTTTTTTGTAAGAGGCTGTCTCCAAATGTTTCATTGCTAGGGCAAGAAGAGCGAATGTCTTATCCTCTCCCTTTGAGTAAAAACTAAGAACCTATCCTGTATAGTTCCAAAACGTGTTCTCAGTGGGAGAGGTGTTTGCCCAGCATTGAGCGATGAAGACCACTTACTAACTTCGAATATGGATCTAGTTAGTTCCTACAATACTTAATTTATATACAACAGTTAATTCTATGTTCTTCTGCACATATTAATATTAATGGTGAAAGAGTGTCTTTTGTCTTTAATTGACTGGAAAGTATCATTATTTTTATTTTTTCCTATGGTAACATGTTCTAGAAGGAAATATCTAAAAGCCAAGATAGCAATCATTAAATCCATCCAATTTTTTCTTGTGATTTATACAGATACACAGACTATATTTTAAACGATTACATATATGACTTGTACTTTACACAAACAAATATTTTATATACAGACGGCTCTTACATTTTTTTATCAAATCTACAGAAATATCTTATTAATGGAAATAGTCGCTTAATTTTCCTTTATTAATCAGACACTACCTCTAATCTTATAAATACGAAAGTGAAGTTTGTTTTATTTGTTTGTTACGGATACATAAAACGATAAAGGGTACCTGACACCTACCCTCTTGCCCTTATACGTGGGTAGTCGCGAGTGGAAGGTATGTAGTTATTAATTAGGGGCAATGTAATATTTGTGTACTTAAGAAACAAGAAATAATTAATAGTTAATATATTTTTGGGATAGAACTACTATACTAATAATAAATATTTAATGTACATATAAAATGCATGTATGTTTATAATATGTACAAAAACGTAACATGTAACTATGTGTTGTAACTGTTTACATTTAATTTATAATCGATCACATAGTAGACATTACAGTTCTTCACCACATTGCAAAATATAATTTTATTTTTAATTTATAATAAAATTTTTAAATTAAAGTAAATATTTTTTTAAGTGAAATTTAACTATAATATTATATTTTTCGAATGTAATGTGAGGAATTTAAATGAAATTAATGTAAAATTGATGTTTACATTATAAGACTTTTATGAAATAGATTGTAGTCAGTAGTGTTAATGGAGTCTTGTCTTTTTTCATAGTTCAGTAGATATCGTTGTTGTAAAAGATATGCCTACGGTTATTTAAAATTGATATTGAAAACAAATTAATAGTACTAAAAGAACACAGTATTTATCTTTAACGATAGCATTTTTTTTACAGTTAAGGATTTGTTTTTTTGTTTGCGTGAAGTTGTTACCTACGTGATTTTAGTTGACTGTGACCCTGTTTTAATTGAACTTAAGTCGTATGACTATAATACTAATTAAAAAAAAAAATTAAAACGGACTTCAAGTATTTCAAGTATGCACAAATCGAATATAAACTTAAAAATACTATTTTTCGTTACAGTTTATAACATTAATGTATGTTTTTATGTCGGTATCTGCGTATAATTTAGGTATAGATTTACATCTCTTAAAATATTGTACATATAGTACATACAAATATTTCGCATACAACTTTAACTCAAACTGATATGTTTTATTTTACGCTTCGTAAATGTTAATGCCTCATTGAACCAAAGATACATAATATAAATATTATTTATATTAAATAGTTAACGTTAATATTATATATAAGAATAACATAAGTGATATTTTTAATTAATGAAAATAATCACTGAATATATATATATATATATTTAGGAATTAGTGTACGAAAAATACTTGATTTAACCGAACCCGCGACGTCTAGTTAAAATAGTTTAATAAATCTTAAACCAAAGATGAAGATCTCATTTTGTATATATAAGATGCTGAACACACTAGCGATTTGTGAACGTATGCGCGTATGACGTTCGGTCACTCTGTCCGCTGCTTGCTCGCACGCACAATTTAACGGCAATCGAACTCTACGAAATATAACTAATGTTGACTTTGTTAAAACACATTTGCCTAGGAAACAATGATAGTACGACGGTTTTCTTCGCGCGGTGTCGCGGCGAGATAACTGTCAACACGTTCACTAATTTGTCTTACGTGATTCTAACGTTTTCAAATCGCCAGTGTACACTTACGTACATTTAAGTAATTAAAAATATATAAGTCAAATGTAAAAAAAATAAATATTAAATTACTCGATGTTCTACACATTTAAATGTATTTTTGGAAATTAAAAACTTTCAAATTTGCTTATGAATATTATTTAAAATAGTGTAGTTCTTGTTGTCGTGGTCTGCAGAGGACATGCACTTGCGCTCGTGTTTATAAATGATGTAAATCTTTATTAATTATTTTGTGTTTCGATAAATGTCTTAAAAATGTGTCTGTACAAATATTGTCACGTCACAATTAAATCGACAGATTGCGTAGTTGTATGAATGGCAAAGAGTATTCACCAATAACTCCAAAATCACTACATTGAATTTATAATCTGTGGTAAATAATATAAGTTAGTTACTTACTTCACGTTCTACCCAAAACTAAAGACAGAGATGCGTTCAAAAATAGAATTTAATAAAAAACCAAATGCAGACGATTTTATTTGCGTCTCTTTTCAAACAAATTATTTCCAGTAGGGTCACTCACACTTCACCATAAGACGTGGTATTTGACCTACGAAACGTTTTCTTACTTAACCAAATCCCTTTTGTTCCAATTCATAAGATTTGTAATTATATTCTAATAAACAAATTATTTTTAGTAATGACAGTGGTAAAGTCGCGGTACACTGGCAAGGAGATCGTTATCCTGGACGACTACACGTACTATTGCAAGAAAATGTGCAAGAACAGGAACTGGTCGCACTGGTACTGTTCCACGAATAATTCCAAGGGTTGTAACGCGAAGTTGAAACTAGATGATAACTTCGATGTGATGGAAATAGCCGACCAACATAACCACCCGCCCTCCAAGTACCGTATACACGATGGTCTTTATGTTAAGTTATGATGATAACGTTGATTGTGTGTAGATTTTTTTTTGTTTTGTTAATAGTGTATAGTAAAATTTTAATATATTAATAAACGTTAAATTTTAATATATTTTATTTTTGTGTGAACTAGCAAATTTTGTGATTTGTTTGAATGTTTAATAAAAAAACCGTGGCATTTAAATTCCAACCAAATTTAAGCTATTAGGTTTAATTAAGCCAGTTATAAATTTTAATTGTACTTTAAAGTGAACAGGTATTAAAATAGAGTCTTCGACAAAAAGCTCTCAAAGGTTCGATGATACTGTTGAGAGAAATAGAGTGGAAAGTTAGTATGACGGAAGGACAAATACCACCTGATAATAAGTGGTAACCGCCGCCCGTAGACATTGGCGCTGCAAGAAATAATAACCATTGTCTACATCGCCAATCGTCTCCAACCTCGAGAGCTAAGATATTATGTCACTTGTGCCTGTAGTTATACTGACTTACTCACTCACTCTCAATACTAAGTATTGTTGCTTGGCGGTGGAATATCTGATGAGTGGTTGGTATTTTCCAAAAAGGATCCCGTAGGATCTAGTCTCGATTTAATACACCAAGTTTCAATATTATTCATTCTGCAGGTTTGTTATAACTCAGTAATAAACACCCAAATCAACTCAACCTGCTTTTATAATATTAGTAAGATAAAATACTGAATAGCATTTTCAAGTTCATGGAATCCTTTGATAATCACTAATATGGAACCTGATTGAAACTCTATAATAAAAATCGAATCGTCTAAGATGTTTTCCATTTTTAAATTAATAGTTTTATTTAATAGAAATTTAATTCAGTTAATTATCAGTTCATAAAATTATTGCGTTCGACAAAATTAGCTCTAAGTTATAGCTATTTTTTTTATGCATCTTTTTATTTAATAATGTTTTAATTTTTATTATTATCTGTGTTCATGACTTAACATTTACTATTATATATATCAATTTCCATATTAATACTTTGAATGGATATACATACATACATATATCCATTATATAAAGTAAACACTATTAATATTATACAAAAAAATATTCACATACCGACGAATATACAAATTGATGTACTAATAATAAATATATGTTTACAGATGTTCAATTGATCCCTCTTCCTAGCGGCCGATATTTGTTGCAGATAAATAGCTTTACCTTTTCAACCAATAGCCGAGAGATAACCGGCCTCACCACGTGGTACTGCTCCAAGAGAATTAGCAGGAAGTGTCCAGCCAGGCTCAGAATGTACGGCACCAAATTGATAAGGAGAGTGGGGCACCACTCGCACACCTCTTGTAATTAATAAACAATTCAGAAATGCTATATTTTTGTATTATTTTAACTAAATATTTTCTATGCCACGAGTGTACTTACGAATCTTGTTAAGTGGGTATATTACTTGTATGCTATACTAGTTTCCATCCACGGGTTCGAATTCGTGAGTTGGCTTTGTGCTGTTTCAGACAATAATCTATCTCTGAGCGAAATTTCATTCATATCCGTTTATCCTTTCTGGCGTTAGTGTACATATCTCTTAAATCAGTTGATCGTTGTTGAGACGAGAGAACTATGGCAATAAAAAATCTTAACACTTTGTAATGATAATATTATAGTTAAAATAACTGTACCACATTTTTTAGAATATTTTTAAAAATACGTGCAACACGGAAAAATAAGAGAATGTTGTCGGTCGCTGTAGTTAGAAAGAGTATTGAAATGGGATCGCACACCGAAATGGATGCGTTATTAAGGCTTCTTTCAAATAACTCTAATAAGTCTCTGCTCGAGTAACATTTTTTTTACCTACATACGTTATCTATAATAGTCTGGCACTCCTATTATATGTGGTTTTACTTCTTCTATTTATAAAACATTCTTATTGTTTCAAGGTTACGAATTTATACCGTTGCGTGAAGACCGGTACTTACTTCGCGTCGGCAAGAATACTTTCTCAAGTAATTATGGGAACTTAATGGGGAGGAGTGTGTGGTACTGTTCCCGACGAAAAAGGAAAAACTGTAAAGTCTCCGTGAAAATGTTCGATGGCGCCATTCTCAATATATCCGGAAGTCATACACATAACTGAAGCTGAAAGAAAAATGTAATAAGCGGCTTTCTTTCTTAGCTTTTAGTGTCTCGTATAGAAAGTTATGAAATTGTCTAATATGCGAATCGATGCTATGTCGCCTGTTATGTATACCCATCTCAGACAATAAAACAATGGCAAATGGAGCGTTTGAAACGTCGGTAACTAAAGGATGTAATTCGTATTGAAAAACGTAATGCATTTTTTTTAAAAGACGCGTTTGTTGCTCACTAAATTGTTCCTCACGCTCCATCTTCGTTTTGTTTTATAATGTGAGATACTCATATTCTAACTTAGATAAATATTGTTGAAATAGATAATGTTAATAACATTTACTAAATGCAAGTCGCTATTTACCTATACAGTAGTTTGTGATTAAATGTCGTGGCTATGTAACGGAGCTTGTCATCCGATGTAGAATTATAACTGATTATAAAATACCGAAGTATCGCTTGTATTTCTGTTGTTTTTTTTTATATTATTTTAAATAAATGTCATTGAAAAATAAATAATCTAATGTGCCTATATATAGTACCCAGTTGGTCACCTCCACCTATATAGTACTAAATAAGTATACTTTCCTTTTCCTCCAATGCGGCGTGGTGGTCGTTAAATCTTAATAAACTTACTATTTCTCTTAAACCGTAACACCGTGATAAATTCAATTTGGTGGTAATTAACTGAGGCATGTACTGTTATAATAATGAAGTATATATAATGTGTTTTTTTTTAATCTTTGTGAGACAGGTACTCTCGGCTACGTTTTAAAGAATAATATTTTTACCATCTCATCGATTTAATAGTGTAATGTTCACATGTAAGGTCGGGGTACAAATTAGATTAAATAGATATTATATTTAAATATATATCTCGCTGTGCACGCAGGCCGTCTTCACCGCGCGCCAATTTTAATATATCTTATTTTCCCGCGCTTTCACGATGTGTGTCACTCGAGATGACGGATGCCTAAATACACAGATAATATATAAATCTCATATAAAATATAAATCGAATACTAAATAATATGTTATTATAGATCTAAAATAGAGCAGCTTGTATTTGGAGGGGGGGGGGGGCGTTGACTATAGCTATAGGTGTAAGAATAGATCCGCAATACAGCGATTTTACGTTATTATTTATACATGCTTTCTGCGGCTTAACCTGCAATAAGCATTGGAGGGTTTACGTGTGTCATATCATAATTTCTATAAGCTTTCTCAATAAATGAGCTATCTAAGGTGTATTTTTGTAAATCTAAGCTATAAATCCTGTTCAAACAAATCAGTTTTCCGCAGTCTATTTGCACATTTTAATTTTTATTGTAAAATTAATAAAGTTGTTTATATATTTTATGTGTCTATATGAGTAAGGTTTGACACTTATTGTATCACACCGCTCTAAGGCGTGTTGGTGGATAAGTATGTGGCAGATTATCATCACACACATTTAGGTTTTGTCATGATGTTTTCGTTCGCCAATAATTGCGAAATAATTATATAAATATTAATAATAAATATTGGACAACATCACATACATTACTCTGATCCCGATGTAAGAAGCTAACGCACTTGTGTTATGGAAAATCAGAAGTAAAAACGGTACCACATACCCCCAGACCCAAGACAAGATAGAAAACTAATTAACTTTTTCTACATCGACTCGGCCGGGAATCGAACCCGGGACCTTGGAGTGGCGTACCCATGAAAACCGGTGTATACACTACTCGACTACGGAGGTCGTCAATAATATATATAATAACAGTAATAAATTATAAACACAAATTAAGGCAACAATGCGCCATTTTCGTTTAATATTCACCTGTTCTGTTCACGGAGCCATCTCGGCTTAGTAGATTAAAAATTTTAAAAATAGTTTAATTTTAAATATGTTAATACTTTCAGGTGAAATAGTTGTGAGCAGTAAAGGAAAAGAACAGCTAATTTATAATGGGAACAAATTCTATAATCGCGGGAAGGTCGGTGGGAAGACACGGTGGTGCTGTACGAAGAGGTGGTGCAAAGCGATCTGCTACACCATAGGCTCGGAAATCGTTAGGGTTCGAGACACCCATTCACATTACCCGCCTCCATATTACTTTAAAATAATTTAAATTAGATAGAATTCCTCATTTGGTTCGTTGTTAAATAAAATTAGAAGTTTGATTTATTGAAACGACCTGGGCAGATTTGTAAAGGAATATTTGTGTTATATGTAATATATTTAAGAGAGATGAGCATAAGGGTAGAGGAATGGAGGGAAACATACTTTAAAATCTATTTGTTAATTAATTGTAAATTTTGAATCACTGTTTTGTCTTGAAGGTATATTAAAAGTCATTAAAAATATTTCTACCTTTTTTTTTCATGTAGTAATGATATATTTTAATTAATAAATAAACACTATATATTATTAAACAAAACATTAGTTAAGACAAGTAAGGTGATTTTGCAATATGATATAAATAATAATATGTATATGTAATCATTTATATCATAGTGTAAATGTGATGTGCATGTTTACAATATAGGATTTTGTCTTTTACATAACATGATTTTATATGATGGAAAATTATTTCAGCGTATTTCTTCCAAGCGACGAACGGAAGGACACAGATGGTTTACAAGAACATGAAGTTCTACCAACAACCGGAAGGCAAGGACAGGATCCGATGGAGATGCACTAAGCGAGGATGCAGGGCTTTCTATTTCACAATCAATGGAGCGATAGTCAGATCTCAAGAGTTCCATAACCATGACGGAAATAAATATCTCGACTTCGACCAGGTTGCTTCGAAATACCGAATTATATAATAAACGGTTAAAATATTATCAGACGCGTTCGTTTACATAAAGGGTTGTCCCTAAAATACGTAACGCACACTTTAAATAGTTTTAATGTCACCCTTAACTATTGTCGCGCTATTTGGATTCATTGTTAAATCTCAACTAATTTTGCAACATCTCATTATATAATTCAATTAAATCTTAATAAATGTTTGTATTTTCTCAATAAGCTTTACAATCTGTTTTAAATTGCCATTTAACAAATGTATATCTGTTCAACATAGAGTTGCAATAAACATATATTTATTAATTGTAAATATAGCGATGTTTCTGCAACTAATATTAGTAATTTAAATATTAAACTTTGAGGATAGCCGGTCCGATAATTTCATTAAAAATAAAATATTAAGAAGAAAAATACATGAATGCATGGCGACCTCGATTTTTGTTTATATATTTAATTTTATTGTTTAAAAAAAGGTAGCCAGTGTAGTCATGCAAATTTAAAATACAGGCACGATAGAGGATCTATTTAACAACTCACTAATTAAAAACAAAAGTGCAATGGCCACTATTATTATTATTGCACTTTGAAATATATCTGTCGTTTTACATAATATATTACTTATAAGTGTTGCTTAGTGTGTGTATTAGTTAAACAAGCTGCTTTCGTCAAGTCAATAATGATAGAAAACAAGAATTCAGTATTTAGCGAAACACCCACCAAGCAACTTTTATAAGTCCATTACTAAGTGTTGTAAAGTCCTGTTTATAAAATATGATGAACTTCAAATTATATAGATATTATCCAAGGCAGCTTGAAGTGTAGTGATTTTGTCGTCTCCGCGCTTGTAGGATGTAGGAAAGTGAATTGTCTATGTAGCAATCCGTGTCCAATTGTTACGTGTTGCTTTTCCCGTGTGAGATTAATTTATTTGTTTAAATTTAATTAAACGACTGTACGAACATTTTAGATCATATCGAATTGACTCGCTTCGTTTCATTTCACGGTGGCAGTTATCTGCCACTTGCCTGCGTACGTATTCAATGGATACTATCCCAGGAGAGTAGATAATATTAGATTTGTATAATTAAGTCAAACCCTAATAGAATACTGGGATTAATATTTGATATAGATAAAAAAACTCTAATAGAAGGTCATTAACTAAAATAAATTATATGTACAGTCATAGGTGTACTTGACTTCTTTAATCCTATAATAATATTTAGTTTAAATTTTAGTAATTCGTTATTTTAAAGTATTTGTGATCTGATATCATACGTTATAAGAACATATGTGAACGTACCTCTACTATCGGATTTTAATTTGTATATCGTGTGAATTAAAAAATGTAACTATAATTAAAATATAAATAGAATATGTATAAAACTATTTGTTTTTCTATTTTGTTCAGTGTGTAGTGAGTACTTTACTTTACTTTACTGTTTGCCAAAGCATTTATCAAAGATCGTGATTCGTTTTCATTGATTAAATATTTCCGAAATATATTGTCATTAACAAAGAGATGTATGTATATCTAAATATCCAATGCTAACGCTACAGCTAAGAATATTTTTTAGTTCATCCGTTAAGGAGTTACTTTGAAAAGTTTCATTCTGCGTTGATTATTTGAATAGAGCCAACCCTGCAGTTTACACAATTATTACACATGTTTAAATAAATTTTGGCATATCTAATACAACAGGCCTGTAAATATTCCACAATTGGGTTAAGACTTTGTCTGCCTGTGAGAATAAAGTTTGGAGCTAATTCCACCAGTCTCCAATGCGCTTTGGTGGATTCACATGTGATAAAATTTCATTGAAAATAAACAGATGCAGGTTTTCTCAGGATGTTATCCTTTACCGCCGAGCTCGAGATGAATTTAAACCACAATTAAGCACATGGAATTTCAGTGGTGCTTGCCTGGGTTTGATCCCGTAATAATTGGTTAAGATGAACGCGTTCTAACTACTGGGTTCTATCTCGGTACGGCCATGTTGATAGAGCTGCTTCATATAAAAAGTCTTTGACACAGAATCAGTCAGATTATTATGAAAAAATTTTTTTTTTTTATAGTATCCACTTTGTAACTCACTACCGTTGTCGATCGCCGTTTCATTTAAACACAGGCAGGATTCTGGCAGGTTTTGTTAATATACTATAAACGATACATAACTTTTCAGTTTTTACTCTTACAGTGAAACTGATTCAGACTCGTCGAGGGTTTATGCTGCTTCTTCGGAATAATTACTCGTTTACAAGAAATTGTGTAACGAAAAGAAAAATAAGGTGGCGCTGTTCGGTTAGAAGATGTTCAGCCAGGATTCATACGGTCGATGGAAAGATAGTTCTGGCTTGCGAAAACCATAACCATCCGCCCAGGAATATTGATAAGATGTATCAAGCTAAATTAAATTCCAAGTGAAGTTATAAATTGTTTAGCTGATTTAAGAAGTACCTTTAAAGCTTTTTGTAAATAATGATAATGGGATGCGAAGCGTTTCTGCTAGATTATATTGCAGATATTGTTACGCAATGCTTGTATATCACATTAAATGTAGAAATATATGTTTTTACTTAGCGGGACGGCGTACGATTTAGTTATTTTATTATTATGTTTACTACCTTTTACATTTACTAAAAAAAAGGCCAATATTCTGTTTCATGAACAACTTTTAGCTTAAGAGTCATATTGAATCTTTATACAAATTAGTTCTGTAAGTAATCATTTGCCAAGTATTTGACAGACTAATTCAAAAATATAATATGTGACTGACCATTGATAATATATACATATATTGGTTCGATTAGTATTAGATACTTACAAAAAATATAAATTGTACTTTATAAAAAATAAAACATTTGCGATTTAAGACAACTGAAAATCAATTAGCTTGTATTACAAGATGTTTGCGACTTAAATAGTTTCTAAAACATGTTTCGTAAAATAATTATTTGTCATACGATTTTTTTGCCTAGTACCAGTAAACCACATATATTTTTAATTAATAAACTTTAACTTGAACATGTATGTATGTATGTCAACATAATATAAACGCTATTTTGTTACAGAGGATGCAGAAGTGTTCTTTCAGACGATCAAAGGCAGGCGTTTTTTGTTCATAAATGAATGCAAATTTCGACACAACGGCGTCCAGGGATGCAAGGTCAGGTGGCGGTGTGCTACTCACGAAAGGTTCCGTTGCAAGGCGAAGGTGCATACAATAGAGGACCAGATTGTTTTTATTTATAATGAACACATCACGGAAGACACGACGTAGAAAAAATATATATATATTACGGTGGTTGCTATTCGTTACAGGACTCTGTGTAGTCTGTGCGTCTGTCATGCATTTTTATCTACCATCTACCATTAATACTGCGGTACCACGTTCCTGGTTGAATTGTGAGTGAGTCAATGTTATTAAAGGTTCCAGGAACGTAACGTCTCAGATCCCGCGGGATTAACTGACCACGTAGTACCGTCATTGTTTATAGGCAAATATGATATACACATGTAGTATATAATACAACTACTTATTTGCATTTTCCACGTCGATCTCCTAATTTCGTCAATAATACTGTCTATTAATAAGATGTAGCGTATCTAGTTATCTTAATATACTTAGTATTAATTTGATAAATAAATGTAATGTAAAGTAAATATTGTTTTCCGTAATTTCTAAGAGTAAAGCTCATTTACTATAATATGGTGTCACCTAACTTTGCTTAAGTGGGAAGTGACTTGTATCATGATTTGGATCTGTCTGTACATGTATCTATATTTTTAATAAAATATTACTTTACGTCTTAATGTTGACTGTGAGCAATGTTTATTGAGTATTACCCTAAACTTTATTAAATAAAGATATCAAAGGAATATATCTTATTCACTGTCGAATATATAGTACCGATTTGTAACCTACGTACATGAGAAGCGGCGAAAAAAAACTCAGCAATTACGAGTAACAGCGTCTCGATTTCGTAATGTTCGCTGGTGGTTATCGGTTTTCACATGTGGTAAACAATAAATATCTTTTAATAGTCTTATGTAACACATTTGGCATACTCACACGTTTTATTTCATTAAAAAAATATTTATATTTATTTACCAATTCCTAAATTCTTATCAGTAATCTGTATTTAAATCTACAGTTCAAGTTCAACACGACGCTATTAATTATTATATACCTAATGCAATAAACATTTATTTACATAATAATAAATGCTCATAAAATAAAGTGTTTTTTTTTTTACATAAATTGAAAATAAATTTGAGATTATCAATTATTTTTTTGTACATTTTTAGATGACGTATATACTTTCATACTATCGAAACGAGGCAGAGAGATGATCAAAATAGGTGATTACACGTTTTGTAAGAAAAAGGAAACGAGTTTCAAGACAAGATGGGTTTGTTCCACTCATAACAACAAGGGATGCTGTGCTCTTCTCCACACGATAGACAATGAAATAGTCAAAGTCAACAATCACCACAATCATTCGCCGTGACTCAGATTTCGTGGACAAACATAATATGAAACTGAAAGAAACTTGAATATCGCCGGTTATCATTGTTCCCATTTATTTTATTTTTATACGCTCTTACTAACAAGCATTGTAATGTATATTTACAAAACATTTTGTCTTCTCTTTTCAAATAGAAAAATCATTTGTTATTATAAAGCACAAACTTTAAAAAAGTAGTAGTGCAAACATTAAACTACAAAATTTAACTTATATTGACTGTTAAGAAGGGTTACTTTATAACTAAAATACATTGTGATTAAGTGAGGCCGTAACATCGTAAGCATATGCAACGAGGGCTAAATCAACTTATTGATAACGGTTACGATAGTCTTTCGATTCTATCTCGATCTAAATTTGATCGAATCGCAACTGGACAGTTGGTGAATAGAATGGAAAACGGTTGAACAGTTTTCGATTCGATTACTATAATATGAAATTTTTTAAGTAAAATTGGTCGCGTTGTGTGCATCAAAGCAAATCTATAGAGTGACACTTTCTATAGAGTGTTGCTATATTTTTAACATTTTGTTTATCAAAACATATTTAATATTAGAATAAAATAAAGCGACTCCATTGTTAGCCAAGAGGATATTTAATGAATTTACTATTTCTAGGGACAAATCAAATAAATGCTCTATGATATAGAACAAATAGGTGACAAAACTAGTTTTATTTTAATACAAATAAAGAATGTTATCAATAGCAAAGTCGACACGTCGGAACCGGAATAATAAATTAAACTTCTGTAGGTTATGTGTAAAGGAAAGAAAAGAGTCAGCAATTGTCTAATAATTTGTTGTTTCTAGCTTAAAACAGGGTTACCTTTTAAAATTAATGTTAGAAGCTTATATACAATGCTCATAGGTCACCGGTTACTATATTATATTCAAGAAACAAAGAGTTTTGTTGGCGAAAAATGTAGAAAAATTTAAAGCCTTTCCAATCGACGAAGGTATAAATAAAACTAAGATTTACGTATTCCACACGATTTGCTAATTTTTCTCCTATTTTGTGCACTATAAATAGTTCTTGATGAATATAACTTTATTTAAAGACACATATCCACTTTAATTTTACTTTCAAAGTTCCGATAACAGCTTCGTCGAGGTTCTGACCGCCTTTTTCGCGAATCCATAAGGAATGTCACGTTTTTCAAAATTTTAAGTTTTACTCTGTCGGTAATGTATCGTCTTTATATACAGTTACAAAACGTCTCTATTTTCTACTTGGTTAATAAATTGTTTTATATAAACAGGTTTTAATATCTATCTTTTTTTTGTGTTACCTACTGAAAGAAACTACTAAATCTTTTCTTTACCTGGTAGGGCTTTGTGTAAGCCCGTCTGGACTCCACCTACTCATCATTTACTATATATTATATTATATATTACATGGTATTGAATGGTGAGTGAGCCAGAGTAATAACATGCATACTTAACATATTAGATTCAAAGGTTGGTGGCGTATTAGTGTTTTAAAAAATGATTAATGGTGATCGCCATATGGCCCATCCGCCAGTCCATATGTCCGCCATTACCGCCGACGGTTTTGCTTGTATGAAATGTAAAAGTCGGAAATAATATGTAAATATAAATAATAATACTTAATTTCTACTCCATAGTAAAATATGTGACGTCACGGCGTGGAAGGCTTCTTCTTAGTATCGATGGGTTTACATTCTGCGAGAAGAGCGTGTCTGGTCTGAAGAAGAGGTGGGTGTGCTCGACCCACAACCACAAACACTGTCGCGCTGTCGTACACACATACGAAGATCAGATCTTAAAGATGAACAACGAACATTGGCACCGTCGATAAAGATACTATTTTGATATTAAAAACCAATGCAACTGAAATTATATAACTTCTTTCAATTTCTTACCAAAGTTGTTCAATCTTAGTAAATGATTTTAACAAATTATGTACTCCTAACCAATTTCGGCAATAGCGGCTATTTTCAAGGAACTGCGCAACACATATCAGAGTGTTTTTTTTTTATGACATAGGTGGCAAACGAACGGGAGGCTCACCTGATGGAAAGTGACTACCACCGCCCATGGACATCTGCAACACCGGGGGTCTTGCAGGTGCGTTGCCGGCCTTTCAGGAAAGAGTACGCTCTTTTCTTGAAGGTTCCCAAGTCGTATCGGTGTACAAGTGTGTGTTCAAACACATGTAAATATATGTACTAATATTATAAAAGTAACTCTGTCTGTCGTTTGTCTGCTGTTACTCTTTCACGGCCACCTACGGAGCCGAATTTGAAGAGGTTTGGTATACAGTGAGCTTGAACCCCAAAGAGTGGCAACTAGTCTTGAATAAATTAAAGATTATTAAATTATTATTCCGTACTATCATATATATCAATATACACAATCCTCATAGTTGTAATGTTGCTAAATATATGTAATTGATAAAATGCATTTCACAAATGAGATTTTTATCACCAACGGCGATCTGGTCTGATTCAACGTTGCTGCTTCGTTGGTGGTGGTCATTCATATTATATCTATTTCAATTGATATGGTCTTGAATGACAAATTGTCCTTAGTTAATTCATCTGCTAGATTTTCTCACTAAATATTGTCCAGCAAAGCGTGTGTAAACCAGATGTAATGTCTAATATTTAATTTCTACCCCATAGTGAAATACGTGACATCACGGCGAGGCAAAACGCTTCTCAGTATCAATGGATTTACATTCTGTGCGCAGAGTACAGCCGGTGGAAAGACAAGATGGGTGTGTTCGACACACAACCACAAACATTGTCGAGCCGTTGTTCACACATACGAAGACCAGATCTTGAAGCTGAACAATGACCACTGCCATCAATAGCAATTAAGAAGAGAATGATAGACGTTGTATAGTTAAATCAAACTAGTTTCTTAATGAAATGCACATACGATTTTTTATTCGAGTTTTAATTGCGAAATTGACGCAAAAACAGCCCACGTGAGTTGGAGGCATTTCATTTTAGTTGAATCAATGTCATGTGCTATCATTAATGAAATCCATCTATCGATTGAGTAAAACTTGTGCAATGTATCAATATGTATATAGATTTAACGAAATCATTATGTGTTGTTTAAATATGAATGCGATATTAACCTGAAGTTCAAATTGAGTGACATAGCATTTATGTACTGTTCGTGTGCCTGAAATACAGTATGACGTGAGCAAATCAAATAACTATTTTTATATTCTGTTTTATTACTACTTTATTAAAACTAATCTAAAAAGGTAAAATTCCCTTATACATTTTTGTTGTTTTTGTACAACTACAAATTGCTGCGCAGCTAAATTAATAAAAACAGTTAAGCTGATGTCTACACGTAAGCTTAACTTTTTGGCTGTATTCGCGATTCTTACTAGTGCAGAAAGCAAACAGAATTTTATAGGGATAAATTAAAACACGATTCTGAAAAAAAATAAAAAGTAAGTAAAAGGTTAAAAAAAGGAACCCAGACCCTGAAAAGAAGAGAAGTTAGAAGAAAACAATGGACACTCCTTGACTTCACCATAAAAACAAGACGTGATAAGTGTATAAGATAAGTTCAAAGATAGATTTGACTGCGCTGTTCCTACATGTAACGTTTGTAGTTAGTTTTAATTTAGGTTCATAAAAATAAATAGGTTTGTAATAGATATATATATATATATATATATTGTTTTGTTAATTCAAAAACCTTAAAATAAATATATTCGCTGTTTTCCTTATATGTCATAGTTTTACGCAGTGAGTGGTCAATGCATATTCATTCAATTGACAAAATGTTTTTTTTTTTTTCAGTGTTATGTGAATTTGTCGAGTCAAGGAAGACTGGGAGGATGATGATCAGAGCTGAGGGTTACCTATTCAGTAAGAGGAAAACACTAAGCAAGTATAAGCAACGTTGGATATGCGCGACGCACGTGTTCAGAGGATGCACAGCCAGTCTGTACACAATCGACGATCAAATTGTTAATTTGAGAAATTATCACAATCACTAAATAAGTTTAACTGATCATATCAACTAACGGCCTCACCTACTTTGTATAAAATTGTGTGAGTTTAATAGAACAGTGATGATTGCCTTTTCGTCATTATTGATTTGTCATTTCAAAGCCGTTAGTCTTTATATAAATAGACATTTTTGTAACCTATAAACAACTTGAACGATTGAGGTCACATTCTTATTGTAAATCTATTTTGTCGAGATAATGGTTCACAGATATATAAGGCTAACAAATAGGTATATTTACCAATATTCATGTTCCACTATATATGCTGGCTTAACACAAACACAAACTCCACCCAATAGATGGCGCTGTTTCGAGTCTATGGTCACGATTTTATCATTTTAAATGTCACTTAAATTAAATATATATAATAAATATATGTGGTGTTAGTATATAAGAAAGATATTCTAGTCATACTGTGCTATACTTCACAAACGTTTCCTGATATGGAAAGTACAAAAAACATTAATATATTGTCTGTTCTACTAGTAGGAAATGTTTATTATAAATAATAAATGTATAATCGAATTATGTTATTGTTTTTATAGATAAGTTCATCATGTTATGTAATCGTTATATACTTTGTTTAAAGTACTATTCTGTATAAAATCACTTACACACTTACACTACATTCATGAGCGTATAATTTATATGGAGAATTATCAATTGCTAGAACTTGCTACCGAATTGTTTTGTCTTTACCTAATTACATATAGGTAATTATGAAAGTCATTGTCACTTATAACTATTTGACATTATGAGGTAACATTCTGAGTTGAGTTCCGAATTGGTTTTCACAGAATAGTTTTACAGATAAAAAAACTTTGTCATTCTCGTACAAAAAAATAGACTTGGTCAGCTGTTTGTAATAGTTTATAGCATACTAGCTGTGCCCGCGACTTCGTGCGCGTTTGAATTTAATAAAAAAGCGTGAATTTATTATTATTTTACCTATAATTCTAAAATAAAAGTAGCCTAAGTTACTTCTTATTACATCAGGTATCTGCCAGTGAAAGTCCCATCAAAATCGGTCCAGCCGTTCCAGAGATTAGCCGGAATAAACAAACAGACAGACAGACAAAAAAATATTTAGGTATATGTACTGTGTATACATACATATGCATTTAGTAAAACGCGGTTATTTTAATATTACAAATAGACACTCCAATTTTATTATATGTATAGATAAGTAAGTAAGTGTAACATTATTATTATAAGTATTAAAAGACAATGTCACATATTTGTATGGTACCTGAGTAATGAATGAGCTTATTCTCTCTATTCGTACGAAAAGTATAAACGCGAAAGTCCTTTTCTATGTTATTTCCACGCGCAGCGATAGAGCTACAAATGTTATGAATCGTTGCTCATATTTAATATAAAGAGAACACTTATTTACTACAAAAGGTGAAATAACTAGATATTTTAATACTATTTTTGTAAAATCATTCCGTTTATTTTGTTGAAATAATTATAGGTTTTATGTTAACTTAACTGACGAAATTAGTATGTCAAATAATCGCTGTTTCTGAATTGAGTATTTAAAATTAGGTAAATGTTCTATCACCGTTTATAAGTGAATATTATTAAACTTTTATGAATATTCTCATTTTATTATATAACAATAACAATAACATGAGCCGAAATGGCCCAGTGGTTAGAACGCGTGCATCTTAACCGATGATTTCGGGTTCAAACCCAGGCAGGCACCACTGAATTTTCATGTGCTTAATTTGTGTTTATAATTCACCTCGTGCTCGGCGGTGAAGGAAAACATCGTGAGGAAACCTGCATGTGTCTAATTTCAACGAAATTCTGCCACATGTCTATTCCGCCAACCCGCATTGGAGCAGCGTGGTGAAATATGCTCCAAACCTTCTCCTCAAAGGGAGAGGAGCCCTTTATCCCAGCAGTGGGAAAATTTACAGGCTGCTAATGCTTATTATATAACACAAGAAGTTGATCGTGTATAAATGTTTAACGAATTATTTTATTTACATATCATATCTACTTATGTATAAGCATTATAATATTTAAATGTAAACAATTATATTATATAAATTAGTGTTAGGATATAAACAAACCAAAGCGAAGCAGAATATACATATGTATAAAGTAACAACCACACCTAAGCCAAGTGCTGTAACTGTATCAGATATGAGAGAATTCGTGCTGTCAACTTTTGTCGTTTAGCTTGTCGTTGGTGTGTGTGTGTGTGTATTTTTGAAATTGATATTAATACGATAAATATTATGTATACATTAAATATAACATTTAAGAAATTATGTGCAATATATTTAATATAATAATAAAAATATTTCTTGTCTTTATGAAATTAAATTTAAAAAATAATAACATCTTGTGTCTTAATCATTTTTAATATCTTTATGTCCACTCGTAATCTTTATAGATTATAAATATTCCAATAGCGCTTGTGTTGCCAAGCCAGGTACAAGATAAAATATATGTTGGGTAATAAGATGAGATACCAAATTTATGGGCCTTGTGATTTAGTTGCCGAACCTGGATCTTTTATTTGCTTAAAATATATAAAATCAATTGTAGAACTAACTTCATTGTCGTGAAACTTCTTTGAAACTTCTTTCATCGCTAAGAATAAAATTTTGAGTCTCGCATCCTTTTCACTCCTGTAACGTGTACTTAGTGCGTTTCAAATCTGATTATTTACTTAGAGTTACGGCTTTGTGCAAGCCCGTCTGAGTAGGTGCCACCCACTCATCATATATATACTAACATATAATCCAAACAGTATTATTAGATATTTAGTATTCCTGTGTTCCGGTTTGAAGGGTGAGTAAGCCAGTGTAAATACACGCACAAGGGATATAACATCTCAGTTCCCAAGGTTGGTGGCGCATTGGTGATACGAGGAAGGATTCATATTTCTCAAAGTATCAAGTAGTGACCATTTACCAAATGGTAGTTTATTGTGTATTATAGTTTCTTGGTATTCTTTAGCTTATATTGGAGAGTTAAATTAATTCACACATTTCAGATTGTATTTTAACGTTTTGTTCAATAATAATAATCAGTTCATTAAATATTTCATATTTTAGTGAGTCTTATAAAGACGAAAAGAGGGAAGACGAATATAAAAGTAGGAGAACACACATTCTACTTGAAACCAGGAAATTATAAATCGAACAAGAGGAGATGGTGCTGCACACAGAACAAGTATTGTAGGGCTTGCCTTCATATTGTCGATAACAAAATAGTCGCTATATACAACGATCACAACCATGAGAAAAAATAAATCATTAATTGAAATTATTCAAAAGTTTTATTACACATTTTCGCTCAAAGGAAACCATTTTTTTACCATACATTATTACGGAAATGTCGAGAGCATAATAAAATATTTATGCATATTACCATTGTTAAATTTATCCATATCTTTTGAGTTTGGCAATAAATTTAACATTATCGTTGATATTTTTTATTTATTATAATGATAACAATCTTTAAGGCTTTAATCGTCAATCACACACACAAACGTTGCCCTAAATTCACACGAAAGATTCCCAACAAGCAAAAATGTGTTGTTTATATATTTTACTAATATATGTATATGTTTTGAACCATTTGGATTGTTTTCAGTAAATAACTCTTTAGCATTCGACATAGACATGAAACTTTTGGGATTGTAAAGTTTACTTAAAATAACGGAAAATATAAACATACTTGCGGTTACCTGTAAAAAAAAATTCTCTTCTCAATGTTGGCTGGAACAGATGTTTTAATGGCATAAGGTCGCCCTTAGATACTTTATTGTTTTTTTTAGTCAAATTTATTCCTTGTATGATCAGAGAGATTTTTAAGAATAATTTCAGTCATACTAAATCTTAGACGTATTTACAGCGATACTGGTGACGTCTGAGCAAGGTTATACCATAATCCACTACAAAGGTTTCAAGTTCATCAGGAGGTCGTATGTCGCGAAACTTACGAAACGAATAAGATGGGAATGTTCGTTCTACAGCCGCCAACGATGCCAGGCCCGAATACACACGATAGATGATCAAATAGTCTTATTGGAAAACGTACATTGTCATAAGCCGGTTATATACAACAGTGTGATCGGCAAAGTTTTGTCTTTGCCTGAAAACGACGAATAGTCTTTTTTAAACCTCTCCACTTATTTTTCGTGGTCAAATTATGAGGCTGTTACGAATAGTGATGTTTTTCAAGAGATTTTATTGCTTAAAGGCGTCTTTGGTTTAGTCGTTATACGGTGTTCTTGTACATGATTTTTTTATAATTTGTGTTAATTAATATAATATTATTGATTTAACTCAAATAATATGTTTAATAAATATAGCGGAAATTGTTATTCTACTTTGATATTAATAAATAATGATTTTAAGTTAGATAGTATTACTTTTTTATTATGTTCGATTTATAAAAGTTTTTTTTAATTCACTTATTGAGATAGTGTATCATCCAAACTCAGTCTACATGACAAATCAAACGAGTTCAAACTCGCTCCGTGTCACTATATTTTTTTTTATGGTATAGCTCGGGTGACAATCATATGGGCCACCTGATGGTAAGTGGTCACCACCGCCCATAGACGATGGCGCTGTAACAAATTTTAGCCTTTCACTACACCTTATGTTGGCTGGCTTATGTTGACTGGCTCACTCACCCTTCAAACCGGAAGAACACAACAATACTGATTACTGTTGTTTGGCGGTACAATATTGATGAGTAGGATTAAGGCGGTACCTACCCAGACGGGCGTTCCTCACTTATACCATTTCGGTTAAATCTTTGTCATTGGAAGTTTTTTTTTTACGTTTATGTAGAACAGTGCAATTATGATCGGGTCATAATAGAGGTCACTTTGATAATTGCATTTCGCTCATCAAACCCTTTCATTTAATACGTATAATATAGGAGGTACTGTGAAAATGATAAATCGCCATTTTGCGACGTCATTAGCTGTAGAACAACGTCACGTCAGTTATCGCATTCCGCTTATCAATCCCTTTCAATTATAATACCCATATCATATTATGGGTGTTGCGGTCGCCATTTATGGGAATCTGCCATATTGTAATTAAAATTACGTAATCATGCACAGTCACGAGAAATTTTAGTTGAAACGGGAACTAGGAGGTAGTTTTAATTGGACAGGAGAATCTATAATAAAATATAGAAAATAATGTAATTGCAACGACGGATTGAAGGATTTCGGCCCCTAGGATAAAAAAAAACAAACGTGTTTTTATTGTGTTAATTAGTCCCTTAGGAACTCAAAAATGATTTCCCAAAAGATTTACTTTGAATGATGGCCTAGGCATTAGCGGTTATAGGCAAAATTATAGGAAGGATAAATATCTTATCAACTATTACTCTCTCTGTGTATTTGAAACTAATTTATTATAATATCTTACTAAAGTTGGTACTGGTATAACCTTGAATATTTTTGCAGCAACTTTCGTGACGTCACAGAGAGGTAACACATTGATCAGTTTAGAAGGATATACATTTTACAATAAGAAGAAGGTGGCAGGCCTAGACATAAAGAAGAGGTGGGTCTGTTCAACACACTTCTGCAGAGGATGCAAAGCCGTTATCTACACCATCGACGACATCATCGTTAGCGTTAAAAATGAACATAACCACCAACCGACATCGAATCAAATGAAATTGTTTCATTTTTTTGGAAAATAGAAAAAAATCTTATATTATTTGACTAAATTAAAAAATACACGTGTTTGTTTATGAATATTATAATTTATATCATTGTTATACTTTCTATATACTTCTAAATCTTGTAAAATATTATGTTGACAACACGTCATATATATATATATATATTGTTTTGTTGCTAGTTTTAATGTGTAAGTTGAAGCTATTTGGTCAGTTACACATGTAGATATTGTTAATTAATTATTGGATTGAAATATATTAATTTTCTGAAATGAAACTTGTCTTCGTATATCCAAAGAATATTCTTAAATGAATCTTTGTATTTTACATACATTTGTATATAAAAAACTTGCATATCGTCACCCTAAAGAGAAACTTAATACTGATATTAAATTAGTACTAAATACTATGCTTTTTGACAGTACGACTTATAACGTCTAAAAGAGGTAAGCCGATGGTATTGGTCGATGGGTATAAGTTTTCAAAGATCAATGATAGCAGGCGAGTTTCGAGTATCAGAACAAGATGGTTGTGTTCCGTAGGGTCGGTGTTTCAATACTCAGCTGAAGTTTTGACGAATGACGAAAATATACTAATAGTGTGCAACAGTGTTCATACCCACCCACCGCAATAAAATTACTAGTACAATACTGGATTAATTAATGTCAATGGTATTTATACCACTATTTGGTATTATAGATTTGTCAGTTAAGGTAATGAACAAAAACTATCGCAAGAATTTACAAGAGTAAGCCTCGTCATTGTTGGGAAAGGACTATTAAAAGTGACTTGGAACACATTCCAATAATCTTCCCCAATGCTTCTCAAGGGCAAGTGGACGTGTAGCAGAACCTCATCAAACACATTTAGGTTTCTCCGTGATGTCTTACTTAGTCGACGAGCACGAGATTAATAAGTTGATGCTTGGTTGGATTTGAGTTAGTTGAACTGGCGGTTTGTACTTAATATTTGTTTTATCTGCGCTACGGTTTCTTATTATAAGGCAAAGAATAGGCCTTCTGATAGCTTCCCATCGCTGCACTTTATTTCTTATAGTACCTCAAAAGACTTGCTATGTTATAATCTACATATATATCCTTTCACCATTTGAAACATGCGCTAGATCCAAGGCGGTAAGTTCATAGTTATAAGGTTTAGTTTTTCTTAATTAGAGCAATGAGATCTTATAATACCATGAAGTTATATTCGTTTTAGTTAAATGGATGTTTTTGTAAAAGTCACTATAAATAAATTGCATAAATTGAACGTTTAATAGGGGCGGATAACAACTAACTCTATAAATATATATTATATTTATATATTAAATTAAACGTTCTAATTACAAATTTGTCTTCACAGTTTTTGGTAAAAGAACATATTAGGTATATCTGTTTGATTAATGTGAAGTTTTATTTACATAAGAATTATCGTAAATGTATATTTTAAATATATAACTTTAATGGTTGAACATTTCGAATAGAATAAATCGCATTGTTAATATTATTATATTTGTCTCACTTTTTTTTTCGTAGAGTCCTTGGCAAGGCAAGGAAAGGTCTTATGTGGACTTCCTAATTTTTCGATATTTTCAGTTAACAAGGAAGGTCGGGTACAAACATATATTAAACGATAGATTTGTTAATTGTATGAAATTACTTAAACATTATTGCAAAAATGTCATTTATTCTATAGAAGATTAAATTATGTACCATAAATTAACACCAGCACATATATACCCATAGATATCTAGATATATACTTCTTTTATAAAAGCGACCTGCAAACCTTATATTTTAATTCAAATTATTAAATTTGGGTGCGATTAAACTTAAAAAGTAAAAAAAAAATTTTAATATAAGTGTTACGTCTATTGGTAATATTTTGACGCAAAAAGGTTTCACTATCACGTGTTGCTATTAAGTTACACATGGTATATACTTTTTAAAATATAAGTATCATTAATGTCCACTTTTGTTAACAGCAGCAGTATTCGTAAAGTCCATACGTGGGAACACCATGGTGAGACTCGATGGGTACACGTTCTCGTATAAAAAGGACTACAAAGGAAAAGGTATAAAGAAGCGGTGGGTCTGTTCCACGAACTACTGCTTGGGATGCAAGGCTGTCATTTATACAATCGGTAACGTCATTGTCAACGTCAAAAACGAACACAACCACGATATAAAAGAGAAGAAGAAGAACTACAAGAAAGCAAGTTATGGGTGAGCTGGTGCCAAGATTAACAGAGGAGAAAACGTGGTCATCTTGGTTCTGTAGGTTAAATAATATTATCTGCCTCAAATAAATAAATACTATGTACATTTATGTATAGTAATAAATTAGTATATCTATATGTCACAAAGCACGGATGGGTTCCGGTTTAAATTTCTTTGTTGGTTTAAGAATATATTATTCCAATGAAGGTTGAGCCAATTGTTTAAATATGTTAAAAAAAAATGCCAGTTTCTATTTCTATAAGTTTTTGTGTTAAAAATAATCATATGTGATTAACATCAAATGTTTTTTTAAAGATATGTATTTACTAATCATAAAATTACTCCACTGTTAAAACCGTTCCATGTAAATTCGATATAACAGTCTACAATTTTATTAGCGATAATTGGAATGCAATTATTTATTTAGTCATACGAATATGTTCATGTAAATTTTAATATACTTTTTTTTTTAATTTTCTAAATAAAGATTAATTCACATTTATGTTTTTGTACATTTCTAATTTTTACAAAAAATCTTTGGTTGCGATGAAATCAAAGGGTTGTTCTTAAAAGTACATTTATAATGCTTCTGATGAGTCACTTCTAAATCGTATACCGAGCACACTTTTTTATTATTATTTTTACAACTATTAATAATAGTAGTACAACTGTTTTTGAATAATCTTTTCTACTTCTTAAGTTTTTAATATAGCTTGGATTTTAACAGCGATCACACAGTTTTTATTCCTTCTGTGAGTTTTATCGACCATTCTTAATGGCTTGTGCTTGTAAGTTGACTTTTTACCGGGTAGGCATATGGCTCCACTCCACCTGATAGTAACTGGTAGTGGAGTTCAAACGCGAAGACGGCCAGTACATTCGGGGAGAATGAACTGCACTAGTCGTCCTCGACATGCCAGCCCGCAAGATGCTTCTTCACGCCTCGTTTGAAGGAACCCAAGATATAAGAGGACCACAATTGTGCTGGACTGTGAACGCGAATAAAATCTGAATCTTATATAAATCCTATCTTACCTCAAACTAAACTAAGCGTGTGCAAGAAATACGTACTCCAGTATATCAAAGATTTAAAATTCCGTTATGTAGTTTATTCTATTGTAATTTTTTCTGTATAAAATCACAGTATTGTAACTAAAATATCGTTATTATTTATAGATATACCATCGTATACGATCCAAACGTCACTGCGAGGCAATCCGATAATATCCGTGAAGGGATTTCGTTTCTCACGAAGGTATACGATGCCGAACCGCATAAAAGTCCGTTGGCGCTGCTCCACACACCACAGCCTGGGATGCAAAGCCACACTTTTCACCGTCAATGATGTAGTTGTTTTGTTAAATAATAACCATAATCATAAACCGATTAAATCTTAAGCACCAGTCATAGTGTTAACACCTTATGTGAACATATCACATACATATATCACCCGAAAACTTTTTTGTTTGTACTGCTGTGATTGAATTTGAAAAGTTAGCCAGTATAAAAAAACGAAATAGCGACATCTTAAGATTCATGTATCGACAGTGTGAGGAAAATTTCCTAGGGCGTACAAGTTACAGGTGGAGGTGACAACGTTGGTCGCTCCATTTACCTATCTTACGTATAAATGGTTGTTACGATTATATCTGTTTGACATTAATAACCTTGAAAGTTGGCACATATATTGTATTCTGAAGCAAAGGATTTTTATACTTTGTTGTAACCGCCATTAAGTCACTGCAGCACTGCATCAATGGATACCTACATGTTTAGTCTATTCAAACCACAAGAGGACAAAAGTCAAATTAAAATTTGTTTATCTTTTTTCCTGCTTCGATTGGAATAAGCTATAGATCTATCCACTTATGGAGAGGCACTCCACGTTAAATACGCTCGTACTTACAAGATAAGCGGGCGTTAGACGATTAATACAAGATTAAAGACAGCAATAAAATAAACAAATAAGAAAACATTTGTAATAATTTAATTTGAATTTATGAATTTATTTCTCAACAATAATCTCGCAATCGTGAAGTAAAAATTGCAATTGTTTCTTCAACGATGGCTGTACCTCCTCGATTCAAATATTTATAAACACAAAACAAATAGCTTGAAAAGATTAAACCAGCTCGGCTAGAACGAATCTAACCTATATAAAAAAAGTTACCAACCTATGTTTACGAGTTATTCTACTTCCCGAACCGGTTATAGGTTTGCCTTCAATTAAATCTGTAAAATGCTAATGAGTCAGTGAACTCCGATATAAGTGTGACCTGTCAATTTATTACTAATTTTATCACAAACCTTTAGATAACTATACCTGACTCTGCTAACATTATTTCCCTTAGAAATTTATTCTTAATGTATAAATGTCAATTATTTCTATTTATTATTAGTATAGGATAAAACTTGCCAAATATTTTTTCCAAATATACTTAATACTAGTCAATCATTTGATCGTTAAGCGCTTCGAAGCGCAATCTGTGGTCGTTTAATGTTTCTACGACAGATAATAAGGATGATCTGTGATAAGGCGTTAGCGGTTGATTTTAACTACTAATTCCCTTGTAAAGCGCTGTTAGCTGTATTTATAGCGCTGGATAATATGTGTTAATTATTAAGAATATTGAAATGGGTATCAAATATTCACTAATTTATCGCTCATGATCATAATTATCAATTATGTATGATATAGTTATATAGTCAATTGAAATGCTACAATTTGAGGCCGAAATGAAAATTTTTTTAGAGGACGCTATTTTATTTTGTGGAACATGTAGGGGGACGGGGTGGGTCAATACTAGCTTAATCCCAAGTTTGTGGGTTTGCCGCCCTTGTCCCCCGGCTGACACCTGGAATCTGGAAAAAGGGGTGAAAACACATTTTTCACGATATCTTGGACACTATCAATCTTACAAAAAATTTGTAAAGACATATTTTGTAGCAAATCGATTTGCCTACAATTATGTCTAAGTGACTTTTTGTTATAAATCCAAAATTTAAAATTTATGAGCGAAAAAGTGAAAAAACATTCCTTTTTTGCGTAATACAAAATAAAATTGCGTCCTCTAAAAAATGTTCAGCCCATGTAACATTTCCATGGACTAATACTATACGGAGTATGAAAGAACGTATTAATAGCTAATGTAAAAAAACAAGGAATTGTATAAATTATAGCAGCTAGTTTAAATATGGATATAAATGTTTCAATTCGCAATATAATATTTCGAATATTTAACGAATAAGTTGTGATCTTCTTAGTCATTAGTTAGATAATTTTTTAATACAACGAAAAGCGTTGACCACTTGGATTTAATTGGGTATGCTTAGTAGTGTAATCACTGTTAATTAGTCACTGTCAATGATTAAAGTTTTTTCATGATTAGCCTTTCAGAAAGAGGTCGTTAATATATTATAACCTTTTATATTAGAAACAAACATTTAAACTGCATAACCAATAACTAATATCACTTTAACCTTAATATAATATAATAATTATAATCAATTAACTTTCATGTAAATCTGTGATTATTAAAGTTACGCATAATATATTAAACGATTTAATTTTAAATTTATGAATTCGATTTTTTCTGATCATGAAATATGTTTTTTTTTTAATTTTAATTTTTTTTTTAATATGGAACACTGATATGACTACGATTTAGTTTCAGTTATTCCGCCTTACGAAATGACGACGTCGGTTCGCGGAAAGCCGCTAATAGCAATCGAAGGCTATCGATTTACAAAGGAAAACAAGCCAAGGAAAAAATATTGCAATCGCTCGAAATATAGATGGCGCTGTTGTTCGCACGAGAGTATGAAGTGTAAAGCCTACCTGTACACGAACGACGAACAGATCGTTTTCCTAAATAACGAACATAAACACCCACCTACATACGAAGTTGTTAAGAAAAAATTTCCCGCCCGAGTTTTTTTTGCGCAAAGCACAGGCGACAGATAGTCGAATGTTTTGTTATAATTTTAAAATTATATATTACCGTTTTGTTTAAATGTAATAAGTACGTATATTTGATTGTTTTATGTAAGTTATTATTATTATTTGTTTTTTTTTTTAAATAATGTAATGTGTTTTTGGTATATTTTTACCCGCGTTGGTAATAAGACCTGTCGTATAATGCGATGGCAAATGGCACTTCGCTTTCTTGTGCCTCCGCTGCTCTGAACGCCCTTTTGTGGGTGGCGAGCATAATTCGTAACTAATAAAAATAAGTGTATATTATAATAACAAGAAAAATATATTTATTTTATTGACGAAACTAACTGTATATTTTTTTTCATGCTTATTAATATTAAATTCATTTTTATAAACATAACTTTCGATTCGTATGTGTCGATCGGCCAAAGTTTTTTTTACAATCAGGTTTGTGGCTTAGTTTTTCTAATGATTTTATTTAACAACAAATTAAAAAGTAATTCGGTATATATATCGTTGAATATTTAAATTGAATCATGTTTTATTATTCCAGGGGCCTCATTTTACTATTCAAAAACGGGTAGTCAACGACTTAAAGTAGGGGATTACTCATTCCGGTTGCAGCCTCCAAGAAGACAGACCCAGCTTAAGAAGAGATGGCTATGTGCTACAAACAGCTGGCTAGGATGTAAGGCCTTAGTGATGACCATAGATGAAGAAATTGTCGTTTTAAGAAACGACCATAACCATTGACATTGTAACCATATATGGTTCCTCAATCCTTCTGTGTGAGCATAATCATAAAGACTGATTTACAAAATGGCGACTACCAGTCAACATTTTTTAGTATTGGTGACGTCATTTTTATATTAAATATATATATATATATATATATATATATATTTGCATTTATATTGTAGTTTCTTATATATATATTTATTTATGTTAACGAGTTATTTAAGCAATCATGTTTTTTTTTTAAGTTTATGTTTATAGAAATTATGTTTCTTAATGAACATTTCGATGATTATTTATTAGATTAGATTATTAGTTTTTTTATTTATTCCATTCAATTTTTTTCATCAGCTTACAACCTCGCGATATAGATTAAAATGTAACGGCAAATACAATTTTACGATGATTTATACATTTAAATATCTATTTATTTTAAATATATGACAAAAAAACATTTTCAAAATAACTAGTATACGAATAATGAATTACATGTGCGTACAAGTTTTAATTAAAAAGTAATGTCAGAAACAATTATATGTAATTAAACAATTATAGGTATTGAGATAAATGTTCTGATGCCTTAATAAATTTATCAAAATTAAAATCAAAATATAATTTATTCAAGTAGGCTTTTACAAGCACTTTTGAATCGTCATTTTACAGAACTGTATTAAACGTAAAGCTACCACCGGTTCTGAATGTAGATTCCACCCAGAAGAACCGTCAAGAAACTCAGTAGTTACTCTTTTTCAACATTTAAAATACTAAGTTATGTTAGTTAAATACAATTATATATGTATATAACAGAATATATATTATATAAGTTATTTACCATCCCATTTGGACTAGTTGTGATTTTTGTTGCTATTCTAAATAGCTAATAGTCTTAATCTTTTAACTTACACGTTTGTTGGAAGATTTAAATAAGTTTTTACTTGGATATTTATTTGAGATGCAAGTAAAATAAATAATATAAGGCAAATAAGATTCGCTTATTATTGTTTGTTTGTTAAATCATGTTTTATATCTAAATATAAATCATCGCGAATTTAAACGCAGTTTTAAATGTCGTTTTCAGCATTTAATGATTAGTTTTTCAAAATATAAAGAATATCTCGGTGCATATGACGACAGTAACTACGGATAAACCTTTTTCGCTTTAGCTTCTGACCTGTATATATATAGTAACTATATATATATACATATACATAAGGGTTTTTATACCTAATGACGAACCCTTAAACGCGAGCGCTAGGGCGACAGTTAGTTACAAGTTAGTATTAGGGTCTAGGTACAGTTACAATGATTCTACACATTTATGATTATTGTATGTATGTATGTGTGTATAAGAAACATTTAGAGATTTTGGTTTTCAATACACAAGATCGATTTTGATATGATTTTTACGTAACTTTCCCTAACTTTACACATTTGCCGTTTTGTTAGTAATTTACGGATACGAGACGTCACGTCACGAGATCTAGTCATATTTTATATATTTACTGTGCAAATGTTTGTCAATTATGAATGGGTGTATAAAACTCGAATACTATTTACAATTATGTTATTAATAGAAAATTTATTTATAAAGTTCTGGGTTAAGAATATAATTGTTATTAAATTATAAAATATTTTGGTACTTTTTATATTTGTAATTAGTTTTTTTTTAACTTATGGTAATGGCACCACTACTGTAAAGTAATAATAAGCTTGGATGTATATATTTAACATTTGTTTTATTTTACAGGTACACACAGTTTCGAGGTGAGTTACTATATCACTCGGCTATCGTCGGATAAATGGTTTAGCAACGAGTACAAACATACATACAATTATTTTTATTAAGAATTTGTAATCATTAAGTATTTTTACCTTGTATACAAATTTCTTATTGTAGTAACGGTCGTTTCGGTCTAGTAACTAAGGTTATATCTACAGAGGGAACTCATACACACAGAAAAATTACAACGATTGTTGTTGTAAAATTATTAATACTTATAACGGAGCTTAGAAGTCATTTATTAATTATTCAGCTATAAAATTAAATACAATTATATTTGTGAATAATTATATGTTGAAGACTGAAAAATCTTGACGTTTTATTGTGGCGCTAAAAAGTTTTTTTTTTATTATTATCTACAAAATCATGATATATTTTCAATCACGAAGGCGCGCCCCTTCACATTGAATTTAGCTGCTTGAATGAGTGACGCTTGTTCTTACGTTTTGTCTTAGTGTGCGTGAGATGACTTTCATAAGAGAGAGACAACAAATACAAAATACAAGGTAGATTATATTTGGAATAATTTAACATAGAGGGGCGCACCTTTTTGACTGAATAGTTTAATAGTATATAATAGTTTAGTCTAATTTGTAAAACAAATCTTTTGTATTTAGGTAAAGAAAAATATAAAAGTTGAATCATATGTGTTTGACTTTTTATGACATTTTTTTTCGTTAGTAACATCATTTTAGTTGATATGATTTTTCATAATTATATATATTATATATTAATAGCATATAACACAATAAATAATATATAAGTAACTTATATTTTTTATTTTACATTTTAAATGTTTCAAAATAGTGGTAGAACTTTGTCGTTTAAATGTCGGGGTATGTTCCATCCGCTCTTAAATTATTCAACAGACAATTGATAAATTTAATTGCTTTGTTCAATTTTAATGACATAACTTCTTAGTTCTCCAGGTGGCGTAAGCGCGGTTCAAAAATAAGAATGATAATGATTATTAGATACTTATTTCTTAAACTGCTAACTTCGATTTTGGTGACTATTGGTTGGATAATTTCAATGTTTCCTTTGAGTAAATTTAACTTTTACTGTACTGAAAAATCCAAAATCATTTACAAAATCATGTGCCATTTTCATTTACCATCACTATGCATGTCGTCTACATGCAACTATTTTGAACTTCATCGAGATTTCAGTATTATCGCATCAGAGAACATTCACTCAAAAACTTTTTCAAATCCAGTCTTCATCACATCAATTCGCGGGAATCAGCTGATACTGCTGGGTGGATACAGATAGTCAATAAAGAGTTTTATGAATATCAGTACGTCCGTCAAAAAGAGATGGCACTGTTCGACGCATAGCAGTCGCTCGTGTAAGGCGTCTCTCGTTCCAATTGACGATAAAATTGTCAAAAAGAATCCTGTACACAATCACAGCATCGTCGAATTCGAACAAATTTATTTTACAATTAAAAAAACTAAAAAGTAAATTCTTAGTATAAACCAGGGTTCTAAAAAAACGATTTTTATAGTAAATATCAATAATCCGATTTTTTATATATATCCGATATATATCTGATATATAACCAAGCTAAGAAAACGAAACTAATTCATTTCTGTAAACACTTAAAAATCTGAAAAGAATGTATAAAATAATACAATGTCGAAATTATTTAAAAAAAGTAACAAAGGCATTAGTGTAAAATTTTCTTTCTCAAATAGATAGTATTGAGAAAGAAAATTTTAATGAACACTTAAAAACAAGTACCTTTTATTATTATATCTTCATTTGTTTGTGAGATAAATCAACTAATTTTATTTTAATATTAATTTGTAATCGACTAATCATAAAAGTAATCAATCAGCATAGATCTATGAGTGTTGTTCAGAAGATAGGAAAAAATCAATTGATATATATCAAGATAAAAATCAATTGATATATATCGTGATATATATCATGATATATATCCGCGAACCCAGTTATAAACAAAATAAACTTTTCAACATAAGAATTCAGTGAGCGAAATGTATAAAATGGCCTCTTCGAAAGGGCAACATTAGCTAATTTTGTTTTGTTAACAAGTTTACAGGTAAGTGGTGATGTGTAACTTACCTGAGATGTTAGAAAACCGTTATAGAACGCTGTGTAACATTTTGAAGAATTGAAACAATTAAAGATACAGTGTTTATTGTCACCGATTTATGAGCTTAAGTACAAATGAAGGTACGCCATAGATTATATATTATAAAAATAACACATATAACATAATATAAAACCTTTCTGTATGCTATTTATAAATAAAATAATTTAAGTTAATTACATTTGTAAAGTATCGTGTAAATACAATTATTTTTTACGTTAACGATAAAATAATGGTGTCAATATTTAATTATATTGATGTCATACTTTAATGTAAAATTTGAAAAATAATTATAACTTACCTTAGAAAACAAGTAGTATTTGTTTTGTATAAAAGTAAGTATTACTTTTTCAAGATTACAATATATTTATTATCAAGAATTAGTTTCTGATTAAAACGTAAACGTTTGTATCGAATGCATTTTTAACATTCTTATTAGTGTATTTTTCGAAATAAATGTCATAGCATCATGAAAAATACTCAATGTTGTTGTGCACTTATTTGAAGGATGAGTGAAGCAGTGTAACTGCAGGCACAAGGGCCGTCAAAGCTTAGGTTGCTATCGCATTGACAAAGTAAGAATCGTTAATATTTCTTAGGGTGCCAATGTCTAAGTGACCATTTGACCTTCCGCCTAATTATATCATAAAAACAAAAATATGTTGATTTATAAAGAAGATCATTTTTGTATATCGAAAATGTAATAAGACCACATATTGATTCGTGTTAATTAAACACATATTACAATGAATTAGTATTTTCCTTGACTTGATTTTGTCTGGTATTAATCTCTCGTTACTAAACCATAATAGTATTAGGCTTATTACCACTAGGTAATAAGCCTAATACTATAGATTTTACGATATTATGCATAAATGTGTTTTAGTATACATTAAAAAATATTTGTAATTTTATTGTGATTTATTGCATAAAATTTGTTGTATTTTTATAATGATGGCTGTAACACTTCATTATAATTTACCAGGGTTATAATGGAGCTTCGTAACCGTCAACAAAACTATCGGATATCCGAAATAAAAATCTATTCGAAACCGTAATCGATATAAAAATTGTTTAGTTAATATATTATTAAATTTTTGCATAGTGTTATTCTTAAAGAGAGTATACCTGATACCAAATAATGCAATACAAGTGTATTCAAACTTTTACCCTGTAATTTTTTGTTTTACAATTTAAAAATAAGCTAATAATTCGTAAATTTTTTAACCGTATCTGAAACCGGTAAAATATTATTAATATATCCGTATCCATATCACGATCCAAAATGACATATCCATAACATCCCTGATACTAACTATTATAACATTTGTACCTTGCCATGCTTTCTGTTGTACGATATTAATGTATAAAAATAAAGTATAATATACTATGTTACATACGTTCTGCGTAACTGTTAGTTATTATTGGATGATTATGACTAAGTAACATAATTATTATTTTTTCAGATGAACCAATATTTATATTGTCGCAGAAAGGAAACCCCCTAATACTGCTCTCCGGTTACAAATACTCGATGAAAACTTGCAAAAATGTTGGGAAATCTCTGCAGAAACGATGGCAATGCTCCACGCACACAAACCGCGGCTGTTGCGCCACCGTCACCACTATCGACGACGCTGTTGTTAAACTAAAAGCTACTCACAATCATAGACCTGTTATAGAATCATGAAACTAAATGTTAAGGAATATATATACATGTATATATATAGATATAAATATACTTGCAGAGTTGACCATACTCGCGTATTGGTAGCTCGCACTTTGCTTCAACGCCAAAAATGTATTGTACTATCTGATCTTTGTAAGGGTTTCATTGAATTACTACAATGTAATTGTTATACATATGACCTCATGTGTTAAGGTGTTAAATGGCAGAGTAGTGACCCTATTTAGTTACTTACAGGAACAAAATTAATATTTAAAATTAATTGACGTCGTATTGACGTCTTAAACAATGGTTTCTATTACAGTAGTAATGTCTATGAGACGAATATATTGCCATTAGAAGGCCCAATGTAATTTCTGCCAAATTGATGTAAAAAATAATAATCATCTATGTTTTTATACCTATTCGTGCAGCCCTTTAACTAATGCTTTGATCCTTTTTTTCGACACATATTAAATTAATTTTTCGTTTATCAACGAAAGACAAACAATCAGAAAATAATTTAAAAATAGTTAATGTAAGGTATAATTTATTATTGTAACATATGCTACTACAGCATGTAACATGACACACTGACAAACAAAACAATAAAACATATATTTATACAAATATACATAAGCGTATATAATACGGCTAACAGACACGAAAACTAAATTTATCTTTTTATACATAACATGCCCACTTTCAGTTGATAATTCGATTTTGTAAAATTTAATATAATTATATAAGCGTTCGTGAATTTATTTTGACGTTAATGTATTTTGACTGCAATATCGTTTTGATGTTTTGAAAAGAAAATAAAAATGAATGTGAAATATCTGTTGAATTCTTATTTGCATTGACGTAAATTAATTAAATAATACAACTTATAATATTAGGGTTTACTATACCCCACTAAAATATGGTAAAGTAACCTCAGGTTAAATAACTATAAAAAGGATTTTTTTTTTCTAGTTATGAGTACCTATATCAAAAATAAATTTATTATACATATCATTAAGACTAACGTCAGATAATATAATAAAATATAATTATAACATTTATAGATAATAGACATTAATTTACGTTTCTGTTGTGTACTTAATTAAATCAGTGAAACATCTCAATATTTTCAGGTATGAAGCCGCAGTTTATAAAATCAAAGAAAGGTAACCAGTTGATATTGCTCTCTGGTTACAAGTATTACACAAAGAAGACGCGGGTCAATGGCGAAGTGGTCAGGAAGAGATGGCAGTGTTCGACCAACAGCGCGCGAGGTTGTAAAGCAGCGATAAACACAATAGATGACGTCATTGTATCTCTTAACATTTGTCATAATCACGATCCGAAACCTAAGAAGATGTAAACTGCAAATGACACCTGCAACAAGGGCAACTATTTAAAAGACCCGTCTTAAGCATCATAAGCACCAAGCAGTGTTTTGGCGATTTGCCAAAAATATTTAATATTTTTGATCCTCTGAGGCCTTACCGATGATTCAAGTCCCGGCTTTTTAGAACCCCCTGCACTCTCTAATAAGGAGGCCTGATATTCAACGCTAACGATACATATACAAAATAAAGTTCATTAGTATATTACACCCTCATTAGTATCCTCGTCATACACACACATACAAACACGCTCCATATCAGTAAACTGTGAATATCAAATTTATTGTCTGTGTTAAACTTGTGTCTTGTAGATATCTAAAATTGGTCTTATTTGGCGTTATTGTAAATAAAAATTAGAATATTTAATATTGTGATATCAAGACGCCGCCGTTGGGTTACTAATTAGGAACTAAATATATTTTTGCAAAAAAAGAAATAAAAAAATCTTTTAAAAATTAAGTGAAATGAAGTGCGTGCGCCGTAAACGTAAAAAAAAGAAAAAGTTTCAAGTCAGAAACGTTTCGATTTTACATACAGATTCGTTGCACTCAAAATCAAACTACTCTTTATTAGGTACGGACTTAGGTACTCTTTAGTAGGTTTACAAGAGCAGTTTTTGGGTCGTTATGTTACAATAATAAATTGAATGTACTTTGTCAAATTCGATGAGATACTCTCATCGCATCCAAGGAGGTTTTGCTCTGAAATATCTTAATAGAACCTAAAGCCGATTCTAATGGCACGAGGAGTGAAGATTAATAATCATAATAATCATCTTGAATACACTTGAGATCATTATTATTATTACGTTACTTAATATAGATTCGTGAAAAGAAATGCATTCTGAAATTTGTTGAATTTGTTATCGTAGAGTGAAATAGTGATGCAGAATGAATAAATAAAAATTAAAATAGCCTTTATTTCTACTACAATTAACTTTTACATGACTACTTATTCTAGGTTATAATAATGTTTAGTGAAATTATATATTACGTAGTATTGTATGTATAAATAAATATCCATGTATGTTTTTAGCAGCCGCTTCTCCTAACCTTTACATGCATCTCTTTCCCGTGTCTTTTGCACCCAATGTAATCCACATGACATTTATGTATTATGAATATAGACATTATAATCAAAAACAGTTTGTAGTGTACAATAAATTTGTCTATCTAAGGTTTGTTAATCTTAACACCTCCAGCCATTGGAATAGACTCCTAGTATAGATGCCAAGCGTTGTAATTGTAACAATTTTCTTTCTCTCAATTAAAGCATTTCCTTATTTCTAGTTTTGCTTACAAACAAGCACATCTCATTATTATTATTTACAACTTACAATACACTAAATTAAGATTATTATTAAGTCAAGTTTAAAGCTAAGTTATTTATCCGTATTTATTTTTAATGGACTTTCAAGGGTCTGGCTTTGTAGTACTCGTAAAAGTTTATATAAAGTATGCTCAATTATTTTAGAACTTATTAGAAATTTATTGTATTTACATAGATAGATGATATTTATTTTATTAAAATTATATAAATTTATATGTATGTGAGGTTGTTTTTTACAAATGAAACGTTTTTTTATTTTGTTAGTTTTCATATTTGGTAGTCGAAAAGTGAGCTTAAATGTTATTTTGTGAATTTGACATGGAAAATTATAGAATAAAGAATCAAAACCTTTTACTACTTTTTGTTTTAATGTTTAATCATTTGAATAAATGTGATATTTACAGCCTGAAGTCTAAGTCTAAGAACCAAGAATATCCAGCGAATAGAACGCATAGATTAATACCGAATATTGCAGGTTAAAACTGGACAATCACTAAAATGTCATGTCCATCCCGTGGTCAGCGGTAAAAAAAATGTATTTGGTGCATGACACTGAGAATGAAATAAGCTCCAAACTCTCTCCTTCAGAGGGAAGGACGCCTTTGCCTAGAAGTCGATCATTTACGCGATATAAGTACATTTATATTTCTTTACAGATCTAGCCGTATCATTTATAGAGTCACGGAGAGGCAAACAGCTATTACTGATATCTGGATACACATATTCCATGCAAAAGTCTACTAACTGTGGTGGCGTGACGAAAAAAAGATGGCAGTGTTCGACACACGTGAATCGAAGATGTAACGGCTCGGTCATAACAATGGACAACGATATAGTACGCGTGAATTCCGTCCACAATCATGAACCAGTATTCAAATAATCGGCCTTGCTTAGTTTATTTTGATTTATTTATTTGATAGACACTTACAGCGTATAATAATGATTTCTTAAAGCTAAAGAGATTTCGATAGTGGATATCGATGTCAAGTCTGCTTATAGAATGGCATATCTCTGTTTATAGTTGCTGCGGTTGTTTCGTTAAATACTGATCTGTCCCTCTTTCATTATTGACTAGTGGGTATCCTTCGAAACTTCATGTTTATCAAAAATATGTTTTAGATATTTCGAAACCTATGACAAGTTTTGTTTTGATTTCATTTCATTGTAAACTGTAAGTCTCTCATCTACATTTGGCGCCAAAATGATGATAACTCTTTTAAATTTTTTTAATATTAAATAGTATGTACATTCAGTTAGAATGTTTACGTTTTCATTTTTTTTTCTTATACAGCCGTAGTACCGCTCTCTAACCAGCCAGTAACTTTTTTCCGGTTTCTAAAATTAATTCTTTGTTAAAACAATTTAGTAAAATGCAATCAAGATTCCTCTTTAATTTTCTGCACATCTACGACTGGAGGTCCTCAAAATGAGACTAAAACCGATTTTTTATATGCAGTCATCATCCCATTATCACTGGGACAAAAATCGGCTTACGCATTTTATATATAAGGTTTGACATTCAAAGGAGAGGACATTGTTTAACTATTTAACCCCTAATCAACGTTTGTATATTAAGCTAAATATGTATTTTTTAACCATTTGCAAATATATGGAGTTGATAAAGAGTTTGATTGTTTTATTTTATCGAATCTTAAAAATATTCCACGAATAAGAGTAACGACTAAGTTTCTTATCGGTTCTTCTCGGTAGAATTTACACTGAATGATACACAGACACAGTGTAATAAGAGGCTTGGTGACGTATTGGCGATCTAAGGGATGGTTAATATTTCTTAACAAACTCTGTAGACAGTGTCTACCGCTTACATAAAACTCACTTAAAAACTGTTTTTACAGTGGTAGTGCCACAGTGCATACCTTCGGGTTGCAGCCGAATGGGCCGGCACGCCCGGGGAAGTACCACTCTCTCACTTAAAACCAACGTATTGTGGTAGCTATGCTACCGCGTTTTTTCCGGTATGTGAGAGTGCCGGAGGCCCGATCCCACTCCTCCCCTAAACATGATGGTTGTACAGAATTTGGTTACATTACCCCAGGAGGGTACCATCAGCGTCTCTGGTGGAGAACCGCTCCCTGGGCATCCATGCTCAGGGCGTACACCACCTGAGCAGGGATGCCTAGGCTGCCCTCCAAATTCTGACGAGGGGGCCAATTTTGCACTCGCCACTGTTCAGAGCAAGCAGAGCAGGCATCATAAGGCAACCCCTACCACCCTCACTGTGGACTTCTGCATAAGGGGACTCAACTCGAACTTGAACGCTAATACCGGACGTGGAGAATCATACACCTTCCCTGTTGGACCTTCTGCTGACTTCCCATCCGGATAGCTATCAGGTTATCGTCGATCTTCCTCTGGGCTCGTCAGACCACTGTCTCATTCGGAGTACAGTGCCGGTTGCGCAGTACTCACGACCTCGTTTCGTTGGCTGCCGCCGAGTGTGGCACTACAAGTCAGCAGATTGGGATGGGATGCGGTCCTTCTTTGCGTCCTAACCATGGGGGCAAGTATGTTTCTCGCCGGATGATCTGAGCGCTATAGCTGACTCTGTTGCCGATGTGGTGCTTCAGGTTATGGAACTGTTCATTCCATATTCTGCGGTGCTCATTGGTGGCAAGTCCCAGCCCTGGTTTGGTCGTTCTGCAAAACGGCCACACGCCGAAAATGGGAACGTTACTAAGACTGGGCTAACGCATCGGCATCTCGCAAATATAATGCTACCTCTAGGTCTTTTGGCGAGTATATAGGTTTATAGCCATCACCTCCTTGTTTTCCAGGGTAATGGAGTCCATTATAAACTGCCAACTCGAGTCTTCGTTAAACAAAGTCTCGAATTGGGGCCTGCTAAACCTAGTCCATTTTAACCCCAAAAAGACGCAAGTTTGCGCGTTAACTGCTAAAAAACAGCATTTATCGTATCTCCACGATTTGAGAACATTCCGATAGCTGCCACAGCTTGTAGCGGAATACTTGGCGTCGATATTTTAAGCCTCCTTCAGTTCCGAATTGGCATAAAAAAAGCTCGGTGTGCTCAGCAAGGCAAGATAGTATTTCACGTCGGCCCATCGCCTAACACTATAGAAGCCGCAAATTCGGCCTCACATGGAGTACTAATCTCACATCTGGGCGGGTGCTCCCCAGTACCAGGTCCTTCGATTTGACCGTATCCAGCGTAGAGCAATTCTAATTATTGACGATAAAGCCCTTTCCGATCTGCTTGATCCTTTGGCTTTGCGTTGAGATATTGGATAACTCGGCATCTGTTACCGATTTTTTCACGGGGAATGTTTGGTTTAATCCCGGCTACTGAATTTCACCTACGGTCATCTCGTTAAAATTCTAAATTTCACCCGCACCACCTAGATGTCCGAAAATGACCGAAACAGTGCGATTCTTAAGACATTTTCTGCTTCGCACAACCACTGTGGAACCAGCTTTCGCTAGCGGTTTTTCCTAACCGATACGATTTAGGAACCATCAAGAAAAGAGAGTACTCCTTCTTTAAAGGCTGGCAACGCATCTGCAAGCCCCCCGGTGTTGCAGATGTTCATGGGCAGTGGTAGTCACTTTCCATCAGGTGAGCCTCATGCTTGTTTGCCACCTATCATATAAAAAAAATCAAACACTTGATTTGTTTTTTTTTTGCGGTATTATTTTGTATCCCATTTGTTTCAGATTTTACAATAACCAGGAGTCACAAAGGTTCAGATCTTATGACTCTCGGCGGTGTCTCCTTCTCCGTTCACAGGAAGAAAGTATATTCCGGTACAATCAGAACACGGTGGCGTTGCTCCAAGTTCAAGAACTGCAGGGCCATGATAATGACCATTGATAATATTATATATAAAAGCTTTTTACAGCACAATCATTGACATTTACAAGATATTTACTAACAGTGCGTTTTGCCCTTAAAGTTTATTTTCATTTATTTTTAATTCTTAAGGTTTATAATTACATTAAAATATATAATTCTAAAAAGTAAAAAAGTTGCACAACGTATTTCTTTATGACTTCCATTAATTACTTTACGACGATATATAGTGCCTTTATATACTCTACTTCTATGAAATACGTGCTTAATAATAAACTATTCATTCATATTTTTATTTTATTTTAAATGTAGGCGGACTGGCACATGGGCCACGTGGAAATATTAACAATACCTTAATATCATTAATATCGACAATGTTCCACGAATCTTTTCTCGATTGGGTCGTTATTAGGAATATTAATTATAAATTATTATTGATTGTATTCGATTAATTTAAATATATGTCTAATTAAATAAATGTAGTAATATATACATATGTTCGAAAATTTAAATTATAGGCAAATCTGTTATCTTGTAATGACTCTTACATATAATTTATCAAGTGAATACCTGTATGCAGGGTGTAGGTATGGAAAAAAATTTGATGAAACCAAAAATAATTTTACATTGTTTTTTTTTTTAAATATAATTTTATAATTTAACTTTATGGCTTATATAATGTTTAATTAACATTTTGCAGGTTTCGAATTTTTCCGGAGCAGAATTGGCACCCGACTATTGAGAATAGGCAACTTTTGTTACTCATCACATTTTAAACGAAAAATCGGCGATTCCGTCAAAACAAGATGGCGCTGTGCTCAGCACAGTAGGTATTATTGTAAAGCAGCTGTTTACACGTACGATGATGTTATTTTATCTAAGAAGCTATTGCATAATCATAAATAATAATTTAAAAATATTGTCAGCGTAACTAAACACATCTCACACAAACAATCGCACTAAAAATCACTACAGGTATATTAATTTATCATCTCGTGCTTAGCGGTGAAAGGGTCGAGGCATCACAAAAGGAGTCGCCTCAGCCCAACAGTGAAACATTTTCAGCTCGTTACTTTACTTATAATTTTAGTTTACCCGACTAAATGAAAAGTGAAAAAATATTAACAAAAGAGGACGGAAACTTGAAACGCAGTGACTTATTTATAAATCCCAACCGTCTTTATATTAACTAGCGTCATCTCTACATTCGTCAGTTTTATAATCTAGTAATCAGAGCAATATGTTTCACTACAAAAAATCGAATAGCAAGGCTTATATAAGGCTATAACTTATTTGTGCTGGCTAAATATTACTAGTATTATTCAAAAATCATGTTTTTTAAAACCAATTTGCACTAAAAGCTTGCAACTTTTTTGTTACCTTTTGTTTTGGCGTCTAATAAACACATCCATAATTTAAACATTGATTTGCAATTTTATTTTCTGCTTGTTCTAAAATATCGTGACGTATTTGCCGTCCCATCGGATCGTGAAAACGTGGGAATACACAGTACACTATTATTTGCACACACTATGAAAATTTCATATCAACATCAACTATACACCTTTAATTATTTAACAAATAACTTAGTAAATGTAATCACGGCTATTCCAGTGTCTAGTCTATGTATAATTAATGTAAATACAAAACAATCAATCAAAACTAAACGGCGACGAAAATGTAAACTATCGTTCAGAAGAATAATTGTTCTAAATTTTACTCGATGGTAGGTAGCTCATCTCTCATAACTACAACTAAACAGCATTAGGGTATTGCTGTGTTCCTGTTTGAAAGGTTTGAGTGAGTCAGTGTAATTACAGCTATAAGGGACCTAACTTGTAGTTCCCATGGTTGGTGACGCATTGGCTAAGTAAGAAAAGGTTAATATTTCTTACGGCGCCAATGTCAATGAGCGATGGTAACCACTTAACATAAGGCGATTTGCCAGTATATAATGTTAAATATTTTCCATAGTTTTCTAATATTATTAAATCATTAAATTGATAACATGATAAATTAATAATGTAAGAAAATTCAATTGTATATAATAGATATTTGTGAAACATAAATTTATATATATTATATTATGTATTATATTTAATGGTAAATAAAAATTAATTATTGTTAAATTATAATATTCTGAAAATCAAATGTGTATTGTATTTATTGTTAAATGTGTAGCTAATTTTATTACAACTATATGAAAATTGTCAGTTACGTGTTTTACAGCCATTTCACAAAAATGTCGTATTTGTCGTAGTTCTTTTAGAAAATAAAAGGCAACGGAGTACAGTCGTATGGCAATTGTTTACGCCTTCTAAACTATGAAGGCGACTAGAAAAGATAATATTTAAAAATAAAAATGGTTTTGTAATCGAAACGTCGCTTATATATATTGCCTTTTATCAATTCACAGACTACCCTAAGACTTAAGATATTCAAACATATGTTTTCCATAGTATAACTACCAAAGAAATGTCTGTTTTGTGTATTTTATCTAAATATTTGTCTAAAAAAAATAGATATTGAAAATATAATATATGTTATAAAAAACTTGTAATTTTTATTACTTTACACTTATTACTTTTTAAAATATGTAATCTAGATAAAGTATTTTGACAACTATTTTTTTTTTACAGAATCGTTCGAGTTCATACGCGGAAAAAAGGGAAACCGCATAATCAAAATGGCGGGATATTTTTACTGCACGCACACGCAAAGACCGCTCGATGGCAATTCGAAAACAAGATGGCGCTGCTCGACTAGGAACTCGCGCGGTTGTAAAGCCGCCCTCTATACCTTTAATGATAATATTATAAGGAGCAACACAATACACAACCATGAACCTGATTATTGAAGAAAAAAATTATATTCCAAGAATATTTTACGAAAATACTCATAGATGGAGACACAAATTAGCTTTAAGTAATCTTATACCGTGAAATAGTTATAAGATATTAATACAAACGATATCAAAAATATTTCATTTTCAATATATACAATATATGTATGTATGTATAGATCCATTCACTCCCGAAGGTGCGCCCATCTTAAATTATCGGCGTTTTAATGAATAAACTTAACAAATATAATCTTATTCGTATTTTCACCTCCCGCCTGCCGCGCAAGTACTTACTAAATCACCCATGTCTGGTACCTGCATCAGCCTGAAGGTTAGGGTAGTCACAGGGCAGCGAGAAAAGGCAGTTTTTCTCGCTACCCAGTCCTCCTGCAGATTGTCCATCTGTAAGTCAACCTGCAAGATTTGCAGGTGGGACTCTGGACGATCGCTCGTCCTGACTTCCACCAAGAGTTCTTGAGTTCCCAGAGCGGATCGGCCGCAAGGTGTTGCCGCCATCCTTGACACCGAACGGTCTCGTACCGTTCTTAGCGCTATGACTCTGCGGCCTCCCCAGAAGAACGTTGTGTATCACGCACACTAAGTCATCCGAAGCACGAGCGTCACTCATACTTAATGTAAACCGATAATAATTAACTGACCTTCGTACACTGGTTTAAATTTGAAAAAATAATTACATAATATTTAAACTTAATATTTAAGTTGTCTTTCACATTTTATGAAAAAAAAAAGTAGACGTGCAAATTTTTTTGATGTCTATTTAATTAATATTATCAAATGTTTTATTGTCTTCTAATTAGTATAAAGTATTAATTTCAGATTACAATGGAGCATGTCGAATATTATAGCGATTAGCGATGCCACAAAAGCGAAAAAAAAAAAAACAAAAACAGTGCTGTCACTTTAATTATTAATAAATGACGTTTTAACAAAAAGACTTCGTTTCACACTATCGGGAATATGTATTCGCTTTTGATTCTGTATTCCCTTTTCTTCACTTTTTGTTCAAATTCGAGCGTGTTTTTGTTTTTTAGCTGTGTAAGTGCCAAACATAGTAATGCGTTTAAATATTACTGCAAAAGAAGATGTAATTATTGTAATAAACGTGGTAGTAGCGTAATATAATACGTCAATGTTAACTCCAATTAACGTTAGTTCAATTATTTTATTAACAAGTTAATGCTAATTAAAAAAATATTATTAAGTACTAGTTAAGTACTTATATAATAAAAATAATAATTTATTATTTTGGTACATAAGATAAGCGTAGTGTTTTATTTAAAAAAAAAAATATACGATACGTAGGCGAAAAAAACGAGCAAATGGGCCAACTCATTGTAAACGGTCACCACCGCCCATAGACATTAGCGCTGTAAACATATAAATCATTCCTTACATCGCCAATTGGCCACCAATCTTGAGATTTAATATATTTTGTCCCTTGTATCTGTAGTTACACTGACCATGGCTACCCTTCAAACCAGAACACAAAATACTAAGTATTGCTATTTGGTGGTAGAATATCTGAAAAGCGGGTTGTGCCTACCCAGACGGACTTCAAACATTCTATTTCTCAAACTACTTCAAACTACTTTTTATACTCCTAAATTAGTTTATTTAAAGTACTTAAGCATTTCATTTAATCTTACTTGAGATAATTGCAATCGGAGCTAAGTTAAAGAAACTAACCATAATCCGATGATAACTGCCTTGCGGTAGAGAATAATTAAATAAAATACATAAAAAAGTCTGTCCGAAATACGGCTAGAGCGGTGGGTTGCAGTGAGATAGGACGAGCCTGTCTACCGCTGCGGTATGCGTAAGAGGAAGGGAAGCGAAACAGACTGGCGCCGTAACGCGTTACGTAACGAAGCGGTTTACTTTCCCATAAGAAGTTATCGCTTTGAAAATTTGCCCGGTTATAGTGTGTTTAAATATGTCAACCCAACCTTAAAGTAATATCTGTAACGTTTATTACAGAAGCAACGTTTTACTTCGGGCGCCGTGGCAGTCGTTATATGGAGTTAAACAGCTACATATACACTATTCAATATACGAAAGAAGTAGGCGATGGTACGACCAAGACGCGGTGGTACTGCCGTGGTCGTACCAAAGGATGTAAAGCGGCAGCGTACACGATTAACGATGTTCTGTACTCTCGTATCAACGAACATAATCACTGATATTATTAAGTTACATATCAAGCATATACTTCGTTTGGTACACATTAAATTTTGTTTAATTTATGTATGTAGTTGTCCGTCCGACTTCGTACTGTCATTTCTTAAATAGCGTCTACGTCGTCAAAAAAGGAACTATGCTAAAGTTCAAGATAAGATCTTTTGATGAGTATGTCAGTTCATTTTGTTCGAGATGATTCCTAAGAAACCCTTCTATAGTTCTAGGCAAATGACCCCTTCACCAGAATATTTTGGTCATTCGATTGTTTATTAGTCAGAGTTCAGTTAATGTATAGTTTATTATATAAGTTATATGATTATTTTTATACGTTTAATTGTAAGGATAAAGTGATACATTTAATTTATATATTATATAAAACAAATGCTTATAACTCAGTACGTGACAAAAGTGATATATATTAGCCGAGAACCTTTCTTAAATGTTACATAAGGAAAGGAAATCCAAAAATACCAAGAAAGTTACACTTCCTATCTTCTTACAAAGATCTTTATTATATATATTTATTTATCTGTATTATATATATCAAATGCTTTATATCTATCATTTCAACCACAGATTTAGAAATAAGAATACAATAACAGTATTATGAATCTTGGTATATATTGTAGTTTTATATACCTAATATGTGAACTACGTAGCTAGTTTGATACGAATTGTTTTATATCATTTTCCATTATGTTTTAATGACAACGAAAAATTAATAAAATTTGTTCTGAAAATAAAGAAACATGTTGATATTTTATTTAAGTACTTGTATCGGTTCGTGGTTTCGTCCGTATTTTATGTATGGATGGGTCAGGTATTAGGTACCCCAGGACCTTTTCTGTATGACGACGTGTACAAAAAAATCATTATAATAGATTGAATAGTTAAACAACAGCGACGTGATTATGTGCATTGTACAAAAACGTGGAATGATTTACACCGATATTAGAGCAGATTATAATTAAAAATAAGAGATGACTTAATTAGTTTAAATATAAGTTAAAGACTAGGTGTCCATGCAACGTTTATACAAAGGAATTATATTGTTGTCTTTTTTACTGAGTATTTATTTATAAAACATTTAAATTAATTACCTTAATTCTGTTCAAAAGAGAAAAGGCACATTTGAATGACAATAGGATATTTATCTATGACTAATACTTTTTTCCTTACAAATGTAATATCGTCATTTTATGGCGCGGTAAGGTAAGCACCTATTATTTATCTGATGAGTACTTATTTATAAAGCGTTAAAATATTAATTACAGTGGTATCGTTTCATATCGGTCGTCACGATACATGAATATAGGCGAATTCACAATGCAGTTCACAAAGAAAATTTCCGAAACTATCTCTAAGACGTGTTGGCACTGCAGAAGTCGAAGCAAGGGCAGTAAAGCCGTAGTTAACACTATATACCATAACCAACACCATAATCATTAAACCCTTAAAACGCATAACTTACCAAACATAACATACATCTCATGGGTAATAAGGCAATTGTTTTTGCGCGAGCGCCTAGACGGTGTAAGGATTGTTAACATTTTTTAACAGTCCCAGTGTCAGTAGGCGGGGGTAACCAATTACCTTCAGGTGGTGGTGGGCCAAAAAATATATCAAAGTCAAAAATCTTTATTCAATATAGAAGTGTTTACACTTGCTTATTGTCAAAAATCTACCACCGGTTCGGAATTTAGCACCTCGGACCTGAGAAGAACCGGCGAAAGAAACTCAGCGGGATATTTTTTTTTTTAACCATTTTCCATGTACAATGATAATTATATTTTAGTTATTCTGGATATATGTATTTAAATATATTTAATTACACCCAGATGCTGTTTTTACCGTATCAAGAAGAGGTAATCAACAAATAAATATTAATGGGTTTACATTTTCCACGAGGATTACCAACAACGACCGCCCCACGATGAAGAAGAGGTGGTACTGTTCAACTCACCATTCTAAGCGCTGTCCGGCCGCGTTGTTCACCATCGATGACACCGTTGTCATGGTGAGGAACAACCATAACCATAGTGTACCGAATAATTTTATTGCAAAATCATTTAATAACTGATTTCAAATAATCTCTTTTGATATTTGCCGCCATCGTTTTTTATCATAAATCCCTAGATGGCGATAATTCCGACTTTTGTTTTATGCAATAATTGTAGCCAGAAAGGTTAAATAAATAAAATGTTGATAATTTGAATAAATAATATATTGTTTATTGATTACAGCGTTATATTATATAATAAATCAATTACCATAGTAAAAGTTACAAAAAAGATATTAATTTAAGTACAATACTGTTGTGTAACAGTATTGTACACATAATGCTAATGTGTACAATACTGTTATTGAATTTGAATTCCGACCATATGAATTTCGCGCGAATCTTCAAAAGTAACTGCTTTGAGAAATATATAATGCTTCGTCCACACTTAGCGGAAAGAAACATCTATGACAGAAAAATCTTGGTAATCGCGGTCATTTCACTGTTTTTGATTTATTGTTTGAGGAAATATTTACAACTACGTTTTAGTAGAACAATAGGCCTTTGATTTTAATTAAATATCGTTGTTATAATTACACTACCCGAATCCTGTTTTAAAAAAAGAAACATTCAGCGAATCAGATGATCCTGTGTAGGTAGATATCATATTTTGAATATATTTTTTTTTTTTAATAAATAAATATATTGAAAATTGTGGATGTATATTATTCTATTCCTGATAATTCTGTTAAACACGTTCATTTACAGAGGGTTATTATTTACACGTACATACTTATTAAATTAATTATATTTATACTCCAAAATTGTTACAAAACTATTTACAATATGTTACCTAAAGTCAATTTGACAAACCAAAAGTGACTATACATACAAAAGTATAATTTTTTTTTTATTTATCTAGGCGATAAAAGAACAACAATTGTATAATCACAAGTAATGTTTGTTTTTTTTTTTTAAATCAACAGCCGAATTTACTTTTTCCACGCGTGGAAATCAACAGATAAAACTCGATGGTTACAAATTTTCAACACGCAAAACCTGTAACCCCAAGGATGGACCGGCTGGGAAAAGGAAGTGGTTCTGTTCCACCCACCATACCAAAGGATGTAAGGCGGTTCTCTTCACCGTTAACAATGTGGTTGTCATGGCTAACACAGTACACAACCACAAACCTCCAAATTTTGGTTAAAAGAACGTACATACAATATTTATCAATTCTCTAGTCATGTTGAAACGATGTTACAAATTATTTAATTACAAAGATTAATGTTATTTTAATTCATATTTTTGAAGCTAACAGATTCTATATAGGCTTAGTGGTAAAATATATTTTAAATAATTTTAAGTAGAATTTGCGTCTCCACATGAAAAACTTAGCTAAATTTAAGTATAGTCAAGGAGTTACCTTAAGTTGTCTACAAATAATAATACAATGTTGCGTACCTTAATATACCAACAAGTGGAAACGCTCTATAAAACAACTATAGTATAATATAACTACAAGAGAAGTAAAGACAAAAAAACAACTTTTGAACATTGAATTGACGTCATTTGATTGGTCGAAATCTTGTTAAATCAATCCATGGAACTTTGCCAACACTATCCATACTAAGATTATAGAATTGTTCAGCTTTTACAGTAATTGAAATTGGTACAGCAACACCAAACAAAGATAATGTATTTATTTATATACCCCTCGAGCTTATATTTCAAAATCAAGAAATGTTTGTTGTGCATAAAATTATCAAAGTAAATGTTAAGTTTGTTTATCTTTAATTCTTTTTCGATTGGTTATACGTACGTTATATCAAGATATTATATTTTTTAAATATTAAAATAAAATATCCAAATGTTTTTATTATAATAATAAATAAAATTATTTATGTGTAAACAGTTTAAACGTTATTATTTATTACTAGTTATAGGGAGGTTCGTTAGTAGTACCTGAAACAGAATTCCATTTTAGGTTTTTTATCGTATTTTTTTAAGACGCTAACATCACTAAAAACATATATAATTTTGACTTTTATTTTTACAAGTACAATTTTACTGCGCTCGTGTTAATAGATTCCCATTCCAAGCAGCAAACAATAACCATAAGTCCCATAACATCAAAGGACCTGAAAAGTCTTAGTATTTAAGGTTTTTCGTCAATATTTTCTTTTTTAATACACATACAATGTTCATTGTGTATAGTGCCTATTATGTTACGCAATATCAACGATTAATACAATCAATAATATAAATTTGTTATCTAATAAAATAAATTATATACAGAAAAAAACACAGTTATGTTATTTAATTTAACACTTCAGCTCATTTAAAACTATACAATATTATACTTTTGTAAATATTCTAAATGAATATCATTAATTTTATTTTGTTTTTATATGATTCGTGATTTAATTTAAAATTAAGTAAATAAATAATGGGCCAAAAAAATAAGGTTATTGAACCTTAAACTTTTGACCGATTTATATGTTACCTAAACCGTTTCTCGTGAATCTGATGATTTAGAACTTAGCTAACGATACTGTACAATTTCAGCACCAAGTACCTCTGGACAACGAAAAGGAAAAAAACGCTCGGAACAGTGGTCTTATGAGACAATCAAAGCTAATCTAAAACTGAAGGAACCTTGCCGGAAGTGCCGCTTGAGGTGCAACACTAAAATTTCAGAGGAAATTCGGGCGAGATTGTACGACGAGTTCTTTCAACTAGAAGATTTAGCCGCTCAAAGGAACTTCGTAAACAAAATGGTGAAAAGGGTTAAGAAGAAGCGATGCACGAGTAAAAGCGTTGAAGACGCTCAAAGAGTATTCACTTACAGGTATTACTTCCCCGTCGGTAAAGACACAAGCATGAGGGTTTGCAAAATCATGTTGATGCACACACTCGGTCTCACGACTCGTACCATTAAAACCGTTTTGGGATTGAGGGATGATGCGAAAATAGTAGATTCGAAATCCTAATCGAATTATTACATAATTCGTATGACATAAATAATATAAAAAATTGACGTGTTTCGTCGTATGGGTAAGTTTTGTGTCGTAATTTTAAATCCGAATTTAATGTTCCGAATATTACCTTTACCTGTCTGAAAAGATATTAACGTTTCATGTTTCGATATAGAATTTGATGTAACCCTTTCCAATCGATGCGCTATCTACATTTATTTCAAATAGTACATTCGTTAAGTGTATAAACAAATTAAAAAAATGTAGCAGAAGAGTCTATTTAAACAAACGAAAGTATTGATATTAGATAGTTAAAAATGTAAATCAAGTACGTCTGAAAATACATTTACGAAATTTCAAAAACAGTAGAACTAGTAAGTAATGGATGCGTAATGGTATGAACACTTGTGCAATTATTATTTATAGGATTTGGCTCAATTTCAAAAAGTCCTAATTAAATTAGGTCCTCGCTTGTATTATTATCTAGTCTAAGAGACTGATAAGTAATTTTATGTTAGCTAAAACTTCTATTAGAGTTATATATAAGAATGTGTCGTGGATAATTCAAATTTCATGCAAGATGAGTTTAGTATGGTAAGATTATATTGAAATCATTTCCGCCCGTCAATTCCAGTAGCATCTATGTCTATGTAATATGTATCGGATGTCTATGCTTTTTCTACGCCTGACGTTTCTTTCGATCTTTTGCATATTGATGAAAAAAAATAGTAAGATTTTTGCAAAATTTATGAAAGAATTCTGAACGATAAAAAAACAAATTAGAAATAAAAGAAACTTGTAAAGAAAAGTAATTTCATCTATTTATTACAGCGCTGTCTAGTTTAAGTAACATATTCATAGTTTACTTATTTCTTGTGTGTCTCAAAATTGATGTATGTACAAAAAAATACTTTCTCAAACGATGTCATCGAATAGGTAACATTATGTAATTTAATCGCTGGTATAAGAACTAACGTTGAAATAATTCAGTGTCTATTAATAACCGAGTAATTCTAGTCATTTACTAGTCGTTGTAATTAAAATTTCTTTATTATTTTTTAAGTATTTGTTATTAACTTATTAAGAGATGGCATTTTAGTACATATTTTTTTATCTGTGTTCTTTTATTAAACTCTTATTTATTATGTTGGTTCGTAGCAAATTATTTATTAATGGTTAATTTTGTATGGACTTTTTTTAAATATTGCAAAGTATACCTACTAAAATAAGTAACATAATATTCAACTCTAATCATGAATGTCGTGTAAAAAATAATAAAATGCTTTCAAAGAAATTTTTAATACTTATTTCTTCATATTAACTACGAGTACTCGAGTAGTTGTCTTTGTTTCATACTGTTCTTGCTTTTTAGTGAAAAAATAATACTAAATACATGTTTTCATACAATTTTCTATTTAGCTCACCAAGAGAGTCCAATTCTCGTTGAGAGACGAATTCCTGCCATTGTCGTTATAAATCGTAGTATCGTTTGTTGGTTATAAAGATGAGCCAAAATACCAACCCACTATTATTTAAAAGCCCCTATTCTTACAATGAATCGGTGCGGGTCATTTGATCCGCTTACCCTTAGCACTATTCCTCTTGGTGTATACAATAACACATTTTTTTCTAGAACCAAAATTTATTCAATCAATACGAGGTAAACGGCAAATAATTCAAGGAGGATATACATTCTCGCCGTGGCTAAAAAGCGAAAGCAAGCCGATAGTGCGATGGTATTGCAGTTCACATCACGCGAGAGGATGCAAAGCCTCGCTGAGAACTCACGAAAATAAAATCATACAACACATCGATAGCCACAATCATCTTCCTGGACATTGGAAATACAAGATTGCTGATAAATTAAAAAAATATGTATAACATTATAATGATTAAATGATAATCATGCCTTTTTATATTATTCCACATTTTTAAAATAAGGTGTGTTAAATATAAATTAACTTTCATTATTTGTTTAATTTATTTATAAAAATGTTTTTAAATTAAGGACTATACTATAAAACAATTGCAATTGTACAAATAATGACTGCATAAAATGGCGACAAGAATTCTTGAAGATAGCGTAATCACAAATGTTAACTGCTTGTCTTGGTGACTGCATTGGTCGAGTTGCTTGCAAAGATACGGGTCATGTCTCAGAATATAATCCCAAGAATATTAAGAAATGGTTTGCAGTTAGATAGGTGGCTGTGTCACACTCTCGTGCCTCGGACAAGACTCAAATTAATTGAAATATTCATTTTATCTCCGGTCGTATAGGATTGCGATTTCCTCGGCTTGGAAGAATATAAAGTTCACCTGTTTTTAAACGGCATTATGTAACAATAATTTTATTTATTTGGAGTTGTTGATCTGGAACAATATACATCAAAAGACATAAATATCAAGTACTGACTTTCCTATTTCAAAAACTGTATGTAGTATACATAGTAAATAGTACGAATTAATATAAAGATAAACCTTTGTAAGTAAATTAAATAGTGAAATGAAATTCTGTGTGTAAGTATTGATTGTTAAATTTAACAAAACAGTATCATATCGCTTTTGTTAACATAGTTCTACATTGTTGGAATATAACGTTTCAGGAACCTATGCTGAGTTTATAGTTTCACAAAGAGGCAAAAGAATGATCAAACTAAACGAATACAGGTTCTATGCAGCCCCGAGCAAGGGTTCCCAGATTCGCTGGAGATGTTCCACCCACGTTCATCATGGATGTAAAGCCACGATACTCACCGTTAACGACGTCATCATATTTTGCAATAACGACCATAATCATTAGATAACGTCAAATATGGTCAAACGTATGGTGTTATTATTTGAAGTTGAGAGTATGGTATTATTTAAAAAATATAGAGTTAATGTAAATAAATAAAGTATATAAGAATAATAAATTATTATTTTATTAATTATAAAACACTTCAAACAAAGGTAAACGGTTCGTAAAACAACGATCCTCAAACTATTTGGAGATGTTCCACTCACAATGCAAAAGTCCCGAACAACTATTACCGCGCTTTGTGATAGAGTCGTTTCTGTAGAAATATTATAATAACCAGAAAACTTAAAAGTAACACCCTGTAATGATTCTACTGCTGGACAAAGAGATCCTTTTGTCTTAAGAAGGCTTGAAGCTTGTGACATCACGCTGTTTCAGTGAAATGAAATGGATCCAACACATGCAAGTTTTCAATCTTTATCGAAGAACTTCCGTTTAGTAAGTCCGGCTAGTAAGATTTTTGAAGAGGTAATCTATACGTAAGCTATTTTAACCACTGTTCGAGGTGAAATTTTATACACACAGTAGTTTTGGTTCTAGTGACAATACGCAATATTATATGGTTTTCGGGTCGCCTAGCGATGTAAGAAGTCGGAGGATCGATCCTGACTCCTTGGGCTATTGTCGTCCTCAATTCTAAGACAAGTGATAAGCTTAAAAGAAGGGGTAAATAGGAATATTAGTAATTCCTTAAATAATGTGGGAAATTCCTGTCACTAATTAAAAAAAAATTGTCGGTGCCGATATACGTTCCGTGTAAGCCATGTTACGTTACAAAACCGTTTTGCCCAGTGTGATACGCTGTTGATTTTATCTTAAAATATAGATATACCAGATAGTATAAGTATATACTTTTTTAATTTAAAGTTTAGACATTAGGCAATACCTTCGTCAAAAAGCACCGCACCAACGAGACAAATTGTATGAAACATTTTAATGCTAAATACTAATATTAACATAATAATGACAGCAACAATTTCAGTCGATTTTGTGATTTCGAAAGGTAATCATCAACAGCTGGAGTGATAATCATGAAACGTTGGAAATGCTCAACCCACCAAACTCTGGGTGTCTTGCTTCAGCCCTTCAGAAGATAAAATGATAATGGTCAATGATGCTCATAATCATTGGTAAATAAATAAATCTTAAGATATTGACTGTTGCTTCTCAATATATATTCTGTAATGTTTTGTATGTACGGAAAAATATTAATGTTTTTATGAGAAAATGTGATTCTCATAACGTTGGTACAAGGAACAAACACAATCTTGTTACTCCTGTTACTCGACTGCATAGAGTCAGTAACTCTTTTGTGGGGCAATGTATACGCTTCTACAACAGGATCCCAGAAAGCGTTCAAAATGCTTCTGTTGCGAAATTTAAAAAAATTGTTAAGGAACGCTTGTGTGCGAAAGGTTACTATACAATTAGTGAGTTTATGTTTGATAGCACACCTTGGGAATGAATCGATCGCCTCCTGGCTGTTTCTACTCATATATAATTATGTATATAATTAATTTGACGTAAAAAAAAAAAAAAGTCCCGCTGAGTTTCTTTCGCCGGTTCTTCTCAGGTCAGGGTGTTTTCTTTTCCGAACCGGTGGTAGTGTTTAACTTGACAATCAATAAGAAAGTGTAATACTTCTATATTGAATAAAGGAATTTGAGTTTGAGTTTGAGTTTGAATTGTTTAGTTCCGGTTTAAAGGGTTTTCAAGGTTGGTGTCGAATGGATGAAATGAAGAATGATTAATTTTTCTTACAGTATCAATATCTACGGGGAGTGGTGACCAATTACTATCAGGTGATGCATTTTCTAGTCAGCTTATAAATATATGTGAAATAAAATTATACTATCATTTTAGTAAGTCCCTTTAAAAAATACATATCTTGAAGAATTCACAAATTAAGAAAAAATGTTATTTTTTCGCGAAAAACAAAGGGAGTTTATGACCCAATGAATATACGTACCTATTGCACAGAGTAAAATACATATTACAGGAGTAAAACGTCTTAGTTAGTTCCCAAGGTTGTTGGCGCATTGAAGATGTAATAAATATGTTATTTTTTGGTGGCTCATTTACCAGTCTCCATATTTTTCCTAATTAGTAATTACACTGAATCAACTCTTAACAAGACTTTTTAATGATGAAATGTAACATTACAGATCATACTAAAATTCAATATGTGATGTCTAAAAAGGGCTACACGCTGTTGATGTTCAACGGATTTACATACCACATGAAGGCTCAGTACGACGTTAAGAAAGTCTGGAGGTGTTCCAAGCATCGCTCGTCTCGCTGCCCAGTGACCCTCACCACTATTTATGATGAGGTCATAAATATGAGATATGAACATAGTCATTCACCTACAGTTCTATAATTGGATCACGGTGGTTTTTAATATATAATTAATGATCTTTTTTAATACCAAGCCTTGAAAACTTGGTTGAGCGCTTGAATGTCCCAGATATAATCAACAGGTTTCTGATAAAAATAGAAGAGTTATATTTATTTTATAATTTTACTAATACTGTTCTATAGATTTAATCATTACGCATAAGTTTTTTTGTGCAATAAAAACTTTTATAATAAAAATTAAACCCCAAACTTCTTGAACTTCTTTGCAAGACCACTTTAACGTTTGTCACGTCAATCGTCTAAATTTAAAATGAGTGAAACTGCTAAGTGCAAATATTTATATATAATAATAATATACTTAAACCTTCTCCGAAAAGCACTTCATCGTATAAGTTTTGTGACCACTTAGAAGTTTTTTTAGTGAGGCATTCCAAAAAAACGTTTCCCTATTTATTAGTAGAGAAGGCGCCTTATATGATCACTCCGTTTTATTTAAGTTACCGAAGTACGAAATATGGTATACCTACTACGTTTGAAAAGCTCAAATTTACCACATTTAACTACATACATTTACCTCCCATTTATACAAAATCCAACATTCGTCCATTCATTAATATGCACGAATAAAGAGAAACACAATCTGTTTTTTACATAAAGTAACATACCTTTATTTTTTTTGTTCTAGCAACCTTCGTAATATCTCAAAAAGGCAGGCGTATGGTCATTCTGAACGGTTACACGTACTGCGCTATCAAGGGACGAGGGTTCAAAGTCAGGTGGAAATGTTCGTCACACAACGCGAGGGGTTGCCTCGCAACCGTCCACACTATAGACGACATAATTGTGTACAGTAAAGAAGTACATAACCACGCACCATCGACGACCACTTATGTCGAGAATATTGTCATTGATAAATAATATCATTAGAGCTCAATGGGATTATAATAAATATATATGTAATAAATTTCATTTTTCTTTGGAACAGCAGGGGCTGCTATGCAGTTTAGGGACAGTCCATGTGTCTCGTCAAGGTGACCACTTATTTATAGGTGGTTCATTTATTTTATGCCTTACTAAAATATTGACAATTATGTTAGCTACTTGGTGGAAGGGCCTTGTGCCTTTATAATTAATTTTGTTGCCAAGTTACAATACTTAGTATTTTAGTGTTCCGGTTTGAAAAGTGTATGAGGCGTTGTAAGTAAAGGCGCAAGAGATATAATATCTTAGTTTCTAAGGTTAACGAATTATAGTTTTTCGCAAAGACCCTCTTGACAAACATAACTGTACATTGATATTTGTCAAGTTTATTTATCTTTATTCTTCATTTTAATTAATAAATATGAATGTTTTCCTTAGCTCTGTTCGATTGCGATGAGACTTTAATTAGTCGATTTGCAAACGCAAAGGTTCCTAAGAAGTAATAAACAGGATTTTTTTCTTTTTATATTTGTCATTATATTTGTCTACTAGGCTCGGGTATGTATTCAATAAATATAGCCCTAATTGGTTTTTGACATAATATTTTTTTTGTCATAATATACAATCAGTATTATATACAATCAGACACATACACGCGAACTAACTAAATAATAAAATATAATTGCATTACAGTGGAGTACGTATTGTCACAAAAGAAGAAGCGTTTGATAAAACTAAATGGGTACACATATGCATCGAGAGCTGGGTCAGGGATGAAGATAAGATGGCGATGTTCCACCCACCAAAGCCACGGGTGTCTCGCAGCCATCCACACCGTTGAAGGTGTGATCGTCTACGTCAAGGACACACATTTTCATCCACCGCCAAGAACGATGTAATAATAGTAAAAAGTCAATATAGATATTAAATATCTCATTAAAAATGTAGCCAAAAAACTGTAATTATATAAAATTGCGAGTCATTTTTATAGATTAATTATTAAAAATGTAACTATTGTAACCTTGTTATTTTTTAACTTATTTGGAACCTAATTATGTGAAATGTTTAAATTTTATCATAAAAGAAACTAAATTAAATTCTACATCCTAAATGTAATATTAAGCTGTTTGATTTGTAGAATTTAGACGAAATGTAATATTTTATATCGCTTTTTTCATCCCTTTAATTAAGAGGATAGGAAGAGGATTCGTTTTTAAAATTGTGTACATACTAATCACGATTCCAGAGTTATTAGATAAACTCCAAACTTTGATATTAATATCAAGTCTAATTCTTTTTCAGTGAGGTTCGTGACGTCGAGAAGAGGCAGACGTATGATCAAACTAAATGGATACACGTACTCCTCCAAGTCAAAGCTGGGTGTAAAGACTAGGTGGAAATGTTCCACCCACCAGCCCCACGGCTGTCGCGCAGCGCTGGCCACATTTGGTGATGAAATAATAGTCATCAGAGAAGATCATACACATCCACCAATTAAAACCAAGCGCCCGCAAATTGACGAAGAGTCTACAAATATAGATTGAAGAAAAAGTATAATATTATATTTTAATAATTAATGTTGAAAAATGTTTCTAATATCTCCGTGAAATAGATTCTATTGATTAATATTAATAAATAAAAAATGTTAAAGTACACTTCATGGAGTTTTACTAAATTGTAAATCTTACTCTTGATTTTTAATCGACTCGATTTTGCCTCGTATGTCTATATTGAGTGAGATGGCCGACAGGTTAGAGCTTGTGCATCTTAATAGATGATTACAGGTTAAAATCTAAATCAATTTCCATGTACTTAATTTGTGTTGTAAACATCGTGAGGAAATATGTATGTGTCTAATTTCGACGAAATTCTGTCACATGTATATCCACAGACTCGCAGTATGGTGGAATTATCTGCAAACCTTCTTCCCTAAGGGTGAGGAAGCCTTAGCCCAATAGTGAGATATTTACAGGCTTTTATAGTTATAGTAGTATCTAAAAAACGCAACAGACTGTATATCCTCCATTGCTGTGCTAAGCTTAAAGGAGAAGACTTAGATCTTAATCAGCGACGTTGCTCCAATGCGAGAGACAAGCTATTTGCCAACTATTAAAAATAGTTAGTAGATGTTAGATTTTATGAGATTATTTAGAGCCAAACATGGAACATTTAAGCAGATCTATAGATCTTCATAATTGGCAGCGCATTGACATAGAGACATGTAACTTCAGTGTGCTGCCAATCAAGATCCTGATGACAGAAATTACTCTGGTTCATTCAAACTTTAAACGGGATAATATATACAGTTTATATATTACAATAAATGTGCTGTTACTGTGTAGCTGTTCAATTCGATTCGATATTAAATCGATGTTTTTGTTCCAGCAATGTATGTCCAATCGAAGACGGGAAAGCCGCTTTTGAAATACAACCAGTATACTTATTCCGCAACACGCTCCGCTGGTATGAGGGTCAGGTGGAAATGTTCAAGTCACCAGTACCGCGGCTGTAGAGCTGCAGTGGTGACGGTAGCTGGTGCGATTGTGTCTGTTAATGAAAATCATTTGCATCCACCATTTGTAAAGAAATCACGTTAATTTTTATACTTTTTTTTATTTATCTTTAAAAATGTTTGAAATTTACATAATCAAATGTACTCGTAATTATATCGTAGATATTAGGGCTTTTGTGTAACCATTTTAATAAAAGTGTATCGATAGATTAAATAAATAAATACGATCAAATGAAAAGGTTCTTTATTTTTTAAAGAAGTTAAAATAAGCAAATGTGATTTGCTTCTGATTGAATACGTAATATTATGCGTGTCTACAAAATATTCTTTACTGTATGTATTACAATGTATAAATACAACCCAACACTAATTTTCGGCCGTGCCAATCCTATTTTTAACCAGCCATATGAAGTATTTAATTTAATAATGTTTGATCAATAGGTAAAAGGTAAGAGGTAAGAGGACAGAGGTGAGCAAACACAGATATATTATTATTCTTAGTCATCTACAAGAGACAAAAATGAGGCTCACATTTCCATACTTCGATGTGACAGCACCAACAGAGAATCAGACGCAGGATCTTTACTAAACAAAGTAGGGTGTAACAATGTCTACTTCCTAACTCCACACTAAGCATAGCTTATCAAATAGCTCATCAAATAACCTTCTTATTCATTTTACCGACTACTTCCACTCGACTTTGAGTGAAATGTACTTCCGGTGCGCAGAAGTCAAGCTCCACCACCATCCTGGATACCGGGAAGACGGCTAATACATTGTATTCACATGGCATAATTCATTGTTATTTTGTTTCATTTTTTCTTACCAGTTATTACATTTTTGTACTATTCTTTAAATACATTCGTACTATAAATACAATAAATATTTATTCAATCCGTCTTTCTTTGCCCTTTTCTTGGCCAGATCTTAAGTATAAGATTCGCACACATAAAAAGTACTTCATACGTCATTATGATATTATGATGGAAGAAAGACCCTTTACGCTCACTCCAACTAAAGAAACCCTGTTTTATCATGATTACTCATTTGCTATTAAAATAACAACCCTATTGGTTATTTTCAGTTCAGTTCGTGTTATCACAAAAGGGAAAACGCATGATTATGTTGAACGGTTTCACGTACTCCGCTACTCCTTCAACTGGCATTAAGACGAGGTGGAAGTGCTCCACCCACCAGCACCACGGCTGTCATGCAGCGTTGCACACTATAGAAGACGAGGTTGTTCTGATAAAGAATAATCACAATCACCCGAAAAAGAAAAATTTGTTCACGACTCCATAAGTTACTACTATTTGCAAGAATAATTTGTTTGTGTAGCGTGTGCTTTAATGTTGGAATAAAACCTAAAATTGTTTTTTATATAACTGTTTATTATTATTCTTACTAATATTATAAACACGAAAGTTTAGATGGGTGGATGTTCGTTACTCATTAACATTAACAGCCTGAAAATTTCCCACTGCTTGGCTAAGGCCTCCTCCGGCTTTAAGGAGAAAGTTTTGGAGCATATTCCACCACAATTTACAAATGTGGCAGAATTTTGTTGAAATTAGACACATGCAGGTTTCCTCGCGTTGGTTTCCTTCACGCCGAGCACGAGATGAATTATACACAAATTAAGCACATGCAAATTCAGTGATGCTTGCCTAGGCTTGAACCCGAAGTCATCGGCTATACCGAGATGCACGCGTTCAAACCACTGGGCCATCTCGGCTCAGCTCGGTTCGTTACTCAATCAGTCGTATATACGTCAGAACGGATCGGAATGAAACTTGTCACAGAGATAGCATATACTCTGAAATCGCACACAGGATCCTTTTTATCCCAGAAACCAACTTCAAATATTTATTTATAAGAAACTAGCTGAACCGGCGGATTCAACCGCGCGAAATTTATGACACACCGTCACCCCCATTTTACCGCCTCGAGGGGTGTATTAAATATAGCCTGTCCTAAAATCAGTTCAGCGGCTTAAGCTTGAAAAGCTAATAGGCAGGGTTACTTTCGCATTTATAATATTTGTATATTATAGTGACATCCTCTAAATATCCCACCACTGGGCTTAATTCGTGAGAAGGTTTGGACCTTATTCCGCCATACTCAAACTCAAATTTTTATTCAATATATGTGGCGCGTATCCAGGACGTAATGCAGTTAGCTCTAAACCTTTTTGAGGGGCCTTCATTTCTGTACTTAAAAGCGTATCGCTGAGAGCATATTTAAATATGTGATAAATATATGTTATACTATGTTAGTGATATGGTTAGTTGAGGTAATAATGTTTTTGCTATATTTCAGTCGAGTACGTCATATCGAAAAAGGGTAAAAAGTTGCTAAAAATCGGAAACTACACTTACTACTCCGGTTCCGAGAGAGGTATCAAAACGAGATGGCGCTGCTCGACGCGCTCCTCAAACAGGTGCAAAGCGGTCGCCGTGACTGTTCACGACGAAATCATATTCGTCAATGGCAACCATACACATTAAACAATAGCTCAAAACTTTATGTAACTTTGCGTATTCACACAGAAGGTTCGTACTTACAGCATCTATTTTAACAGATCCCTCGCTACTGGGAGCTTATTTGTATAATTGTTACAGAACTGTTTTTAACGTTACGGGTTTTGTGTTTACTGTGTGTGATAATTAGTCTTTGCAAATACATACGTCGAATAAAAAACATTGTTGTAAAATGGACCGTTGTCTGAATGGGTTTTTAACTGCGAACATAACATGCTATAAGTCCGACATAGAGACAGATACAATTTTAAATTTAGAATTGAAACGTATCAGAAGTACCCCGACCGAATATTTATACCTTTGTATCAATTACGGTTTATTCACACACGTGGGGCGGCAGCATTATGATCATATCTCATTTTTTTGTTTTATTTCTTTAAGAAGTAAATAAATTGTCATTCAAAATTGTGCTGACGATTCATTTTCAATAATTGATTATTATTTATTAATTTATATTTTTTGGCTTGCGAGTGTCTCGTTGATCTAGTTATCAAGGCTTCTGAATCCGAATTCCTCGGTTCAATAACAGAACACGATCACAAGTTGAAATGGACCATTCTTAACACTACCGTAACTCAAACACCAAATACCCTTTACGAATTCTATTGAAGCAAAACACGTTCGAATTTTATCAAATAATATTAAAAAATAATTCAAAAATGAAGGACTACAGAACTCTACTAGTGAGGCACTCAATCCGCAAAGGGCTCGCGCGCATGTAAATAGAACGCCGTCTCTATCGGCCGCCGTCTCGTCGGGTTATCTTTGCGAAATGTTAATTAAGTTTAATTAATAATGTCTGACATGATATTTCAGTCGAGTACGTCACATCCCAAAAGGGTAAGAGGCTGATAAGACTTCGGAATTACACATATTACTCAGCTTCTGGGAAGGGTACGAAAAGAAGATGGCGCTGTTCAACACACTATCCTCATGGATGTAGAGCCTCCCTCCTGACTGTACATGACGAAATCATATTCATCAATGAAAACCACAAACATTAACACATTTTAATGAAGGAAAACTTGACGAAATTTGCTTGTGTCAGATGAAAATCTGCTGGGAGCAATTTGTTGGAAAAACTACCAAACCTTATTAAGGAGAGGAAGTCTTAGAGAAAAATCTTGGAAAACTATATTGGATATATTTTTAAAAATTGTGTTTTTTTTTCATTATTGCATAATATTGATGTCATACGTTGTACGACAAATATTTACCGAAATACCAAAATACTTTTAATTAACCTAGAAAATAAAAGAAAAATATTATAAGCAGACGCTGTTTTAATGTAATAAATTGCTTCATTGGGGATAACATTATATACCCGTAGGTAATTGTAATTTAAAAAAAAAGTTTCCATTCTTATCTATATCCTAATTAAATAAGATGCATTCAAAAAGTGTTTAATTGCAAAGTATTCGAATTTCAAAACAAATAACAATAAATAATTCAATATATTATTGCTTATAAACAACCTATAGAATTCATATAAAAACAATCACGCAAACGCTTACTATACAGATTTGAAATTGTTAAGAAAATTGCAATTAAAAACATAACAATGTTCTGAATTTTCAATTAGTTGGCCTTTAGTTTGCCTTTAGTTACTTCAAAGAATTGATTTGGGCAATAATAGGACACGAAACGTTATTAACAAGTTTATGTGTTGAATTCTGTTAAAAAATCAGGTGTATAATTTTTTTTTTAATTTAAAACAACGTCGACGACTAATACAGACGACTAATAAAAAGATTTGTAAATAAAATAATGTTAAATTGAAATCATCAGTGAAATGGCTTATATTCCTTGTAGCAATATATATCCCACGCCCAATTAAAAAAATGACCCCTAACATTTATTTATCACGTAACCAATATCAGTAGATGACACCGTTTTATTTATTGCAGCTGAATACGTGTTATCAAAGCGCGGGAAGAAGCTGATAAAGCTGAACAATTTCACATACTACGCAGCTTCAAAGGACGGACCCAAGACTCGATGGAGATGCTCGACTCACGCTTCTTGCGGATGTAATGCAGCCTTGTACACGTTTAACGACGAAATCATTGGACTAAAGGGCTTACACAACCACCCGTCGCCGTGCAACAAGTAACCCAATGTATTACAGTACAAATATTAACATTTTTCCCTAGATATTGTACTCAACATAACTTTCTCTCATTGATTTAGTTCGAATATTCAAACATTAACTAAGCGAATATTTTTTAAACATTATAATTATAATTAACGATTAATTATGAAACGATTTTCTTTGATCAAATTTAAGTCAACTTTTTTTTATATTTTTGCATTTTTCGTAGAGGAATTTAATTAAGAGAAATTTTCTACCTCTTTTATGCAAAATAAATAAAATGTAAATAGCATGATAAATTAAATCGATACCTGCGGAACTATTCTATAAAGACTATATCGAATCTCGACTTAGAACACGTTTTAATGTATTAAAAATGTAGACATTTTGGCTATGTGTTAAAACTAACCACGTGTAAAAACTATTTGTTTAATTCCCTGTAGAATTATTAATGCACCAATTTGAATTTAAAAATGTATTAATGTATATTTGGTCGTTTAGTTTTTGATCTGTCATAAAAACATACAATGAGTTTATTAAAATATGTGATAGTCCAAAGAATATATTTTTCTATAATATTATTGTTTTGAGATACACGAATTCACACAACATTCAGAAATAACTTTCAAAAGGATATTTAAATTTAGAATACGTGGGTATTTCATATAAGTGAGACGATGAAATAAATTTTCTTTTTTTTAAATCGATGTGTAGCAATTATTTTTCCTTGTCGATCTTGTTTCGATAAGAAAAGTTATGTACTAGGAGAATTACTTTATTCGATGTGTTTATATGTATGCGTGCATTTGTGTGTTTGTGTGCGAATTGTTGCAACATTATTGAAACAAATTAATTCTACTAAGAGTACAAGCACTTTTGAGTAATCTTGTAACAAACTTGTTACAAGTACCACCGGGTAAGAATTCATATTATATAGAAAATTACGACAAGAAACCCTAAAGCTGATTATAATATTTTTGTTCGTTTTGAAATATAATTCATTTAAAAATAATGGAACGTTATGAAAACCGTAACAATACGCGTGCACTTCGCACGCTGCATCACGCAGTCACGATAGTCGATTTTAATTATGCTAAAAATAATAATAGTTATAAAACTAATGTGACGTATTTATAAAAATGCTTAAATTGTGTCATAAATCAACCTTTCAAGTTCATATGAAGTTCGTAGAATATCTACGGAAGCTATTGTGTAACACTGTAATAATTATGAGTTAATAACTCAATTTCAAGCCGGTTCTTGATAGTTAAATCTACATTCCGAACCGGTAGTAGCATTTCATGCAATATGACAATCAAAAGTGCTTAGAAAGTTTATTTTATATACGTGCTATCTAATTAATGCTATTTTTAGAAAGACCTTGTAATATTTTGAATTCTGTCTGACAATATACTGTTGTTTTAAAAGAGTAGTTATGACATTTGTAAGTTTCAATGGTCAATAATTATTGTTAGCCATCTTAAGGTTAAATTAATGCTTTACAATAATAACTCATTTGAGACTGATAATACCGAAAGAATATAATTTCTTATTCAATTATACGTTTTTTATTTCAAGCAAATCAAATATTTTGAACTTTATAAGAGAAAATTAAATTTAAGCTAAACGGAGCAAGACTACTAACATCCTTGCTATCACGCGGTTCTTAAGAATAAAATTCCTTTTATTTTAAATTTCGATCTGTATACATTACATTAAAATTATACGGACAATATTAATATTAAAAAAAAATTTAATGATGTGCCAGAATAAGGCTCCGATTACGATAATAATATCTTGGCGGGCCAATATTTAGAGCAATTTTTTCTTTCTTTCTATTAATTACAAAACAAATTCCTTGACTCTAGAATATCTTCTCAATACCTTAATGTCTCTTAACAAGTTTTTTATCATGCAATATAACATTTCAGGTTTTACCAGTTTCCAATATGTAATGTCAAAGAAGGGCTATACGCTGCTGATGTATAACGGCTTCACATACCACATGAAGGCCCAGAACGACGTGAAGAAAATATGGAGGTGTTCCAGGCATTGCTCCTCACGTTGCCGAGTCACCCTCACCACTGTATACGATGAGATCATAAGAATAAGGAATGAACATAATCATTCTCCCACGATTTGATGAGCTGGACCAAAACCTACCTGTTATTAATAATAGAAGAGTAGACTTATCTACTCAGGGGAATCCCATACCAAAATTGTAAGAAAAAAAAATAAAGATTTTGAAAAAAGTAATAAGTCGATTTTTAAATTTCAAATACGCAGATCCCTAATAGTGTCATAATCGTGACTTGTTACAATTGTTATATTTTTAAAGACCTTTTAATTCTCACAAAACACGTATGTATTCCATGATTAATGAATACCATTTTTATTTAATTAATATTTTATGACAAGCTACTCGTGCCGTATTTATTTATTGTAAAATAAAAAAGAAAGTCAATTCACTTACAGAATATTTTTTGTTTTCAATGTTAATGTTCTAAATTTAGTGATGGCACTGGTGTCGAATATTTTTGAGACAATTGTATATAATTTCATTGTAAAGCTACAAGCAATTGTTGCCATTTACAAATACCAGCTTTTAATGTCTATATGGCTTTATCTTTTAGGTGCCATAACTTTACATGATATAATCAAATAATGCAATATAGCTAGCAAACACTACAAAGATCGCAATGGTTTCTCAGAGACGCGTGTCTACTTACATGAATTACTTAGTCGTACATGATTTAACGATAAATAAAAACAAACAAAACGTACAAAGGAACAGATAACAAAATAAAACATAATAAGTTACGGACGTGTTGTCTGGGCACATACAAATATATACTTTATAACAAAAAAAGCGTTTACATTACACTACGATTAGAATCAACTTCTTAAACCATATTCAAATCCTTTTGCCCTTATTAATGAATCTTGTTAAGACTGCAGATGGTGTTATTTCATATTTTTCTAATTGGCATTTATTTTTCAGGGCCTGTTTTCGCGACATCTTCCCGTGGAGCTCGAATGATCTGCGTCGGAGGATACAAGTTCCTTCGCCAATGCGAATTAGGCCATAAGACTCGTTGGTGGTGCGGGTCCCATTACAATAGGGGATGTCGAGCGGTCATATACACGGTTGGAAGCTCAATAGTGAAAATTAAAAACGTGCACACACACGTCCCTCCAAGTTCCTTATGAATTGTCATAACACAAATGTTAGTTATAAGTCCAGACTTAGATGTATAATAGTTTGAAGAATTAAGACTTCCATAGAAGTTACCAGTGTCTTATATTAAGGTATTTCTTTTGTTTGTCATTGTACTATCATCTTATTGATATTCAATTGAAATTTGACTCGTTTTTGTAGTGTGACAAGGATTTGGACACAAAAAAAGAAACATTTTAATGATTAATTATATTGAATAAGTTGGAAAGGCCGAGAATTTCATACCTTATTTGTTTTTTTATAAGAAAAGATATTTAGAGAAATTATGGTGCCAAAGAGAGAAGGCACTAAAACATTGTATAGAACGTCTATTTAATGACAAATTATATTTTTTGAAGCGAAACGGATTCAAACACTCAATGGAATTATTTTCATTTAATAACGATTGCTGTTCAGTCGTGTTTTTCAAAATTATTTTTATATGGTCCTTGATAATTTAATATCTTTATAACGATACGCAATTTGACTTATTTCACCATAAAACATGTGGTCCGAATTTAAAGCCAATGAAAATATAGCATATATATGAAACACTATCGCGAAAAGGAGTTCGACCATAACAAATCACTTCTTATCTGACACGTTTTTTAAACTTTGTCAGGTAAAAAGAAATCAACGCTATAATTCACAATCTAGTTATAAATATCTACTTATTCTTTCTACTTGCTAATCGTAGAGAGAGATAGATAATACGGTAGTTATATAGTTTGTATAATTTAAAAATTTGTAAGTATATAGAAATATAAAAAAACGGATATGTAGAAATCATATATACATATAGTTTATAGATATAGAAGTTTGTGTGTACGTGTGTTTTAATTCAGTACAAATACCATTCTAATATTGTTACGATATTGGATTGTGAAGTGGAGGTTAAAATATGACCTTTCCTTATAACTAGTTATTAGTTAAGCATAGATTACTATACGTCGGATGACAGACAAACTAACAGAAAAGTCGTAGATGAATAAATACAAAAGTACATACGTATTTACATATAAATACACATAGAGTAAATACATACATAAATAACATTCCGCAAATGTTTAAATTGGCAAAGGTCTCCTCTGTTTTTAAGGTATTTTGAATATTATTCTACCAAGCTGGTCCGGTGCCGTTTGCAGAAGTTCATCTGACATTACATGTAGGCTTTTAATTTTTTGAGTACCTTGTGAGGCGGCAGATCTTGAAATCTTAGACACAAATTCAGAATGGTTACAAAATCTTGTCAAAAAAAATTCAATAGCAACCCGGAGTATGTAAGTTTACGCTGCCGTGCCTTGATAAATGTATGCTAGCTATGGCTCCTGTGCCTGAAATTCCTACAATCATTTTGCTTCGAATAACGAAAGTGTAGGGAATAGATGGTACGAAAGTGCTAACTGCACTGAAGATATAATTGTACACGAGGTACAATTAAAAACTCTTTAATAGCAGTCGTGGCCATAATCGACCAGAAGAAACACTAGGCATCATATCCGGCTCTACATAAACATGCATACGAATCGATCGTATAAATTCGTTTCTTAAAACGTCCAAATTTCAAGAATAAGTTTTGAAGATAATACAGAATTACCATTTCGTTTAAATATTTACAACGAACGGTACATTAATTATAAATAGAACAAATATTTATGAATCGCCTTTATCGTGTAATTGCAATTAATTGTTTTTTATAATCGTTAATGTATTGTGTTTTGTTTTTATAAATAATTAATATCGTAAGAATAAATTGATTTTCATAATTAAATTTGTTTCGTTTTCCCAACGATAACTGATATTGAAATAAATACGCAATCGCAAACCACCAGTACTTAGTATAATTTGCTATGTGCATAACTTTGCTGCGGTTAAGGGGTGAGTGAGCCAGTGTAACTACAGGTACAGTGAACATAACACCTTAGTTACCAACGTTCGTGGCACATTGGCGATATAAGGAATGGTTACTATGTCTTCCAGTGCCAATGTCGATGGGCGATGGCGACCACCTACCGATACGTGAATCATTTGTCAATATGAGTACTTTAAAAAAAATTATAAGTATAACTTACAATGACTCTTGATATTAAGTTTTTTTTATGTAATAGGTAGGCGGACAAGCAAATGGACAATCTGATGGTAAGTTGGCTGCGAATACATACACATAATTAATAAAACAAGCGAAGAGTAAAATAGCTTGTTTTGCGTGTTCAGGTAAACCTTTGCTTTCCAGTTGGTCAAGTTAATCACGCAAGGTGTGAAGTTTTAATAGTTTAAAAAAAAAGTAAATAAAAATAAAATCACACAAGGTAAACTATTTGCAGTTAATTGAAATCGTGAATGAAAATGTAAATCATATGGTGTTGTAGTTTGGAATACTATTCATTCATCATCTCATTCTCATCCCAGCTCATGGATGTCGTTAAAATTGACTGCAAACAAATTTTGTTTGGTCTCGTCAATGCCATTAGAATTTAGCGCCTAACATCCTGAATGTTAACGAATACTCCCAGTTGGAATTAATATCTTGCAGACAATAAAATATACCAAAAACTTTATCCCACAGCTATTTTTTAAACAAACTTTGTTAAGACTACATGAAAGGGTTACGTTAAGTAAGACGCGATCGCTATTCCCAAACGTTATCGTTATTCCCAAACCTCCCCCAATTAACGGAAACCAACTTATAAATTATTTTATTTTATTTTTTACAGATATAACACTTTGCACGTCATCCCGCGGAGCGACTATATTGATAGTTCACGGGTACAAGTTCCACAGACATCGGCAATCCGGACTGAAGACGAGATGGTACTGCGCCACGCACAACAATAAGGGTTGTCGAGCTTCGGCGTTCACTTTGAACAACGAAATAATCAAATGCAACAACAATCACATTCATGAACCCAACTGGCGTTAGAAATAAATATGCTGTAGAATAATTATAATTGTTACGTAACAAGTGCTCTTGAGATACTCTGAGGTCTTCCTTTGGCGGGGATTTTTTTTAACACCCGCGTCATGTGTTTGGCACACACCAAGACGACCTCGGAACTGTTTGCAATTAATCTCAAAGTTACCAACAATTACAGAACATTTATCAATTGATATGATAACTAAGTCATACAAAACTCACATGCAATATTCGTGTTTTGAATACGCTTTAAGCTTCGTTATCGTTTATTAATAAAAATTAAGGAATGAAAATTTCATCAGGTTCATTTTTCTTCATTGCTAGACAACTCGACGTAAATAAACACATTTCAATAATCGCATGTTTTTAATTTGCTATCAATTTTTGTCAAAAGCGGTTGGAGCCATCTCAATAAACTTTCAGACAAATTCCTCGCTTGCTAAAGTTGTTTCAAGTCTAATTAACTATTTCATTAATTATTTACACTTGTTGTGAGTTTGCAATTGCGTGACATGTTTTATCTATTAATAACGCCAATTGTTACAAGTATATTGTTTTCATCAAATAAATATAATAAAAATAAAAACACTGATTATTATATCTGAATGTCATTTGTTTAGAGTTTTTTTTAAGCAAAGTTCAGAAACTTGTATGTACAGATACATGTTATCATATGTTTGAAAATAAAACTCCGAACTTATCCCAGTTTTATTAGTATTAAATTATATAAAAAAACACAAGGACAGACACTCATAAAACATCTTAGTATACGAGTTTTGAGGTACATTGGTAAGGTAAGGTTTATTGTTCTTATCGATTCGGGTCCGACTACCTGTTTTATATAAAATACATTATTGATTATTACTTAAGAACAATGATATAATAATCGACAGAAAAAGGTATTTAACTGAAATTCGAAATGTAAATTTTCGAAGTATATAAATACAAAGGAAAATTATACTGATACATGTGCAACTATAGATCTACCTGAAATTTTCAAGAGTAGTCTGTAATATAGCTGTTAAATGTACTACATATAGAGGTATTTGAATAGGAGATTACATAGAAGGTATCTTTATGGTGTTCAGTCTGGACAGTACCCAACGCTGCGTTTGCCGTTCCTCGGTCTGCCCTATATGACTCGAATACTCCAACGGGCATCGACCTTTCGACACACAAGATCAGAAAGCTATGTGTAACTCCGATCTAGAAAGGCCAGATACAGAGCTATCTCATCCATCTATCAAATAGCTCTGCGCTTACATCAGTACTCTTCTATTCAACCATGTTTCCTATTTTATTTCTTAAAATAATTCGATTTGATGAAAAAACAATAAGTTTTGTTTCGGTAATGGTTCTTTCGTATTTATCCAATCATTTGAAAAATCTCAAGACAAGGACCTATCCAAAGACTGGACACATTATTTTAACGATATACGTTAATTGCTGTAAAATTTAATTAAACGATTAAATATCAATGCTTCGGACTTTAGTTTAAAATGAAGTATTTTTTCAGACATCATATTCACGGTGACATCTCTGGGCACTCCGATGATAATAGTGAAAGGGTTCAAGTTCTACAAGCACTCTGTATCAGCACGTGGTTTAAAAATACGTTGGATTTGCGGATCACTCCGTAGAAAAGGCTGTAAAGCGTTTGTCATGACCTACGACAAAGAAATCTTAAGACTAAATAATCACCACACCCATTTACCTTTTTGTTACTAAACGTCATTGTTCGTTCAGAATATAGATTGCCTTGAGGACAATTAAATTTATTCACAGGTAATAGTGAATTATGAAAACTATATCGGTGTATGATAAAATACCTTTTTTTAAATGTATTATATTTATATAAATGTGATAACATAAGTTGGTATGGTAAATATATTTATTATACCGTTAAAGTACCTCAGAAGACTATTAAATATTATGATTACACTTATAAGTAACTAAACATTTTCAAATTCTGAATCATTTAACATTTTATTAACAAGGCACTTATTTCAAATTACAGTATGAAATCTATATTTTGAATTCCGAAAATCTACCACCGGTTAGAAAAGAACAAAAACCTGAAACCTGAAAAGTAGTACAAGAAAATAAGAGGCAACTTTGTATTGTACCTGTACGGATTCGGAACGGACTGGTAGTATTATATAAAAGCAATTCTGAAAATTCCTATTTAAATATATTACGTCAAACTTATCTTAGTCGTATTACAATATGTAAGGTATCTTGATGTTGATCTTTTATTGTGGTTCTCTGCTTTTCACATCGAGTCTGACGACGCCACCTTCTTCAGATCAACAGCCTCCACTCTAGGACTCGTCTACTCGCCCACGGCCATTTCACTCTGCTAATTTCTGTAAGCTATTTCGATAGTTTGGATGTCTATCTCTTCTATGAACTATGTATCAACGCAGTGCTAACGCTAAGGCCTGATTTATTCAACTGTGATACTTAATTTACAAAGACGGTTTGACTACAAGAACAATAACTTTTAATCGCTGTAAATTATAATTTAAGCAATATTTCTAGACATCATGTTCACGATGACGATACAGGGCACTCCCATGATAGTGATGAAGAGTTTCAAATTCTACAAGCACTCCGTGTCGGGTGGAGGTTCGAAAATACGGTGGAAACGCGCACCTTTCCATAAAAAGAGATGTCAAACTTTCATCTTGACCTACGACAATGAAATTTTAAAAATAAATAATGATCATAATTACATACTTTGCCAATAGGTGAATAGATTTTGTCAGTAAATCGTAAATATGTTTATTATTTTTGGGTGTTTTTATTAATTAGACATAAAATATATTTATATTTATGTTTCTTTTTGATTTTGTTTGCGTATGACATGGTAACGTTTAAGTACTACAGCAATTAAGTCCTATTAATTTTAAGTATTACTTTATTAATGTATTTTTAGTTGGTACTAATAAATAAATAAAATAAAAAAAAACGGATTGTAAACTCAAGTCTTATATATAAATCTAAGTATATAAGTTGGTATAAAAACATGCTAATTTCTCAAAGATATAATATAGGATAGAATACATAAAACAAGAGCTTAAGTGAATTAAGAAATTTAATAAGTCACAGAAATATTTGTTCATATTTTTGTATCCCATATTACATTAGAAGGAAAGCCTTTCCTTTCATCCTCTCCTCCTTTCATATTTACAGTTTGTTATTACACTATAATATTGTAATGTAAAAAAAAAAACATTTTAAATAATATTAAGATTTTACATCCAAACTATTATATAAAGTATTTATTTACAATAAAATTAATTCTAAATCGTATGTACATGTACGGTTGGTTTCGAGACTTTTAAATAAATAAAACTTTAACATACTGCTCATAATTTAACTCATTATTTTTAGGTAGATTATATTTTATTATAAAAACTCTAACTTAACCGAAAGATTAATAAACTATAGAAATTTGATACGTTTTATTGCGAGACAGACCGTTATCTAACGGTATTGACAATTTTACGTTGATTGCATTATATATAAACATGTAATGTCAAATAAATCATATGGATATACGTATGATTTGGTTTGAATATATCAAAGGCTTTTTGGTCGTTTTTCGTAAATATGTTTCATCAAACTAATGGAAAAGACTAAACATTCTTTCGATTACAATCAATTTGTAATCAAAAATATGGTTTACGTTGTAATTTGGTATAAATAATAAATATCGTACTTTGTTCCCGTTCTCATAGTATTCAATTTTATTGCAGATGTTTTTTACGACACATCGGTCTACGGCAGTAGAATAATTGTTCTCAATGGATATAGATTCTGCAAACAGAGACAGCAGGGCCTGAAGACGCGCTGGCAATGTGTTTATGGAAAAAACTGCAAAAGCTACATTTATACCATACAAAATCAAATTGTCAAAAGTAGCCTCGAGCACACTCATGAGAAACCAAAAAGGAAGACTTATTTCAAACAGAATTAAAAATAAAACTCTTAAAAATGTTCGTGTGGCACCATGGTTGTTAACATTTTGTGTAAAGATTAGTATTTAAGGATTTTTTGTTTTAATTACAGATTATCATTTCGGGGCGCGTTAGAGGATACAAAAGTTAGGCTGAACTATTCTCCGAGTTAAACAAATATAATAATTAAGACAAATATACAATGATAACATTCAAATTAAACTTACTTACTCAAATAATAGTTTTATTTGTAATTAATAAAAGTTATTCTTAATCGTATGTCGTAAATATTAAATGAAAATAATGATATTCTAACCAGGTGCTGTCTTCAAGATGAGTAAGCGAGGCGCACGGATGATCCAACTAAATGGGTACAAGTTCCTCAAGCATAGGGTTACCGGAATCAAGTGTAGGTGGTGGTGCGGATCACACAACAACAGGGGCTGTAAGGCTGTTATCTTCACCGTCAATGACGTTATTGTCAAATTTAACGAAAAACATAACCATCCACCACCAGAATATATATAAATGTTTCTTAATGCTTGTGTAATTTCTAGATTTTACTGGTGTGATATAATTTGTTTTTTTCTTATTTCGTATTTTCATTGAAATACTATTATTCAGCTCAAAATAATTTAAAAAAATTAAAATTGTTTTACTTGAAATTTTAAATAATATTTTCTATAAAATTCTTCTCTTTTGATCAGAAGAATATTATTAGCTGTTAGTGTAAGGGCTCGTTAGGGACAAATCAAGCCAGCTTGTTTTTAATTTTATGCCAAGTTGAGTTAAATAATACACACAAATTTTCTAAATGCGTTTCATTGTAACCTAACTGCTGCGTTCAAAATTTTTCGACACTAAGAGTAACACTAACAGTAGCGATACATAAGAATATTAATAATTCTAAAACTGAATAATATTACCCAGATTTCTGTACACAGCTGTATAAGCAACATGCTTAGTGCATATAAAAATATTATCATATTTTATATATTGTTGATAATTCGATATATTGTGAAAATATACAATTTGTGAATTTAAAAATTAAAAAATGATACAAAGTTAAAAATATTTTCTAGTTTCAATTTCAACCGTCCTGTCAATGCCTAGCGACTAGCTTGTAGATAGTGGAGATCAAGATTCCAAGGTATCTGGTTTGGATTCACGGTTGAGACGATAAAGAGTTTGTAACTGTTTTTCTGTCAATAGAAACCCGGCGTTAGGAAATCGATAACCATAGAAAGCAAGTAAGGCCGTTGACTCTGTCCTAAATATCGCTATGTCGCTGTTTCTGGTTTTGAGAGTAAGATGAATGAGAATGCACCTGTGTCTGTGCTTACACAAGTGCAATATCTTGTCGCAGATTTGAGGTTAATTGCTTTGGTTGAAATTCGGTAAAGGGGATATTATAGACTCATAAATGCGAGGAAGGTCTATCTTTTTTATAAGGTTTACTTCAACTTTACGAATGTTTGTTACCAGGTCCAATTCTAGAGAAATCAGTCCGAGGAGCTACGTGGCTCTTCTTAACCAAATCATCAAATTACTATTTCGTCAGACATCGTACTGATGGAAATAAAAATCGCTGGCGATGCGGAACACATTACAAACTCCAGTGTCCCGCTGCCGTTTATACAATGAAGAATAACGACAAGAAAATCGTCAAAGTAAATTGTACACACAATCATCCACCCCCCTTCTAAAACGTGCCTTCGTTGTACTTTTGATAGCTTCGAATTTTTAGCTAATGTGTGTTAAATATTGAATAAAATATTTATATTTATCGTTTCTATTTTGTTTACTTTTGTCACCATTTCGTAAACCTTCCCTAAGAACCTTCGATTTCGTAAGGCCTTCTGGAAAATATAGAATAATAATTATAGTTTCATTTCCGAAATCAGATATTATTTTAGGCGTTACTTTTAGTAAAGTATTGAGGTATAGCGGATATTAAAACCCTTTTCTTTTCAGATCGCCCATCTTTCTTCACGTCGAAGATTGGAGCGCGCATCATGAAACTCAGGGGTTACTGGTACACTCGTCATTCAGTGTGCTCCTCCAGGGTGAAGTGGTTGTGCGCTGAGAGTCGTCACAAGCAATGTCATGCTATTGTAGTAACCATCGGCTGCATGACAGTGGACAGACAGAACAAGCACACGCACCCCCCCTTGCTGAACGCGACACGCCAGACAGACTTCGATTTCCTACAGCTTTTAGATAGTAAAGATCGCTTAATGTAATTCATATTAGTTATGAAATAAATTTGAATTCAAAGAATGAATATTATTTGATAATCATTTCCAAAAACATCAAAGACTTAAAGCACATTATACACATTTTCTGCTTGATTTAACACATCATAAATCTTATAAAAATTGCACTTAATACTAAAAATTCAAATTACGCCATTTTGTAATTTAAGGCGACAATTGTTAGTCATTACTTTCCTACGACGCCAATGGAAGCGAATTCGAGTAGTATAATTCAAGCCTGATAAAAATGAGTTCTATAGTTTCTGAAGTCATCACTACTATTGCATATAAAAGTCACATGGCTATGTTTTTGGTAGACAAATTATTGTAATTCAGTGTATAATTTGATTATTTCCTGGGCGCGATACACAGAACGCAGTCTTACATCGTCAACACTATACCATGAAAATATCTATTTGCTAATTCAATATAAACCTGAACTATTCAAAAGTTGGTGTACTGCTGGCAATAGTTGGCACCAAAGCCAAAATTATTTAGGTTTGGCAATACAACAGAATGTTGTAGCACTACTGGCCCTTACCAACACATTATGAAAATATAATTGCTGACCTGCCTTGTCTCCCATTGATAAGAATGGTGGATACACGAGCTGCATACTGATAAGAGGAATAGATCATGCCGCCGAGTTTGATACGAATTGTTAACCCAATTTGGGAAAAAGTATTTTAACCAATATTTTACGAGTAATATTCACTTGTTCATACGCCATATCCACTCGAAGTTACGTATGACTTTTAATAAATAAACATTTTGCAAATGACGTCTGTTATTTTTATTAGTTCGCCCATTGGACCGAACCGAAACATTTTCCTTGCAACTGGTGAGAGTTTTAACTTACATTATGTTTGATGTTATAGCTGAAGTTACATCTTGCGAGAAACCGAGGATAATTACGTCGGAGCGGGGCACGAAGGTTCTGCTCTTCAACGGGTTCAGATACGGCTACCGTCGCTGGAACAGCGGTAAGACGTGGTGGCGGTGCGTGCGACACAGCAGCGACTGTAAATCCATGGCAGTCACCGTCAACGATGAGTTCCTTTACGCAAAACCTCATAACCATTCAAATTTCATAAATGTAAAGAAAGATTACTGACTTGGAGTTATTGTAACTTGTGTCCTTTATTTATCCAGTTTTTTTACGTTTTTGTTTAATTTTATGCCATTACAACAATAAATTGAACTAGAATAGGAAACTTTTATTATATAATTATAGTTAATACATGCACAAACATGCCTGTAACTTTTTTTTCTGATTGATTAATAAAAAGTATTTTCGTTTTTTTTTTTTTCGGTGTAAAGAAAAGAAAATAGTCATTTGTTAAAACTAATTTTATATATTAATGTATATATAATTTTAAATAATATTGTTCAAAATAAATAAGCTTATCTTCGCCATGATAAATGTAAAATTTTATAAAGTGATTGTTTGTGATGATAATTTTTTTAGTTTTAATAGTCGAAGGAAGCTAGCTTTTCATTAAACTAAAATTCCTTTTTTCAAATGAAATGTGCTGGATTATTAAAATAATGTAATAATTAATTTGTGAGCTAAATTTCTAATTTGTTGTTATCTTGTAAACTTCTTGTGTACTTCAATAAAATAAATTTATTTTGGTAGTAACCTTTTATTTCATTAGTTTCATTCTGTAACATTAAACATTCATTTTTGTTTTTAAAAACAATTTATCTCAACAATAAATTTAAAGAGTTTAGGATGTTCTTAACTTAAAATACTTTATTTGTATTCCCATCTTTCATTAACCTTGTGGTTTAACCTCTGCAGTAAAAGTGATATTAGAATCAGACCAATCATATACTGTTTCAGTCTAAAAATGATACTATTTTAGTAAAAAGAATCGAAACAAAAAAATGATCGTCTAGGCATACAGACAGACAGATTCAATAATAATTATTAGCAAAAAGGAAGAAAAATCTACAATTAACCGGTATGCGTTCTCAAGTCATTATAAACAACTCATTTTAAAGTATTTTCTTTATTTATAATTAATATTAAACACATTTTTATACACATATAATACACAATTATTATTGGAATGTCATAATGGATAAAAATAGCTTAATTTTACATTACACGAACATACTCTGTACATAACAGATAAAAACAATACAATTATATGCTATTTGAAACTTTTTTTCAATAATGAGGTTTGATAATTATAATACCTAATTATATTTATATATTTCCCACAGCTGGGCTAAGGCCTTTGGAGCATAAACCACCACGCTGCTCCAATGTGGGTTGGTAGATACACATATGGCAGAATTTCGTTAAAATTTGACATTTCGTGCTCGACGGTGAAGGAAAACATCGTGAGGAAACCTGCATGTGTCTAATTTCAACGAAATTCTGCCACATGTGTATTTCACCAATCCGTATTGGAGCAGCTCGATGGAATATGCTACAAACCTTCTCCTCAAAGGGAGAGGAGGCCTTAGCCCAGCAGTGGGAAATTTACAGGCTGCTAATGTAAAAAAAAAATTATTTTTATAACGTTTAAATATTAAGAATAAACTGAAAATTACACAAGAAATACAATTTATTTTCATAACTTATTATAATTGTCTTACAGTAAATTGTCAAGATTAAATTAAGAGTCTTTGTCACATTACTAAACCAAAGATGGCTTGGAAACGTTTTAAAAATGTCTTATAAAATCATATATTTTTTTAATCCATTTATTTTAATTAATATCGTTTTAAGACACTATAACTAAAAAACTAATTGCTATAAAACTGATCGTTTTACAATATTTCATTATATTTTATAACTCCAGACTTGACTCGTGCGACGGACGTGTAATAATAAAAAAGTCTACTCTTTCTCTTATATTATATTGCTATTCGCGAATATAACAAATTTTGAAATGATTAAAATATAATCCACGTTAATTACATTTAAATAAACCAGTGATTCCTTTTAAATTTACATATATTATACAAATATAGTACATATTTAAGTATATATATACTAACCATCATGTACGATGTAACTTAACGAAGCAGTATATGTAACACGACTAAACCAACAAACAATCATGATACATTTAATTTCCAATCGATTGATATATTAGAACTATTATAAGCACAAATTTGAAATTACATTAAACAAAAATGTTTAAAAAAAAAACAATTATTTCTATACTTTAAAAACCATTGTAGGTAAAGCCGTTAAAGGGTAATCAATTCAATAAATATGAATGTCACAATTCTATAGTATATTATTATGATACGACAAAACGAATACAATTCCAATACACTATGTGCTTAGTTGAATTAAAAAAATATTAATTTAATTAAATAATATAATAAATAAAGGATAAATAAAGCACTACAGATTAATAAAATAAATAGATTTCCCCAAGAAATTGGTAAATATAAAAAAATGATATCTAAATTAAATTATATCAGGTTGTAATTAAAAATTAAACAAATAACATTATCATAAAATACACTTTTATTCAAAAAGATATTTTCTTATTTTTATCATAATAATTGAATTACATTAAAAACGCTTTTAATTAGTACCAAAGACTGAAGTGAAACCTAAACGTTACATATAAAATGTTGCACTCCAGTGCGACACTTAAATTTCTCATCGCGCCTAAATAAGTTTCACTCCAACTATTAAATATGCATACCAAATATTAAATTTTGCGAAAAATCATTGCCAACATTCTCTAAATAAAACAATAATTATTTCATCGACAAATACCACAATAAAAAAAAGAAAAAAAATACTAGATTTTTAATTGTCTATATAAACAAAAATATTATAATACCTAAAAAATAAAACTATCTAATAAGAACTTACTTTCTATGCAGAAATTAAACGAAAATCGAACGTTACAATTTAAAATTGTCACAATTAAAAACATTCCAAAATTAAAAATAAAGTCATGTGAGCAATATTTACACATGGTACAAGAAAAATACAACAAATCATTTGGTATTGGTAAATTAATTTAACTATTACGAATAAGTATCATTTTAACTTCCTGGAGCCATCGTGTTTGTGCACGTTATATATTTTTATGATAGCGTCGTTAAGCGTCGTCAACTTCGCTTTACAACCCTTGTCGCATTTGTTACATACCCAGTGTGTCTCCTGCTTTTGATTTATGTGTTTCGAACGCTTTTTGAATCTGTAGTCTCCGAGGATGATGATCGCGTTACCTTGCCGCGACCAGCTGTAGCGCGGGATGAGGACGTCTGCGGGAAAAACGATAATTAACAAAAATATACGATGCTGACGACGTTTTCATATTTTAAGACAAGGTATAGGGTTCTGATATATAAGAAAACTAATTTTAATTGTTCCAGCTTATGAGATTGGAGATGATATCGATCTTCGGTCCCACGGTACTGTTTGCATGTGTGCCATGAAAATAGGTTTTTTGAGTGAGAGCAATCTTGAATCTACATTAAAACAGGAAGATGTCGACATAAACGTCTACCAGAACCCGATACTGATCATGTCTGATTGTATGAAAACTCTTACTTGTTATAAGCGGTAAACAGATGACCACGTATTAAAATAGTCTGACATTCGTCGGATACTTTAATGTTTAATAAATTAATACTGTTTATAAAGGATACATAAGGTTTCAATTAAAAAAAAAAACTTCATAATAAATAAAAACGTTTTATTTTGAAATCAAATTAAGTTATATCAATCTAATTAAAATATATATCAAATAAAAATTGACCCTTTAATATAAGACAAATATATTTTTGCTTTTTTTATAAATAAAATTTATCGCCAAAGGCTTTCTCAAAGTTTACATTTACAGTAAAAACTCTTTTCTGAACCAGCAAAATTAGTTGGAATAATGTAATTATTTTATTAAGTACCAAGGCCTACACAGATCTACCATCCCCGTCCGGCAAAGTGTGTAACACTATATATACCGTATTTATGGAAGCGTTAAAATGTTGCCGAAAATGGACGCAACAATAGCCCAATGAACTATTACTACTTATTTTAATTTCTAGGCACGTTGATCTATTGTGATACAAATTGATAGAATTATTGACATTTAAATTTTAATTCTATTTACAAAAGCTAAAAAAGTATAAAAACTACTTAGATACGAGTACAAAAGGCCGCTCGTCCACCAAATACGACACTAACTACCAATTTATTCCTAGTATAGACCTTTGAATGTATAATATAAAAAAAAAAAAACAAAATAGGTAAGATACAATCACTTATTTGCACATTCATTTTTTAATTTAATCTTAAATCCATATATTTTATATCAATAAAACAAAATAATATTAATTTATAAGTCATACTTAAAAAAGTTTTTATTTCGCCTTTATTAAACAGTGGCTGTGTAGAGTTACAATAAATTTAAAAAATAAATATAATTTAAACTATCAATATATCTATTGTATATAATTTAAAATATTATAACGCTACGCGACGCATCAATTTCCGCATTCAGACAATGTTCCATTAACCGTCATTCACAGTGAACGTCTACTCTTTTACTACTGAATCCTAGAAATCTTCGAATATGTAATTTAATTTATTTTTTTAAACGTTAAAGTAACCTTTGGATGCAAAAGGTAATCGATTAATTATATCGATTCATTTCTACGAACACAACTATTGATTTCGTGGAAATTAATCGATAAAACTGTAAGTAAGATAAAATTAGAACCGAGTTGCTTTCCCTAGTTATTTCGAATTTCACTTATTCGTATCGTTGTTAAAGCAATAACGTCATAAGTTCTTTATTTAACTTGCTTTAAAATGAAAGGAATTCCTCGCGATCAGGATAGCTTACCGGTCGTGATCGCAAGCGTTTTTCAAATGCGTAGTTGACGTTGCGTGGCGTTATAATGCACAATCTTCACAGCTAAGCATTGTAAGATTTGAATATATAATTATTTGACATTGCTCGTGTTTTTCTCACCATAAACGGTTGCATGCCGACGTATATACATTTATTAAACCTACAGTGTCGGCAGAAAGACCGCGTGTCAACATTGACGTGGCATATCTGCCCAGGCACCGCGTTATACCTCGAACACACGTACTCCGACTGCTTGTTCATTTGTACCGTCCGTTTGAAGAATAATTTGCAAGATTCGCAAGTTTGAACGCCATAGTGGCTTCCGGAGACCACGTCACCGCAAATCGGGCAGGGCGGCTTTAAAACTGAAATCATAGTTCTTATTACCATTGAGACATATTTTTAATTTTTAGATTAAGCGGTCACCTCTGGCATGTGTGATATTGACATTAAAAGAGGCATTTAGCCATTTCTTTCATTGCCAAAAAGCTGGCAATAATAATTATTATTATGCCAATTATTAGAAATTATTTTAATGTTTGTGACTTCGTTGTCTAACTAACCTTATAGGCACGGCAATACAAAACATTGTTAGGTTGTAAAATAATTAATGATTGGCACCTATATTTTGTAGTAGACCGCCATCAATTATTATTACTTTACTGTAACAGTAAATATATATTTTAAAAAAAAACTCGTGGTTTTTCTAAAAATGATATGGTTTTCAAATACTCAACTTTACTTTACTTCAATAAAATGAACTAGAGCAAAGAACTTAAATAAAAACGTTAAAAAAAAGTAAAACAAAAAAAAATCTTCATTAGGTATGTATTATATTTAAGCTAAGTAAGCGGAATAAATAAAACTTTTGTAACAGTACAAAATATGTATATAGGTACTTATAATGAGGTTCTACTTATTATAACAAAATATTCAATGAAACATGAATTACTATTTGTCTTCTTATTATTTAATTTGTATTTTTATTTAACTTTATATGTTATAAAATCCTGCGCGCCTTCGTTCTATGATCAGTAACCCTACGCAATTTAATAATATAAATTCTGTAATCATATTATTTTTTATTATTAAAAAGTAAAATACGAATAAATTCGACCGCTACATTGCAACAATAGTATAATCTTTAACGCTTAATTGAATAACACACACACACTACACGCTTTGAAACAAGAAGCTTGGCTTCGGTTTATTAAGTACCTAAGCCGATTCGAATATAATTAAGACAAATAAACTTGGACTTGGAATTAACAAGACACAAGTTTTCTCGTGTAAATGTCGTTTTGGAAGCGAAAATAGTACCTTTGTAAATAATAATAAAGTTTTTAATAGTAAAACGGTACTAGTGTTGTATTATGAATTAAGATCAATTATTTGATTAATATATATATTTTTTGTAATACATCATATGGCTGAGCTATGTATATGGACTATGTAAATCTAAGAATTGTTTAATTTTACTCTCTGTATTATAAAAATTTAGCACGAATGTAATTATTTTTCGAGGAATTTGATTACACAGCAAATATCCAATTGACAAGACAACCTGAGAGACACGAAAAACAGGTATGTACATATAGATCACATTCATAAAACGTACAATTTTTATTATGAAAACTTGTACTAGGTATTGTGTGCGTAGTTCAGAGTTGACGTTAATTATTTTAAAACTATTCCTACATAAAACTATGTTACGTATGACGCTATTTATTTATTTATATCATTCATCATTTAAAGAAACTTACCGTCATTCTCCTGTCCTTTTTTATGATTGATGCATTTTAAAAAATGGAAATATTTAATAAAATTGTCGAGCTGATATTAAATTACATAATGTATTTATTACTATCTAATTCAATTAATATAAAACCCCTTACAAAATGTATTTAGAAAATATATTTTTTAACTATTGTTTAGTATTATCGATATTTGTAAAGACTGTCAGTGTTCAATCCCGTTGAGATATAGATATAATGTGCGTGCATGCAAATGAAAACCATTATCAATTACTCATACATATATATATGACATATACATATACTTTGAATTCCTTTTGAATATGTAATCAATTCACACAGTTTTATCTTTATTTAATTTATTTTAGAAATTATCTCGAGCAAGTTTTTCTTAAATAATAAAAACTGATACATATTACCTTACGAGTCTAGACTTAATATATAAATAAAAATACAAAAATTACTCATAACTGACACCAAGCCAAATCATTGTAAATATATTTTCATGGATTATGGTTGTGCGCCCTGTTGTGGTAGACGGTGGCGCCTCCGTACGTGTGTATAACGGCTTTGCATCCGAAGTAGCTCCGTCGACTGCACTGCCACCTCGCCCTGTCGTTCCTCGCGTAGTGTAAAGAAAACTTGTACCCATCCACCACCATCATAGCTCTATTGTTCTTCGATAATGTGTATGATACTGTAAAATAATAAAAATATTAAAAACATGACCGGAAATATTCGATTAACCTCATTTAATCGTTATCGTAAAGTTAAATACACTACGATGGCAACATCTCTTTGTTGGACTCGCAACTTTTTAAAGTCGTGTTTTCATAAACTAGAATTTTAAATGTACGACAATTGAATAGCCTCTGGAGTCTGGTTAATGACGTCACAAAATAATTAATGTAGGTATAGAGCAGGACATGTGTGTGTGTGCCAACACATATAGGTACAATATAGACAGAGTAACGTCAAATCGTTTTTAATCCTGCATTTCATCCAATAAGCGTTGCTCTTTTTCTCCTCAAATAGGAACCTTTGCGTGTGCCTCTTCAATGGGATATTCAAAGGCTTACTTTACTGTGTTGTTCTTTTTATCGCTTGATGAAAAATAAATATGGTCGTACAAAAAAGCCTCAAGTCAACCTGTATAGGTACGTTTACAAATTTGTAACACCATGTGCACAAATGTAGGAAAAAACGCTATTAACAATTCCACCACTTCCATCCACAAAAATAAAATAAAATATCTTTTCGACTTTGCGGCTCAATACTCGTAGTAATAGTGTGTATTTAGTATAGTAGACGTTAAGATTTTTCATCATTTTAATTATCCTTTTATGTCATATAGTTTTTATGTACCTACTTGATCTATTCTCATCTCACTCTAAAGTGACTCTAAAGTGACACTTTATTTAATAATTTATTGCGAGTGATAAAGTGAGTTACAACGATATCAAGTATACACATATTTTGACACATGTAAGGTATTGGCGCTTTAATATGTATGATTGCATGTTATGCTTAGTGAAACAAACCCACGAATAATTATGTTAACCATTTGAAGTCCCATCGTCGCTTACGTCGTTTACGTATTCTAATTCTTTGAACTTTCTATGATGACGTCATGTATTGTAGTTTATTTTGTTTACATATATTTTTAAGATAAAATATTCCAACATTTTTATTTAATTTCAATTATATTTAACACCAATTTCGGGAAAGTCGAAATAATATAATCTGTCGTATATAAAAGTTTAATACTCCTCTTATATTGTACAAAATGATTTTAAACATAAGCATGTATTTATAACATAAAATGAAAATAGCTTTTATTTGTGCAAAAAATTGTATGAATTATTTTATTAGTTTTCTTAAAAGGAAAGAAAAAATATATTATTCCTTCAAGTTTTAATAATTTCTTGAATTCATAAGTTTTTTCTACGTTTCCATTGTAACTCGTTTGAACATTTTGGAACTAAATTTTTACTTACGACTTTTTGCACTGATATTTACGAATTTTATAATATAAATTGCGCGAAACGCAACGTTCATGGCTACTGGCAACACAGTCATGACGTGGGATAAGAAAATATACGTACGAACAATTTCGTTTGAAAAGATTAAAATGTATTGAAATGAGGATATCCGAAGTGAATCACGAGATCAGAACTAAACGAAAATTACCTACCCAAATGAACACATTGACAAGGGACTTCGACATATTTATATTACTTTTCTAGCTCACTTTTATGAAATTATAATAATTAAGGAAACAACTCTAGGAAATCGATTTTGTAGGTAATATTCATCAGGACACTAAACAATTCTAAGCTACCAATTATAAATCTTGATATTTTGTAACCTACCCAGACTACTAAGCGTCAGATAGATTTGAATCTATGTTATTTGAATAAAGATTTGTCATCACGAGTTGACCTGATTGAGGAACTGAGTGGTGGATTGTGGACTCTTGAAAGGCATATGTTTAGGTTCTTTTTAATTCGAATTTTAGGGTCCCTTATTATTAATCCATTGTAAAAACCACTAAAATGCGACGTATAATTATTGTTCGTATTTACAGCGTGCACAATCGACATACGTATTGATTATATCAAAAAGTATTATAAACTCCACAGATGATGCACCTTGCTTTATTTATTTGACATTAAACGGTGCGGCAGCTTCGATTAAAAGTCACACACACAAACACACACAACCTGCTTGCTAACAGCTCGTGTTCCGTTGACTGAACGTTTTCCACAATGTTTACAAGATTAAATATTTAAACATAAAATAGTTACAAAATTATAGTTTCTATACTACTATTGCAATATATCACGAATTCCATAGAACTTTATCCGTACGTAACCCTACGGTAAATACTAAATAATTAGACTAGACGCTATTATTAGAGTTAACTAAAAATGATAATTTCTTAAGAAATAGTACAAATACTTAAAAACAGCTGCAGTTTACGGAATACTCCAATAAAGACTAGCATAAGTATAAAAAAATTAAACTTATTACACCCATAACTATTTGACACGTTAACGAAATCTTATTTATTAATAATGCGAGGTTTAAATCGATATGCTCCATGATATTTATTAAAATATCAAACAATATAATATATTTAGTCTTATGATAAACATCGGCTGTAAATGTTGTTCGACTAATTTAAAATGCTATCTGTTGAATTCTAATGTAATATAAGACGACTTAATCTTGCTGTATAATACGTTTAAAGATAAACATGCTGGAAATTACAATTATATAAAATTCCAATATTATTAGTATTGCTTTCAAATCGTTGGATACTTTTGTATTATATTAAAATTAGGGATACGAACGCTACGTCTTAAATTTAATATTAAAAATATATTATATTAACTATTTTTTTGTACAAATATGAGATCCTTGAAATAATTCGAAGAAACTTTTGGCCTATTTATTCCTCTTGGCTGTTGATTGATTGATCCAACGAGGCTAACCGAATTTAAAACCAGAACACAATTATCAGCTACTTAAACAACGATTTATCTCTTTCTGTCATCAATAAACTGTAATTTGAAAGAAGAAGACAAAGCTACTTGTAAAACCGGTCGCTATATAAAGAAATTAACAGAAACTTTACTCAGTCTTACTATATACGAAGCATTTGGTTATTTATATGATTTCCTCAATTTCATTATTATCTTGTCTCTCTTCCTTCCCCTCTCCCTTCTTAGACATGTCATCCCTCCCAGAGATCATTTATGTTTTATCCAAGGCATCCCAAACGAACTGTATAAACTATTTGTTGTGTTTATTTTTGTTTTATGCATTATTTAATTCCATTCATTTATTCTTCTTTATATTTATTATCAAGTAACTATTAATAATCAAATTAAAAAAAAAGAAAGAATAATTGCCATTACACGAACTAGCGCAGTTACCATTGTGCTAAATTTTTTTGCGTAAGATGTTCTTATTCATTTTAAGTCAAAACTTAAGAACTGTTACAAAAGTGACCAGCGGCTGACTGGTAATTGATAAACAGATACTCATCATACTGATACCAGCCAATTGAAATAATTACGAATGCTATCCACATATGACTATTCCAAACAAAACGATCAATTATTATTTAAGAGATTATTATAACTTTGTTCACTCGCTATATCGCTGGGGTATATATTGACCCCGGTCAGTTCCGTCGTGTGGGGCTTATTGCGGTTTATAAGCAGTTCCGAGGCGTCGTGGTTGTGCCAGCCTTTGACTTCGACGATTATCGTTCCGCAAGTTTTGACAACTGCCTTGCAACATTTGTACGAATGCGTCGAACAAGTCCATCGTATGATTCCATTCCTCGTCGAATGTTTGCAGTATGTATATTGCTTGTACACAATCAACGGCTTCCCCCTCATTGACTGGGTGATGAACGCTTTGCCTGAAAACGAACACTATTAGCACCATAAATAATGTTAACAAATTTGATCCTACGTTAAATACATAAGTTGTTGTAAAACATACAAAAGAAAAAAATTATCACCTCATGAATCGTCACATTAACCCAAATTGATTGCTCAATATTCTATTAAAATATTATTCAGAAACTTGTATGTTTTTTATGAACCATAATTCAAAGATGGCCCAAAAAATGTCCTATTTTTTACTTGTATACCAAAACTGTGTAGATGTAATTACAGTAATTCAAACATTCACATATAGGTCACGTGTTCATTAAATATTACCCGGGATAAAGATTTTTAATTATACATTGTCGACGTTTCGAATTCTATGACTTAACATTAATTAATACATTATGTTCTCAGGATGGCTGTCACTTGAATCAGCGGAAAAAGTTTCGTTAACATTTTCTAAGTGATTGTATTATATTTTTATTCCGTATAGTTCTCAACGAAAGTATGGAAGTTATTTGGATATCAGTTTAAAGTTCTTAATGTTGTTTAGTTACTATTTACAGTATATGTTATTACTGCAGATTCCTTCGGCATAGAGCCTTACATAGCCTTCTGACATACCGTCTATATCTAATCAAAGACAATTTATTTAGACATAGACCATTTAAACTTTTGATCAATATTCCTAACAGAAGTATACCTTGATCACTCTTATTCAATAAGTTGTATTAAAAAAATACACAATTAGATAAACTATTTTATTACAAAAGAATCTACAGAGTACTGGAACACAAAAGCGTTAATACTGAAAAAAAACAATTATGCCACTACATTTGTACTTAGAGATGACTTTAGAATAACACGTAAGGCAAGAGATTACAAAAGAGATCACTATATTTGTTTTATCACATATTTAGCACCTTAAGGTGCGTTTCCACTAAAATATTTGGCAATTCTTGTGGTACAACTGTCAATGTTGTTTTCAAATTGCCAATTTTCTTGTTGTGGAGACGCAACCTTATACTTACATCTTAGCACCAATATACTCTAAGATTATAAAAACACCAGACGAAATGCGCGGAACATTATAGTGACGCAACTAAAGCGAATACAAGTTCCGGGTAATGCGAAATGACGTGTCTGTTTATTAATACTTCAAAATTGCTATCTCCTTTATAATTATAATTTATTATTTGTATTCGCTTTTGTTGGTCCAATATAATGATCCGCACGCTTCATCTACCTTTTGTTTTTTTAATAATCTGAGAACATACAATTATAATATTTTAAAAAAAAGATTGAAATTCGAAAAATCTTAATCTAAATTTCGAAATTATTTCAACCATTTAATATACGATAAATTTATAACAATATTTATAATATCTGATAGTGAACTTAATAGAGATAAACTTAACAATGTGCGTACGAGTATGTTTGCATGTTTATACACGAATATGTTTGTGTGCGTGTAAATATTTCTGGTTGTACTTGAAGAATATTATAAATCTCGGAGTTGTTCTATATATGATACATATCTAGCTTTAGCGTTAAGTTATTTTACAGCCAAAAATAATTTCATTTATTATAGAACCTAACTGTCAATTTTGATATTAATATCTAACGTATAAAGACATGACTTCGGTGACGCGGTTTTAGAAACAACTCGTAAGATCTAGTACGGAGTCTATTTCACCAACGATTTATCGATGATATCCTTTCAAACCAGGCCCCACCTGGAGGCCACCTGGAGGCAATCACCTGGCCCCATTACGTAAGATATCAATAAGAAATTAATGAAATGACTTTGGAACGTGTCATACAAAAAATTCAGTTGGCGGATGATTATGGTGATTCTTAGCATAGACTAGTTTATTCTGTTCCGTGTAAACCCGAGCCGGACAGCCGTGGCTGTTGTGGGTGTAGCAGAACCAGCAACATCTGTTCCCAGCGTAGGCATCTCTCGTAAACGTAAAATCCCCAAGCTTCATTAAACTCGCACCGTTCTGTGAGATCATGAACTTGACTGAAACATAACGATAATTGTTATAATATTTCCAATGTATTTTTTTTTGAGATTGTCAAATGATATATTGCCTTGGCAAACTACTGCGCACAAGCGAAGACGCATTCTCTATTCCCATATATTCCGATGGAACAGCAAACCGCCACGAATCGAACGAAATTCGACGCTTTACGTGGTTTCTGATGCACGAACTATTTCCAGATACAGGGCTGATACTGAAAATGTATCGACGGAAAAATCGATCCCAGGACTTCAGGATCCGCAGTCTTATTGTCAAAGACGAACAAAGCAGTCAAAATCTCTTATATATAAAGTAATCCGATTGAAACTAATTTAAAATTATGTTCACCTTTAAGTATCAAACCATAACCCATAGTACATATACAATACACATAAATTTCAAAGTTATTAATATTATAAAAAAAAAATTCCCTCGAAAAATACTTTATTCAAAACTCTTTTGATTCATTTTACATTATTATGTTTAAAATTACCCAAATAGAATTAACATGAGTACATATTAAAACTTTCTTTTTGCCTTATATATTTAACCATTCAAGTACACTGTACCAAAAAAAATTTTAAAAGTAGCAATATAAATCTATAAGACATCGGCACGGTAGAGTCGATGTCGTATAGATCAACACAGTAGCGTCTATCTTAAAATATATTTTGTATGGTAATATCGTGATGGAAAATATTATACATAACATTCATAATAGTTAATAGATGCTGCTGAACTAAACGAAGAAAAAAATCTCGATTAATCTGTGTTTTTATATAGATATATACATACGTATATAAGACACAGAATACAACAACACAAAATGTTGTTGAATTTAATAACGTGTGCCATTGGATTGGTTAAATATACCATAACTCGACGACAAAACTAGAGGATTTTTTTTTATCTGTATAGTTTTAATTATACCTATTTCATTATTTTAGGGAGGCAAGTTAATGTGCAACATGTGTTTGTGAACTTATGTAGTCTATTATACGTAAATGGCACTATGCCAGAACTTTCCAAACAAGTGCCAACAACATCTGTACAAACATAACAATCGGATAAAGGATATACGCTTAGAGTACGTATTGGTTCAAAAAAAGAACAAAAAAAATTTTTAGATTTATTTTATAATCTCTAAACATAATATAAATAAATAACATCATGCACTGAAACGATTGTGTATTAATTATTTTTGTTACATGTTTTACAACACGATAAGTACATTTTAATAACTTCTCTAGTTACGTTGCAGTATTTGCTCTTGATCTGTGTATCGAGTTCATCTAACTTCGCGTGCTGGAATAACAAATGCATCGTGTGTATAACGCCGAAAAATTCATTTGTGTGAACATAGAATTGTATAGTTCCTATCTCATCTTTTGGTTTCACGAGCCTCTCTTTCCCGTTTACTTCTAAAATATCATAATTGGATAGCATTTTGTAATCCGCGAAGTTTTTCTGCGATTTACTTTTGACAAACTTCAATTCTTGTATGAATTCCTGGTATCTAGCTTCGGTTATAAAATTAATGCTATTGCCTTTCTTACGATGGATTAATTTACTTAATTTTTCATTAAATTCGTTCTTCGTTTCAGCTATAACACCTTTAGAAAATATTTTGAGACCTAAAAGAATATTTATAAAATAATAAATTAAAAAATTAAGAGAATTTAGGTTGTATTTAAAAACTAAAACAACTAAAATAAAATACAAAATCATCAAACAATGTTCCTAAAAGTAATTTAATATATGTATCTATTTATTAAAAAAAAAAAAAAAACAAATGTTAAGGAACGTAATGAACGCAGATTCGGACTTCACCATATTTTTGGTACAATTATAAACAAAAATATATTCAACATTTACGAGTATATCTTTATTATTTATTTTCTTTGTCTTTTATTCAAGGTACATCGTAACAGTTTGCCCATAAGATTACAAATATATATATATATATATAAAATTACAAGAGATTAATTACATTTAATAACAAATCCAATTTCATGGAATCCAATGAAAATAATTTATCAAATTTTCTATTGATTTACTTTTGTCAAACTCCAGTTCGTTTCTGACGTTCTGGTACCTGTTTTCGTTTATGAAATTAGTGTTATTGTTTTTTGAGACTCATTACTTTACTAAATTTATCATAAAACTTATTCTTCATTTCAGATATATATACTTTAGAGAATATGTTCAAACCTAAAAATAATATAGCAATGCCCCAATAAGGAATTGCTAATATTCCTATTTACCCCTCCATTTTAGCTAAAACCTTGTATTAGGAATGGGGACAACAATATCCCAAAGGGTTGGGATCATTCCTGCGATTTTTTACCTTAAACCATTGCGCTATTGATGCTTGATCTAATCAATTTAATTAATTTTCACCATATATATATATATATATATTACATAACAACAATAAAGATTCACATATTCACATAAAGTCTTAATAAATATTTAAGGGACTCTCGGAGGGCCTTAACTGAATATCCGGCCTTAGCCAAATATTTTTGCTAAGATCGTCTATTTCTAAGTTCTTTTTAGTCACAAATTACTAATAATTTGGTAGTAATCACAAAGTTGAAACAATTAATAATGTGTAAGTAAATATAACATATTTTTTGTCTTTCAAAGACGACAGTCTATTCAGTAATGAGATCTTTACACCCATCGTGTAAAATATTATAAGAAACCTTTTCGAATTGAGTCATAGTATGAATATATTGAAATACGTATAGAACATAATATATTTCACTTTAAATGTATTTTGTATTAACCTATCATCTACATCTAGTAATCAAACCTTGTATATTTCTTTGTATACTTGAAATTGGATATCACTTTTTTTTGGGTCTCTTTTAGCCAAAGAATGGAGATTCTGACTGACCCAAATAACAATCGATTTACTTACCGAAGATGCACTGTTTTGATGTATCTACTACAAGCACTTTATTTATACAACGAAGGTTTGACAAGAAAATCGAACTATCGCGTCTGATTTTCACCAAAAAAGGCTACTAATGAGGATTCTGGGAAATAATCTAGAGAAACGTTAACGCATATAAAGATATGTTTTTTGTATTGGCTTAAAATCTCCACGAGCTAAATCCAGTACTGTTCTGGTCAGAGCTCGATAATCAGCTGTTTAATAACTAGTATAATATTCTCCACCGCTAAAATACAATTGTGGAGGATTATGCTTGTGATCGATTTGATATTTTGTAATTTTCCAATTCTTGTCCATATGTATCTTCGCTTTACAATCTTGATGCTGTTTCGAGCAATACCAGTTTCTGGACAGGCGATTCTGTGAAAACGTGTACCCTTGAAACAGTAACATCTTTTTATTGCTCCGTTTCGAAGGAATTAATTGGTACTCTAAGTCTGAAATTAGAAATTTTTTGTATTTTAACCTTTAGCCCGCACGCTGTCTTTATCCACTTTGGTTATCTGTGAAACCAAACAATACATTTGTTTTGCATTGGAATATCTTTGATTCTAATCATAATTCCGATTATTTTTGTACCTAAAATGACATAAACACTACAAGTTATCTTTAAATTGGTAAAAAATATATACATACATTATGCAAAAAATAAGGAATATTTTTCAAATTTTAAACTTTTATTACCAGGTATTTAAAAGTCAATTTCATGAGTGACAATACTTATATTTAAACACCTCTTTTGTATAGTTATCTCGATCAGAACAGATCTCTGGTGTCGCATTCGTTTAATCTTCCCCTTGTTATGTAGGTCTGTCTGAGCCTTAATAGAATTGATATAACATTTATATTTTACATTTAAACAAAATTAAAACAACAACAGATATACCCAATTTTAAAATAACTTATATAAAATAATTGGATACAAATTCTCTATATTATAACTCGCTTGCTCGAAAAGATTCATGGCTTTCACTTCAGTTGGGCCTGAACGCGTAGATATGTCTGCTTCTTAATAACATAAAGTATTTATATTTTTCGTAGGTTATATTTTATTGTAGTCGAATGATACGACCATCAGACAATCGGTGTAAATTAGGAGGGTCGTGTGAGTGAATAGTAAATTTGAATATAATCTTTCCTTCCTTATCCATGTGAACTTTCGCCTTACAAGCGCAGTGGGAACAATACCAGTATCTCCGATCGAGCTTCGCCGTGTATGTGTATCCTTGATATACCAATAATGCCTTACCGCGTCTCGATGCTGATATTTCATAGTCATAGCCTGTAAAAAGATAATACATAAATACTGTCAAAATACTATTTTATACGACATTTAAATATCTAGCCACTAGACCAATGAAGTGAGTTGCCTCATTGTTATGAATTTGAAACCTTATTCCCATCAGCTGGATCAGAGTGTGTTGTATTAATTTTGTGTCAACTAAAGTCAGATAGTCAGTCAATTCGTTGTCAGTGGTCATTATATCATCAATGTCATTGAGGAGGTATTTTGGGCGTCTGTGATTGGGTCAATTGGTAGCAACAAAATCAGAGTACCGAAAAACTCTTTCTTAGCTCACTAAGTGATAGTGTTTCACCTTTGGTGATAGTGAGGCTCACCTCACTATCACCAAAGGAAGAACTTATGCATTGTTCAAGTCTTATAATTTATCTTTTGAGTTGTTAGTCAGTTGGTGATTTTGGTTAGTAAAATAATCGACATTTTATCAGAAAACGTGCAAACTCATTTTATCTCAATATTTAAACTATTTTGTTTTGTTATGATATAATATTGTCTAATCCGGCTGATTTTCTGATTTTCTGATCCGGTTTTTCTAACCTTATTATTGTCATGACGCTTGGATAAACGGTATAAAAGATGATGTGCTTCTGTGCCATCAAAATCGAAAAACTGCATATATAGCGGACGACATCGGTTGAACGCGGGTGACAATTAATAAGCTCTTTAAAACAAAAAAAAATATAACGACGATTCTCTTAAGAAAAAATATATTCACTTTCCACGCACACGTTTAATTTTTTTAATGTACTTACAACAATACTTTCATAATAAATTCCATTATTATTCCATAAATATTAACTTAACTCTAAATTAACACATAGAACTTCTTACTTTAAAATCAGAAGCCAGAAACATCATATTATATTTATTTTATTAAACATTATATTTATTTCTTAAATGGCTAAGAAAATATGATTATATTAATAACTAGCAAACCCTGCCAGGCGTTGCTGTGGCTACGATATACGTTGAATTATCTAATATGATAATGTTTAGCTAAAAAACTTTGAATCACGTTGTATAATGGTACAAATGTCATGTCAAAGTGTTTAGCGGTTTTTCGCTAATGCGCGTTTAAAAGAAACATCAACCTTTGTAAGATATAGATAGACAACAGTTATTCATATCTATTTATAGTAATTAATACATTTTAAGTTTACTGTCAGAGCCTATTTTACTTAAAATTACTACCAGTTTTCGATATTCCTCTTTTCAAAGTTACAGTTTTTTCTCTTTGCCCATTAAGGGCTTTACCACTTAACCGTAATGGTATCTTTCGTGGATTTATCATTGGCCTACTCATTGCTAGTTAAGACAACATTTTGAAATCTCTCAAAAATTATACACTGATCTTACGAAACGACAAAAATCGACAAATCACGAAGGTAACTAATTTATCGTTCATAAAAATCAGCATTTAAATATACGAGTATTTTTTTATTATAAGTGTATCTAAAGAACCTTAACAGTATTTAAAATCTAATCAATAATACTATGACAACAATAAGTATTAAATTTAGAAGATCAGACAAAATCTGAGGAAAGAGCTCGTTCAGCATATTTTAATAAGAGCTCCGTCTTTCGTCCTGTAGTACTTTGGGGGTTGATGATTATGTTCCAGATCACAATCAACTATAACATTAGACGCATTCATTCTCACTCTCGCCTTGCAATTTCTTGATTTCCCAGAACATGTCCAGATGTAGCATGTCTTGTTAATTCTTGCGAACGTGTAATCTCCTATCATCAGCAGTTGACCGCCGCGCGACGAATTTATGAATTCGTATTTAACATCTAAAACATATCAAATCTATAAATTAATTCGCTGTTAAATTGAAACCGAAACAATATTTATTGAAGTCGAAATTACAGTATATTTTATCGATAAAATTCATAATAAAAAAAAAACATGATTTTAACATATTTTTATTGCATTATTTATATAAAAACTAATATATACATATAATTCTATAATCGATAATATTATATTTCGAAGATTTAAATAATACTCTTTGTACTCTTTATAAAGAATAAACTTTGCCACTGCAACGCAAACTTTGCTGTTGGATCAAACAACAGACGACCAATTCATATGAACACATATGTCATTTCAACTGTAACTGAGCGTTTGTCTCTCTTGCCTTGCTTGGTCATTCTTCTATAATTCTGTTTTTACATCTTCCCGCAACGTAGTTTCTCGTCTGCTAATGATTATGATTAATATTGTACTTGATAATATTATTAAATTTGTCTAGAACTACTCTAGCAGGACACCTTCTTGATTTTCTCTTGGAACAGTACCAACACCGGGATCTCCAGCTGTCCGAGAAGGTATAGTTCTGAAAGATCATTACTGATTTTCCATCTCTTCTAAGTATTTGATACAAATTTTCTAAAAAATAATAACAGCGTTAGGTTTTAACACGTTATGTATCACTGAAAAAATCTTTATTTCAAATATAGTAATTGTATGTGTTAGTTTTGGATCATTAATAATTTATTATTATTTATTAAAATTGAATAAGAATAAAATATGTACCATTGAAATAAAAATAAATAACTTGTTAATCAATTTTAACAAAAGTGATGCTGTGGATGCAAATTTGTGCAAGTCATAAAAATCTTTACATTTTTTATAAACTGCTAGTCTTGCAAAATCTTTTAAAGTTATAGAATGCCACATTTCTTTTGACACAAGTTTTATTACGTAATATTTTATTTTCAATTTCAATTCCAATATCGAGGGTCGTTCCCTGTCCAACTAAATATGAAATTGTTAACTATTATAATTAATTTGTAGCCAAAACCTGCAAAAGACAAAGTAAAGAAGCTCGCATTTATACTTCATGAGCAAAATTACGAACTTTCATAAAATATCAAATTATCTCTTTATTGCAACAAATTACACAATTTAATCTACAATTTACTCGAAAGATTTCTTTAAATATATATTATTGTATGGAAATGAAAGTAATACGTTCAGGTAGCGGAGTAATTTTTAGCAATAAAACAACAATTAATATATTATTAAAGTAGTGTACTTTTCTCAATAGTTAAAATGATAGCCTAATATATTTCAAGTAAAAGAGAAATGGTTAGGTATTGAATTCTAATTACAATCATTTCTTAAATTATACATTAACATTTTAATACTTATATACTAAAATAATACCAAAAATAAAACTATCGTTTACTTTAAATCAAAAGCTTAGCAATAATAATCGTGTTTAATTTAAAACTACTATATTTTAATATCAAACGAATTAAAATACTTAAGAGAGAAGACACGATTCAAAATACAAAAAATAATAATAATTAATTCCGAGTTGGATAATTAGAAATTAAAATTAGAGAATCAGTAATTTCGGAATTATAATAAAATACAGATTATGAATTTTCTTATTAACGACAACAACTACTATGACGTATCGGACATAAATCTAATTAAGGCATATTAGCCCTCTTGCGATCAAACTCTACAAGACAATGTGCAAAGAAAATGAATGCTATGGCAATACAAACGTTAAAGATTAAAAATCAATTCAAGTCAGGCAGCTTCACAGACTTTTAATGCATTTGGCAAAAAAGGGTAGGCTGAAATACGCTAAAAGTTATCCAAAATGATAGAGAGATTAGAGTATTTTGGGACCATCACTAGCAAAAGGCAAAAAAGGGCAAAAAAGGGTAGGCTGAAATACGCTAAAAGTTATCCAAAATGATAAAGAGATTAGAGTATTTTGGGACCATCAATAGCAAAAGGCCAAAACGAATATTAGAAGCCCCAAGTCTTCGAAACTTTAAAAAAAACGAATAAGATCCGTTAAAGCACAACAAACAGTGATTTAAACAGTGATTTGTGCTCACACTTACTGTAAAGACCTATTACGACGAGAACAAGAACTTCGAGTAGAAGCAGTTGAATAAAACATGAAAATTAACTTAGTTAAAGACTAACTTAATACCATTAAAAATATTGAAATCAGATATTACAAACGCACACGTGAATTAACTCTTATGTTATTAAATACTCATTAAGAAAGATGTGCAAATCACCGAAATAATTCTATAAGAAAAATATTTTTTAAACGAAACTATAAATATTTATGATGATATTGTAAAGGTAAAGGAAATTAAGGCTAGTTCACATGATTAAGTCAATAACATAACAAATTCCTCGTCATTACTCCTAAAGGAACAAGCGGAATCAATCGTACTCGTAGGGGTAGTATTTTGCTTGCATGGCCTCTCTTTTCTTCCTATTTTTCCAGATCAGCCTTGCGTTCTGTCTTTGATGCGGCGTCATATCTTTAACCAGTATTTTTGTCTTGTGATAGTTCTCCCTTTTTTTCCTTTTATACTCTTCGTACTTAACCGGATCTCTCATAAGCCTTTCTTTGTATCTTCTTTGTTTTTCAGCAGATGACATCGGTATTCCAACTGCAATTTTCATTAAACATATTAGTAATTATTCTAAGTATAAGTCATACCTTCTAAGTCTTAAATGTAAACAACTTATTTATGACAAATACGCTTTACTTCAAACTTATAAATAGACATGTTTTCCTGAATAAATTGAAGTTAAACGTATTTGTAATTGGTCCGCTACTTAAAATAATAAATTGTTTAAATAGCTCCAAGATCGATTTATCTTATGAGCAACTAAGGACCTCTGACTCATCGTTTTTGTCGTAAGCATCGTTTTCAGTAATGTTACCCAAAAACGAAGTCAGAGACAAATCAGGGATGACAAAAAATCTATCAATTTATGTTTGTCGTGAACATTTATGGTAATATACCCAAATGTGAAGTTCACGACAAAAGTATTGCGTCAGAAGACATTATATCAGAAATCTTAAAATCTAAACTATAATAACAGACATTACAGCTTCATTTGCCATACTAAATACTAATAACCATTTTGCTATCATGGCCGAATGAAAATTAAGTACAAGATCGTAAAATTCTTCCGCTTGATTTCTAAACCTTTGAATTAGATAGACAAGGATAATTCAATCAAGATAAGTATAACTACGGATAGGTAGTCTATTCCGCCGGAGCTATATGACGCCATCATAATTTTCGTTGACGTTTATAGTAATTTAAAAAAAAATACTATCACCATACATTTTGTAGTCTTATGGTATGCGGCTCCTTGTACGTTGACGGTACTATGTAATTTTCACCCAACCGCCACCAATGGCACAATGACAGGATGATCGGATCGGATGAACTATGCGTGAGCATACTATACGAAACCAATAAATATATATACAAATATGTATATATATTTATTTTCAAGATTTTTTATCCAAATTAATAAAAACATTCACTTATAATAAATATTTTTTTTATTGATTAAAACATATTATTAAAAAAAAACATAATAGGTATATTGTTAGTAGAAAAATCTAGGCTCAGTAATTGTAACATTCGTAACAATGTGTATAAAAAACTATACATTAAACATAAAATTACATAAACGGTGTAAAAGCATAGAGTACAGCTTGTTCGTAAATCTATGCTTATATATTTAATTAAACCAATGTATATTTATCTAAGAGCCGAGGTGGCCCAGTCGTTAGAACGCGTGCATCTTATCCGATGATTTCGGGTTCAAACCCAGGCAAGCACCACTTTCATGTGCTTAATTTGTGTTTATAATTCATCTCGTGCTCGGCGGTGAAGGAAAACATTATGAGAAAACCTGCATGTGTCTAGTTTCAACGAAATTCTGCCACATGTGTATTCCACCAACCCGGATTGAAACAGCGTGGTGGTATATGCTCCAAACCTTCTCCTCAAAGGGGGAGGAAGCCCAGCAGTGGGAAATTTACAGGCTGCTAATGTAAAAATATTTATCTGGTATGATAAAATCAACAACTACTTCTTCTTCAATCATTTATCTAATGTCAACTTTTTCACGGTTTAAAATTATTCGCAAAGTGCTCTAACGATATATTTTAGCTACGAAATTATTTAACATATTTACTACATAAGTTATTTATATTAACAACTACATATATCAAAATTAGTTTGTTATGCTCTAAGGATAAATTATTAATTGGGATTTGACTATCAAAAACGTATATTTGACTAGCAACCCGAACTTACTTCGCAGGGTTAAAATTAAGGATTTAAAGTATATCTTTTACAATACATTAATATACAATATACTAGTTTACAGTCACGACTTCATTCGTATGGAGGTCGTTAATAGTTATTGATTTTAGCAGACGTCCATGTCCTTCCCTAGGATTAAAGCGATCTCAATCAATTAATCACATTAAATTCAGCGGTTTCTTTTTGAAATCAGAACATATAAACAGAGACTACGTATGTAGTTTCTCATTTCTAATATTAGTATGGATTATAATATATTCTCAAACATATCTTATATAGTACTCTAGCATCAAACACGTCATGCTCTGATTATGTTTTTGCAATACGTACTATTTATTTGTACTCATCATATTTGTAAAACAGTATTTTTTGGGCAGCAATATACAAAACTTATTATTATATTCTATAAAAATTTCATTTTATATAAGGTTCATGAGAAAACCTTTACCGCCCTTTTTGCTACCTTTATCTGTAGAGGAATGTAATGTATCAAACGAGATACGTCCCAATTACTCAAATATAAAAAGTTCCGCTGAATGTAGATTGTCATTTATCAAGGTCCTAAGATATATAAAAAGCTTAATATATTCAGGTGGCGCTAAATTTCTTTAGTTATCTGTTATTACATCATCACAATTAAATCGTCCATCGAAATAAAATCTAAATATTTCATTTAATAAATTGAACTTAAATATCATACATATAACTTTCATGTATTTATTTAATTTTAACATATTGACCATCCCGCTGCTTGTAGAATGTTGGAGGCTGGTGATTGTGATCTAACTTCACGAATACCAAATTCCCATGGCTGTCGAACCTAAGTCTAGCCGGACATTTCTCATGACCGAACTTTTTGCTGCAGTTCCAGTATCTGTTATCACTGGTTGTCCTCGCGAATGTGTATTTCTGGAGGAGCAGCAACGGCTTCTTTGCTTGAGCTACGCGAATGAACTCGTAATACAACCCTGAAAGAAATATCTTCTTTTATTTTGTACTTCCTTTTATATAAAAATGTATCTATATATATATATTATATGTAGAACTTATTGAAACAAACGATGAAGTTTTTACCACAACCTACAAGCAGCATGATTTATAGACTGACATTTTACAGTGCCCGCCATATTTGTTTACTGTGACGTCATTTACTATGACAGTACCTAAAAATTAAAAGTCATTAATAATTATTATCTAATTAAACTAATTTATCGTTAGCATATTCATTTTATTTACATTATTCAAGTTCTGTAGAAAGGATCACGAATATATACAAAGAAATATATTACAACAGCTTTATATCTAAAACTTAGAGTAAATAATTCCAAATATCTCTGAATTTTTTTATACATAATCTATACTTTTTACTATGTGTAACACAGTTCAGTCATAATAGAAGACCAAAAAAGAACAAAATTACATTGGCAAGAAATATCAAAAATAAAAACATGATATTAATATCTTAAGAGATTTATTAAAACAATGAGCATTCATTCATTTTGTTTACTAAATAATTATTAAAAAAAAACACGTTTAATTATAAGTACACCGTCATGTGAATCGACCATACGAACAATTACTTATTTATAATAATAAAAGTTAAACTTAGTCCGAAAATATAATTATTTTACATATATTTGTTAAAAACCCTTGAACCGTTTTTACCAATCACAAAAATAAACACTCTGCTTTGAATGATCTATGGGATTGTCAGAAGTGTCAGAACTCTATCTCAGTTAAAACTGCTACTTAACGGACTAAAATTTAAAGTACTAAGATTTATCCTTAGCAGATTATCAAATGGGCCAACCGATAGTCAGTGGTCACCACCGCGCAAAGACGTTGGCACTGAAAGACATATAAACTATCTCTTACAGCGTCAATGCGTCATCGACCCTCAAACTCAAACAACAAGACGACGTGTCCCTTATGCCTGTGTACACTGGTTCACTCTTCAAGCCGAAACAAAACGATACTCAGTATTGTTGTTTGGCGATAAAGTATGTGATAAGTGGATGATACCAATCCAGAGAGGCATCACAAAGCCCTACAACGTATAAAAATTGAAATACAATGTATTGATTGCGGGTTATTCTGTGTTGACAGCCATCGCTGGGTGGCTGTGTTCAAGCGAAACATTAATGACATTCAAGCCTATGTCGTCCATTTTGACTTTAGCGCGGCAATTCCTTGAAATCCTCTTTGAACAATACCAGCTATGAGATTTTTTATTCATTTTGACAAACGTATTACCCTCTAAGTACAAAACGCGTCCTCCACGAACTGTCTCAAAGAACTCAAAGGTATAATCTGCAATGAAGATGTAACACTTTTTATAAATAATCGTATATACATGCAAACCAAGAGAAGCGAAAGCTACTTACTATACGTAAAACTACTTTCGTCAAGATAGTGCGAGTACATCTTGATGAAACAAATAAAACGCATGCAATTTAACATTCGTGTCAGAAGTAACTTCTTTAGGCTAATCATTTCATTTTGAAACGTTTTACCCAAATTTAATCATAAAATATACTTCCCGCTCAATGAAGTTTTGCTTCAAAAATAACCATAAGGCCATGCGAGATGCAAGAAAGCAACAAAAAACGATTGCTTTTAATTATTTCGCTTCGATTATTCAAACTGCAATGCTATTGACGACCTCCGTGGTCCCGGGTTCGATTCCAGGCCGAGTCGATGTAGAAAAAGTTCATTAGTTTTCTATGTTGTCTTGGGTCTGGGTGTTTGTGGTACCTTCGTTACTTCTGATTTTCCATAACACGAGTGCTTCAGCTACTTACATTGGGACCAGAGTAATGTATGTGATGTGGTCCAATATTTATATTTATATTATTCTGTAAGAACTGCGATATATCGTATCTCACTCGTGAAATGTACTTACTTACTTAAGTTGTTACTTACGTAAGTTTCGAATTCGCTCTTACAGATTAGATCTACAGTGGGCAATTATACTACCTTGTATTAGTTATACGTTCTCGATTTTACTCCGACCTCACTTCGACAATACCTCACAAAAAAAACTTAACTTAATCGTAACTGAGGGCCAACTACGTATACATATCGTTAGAGTTAAAGTATACAAAGCGAATAGTTTTAAAACCTTTTTAGTTACCTTTATTATTTTATAATTAAATATTTCATCCAAGCCTGTATTAAAAAAAATAAACCCTCGTACCATCCGTTTAAGTATATCCTCTTTGCGGCAAAAACAAACATTAAATTGTTGTGCTTTTTAATACCTTAAATCTTACTCCGGTGGCGCCCGTAACAAGTTTCCTTCAAAATAATAATCAATAATAGAGAATTATAACATAACATATATTTATTTACATATATACAAATACCCAATTAAAGTTCGTACATCAATACAAACCACATATAAAATTCTCATCTAATTATAATTCTAATATATTTAAAATCATTAATAAAATTGTACTCTGTCTTATACATTATATTTACAATGAAAACTTAAAACATTGAATATAACTATCTAAGTATCTATCTTATTTAATAACACTATGTTTTTCTCCATAGTAACAGTACTATGAGACCATTGGCGAGGAATGGACACTTTTTTCTACTATTGCATTTTCACATACAGCCCGTTAGACATCTTTCTGTATATAGAAGGAGCATGGTTATGATACGTGTACGCGTACTCGATTCGTTGACGTTTATCCATCTTCAAGTACGCCCCACAGTCCATGCTAACCTTCCTCGAACACTGCAAAGTGCGTCCACCTTTCATGTGAAACGAGTATGTATAATCTCGGAACAAAATGACAGATTTGTTTCCTATCATCGGCAGTATTTCGTAATTGTAACCTGAAATTATATACAACTTGAAATGCGTTTTTATTATGTAAAAATTACATTCATAGTCAATTATTGTCGACATTTAAAAAAAAGACAATATTTATAGAAAAATATACAAATTTATTCATAATTTTGTAAAATATGTTTAAAGTTTAGAAGTTTTTATAACGCTTCAAGGTAATCCAAATACTTCTTACAATAATAAAAAATGTTTGCAGTAATTTTCAAGGGATTTGCGTAAACCTATAATAACAATTTACAACAACCAAAAGATTCCAGACAACTCTTCACATAAGAAAAAGTTTTAAACTTGTTCTACCATACGGCGACAAAAGCATAACCTCAACCTCGAAAGAACTTAGAAACAAGCAACTATATTAGAGACTCCTTAAAAAATCACAAATGTGCAACCGGCAAGAGACTTTAATTGGTGTAAATAGTATTTTTCCTATGTTTGTAAATATTGAGCGATTACGGATCGAGCAAAAAGCAAAACTTTATAAATTATATAAATAGTATTCCTCTTAAAAATTAACACTAAAATATGATCAAAGCTAAGATAATTTTGATAGGAAATTTTATTATCTTTAATTTGAATAGGATTTCAACTGTGTTTGATCCACAATTCTTTTAAATACTGATATATATTTGGTATCATCCAGACTGGATGATTAACTGAACTGGAATAATTTAAGCCGGCCAGCCACTGTATATCAAATATATTTTTTCACACATATAATATGTAAACGCCTTTATTATGGCACACTTACACTTTACACATAACACATATACATTTCTGGTTATTATAAACCAAATATAGACCGTAGTAAAAATACAGTAAAAATCTAGCCTTTTGTTTTAAATACAATTTCAGATGATTTCATGGTAGAAGGAACAAATCAATTATTAATTATCCAACTAGATAATGACATGATGACGACAGACTTTTATTTAATAATATATTAAAATATTTAAATATCCAAGAAATATTATCAAAGTACAGATAACTAATAGAATAAAGTATGTATCAATCGAAAACGTTAAAACTTTATTTAAAATAATAGCAAACATTAGTTAAAGATATGTCAATCAAGTTAAGGACTTCAATACTTTAAAAATTAAGTACAGTTCCCGGTTTGATCAAAGTGCTCCTGCCTAATTTCAGACATAGATTTCCCTAGAGTTATAAATAAACCATTACATGTATCTTTTACGTCCAGGAAACATCATTATTATAAGAATGAATTTTAACAATTGTTCCATCAGATGTCCTTTCCAGGTGTGGAGGTGGATGATTGTGAACGAGATAATGTTTGATGATAAGCCTATTCTTAAGTCCAAGCCTGGCTTTGCAGCCAACTTTGCTCTTCCTTGAGCAATAATAAGTGTTCGGATTCCCGCCTTGTATTGAAAATGTGTATCCTTCAACTAAAATGAGATTTTGTTTTCCCTTATAAGATGGAAGTATGTCATACTGTAAATAACCTGAAATTTATTGGAAATTATAACAATTTAGTTTACATATCACTATGTAACGAATTGATGAGAGCATATCTCATACATTTATATGATAAAGCATTTTCAAGTTGTCTACCTGAATCTCAACAATCCGAAGATAAATCGTCGTTTACCTCAAAATGAGTTTCAAAAATCGGACGTATTTTGAGATTTTGAAAAAATTAAATACAATTATTTATATAAATAATTTAATTTATTTTTTATGTTTTTACTATTTTAATTTGTTATAAATATTCGAAAATAAATAGCAAATCTATTGCTAACTTAATTATAATATTCCTTGAGCCTGGTAAATTCGATGGTCAAATCGATGAACGTGGTTGAACCATGAAATCTTTTACAATTGACATAACCATAAATATTAAGTATGGCAATCAATCGTGAAACGTATCAGAGAATAGATTCTTTTTTTAGACCATTTATCTTATAATTCTCTGATCTTCAATTAGTGAAGTGAAAAGATTGAAATCGACATTGAATACAAAAACTTCAATGTAAAAATTTTCTTGATCACGGTCAACAAAAACATGTGTCTAATGATCGTTTTTGATGATCTGTTCTGGTACTTGATAATCGACGTTTTAACCTTTTAAAACTAGAATCCCTTTCACATACAAATATCTTCAGATATTCTTATACTTTAATTGATTTTAAAATACATCCCATCCTTGGTTTTGTAGTATGTTGGAGGTGGGTGACAATGTTCAAAATAACCGCCAATTATATTCCCGTCATCGTCTATAACAAGCTTAGCATTACAATGACCTCGTTACTGTCTCGAACAGTTCAAATGTCTTTTGTCGTTTTTAAATGAAAATGTGTACTGTCGATACATTGGTATATCCCCTCGATGTGTTGGTAAGTACTCAAGTTTATCTGCAAAAATTTGGTACAGATTTGAAGATTAGAAGATTTTTCAAACTATTTCTTATTTATACAGGACATCATATATTTTATATTCCTTGCCTGCCCAATAAAAGTTAATGCTATGTTTATTTTACAAATGGAAGAAGAATTTCAAGTGTTTTTTTTTTTGATCCAGTTTGAATAATAAATACTTAAATTTATCTTCACTTATAAATGAAAGGAAAAATTAACAAGAGTCTAAATATTTTTATTTCTACAAAATAGTCTTATAAAAACTTAACAATATTGCGTAAGGTATAATGTCATTTATAAAATTCAATTTCTCTTTTAAGATGTTTATTGGTTTTTCTATGTCTTTCAATGTCCACGCCCACACATGTACGCCCAGCACTCGCCTGCACAATTTACAATACACTTTACCCTTCTCCTCCAAAGGTTCAATCCAAGGATAATCATCTAGCCAAGACTCTTTGAAACTGCACATTCGCTTCTCTTTCTTCGCTATAGAATTTAAAGCGAAAATTTTGAAAAACCCCTTTCCTGAAATATTATGTTGTAAAACTTTAATGATTTCAGATGAATTTGAAAAGAGCAAAAATCATCTGAAATAAACTCTTCTATCTGTTATATAAACCAAAGAAGTTCATTGTTTTCGATGAAATAAAGTATTTTCTGATAATTAAACCAAAACTAGTTCGGATTTTTGGTAGCAAGCTATTTCATTTTGTTAACCTTACTACCGCTATTATCAAAACTACAGCGTCGCAAAGAACATTTGGAGTATTTGAATATTAAGAATGTTCAAAAACATATAACAAAAATGTCCTCCTAACTGATTTTCATCTGTATATCTTAATTCAGACAAAAACTATAAAATATACTTACCTACGTTACTTTTGTTAGTTCGACTAGTGTCTAGCTAAGGAGACTCGAGTTCCTAGAGTCAAACCTAAGTTCCAGCCAATACAATTTGTTCATTGATTCTGGAAAAAATATTCAGTAGCATTCCAAAACCTAGAAGTTAACTTGAACTCTCTCCGATTGTGTCCGATTACCTTCGGATTGGTTTTTGGAGTAACCTGTGTTTGCGCATTCAATCAAGCACTATAATAGTCTGCGTAGTTGGCTATTCTCCGTTAAGAATATCCATCATGACCGAAATCGGTCAAGAGGATATAAAAATATTATATTTATATTGAACAAAGGCGCAAACTTTATTTCGTCACTCCCATAGTTCAGCAAATCGTAGCGACGAGAAGAAGACTAGATGAAACAAGACGAAAGCGAGAAAAGTAATGTAAATGCCTGTAAATTTTCTACTGCTCGGCTAAGCCTTCTTTCTCTTTGAGGAGAAATTTTTAGAAGGTACTTTCATCACGCTGCTCCAACGATTTGATGTATACACATTTGGCAGAATTTCATAGAAATGACTATATATTATTATAAATAAAATCAAATAGTAATTAGAATCTGCCGTATATTTTTAATCCGTTTTTAGATTAAATACTCGGACATTAAAGTAACAGTGCGGAAACTCTTATATCTAAACCTAACACTCAGTCTTATTGCAGTCTGAGATGCAGAGAGGACAGCTGGTAAATTTTTGGCCCAGAAAATTGGAATTGTGATTCAAGAGGCAAATGCTACTATTATGCTTGCAACTATTCTACACAGTCGTGATTTGGCAGCAGCTTAAGTTCTCAGTGTAAATACTTAAAAAAAACAGCAGCATGCGCTACATCGCATCAAATACTATTGGCAAACATGTTATCCAACGATTTGGTCAATCGTTACTTTACCGCTTTAACAACTTGAAAAACTGTCAAATATTACGACTCGTTATTTTTTCGAACATTAAAACATTATTACCAAGTATAATATTATGACTTATTGTTTTGTGAGAACTATCAACGTGAGAACTATGGAAAGGTGAAATCGTCCGTAGATGGTTATAGATTATAATTTTTTCAATTACTTTGACATACCAACGTTTGATTGGTTGCTTTTAATTTTTTTTTTTTACTTAAACGGATTTAGGGAAAAATTCCGAGGGTTAAAAATCATTTATTTGTAAGCAGTAGTAAGTGTACTAATTTTTCAAACACACTATAAAATTTCACTCAAAATATTTATTAACTAAAATACATATATACTACATTTATTAAGAAATATTTTAAGTGTAAATGAAATGCAAATAAATTTATTTCATATATACAAATAAAAATCTTGTTTCTTTTTTAAGATATCTTGATATAAGTTCCATTAGAACACTTCTGGAAATATGGCGGTCCATGGTTGTGATCAGTTTGAGCCAAAATAATTGAACCATACTGGTTCAATCTCAGTTTCGCCGTGCATTTTGTACTGAATTTTTTTGAACAATACAAGTAACTCTTCGACTTCCCCTGATTACCTTGATAGGAGAACGTGTGACTTCTATACATGACCAATTTTTTTCCATTTTGCAATTTCATAATTTCGTATTCTGTAAAACAAATAGTACTTTAAATATTAATTTATCACATGATTACATTATCTTTATTCACATTTATGTTACAGGATTTAATAAAAGGTCTAATTTTATTGAAGTTTTTATTTAATTCACGACACATCCATGAATATTACAATTCTATATAAACTTACAAATAAATGATAAATTGAAACAAATACTTTAAAAAAAAAGTGTAAAATTATAAATTAAAGTCATTTTTTAATCACAGTCAAAACAATTTAAATAATATAGATAACAAAGTTTATCACGAATAAGTCTTTTAAAAAGTCTTAATTGTTATACGAGTATATGGCCTTATATGCTATGATACGAATAGTTATATGCAATACGTTATACATAGATGAGATCAAGTAAAGTGGCAAATAGTTCACATTCAAAATGCTAATTTTATGAAGCTAATTTTTACATGAAAACGTTTATAAAATTGTTAGCAGCCCATTGCAATTATTTTACCAAAAATAAAGATTTAATTTTTCTAAATCCAAATGTCAAAGACTTTCGGACACAGTTCGCTTTCCATTTGATTTGTAATTTACAAATATCTCTTTTCAGCGGAAGGTTATGGAATAAAATAAACCTTTGTACCAAATTTCAGACTCCTGGAGGCGATAGTTTTGTTTGATCATACATAGTTAGGACAAACGATTTTATAACTATAAATTGTAATATTTCGCCTATTCCCTATTCACGAGGAAAATAGTTTTATTTTACTAAGCACAATTTTATTTCATTATAACTTATATTTTTAAAAATTATAAATAAGTAATCTTCATAATAGCTATAAAAAATTAAGTCCATCCGTCCATCCAGAGGCCTAGGCCAGACTCCACTTGCATATAGATACATATTTACGCACGAGGTCTTTGTAAGTATCGTTCAATTTAAAATAAAACCAATACAACGCCTATTTTTATCAATCATTTGTAGTGAGTTTGTTTCTACGTTACAATATTTATATAGATGTTTAAAATTTAGCACTATGATACAATTTCAGTTAGAGACAAAAAGATAATTCGTAATCTAGTTAAACTGGTAGCATGAATTAAGTTTACGTATTGCATCCAAGGAAATATTTACGACATTAAACTTTAGGGGCAATCAAGTAACAGTATACTACGTTTTCATGTAAAGAGCTTCTGTAGTATTTTCAATACTACCTACCTAATTTATCGTTTTAGAAAAGAGTTTAAGCGTTTTTTTTTTCTTGCGTCCATGACCTACACTACAAATTCTTAAGATCTATAAATATAGAGATGCGATATATGCGATTAATACTTTTTTTTAATTACTTAAGTAATCGATTAATAGACAATTAGACACCAACGTATTGAAATACGAAATTTTTTAAATCCATTCACTACTCCTACTACTCTAGATATTGAAAAGACAATAATAATACGACACATAGATGATTTTAAAAACCTACGCTAAGAAAAAGTCAAAAAACTTTATGACTAGAGATAAGTCCGCACGAACGACCGCCGGCCAGCTTCGCACGGGTATAATATCGTAGCATTGCATACGAAACACTTATAAAGAATTGAGAAAATCCATTAAATGCAGATCAGAGATCATTTAACCACAGAGACATACGCGCTTGTATTAAGGGTAGCACACATCAGACCAAGAGATGCGAACGCAACGACGAAATGTTTTTGTGATAGTGGTTCTGACTGATCACAATGCTCCCTTTGCTATTTTTTGATTTAATACTTTTTAGGGGCCAGAAGAGAATTAAGTATTTCGCAGACACGTTCATAGGGATCTTTCTTCGGCACCTCCGGTTTCACTTCGAACTTTTCAGGATTTTCACGTCTGTATTGTCTATAGTGTCGGATGAAAGGGCTGTCTTCGTCCTTATCTGATGAAGAAAAATAGGTTAAATGTATTCTGAAAGACTTAATTATTTATTATCATTAAAACATTTTCATTGAAAATCATATTAAAAACTAAACGTAACTACGCCGCTAGAGATCCACTTCAAGCATCGCTCAAGAAACTGATTGAAACTTCAAGTTGGGATTTGAAAATTTGATATGATTTTCAAATTATTTTATTTTTAACGTCTTAATTAACTATTATATATATTAACTGTATAAATAGATTAGACTTAAGCAACATGGGTCCAAAAATTTAATAATGTCAAATATATCTTGATAAAAATAATAAATCAGTTATTTATAATTATAAACTTTATTGAAAAAAAATATTATGACATTTTATGACAAAATAGAAGCTCATTTGTCATATCGAAACATTTCTAGAATATTTGTTTTTTATACATAACTACTGTAGCCTCCGATAGACCAGCATAATACATTTAAGAAAAAAACATTCATGTATATGCCATGAGATATTTAAAATGTCGAGATAGTAAAGCTTTATAGACTCTAAAAATAATCAATTATTACATTTAATTGACTTATTTTAAAAGTAAAATCAATAATTAACTTCAATAGGCATATTTTTGTGTCCAAATAATCGGTTTGATACCACATGGCGAATTACAACGAATACTCAAAGAACGCAACGTTGTAGAGCTGGATATGTCAACACATAAAATGGTTTAAATTCTGAACATTTTGCCATCAGATGTCCGATACATCTGTGGCGGATTGTGGTTGTGATTCCCGCTAATATCGAGCAGCTTTCCATCAGCTGATGTTTTCAACCTGACCTTACAGCCAGCTAGCCTCTTCGAACACTGCCACGTCACATTCTTGTAAACGTTCACGTAAGTATAACCCTTAAACAATATCAATGTACCTTCTCCACGATTAGTTGGAATAAATTCTATTTCATCTGAAAGAAAATAATTCATTACGTCATAAAAACCACATTCGTGCATACGAGAACAAACAACAGAATACTTACACAGACGAATTACTGACAATTAATATTGTGACATTATGTCCAAATTCTCATAAATACAATGCTGGAAATAAAACTACATAAGCTTCAGTAAGTTTATTTATTACATAAATAGTCATTTTGATTTTGCAAATTTTGAAAAGAATTAATCTATAAATAAAATAAAATTATGAGACAAGATGTTGTTAAACTTTTTATATCTACTTGTATAAACGACTATTTTCACGAACGTTCCTAAAATTAAATAAACATTTAAACACATACTTTATAGAAAAACTTTAATCACAACGCAGTTTGCATTTGCAAGCGTCACTTCACCTCATACTAACGCGCGCCATGACTTCCAAAATACAGCTTAACAATAAGCATTACAGGTAGCATGGTAACGTCGAAAAAGTTACATATATCAAGAATTGGAAGAAGACAGATTAAAAAAAAAGAAACATGTAGCTAGAGTATTATTATAATCCATTCGAAACCGCCATCCAATGAATACAGCGACGTAGCTTACGGCAGACACAACATAAACCCGTTCATGCAGCGGGCGATCGCTTGCAAGTCCTCCGGCTGACTATTTCCACGATCGATTACAATCACCCACTGCGACCAGCCGTCGCACGACAACACACGACGGCTCTCCTAGCGCTTGCGATTTTGCCCACGCAGCCTGTAGATGTCATCTTCGATTTTTCTATTTTAGTCGCACGGCAGGTATACAAACGGATATTAATACCAATTGTTTTATTTAAACCTTTAAGATCTGTCCATTGGCGGTACGAAAAAGACTTGGAGGCGGATGGTTGTGATGGCCTTCAATATTTAATAGTTGACCATCTGATTTCGTTGTCAGCTTGACTTTACATCCGCCCTGTTTTTTAGAACAATACCAGCGATTCTTGCTGGTCATTGATGCAAATGTATATCCTTTATATACTAGTAAACTACCTTTACGGTTACTGGGTATATATTCTATTACATCTGAAATATTTCAAAATTACTGTCAATGAAAATGTTTTATAATAAGTATGAATGACTTAAAAAGTCAAAAATACCTTAAATTAAAAATAAATAACATCATTCAATTTAATTTAAAAAATCCATTAAATTTAAAATAATTTAAGAGAAAATTCGATAACAGTCAGTCGTAATATTTTTTCGCACCATCGAATAAATTTGCACATAAGGACCGTATTGTACAGAAATGTTCCACCCACAGAAACACTACTAGAACTTGTTAAGATTTAAATGGAGAATTTAATCTAGTAACAATAACCCTGTTAAATAAGGTTATGTGTATTATTTTAAAAACCTTTTAATATAGTTTTTCCTATTATTTGTTTTGAAAATAGGCTTTCATACATTCTAGATACAGTTATATAGAGCCCCTGGATAATTTGTAAACTAAAAACTTCGTACGTTCGAAAGTTGATCAAATTCCTTTATGTAATATTCCCTTTAAATTCTACACAATTTTAAAGAAAGAAAGTCCAAGTTTGCTCCCTTTTACGTGTAGTATATGTTTTAACAAAATATACATTGAAGCTCTTTGTTTCCGTCAGCCATTTTCAATATTATACGTTTATACACACGCACAGCAAAGTTAGGAATACAAATTCAGATAAAACAATCATCAGACATAAAAAAATCAAATACAGCCCGAACATCAAAATATGTATGTTTAATTATTAGGTATCAGTTGTAAAATAATTTGATTAATACTACATATAATAAAATAATATTTTAATAAACTTTTTTGATATTACTAATTGTCCTCCGATATTTCAAAACGATTTAATCGTTTTCATAATTGCAACTTGAAATGCATTCTGTAGACTTCTTTCGAATGCTTCTGGATCATTTAAGCAAAAAATTGTTTCTTTTTTATTTTTTAAACCCAAGCCACGTGAAACATCTATGCAAAATAATTATTTTTAAATCTTAGTTCCTATTTTCTACTGAAAGTCTGGAATTGTTTCTGCTTTTTGAATCTTTTTTTTTTATAATTTTTGGTTGCTATACTCCCATAAATAGCTCTTCTGGACAAAATGAAATGAGACCTTTTATATGAGAATACTTAAGATTTTTAAGTATTTGGCCACGATACCTTATTTATTTTTTTTGGTTTGGATACTTCTGTATAACACGTATCATATAGTACATAAACGAATAATATAAATAACAATTTTAATCAAAGATTAAAACAGAAAAGTCGTTTAAAAACATATAATATATATGATTAATTATAACACGTAACATGGATTCAATTATTTATTAACGATAAAGTCTAGCCACTCGACCATCGCTGGTCTTGTACAGTTTAGGCGGATAGTGATTATGCTCTCCGGTACATTGTAATAGTTCTCCTTCAGGTGTTGTGATAATCTTGGCCTTGCAGCCTGACACTCTCTTCGAACAGTACCACCTAGTTTTGTTATTTGTGTGCATGTGTGAGAATGTGAATCCTTTATATATGAGAGAGAAGCTAGTTCCGCGAGCGTTTGGCGTTATCACAAGATTATCTGCAAGAATTTTAGTTTATAGTTACATTTGCAAAACGTACACGTACTTTTCTTCATCGTTTTGTTTGTTGTAAATACGACAGGATTTTGAAAAATTATATAGAATGTATAACGATTAACAAAGATTTAATTCTTTAAAATAATTTATTAGAAAATATTGTTTTGTACCGAGAAGAATAACTATATCTTAATATAACCTTTGTTTGAAACAAATACAAAAGTTGACAACAGAAGAAGAACTGCATTAACTTGTTTTTTTTAACTCTTTCTTTCATAATTACATACCAACAAAAGCCGGCAAACACTGCCATACCTGTTTGTGTATATTTATTGTCAAGGCGACCGGATGAACGGTATAGAAATAGATGTATTGTTGATCTAGCGTCAAGTTACAACTAAGTTTATAGCATAAAAATATTCACCATTAATATTGACATATCCTTAGTTCAAAAAATTTCTAAGTCACAGATATACCAATATTAATTTCTATATTAAAGGTTGAGAGTATCCCTCACCATAAAACTCAAATACCAAGTACAACATCAATACAAATAACCTATAGCTGATTGGATGTATGGAATAATGGGTTAGTGGGGGTTCCCCCTTTAGGTGAGCCTGCACTGAAATTTAATACACGCTCAGCGCCCACATCCATGTTACAGACAAAACCCACACACAGAGCCTAGACTACGTTTGCTTTAGTTATACGTATCGCTTTTTACCATTTAGCTTGATATGTTTATCGTTGTTTTGACACTGCAACTCAAATAATCTTCAAACTCTGTGTACTTTTCCATCAACTGTTCTATAAAGTGTTGGAGGTTGATGATTGTGACGAGATTCAATGATTGCAATCAAATCTCCCTCAACGGTTGTCCGAAGTTTTGCTTTACACCCTTTCGCCTTTTTAGAACAATACCATCGTGTTTTGCTGCGCATATGGGCGTATGTGTAACCCTTATATATAAGAGTGAAACCCTTGCCGCGATTACTTGGTATGAATTCAAGAACATCTGCAAAAATATTAAACATTATTTAAACGGTACAATCATTATTATTTCGATAATCACTGACCTCTAACGACTTTTGACCTTATAAACCCTGTTATTCATCAATTACCATAGAACAAATAAACTTATACCATATTGAATAATACTAGAATATTTGTTTAATAACATTTATATTAATAATTACAATTACAAATATGTACTAGATTTTTTTATAATTCATCGCAACTTAAAAAGTTTGCCGTCGGGTGTTCTATACAATGACGGTGGGGGATGGTTGTGATGAGCTTCAGTTACTTTTAACAACTCTCCCTCATTAGTGGTGATCAGTCGAGCCCTGCAACCAGCTTTCTTCTTAGAACAATACCATCTAGTTCTGTGGGTCATATGTGCGTAGGTATATCCTTTGTATATAAGTATCATGCCCTTACCACGATTACTGGGCATGAATTCCAATACATCTGCAAAACGATATCAAAGTATGAACTCAATTTCGTTAATTCGACATTTTGGAATACACCACCACACATTAGCTTCCTCATGCTGGATGTAAGTCACGTCAAGTTTAAGTGAGAATCTTCAACTGATTGATGAATTTAACTAATTATATTTGGAGTATAATATCTACGTCCAGTATAGATGTGCATCTTTTATTATATTAAATATATCGTTGCAGTTTTATTAATTGAATGAAAGGAGACTGTCCTTGGACTGAAACGTTAAACTTTGCTCGTCCATCATAAAATTCAAAAGTGCCTAAAAATTATTACATCACGAGAGTTGATTTACTATGACGTACAAAACAGGGAAACATGTTAAAATTTTTTGGTACTATTTAATAAACAAATTTTAAGTGCAGTTAACATGATTCACGTAAACCTTTTTGTTGCTTAATAGTGTATATATTGTGTATGAGTACTTAGTTATAAAAAATATATTTAAATTATTATTCTATGATATCTAAAGACAATATTACACACATCCTTTTCTAGATAATCTGATGTCATTTTCTTATTATTTTATTATTTATACATTCATATTCCAACCGATGTACAAATACGAGTCTAATTAAAGAGTCATCAGTTGTGAAAAGAAACTTCAGTATCTATGATTTGCGAATAATTTTATTATAGACTTTTTGTTATTACATTATAGTACAGATAGGCTCGAACCAACTATCAAACACCCCACCGCACGATACATATCGAATCGAAATCGATTGTTCTTGTTCTAAAAATATAACGTAATTTATTTTTACAGCCTATGAACTTTTCCATCATTGGTTCTATACAGCGTAGGCGGTTCGTGGTTGTGATATGATTCAAGAACTTCAACCAAAACACCTTCAGCGGTAGTGCTGAGTCTTGCTTTACATCCTTTTGCCTTCTTAGAACAATACCAGCGTGTCTTGGTGTGTATGTGTGCATATGTGTGCCCCTTGTATATAAGTGTGATACCTTTCCCACGATTACTTGGTACAAATTCTAAAACATCTGCAAATGATTTCATTATTGAGTCAAAAGTAATATTTATCGAATATTATTTATACTTGTATTATTTTTCTAGAACATTCTAGGACATCAAAACATTAAACCTGATACATTGTTTGATATAAAATTTTTTGCAACTAATTTAATATTTTTCTTGACCTTTTCAGGAAAACAATAGAAATAAATATTTAGTCTTGCGAACAAAGTTCTACTTTAATTTGCTTTCAATAAAATCTATTTTAGAAGCCTTAGAGAGTTCAAAACACTCAACCCTATTAAGAAGATTTCATACTTAAAGCGTTGTATAACATTATAAAAAATTAAGTAAACGTTCAAATGAAAAAAAAAACTGTAATTAATAATAAAAATATATTCTATTAAATAACATTGTTTATCTCTTACGATCCGATTTACTGATTAAACTCCTATGTGGCGAGATAACCTATGAACTTTTTTGAAAGCAATTCACAAGGACTTGAATTGATATCATTTGTTAACCAATAGCTAAACTACAGTACTAACAAAATGAATTTCAAATTACTAACAGTATTTAAAACGGGGTATTTACCATGATTTTTATTTAGTGGAGCTCGATATTTCGACATCTAAAAATAAAAAACATGGTAAATATCCCGTTTTAAATACTGGTAGTAATTAAAATAACCATGTTAATATAGCATTTCAAATTAATTATTAATAAAGCCACTATCATAACATTATTAGGATATATTATTTAATAATAAATAACGAATTATATTTAACATAAACATATATGTTTACTCGCAAAAAATGCAAATGTAAAGCTACATGAATATAATGTACTGACTTTAATAATTTATTACATCGTACTTAAATGTAATATGCAATTAAAATATAGGCTTAATGTAACATTTCTACCAGCCAAACTGAATGTAAGAAACGGTTTTTACAAACAAATAAATGCACAAACAAAAGTAACATGTTTTATTTCTTAAATAACTATAATACTACATCACAACCACTGCTCACGTGAATTTATTTTATAAGGATGTATTTACCCTTACTCGAAATGTGGTACCTTGGAGGCACGTGATTGTGTTGATTAAACGCAAAAATTATTCTACCGTCTTCACCGAGTCTGACTCTAGCTTTACAGCCGATTTTTCTTTTAGAACAATACCAGTATCGACGATTTATAGTCTGAGCGAACGTGAAACCTTCCAACATTAACAATTTGTGCTTCAGACCGGTTGGTATCAAGACATAACCTGAAAGTGACAAATATTTAGTATATATATTTCACCCACTAAGCTGTTTAATACATTTTGAAATTATAATATAAAATATAATATTGAAATACAAACGTAACGGTGAAAGACTACGTGGAAGAGAGTACAGAGTATCTTACACAAACAATTGGAGGAAGAATATAATTTATGTCTTACCTGTACCTTCCTATATGGATGTACACACAACCCAAACACCTACTTTTATATATATTTTATTATCAAGGAAAACTTTAACTAATTAAAAAGATACTATTCCGTTTATATCCTTTATTAAATTAAATATTATTATCTTAAAAATTTCAAAGTAACGTTTAACCTTAACAACAACAACTTAAGTTTATTTTTACATTATAATACAAACAAACTTTATGTATATTAAAAATAATAATGTAATTTATATTAAATATAAATATACATTTATATTGCATATCGGCGACTACAGCAAAGGAAAACAGGAAAGTCTCTGCAATTACAAAAAGTTCTTTCTTTCTTCCTTTCTTTTTTTTTTTGAAGAATTGCAAATGTTGCATGTACAAAAATTGCCAACTATTTTAAAGGAAACGCACTATGGTGACGTTCTACATTTCTTAAAATTAAATAATGACCACTATCTGTGATGTGTATCTTTGGGGGGTTGTGACAGTGATCTGTCACAGCTGACATGACCTTTCCCTCGTCATTGAGCTTAACCTTTGCTTTACACCCCTTCCTCTTTTGCGAACAATACCAATGTTTCTGCGAGTGCATTTGCGCGAAGGTATAACCACCCATTAGCATCAATTTGTTTTTATATCCAGAGGATATAAACGAATAGCCTGAAAAAAAATCATCGTAATGAATATACAATGTCTTCTAAACTATAATAACTTTATTATTACCAACGAATAAATTAATTATGAGAAATTCCAGCCAGCTTCGAAACATTGCACTTAAACAATAGCTTAAATATGCACTTAATATAAACCCAATGACTTAAATAATCAACAAAAATACTTGCATAAGAAATGTATGAAAGATAATTAATAATACAAACATTTTAAGTTTTATATTTAATCGACTCAACATTAAAAGTAATCCAAAGAATACTCTCTTATTTATGCTTCTTAGTTATCTTCTACATTGAATATCTTAACTGTGATCTGAAATCATTGGAGTTACTACTCACTTATATAATACTCGTCGAAATTTTCAACTTCAATGTATCAGCCCCTAATTTTTATATAAAATCCATCTGATCCTTGTCGATATACTGGAGGATCATGGTCGTGGTTCACGTCACAGAACACTATGTCCAATTCGTCGACGCTCAGAAAAACTTTTGCTTGACAACCCTTAAATCTCTTAGAGCAATACCAGTGCCGTTTAGTTGTCTGAGCGTAGGTATAACCATTCAGCATTAACAACGTCTTGTTGCCCGGCAGACTTATCATTTCAAAAGCTGCATAATAAAAATAAAATTTTAGTTAACATATTCTAAAAAAAAAATATATCACTGATCCAATTACATTGTGCTGAAAAAATAATACAAAAAGAGATCTTATTTATTATTTATTTATTTCAATAAGTTCACTCAATCTATGTATAATAATGATTTGATCAGTGAGACAAAGTGTAATATTTTTCCTAGAGATGAGCTCGAATCTGTGACAATATAGTAAATTATTCCGTCTCATAATTTGTGATCGAAAATCAACCACTAATTTTCACATATTGTCCCGAAGAAGCGTGCGCGTACACGGGCGGTTCGTGATTATGTATATTGTCACAAAAATCTAATTCTGTCTCATTGCAATTTAAGTAAGCCCGCGCTTTACAACCCTTTCCCTTCTTCGAACAGTACCAGTGTCGTTTGTTAGCCTTCGCAAAAGTGAAGCCGTTTATCATGAGCAATCTTTTATTTCCCCGCAGTGTTATGAACTTGGAATCATCTGCAAAGAAATATTCCGACATCTGTCATTTACTTCAGAAATAATATTCATAAATATAAAATATTTCATTTAACAGTATATTAAGTCGTAACCGTCATATGAAAACAAAGTTATTTACTAATAGACAAAATACGTTTGACCAACAAGATATTAAATAAAAAACTGTGTCTAATCTTTGATATTATTTATTTGACAAACTTTTTCAAATTATTGTTTGTTATTAAACACTTTATAGAGCAAATTAAAATATCATATATCGCTTAAAAGGTAATTTATAATACTCAACATCTGGTTAAAAATGCTTCATAAATAAAAACGTGTCATCTGATTGTGTCGATATGTTGAGACTTGTAAATGGTTCACTACATGTCGGTTTCCTCCTCTCGAGATCAAGGTTACTCAACTGAAGCGTGCACATGTGGCGGGATTTGATCCAACACTGCATGTGTTGGATGAAAGAAGTCCACTCCAAATGCTTTCATTCACCGCTAACCACGAGATGAGTTATGAATTCAAATCACATAAAATGTAAATGATCATTTAGACACGACATCTTCGGTGAGGATTCATACGTTTTAATCAGTAGGTCGCTTCGACGCCGATAAGATTTAATAAATTACTGTAAAATTATAAATAAACACGTATGAAACAAGCATAAAAACTAAAACTAAACAACTCATTTAAAGGTAAATTGGTACCGGAATACTTATTCGCAACAAAGTCATAACAAACGAAATAATAAAGGTACTTCCATACCAAAGTAATATAAAAGTATCACCAGACGCATATGCCTATATATAACAATTGTTCTAAACATTACGATTAACACATACAATTATACATCATAGCATTACTAAATAATCACAATAACAACAAATACATTCCTCAAATACGCACTATTTGCCCTTCTTTAGTCTTAATATACGCCCTTGGTTTATGAGAATGTCTGTTGTCGAGTTCTGTTACAACGCCATCACATAATCTAAGCCTTGCCTTGCAACTCGGTAGTTTTGCGGAACAGCACCATTGTGTGGTAGTGGACTGTGAAAACGTATATCCTCCAATAAAGACCATGGGCTTTCCACGTTGTGACGTCACAATCCCGTACTTCACCTCTTCATCTTTATCGTCGTCATTACCATTATTATCGTCAGAACCAGAATCTATTAAAACAAACATAAAACTACAAAATGTTAGTCTATGTCGGTTAAATATATTTTTAAATATCAATATTTAAGGTATGGTTATATTATAATAGGAAAGTTCTAAGAAATAAGGAAAATAAAACATAAAGATTATGTAAATATTTAATCACTTAAAACTAGAAGGCATCTTTGTTGCAGTATTTTATGTCAACTTTAATTTCTGTAGCCTCAGGCTATCGAAATTATATTCAATTTATAAAATTAAAATGATATATAAGTCCATAAAACTAAACAAATACAAACTAAAAATTAATATGTATGATATAATAATTTTTAGCTTTTTAGTTCTATGTTTGTAGTTCCTATATACCCTATACTATTAACATACTTTTGTTCTGTTTCGTACGAGTGGCTCTGGTATGGTATCAACCATTCACCAGTTATTTTACCAGCAAACAAATTTTATCTATATCATAATAAGTAAGTAAAGTATTGCCAGTTTCCAGTTCAAAGAAGTAGTAGGCCAGTGTAATTTCACAAAAAATAACATATCAGATTTAATCAGTGGCAACGCGTTTACGGATTAAAAAGGTTACTAATAGATCTGAAAACACGTTACATTTTTAAGACGAAAGACTATGGGTGGAGGGGATCAGTTATAATTTTTCTACATTTACCCGTTTTCTTTCGGAATATCAATAAAATAAGAAATAGAAAATAAGAAATAGAATATCAATAAATACAAGAATACATAACTCCATTAATTGTGGTTCCGTTAAAACCACGATTTTTTTTTTAAAAAGGCGTACATTAACAAGGGAAATTAGAAAGGGTTACATTTTTTAAACCTATTTATATTGAGTATATACCCTCATATTTAAAACTTAACATAATTGAAGGGTCGCAAAAGGCACTAAGCACCGAGTAAAAAAAAAACTAAAATAATCGAAGTAACATTGAGTACGATTGTTTAAGAACACAAATCAGCGATAGAATCTGACTTAAACATTTATAAGGTAGACAGAGGATCGGCTTTGTGTCTTTCTTAAAAAAATATAAATTCCTCTTTAGATTTCCAGTTCTGCGCTTTATAATAATAATAAATATACATGAAGTCTCAAACACACACGGTAGCCAAAAAGATAAAGTTCTCGTTGATACTCGTAAAATTATTATTCTTCTCTGAATTTGTTTTCAAATTAAGTGAAATTGTTTTAATCTATTGAAATTGATATCCTCTTTATCTCCTCTAAAATCTGAAACACTGGCCGGTCTGTGTTCGAAATATCTTTTTAGGTTGATGATTGTGATTATTAAGATAAAGTTCGATGCGGCCTTCTTTATTTAACTTAAGCTTCGCTTTACAGGACGGATGGTGGGTGGAACATATCCAACGATAATGACCACTTCTAGCATAAGTAAAACCTTCCACTAAAAGGAGATCCCTTCCTCTCTGAGATTTCACAACATCGTATTGCAATGTGCCTAAAAATTAAGCAAATTCAAATTAAATATCTTGCTTTATGCATTTATATTAAAAGTTGTCTTTGATCAAACGAAATATCCAAAAACTTATAAACTTATGAATAACTAACAAGTAGAAAAATGATATATATATATATTATTTATTTAAAAAAAACAAGTACATCATATTTTATGCCACAAAATGATTTAAAGAAAACACTTAAAACCTATCTAGCTTTCAAACGCGACGTATTTCTCCATTCTGCATTTGTATAAATTTTTCTTGGTAATGATTGTGATTTCCGGATATGTTTGATAATACTCCATCAGGTCTTCGACTGATCTTCGCTTTGCATTTCGGGTATTTTGTGCAAATCCATCGACTGTGGGTTTTTCGGGAAAATGTGAATCCATTTAGCAGAATCAAATCCTTGCCTCTTCTGGATTTAACGAAATCATACTCGATCAATTCTAAAAGTAAATTTGTTTTACTTAAACCTCTTTTAGTTACGGTTTTATTTCTCTAAACTAAAGCTAAACTAAAAGCAATAAACTATTTCGACAAAATATATTTTCGATTGAAAGATCTGTACACTGTTGATAAATCGTTGAAGATTTTTTTGTAGGTTTGTGTTTAGAAATAAAGTACAATTTTTCCTTCTTTATTCGGTTAGAATACATTTATTAACCATGACTGAGACATCGATACACACTGACCACGTTACAACATCGAATAAATTTTGTTTATTGACACATTTAAACAATATTTTAACTTATTTTATAAGCCTCTGTATTAAATAATTTCATTTTTGTTATACCATATGATTTACAATTAAATATTGCTGATAGTATTCAACAGTCTTTAGTACTTAAAGTAACAGCCAGTCAATGTTACACTGCTGGACTGAGGCCTCATCTCCTTTCAAGGAGAGGCTTATTCCACAAGTCTACTTGCCGGAGTTTGAATCCATAATCATCGGTTGAGAATCACGTCTTCTAACCACTGGGTCGACTTAGATTTACTTTAAAACATAAAACCAGTTAAATTAAAGGCAACAAGCTTAAATGTCAACCATTGATAAGTAAATAACACATTAAAAAATATATAGAAATTAATTGTGTGTGTGTGTATCTATAATAATCTCCTTTATTTTCCTCCTATTAATCGTTACTGGCTTTATTCAATAAAAAATAAAAAGACAAGTTAATTGATTGAATAATAACAGTTGCAATATCGTAACCAGTAAAATAGTTCCTCTGATTTGTGAAACAAAGTTTATCGTAACAACCTCTATAGTTTTAAGACCAATATGCTAAGCTATTGTATACATCAATAATTAAAGAAAATTAAAATAAAAAAATAAAAAACAAAAAACAAACACAAACATTATTTGTACGACTCAATTTCTCACTCCTCTCAAGTTATACAAATTCCTTTCTTAAGTTTTCTTATTCTCAAGAGAGTGTTAAGGTGTCGCTGGTTTCAACGCTTTGAGACCTATTGTTGTGGATGGAATAGAACGGTCTCTTTTCTCTTAGAAAAATCATTTATCAGACTACGAGCTACAATCGTCTGCATTGCAAGCTGTACATCAGAGTCCCTTATGGTCGTTTGCCAGCATTTAAATCGAAATTATTTAGATCTTTAAAAGTTGATGTCCTCTTCGTGTTCTTTAATATCTGTAACACTGGCCAACCTTTGTTCGACATATTTTTTTGGGTTGATGATTGTGATTATTTTGATAAAGTTCAATACGATCTTCTTTATTCAATTTAAGCTTCGCTTTACAGGACGGGTAATGGGTGGAACATACCCACCGACAGTTACCACTCATAGCATAAGTATATCCTTCCACTAAAATTAGATCTCTACCTCTCTGAGATTTCACAATATCGTATTGCAATCTCCCTAAAAATTAAGGAAAATTAAATATCAAAAAGTTTTCTTTGGCCAAATACATTGAAATGCAATTTAACTTTTAGATTCTAACAACTCAGAAGTCGCAATATATAACAACATATTTATTTAAAAATCGTACATCATATATAATATCAACATATTTAAATAACATTGAATTACCTAAAATTATACACGAACTATTTCTCCATTCAGCATCTTTACAAATTTTTCTTGGAAGTGATTGTGATTATCTGATATGTTCGATAAGTTTCCATCGCGTTTAAGACTGATCTTCGCTTTGCATTTTGGATATTTTGTGCAAATCCATCGAGTTTTATTTTTCCGTGAGAAGGTGTATCCGTTAAACAGAATCAAATTCTTGCCTCTTCTGGATATAACGAAATCATACGCGAACATGTCTAAAAGTATATTTGTAATATTTAAACCTTTATTAGTTGAATATATGATCTCGTTTATAAAATATCTCGTTTAGTCTTACTGAATATATTGTTGAATGGGTTTTGTACCACTTATTATAAAACAAATTAAAAGCAACAAATTATTCTGATATCTTCGATTGGTAAACATTATTTTAAAATTAGTTATAGCCATTATAGATTATAAAATACTATCAAGTCATGCTGGCCACTGCCGACTGCTATTGTAAATTTTTGAATGAGTTTTATACATATAGTCCGTGAAGCAAGAATCAATGAAATTCTGTAACACGTGTAATCACCATCACGTACTTTAGCAGTAGCTGGAATAAGCTCCAAATGTTCTCCTCAAAGGGAGAGAAGGCCTTGCTCAGCAATAGGAAATCGACAGTGCGCTAATTTAAATAACAAATAACGTGACTTTATTAAAAGTTAAAGTGACCATACATTTAATACTGAATATTTTTGGACAAATTAATAAAAAACTTATTTTTAAGTTATGAATTTAATGGAATGTTAATTTACTTTTTTTTCACTTAATCGATAAAAGAAATAGAGTAAGTTAATTAAATTGGAACACACGTTTAGTTTGATCGCATCTCTAAATCAGAAACATATTCTGCGAAAATATTTGTACATAAAAAAAACATATACATGTATTCAAATGCGAACTATTTTTCCATTCTTCATCCTAACAATTTTATCTTGCAAATGATTATGTTTTTCTGAAGCAGTCGATATGATGCCATCCAGCTGCCGGCTGACCTTCGCCTTGCATTTTGGATATTTTGTGCAAACCCAAACACGTTGCGTGGATTGTGAGAATGTGTATCCATTTAGAAGAATCAAATCCTTGCCTCGTCGCGATTGGACGATTTCGTACTCGATCGTGTCTAAAACGTCTTATGAATTATATTTACAGTTTATAACATCTATCTTATAGGCCTATCAGTTTTACAGAAAAAGAAGTTAAATACCTTGACAGTTCTTGCATTCATATTTTCTGAATTTACTTATTTATGCTCTCAATAAATTACTTTTATTTTCAACAAACGCAACATAAATCAAAATCGAAGGGCAACAAATAATCTCAAAGAATTCATGATATGATGTGCCGATAACATTTAATGTTAGAATTACATAACAATACTAACATAATTGAAAATCAAATTTTTTAAACATATTGAAATCCAAAAACAATAAAACAATTATTACCGTATCGTTAATTTATATTATATAGTAACAATCTTTTTTGGTATTTTTTAAGCATACATTTTAACATAAGTAACAAAGTAATAAATCTAAATATACAATATTTAAAGTCGCAAAAATCATGAAATTTTAAAGTCAGCGTTTATTTATTGGTTGAAGAAGAACATTTAACACAATATCTATTTATAAAGACGTATAATTTCTCCGTCAGCTGTTCTTGCGTATTTCCTAGGAGGATGAGAATGTTCTCTGCAAATACTGGTGATTTCACCGTTTTCGTTAAGTTGAAGTCTTGCTTTACAGTCGGGGAATTTGCTTGAACATATCCAGTAACACTTTCTGATTTGCGAAAAGGCATAACCATCGATCAAAAGCAACCTTCGTCCTCTTTGCGAAATGCCAACTTCGTATTTTATCTCCAAAGCTAAAAATCAAATCTAATTAAATCATAGAATCAACTTGGGAAAAGGTTAATTGATTTATACTCATTGATCTTCATCAGAATTAGAAAATCTCTGATTATTGCGATATGACCTGAATAGTCAGAGATGTTAAACCATTTAAAATAAGCATACAATACAACTCAAATGAATAATTACCTTCAGCATCCTCCTTTCGTTTTTTGGGAGGATGAGAATGATGTCTATTGAATTTAATAATCCTCCCATTCTTAAATCGAATAGTCGCGTCACATTTTAAGTTTTTACTCTTGCTAGAACATCTCCAATAGTCTGGACGAACCTGAGTATACGAATAACCTTCTGCAACCAACAATTGATTACCTCTTCGGGAAGGAATCAATTGGTAATCTAGATCTGGAACAGATCACATAAATAGCTATCAAACTACGTTAATTATTTCTTTAAATAAATGTGTATAGAGAAACATTTACCAGTTATAATAGTAAAAACTGGTCCTATTTTTTATTAAATTAAATATTTTGGCGCATAGGATTTTACAATTGGTCAGTTCTTTATACTCATCAGAAATCTTGTTTGTCTAGGTAAATAAAACAAATTTCAATAATACTCTTTATTCATTCTACTTTCCTTAAACATTACACAAAAAAATGCCAGATAATCTCGAAACTAAATTTTTACGTAGCTACCACTCGTCGTGACCATATATTTAGGAGGTTCGTGAGTGTGGGATGGTGTCGTACTCTGCAGTAATATCCCCTCGCGGCTAACTTTGACGCGAGCTCTACATCCTGCATTCTTTTTCGAACAGTAATAATTATCCGTGTCTCTCATTTGGGAATAAGTATAACCTTCGATCATTATAAGAAACTTTCCACGTTGCGTCGGTATTTTGTGAACACGTTTGCTATCATCAAACAACTCTGAAAACAAAATATACAACCAACACTTTTGTTTACATTAACACAGAGATTTTAAAATCAGTACAATTTAAATCCAAAATACGAATTAAGTTTAAAAAAACATTTATTGGATCAGTTTTTTCAAACAACACACCATCTATATGTATGCATAAAGGTATATAAGGCTGAATCCTACAATTATGAATGTAGTTTCTTAAATATTAGATTAAATAGCGTAGACAAAAATAAATAACATGATTTAATCAGAGTATCAAAAGCATTTTAAATCTTTTTCTTATATGTCACAGAGAATTTACAAAAATAGTACAAAAATCTTAATTGTGAATTTTAACATAATGTCCATCTGTAGTAATCAAATACTTGGGTGGCGAGTGACTGTGTGTGGTAATTGACAGTGGTGAAATTTTCCCGTCTGCTTGCAATTTAACTCTGGCTTTACAGCCCGAGTCTTTCTTGGAACAATAGTAGTTTTTGCTTTGCTTCATTTGAGAATAGGTGAAGCCTTCCAACATTAGCAAATATTTACCACTACGGGTCGGTATAAACATATACTCATTGTTTCCTGAAATCATATATAAGTAAAGTCGCAATTGCAGCGTCTTTGTATCGATTTTGTTTTTATTATTCTTATCTAAAAAAGTCTAGAAATACGATAATTATTACCAATTCCAATTCTATCATTAGTATATGGTGCTCTATCGTTAATTAAATTTATTTTAAAGAATAGTTCTTAACATAAATTTTGACGAAGTAATTTTGTCATAGTTATATTTATTGTACTTATACTAAGTACTTTGTGACTCTCTATGGATTATTTTAAGAACAGACACAAGATCCTTTTTTTTGTAATAGGTTTACTTTTTACGAAATTGCTAACTGCTAAGTTGTCGGGTGCGAGTCTTCACAATACGTAAAAAATAACGAAATAAACTGTGTCAATTTGGCAAACTAAACTGAAAGTCTTTACTAAAATATTAATCAACTCAGATTAACTAATGTGACTTTTATCTGAATGATCATTGGTCGATTGCAGCCGATGTCGTAATAGGCGATAACCGTTCTATATTTAGTGAGATTAGTAAACCTGATTTTAATTTTTTCAGTAACTAGAGACATAAAAAAATACTTCTGCACCATTCTTTTTGTGTACATAATAAGTAAATATTAAAATCAATGAAAAAAAAACACATACAAGTAACGTGCTACACGTATCAAGCTTTAATAAAAAAATATTTTGCTTTATAAATTGTCATTCCTAAATATAATGCACAAATATTTATTAGGTACATAGTTTTTACTTTAAATATTGTAACAATTTTAACAATACACAACCGGCTGACCGGTTATCAGAATAACGATCACGTCAACAGTTAAAAGAGTTATCAATAATCCTGATTAAGATATGTAAGTTTATTAATCTACAGCGCGTAGACATTTACAAAATATATAGAGACCAAAAAAAATTTTTCTTAGTAATGGAAAATAATAATAATACTGAATAATTAAAATTATATAAAATTAACCTCGCAAGGAAATTTAAAGTATGCTTGCAATCAAGTTACAGAAAAGTTAACAAAATGATATAACTTTGAATCTAGAAAATGCACACACTTAAACAATAATCAAGAAGGATTAAACGTTGTCGGCGATCATCGAAAATTTACGTGATAGTAAGGCCTAAGTACCACCAACTATTACCATATTCTACCGCAAAATATCAATTCTCTATATCGTGCGTTCCGGTTGAAAAGGAGAGGGCAGACCTAAACATTAGCTCAACATAATTGTAAAGAACAGTTAATATTTCTTACATTGGAAATGTACATATATACGCGAAATTTGACCTATTTTAAATAACTAAAAAAAAAAAAATGAGTAGTTTATCAGACTTAAAATAATTACTTGTTAACGTAAGCCTGGAATCACTAAATACTTAACACAAATCAACTTTTCTAACAATTCTAATTATCAGTAATTTGTTAGTTTCTTATAAAACTATAAAACAGAAGAACCTAAAAAACTATAAAAGTTTTCAAATAAAATCGTATACAATATAGTTTACAACACAAATTATAGAACGGTAACTCTTACAAAAAAAAATAGCGTGATAATCATATAGCATAATTTCGTCAACAACAAATTTAATCGATTCAAAATCACTCTAAAGGTTTTTGTCAGGGAAATATCAGCAAAAAGCAAGGCGACACACAAATATATATTTCAAGATTTCAAGGAAGCAAATCGAACTTATTGATATGTTTATAATTTATCCGATATAGTTATTTTGATATGCTATTATCACGCATGCATTGTATGAATTGCATGTACGTTAGTAGTTTTAGGAGAATACAATTCCGTATTCATATTATTCGAACTAAAACACACATCAAGGCTGTATTTTTAAGTGTATGCCATCTGAACTTTTTACGTATTTCGGCGGAGGATGGTTGTGAACTAAGTTTTCAATATTCTTAACTATAATGAAATTCTCATCCAATTTCACCTTCGCTTTGCATCCTTTCCATCGCATCGAACAATAATAATTCTTCGTTGTGTTATGCTTTCCGAACGTATAGCTATTCAGCATCAGCAAAACCGATTTTCTTGTTTGTATCAATTTATAATCTAAGTCTGTAATAAAAACGAAAACCATATTATGTCATTTAAAATTGTGAGGTTCTGGCTGTGCGACGTTGTTTTCGACACCACCTTGGTTTCGATCATGGTATTCTGAATATAAACTGACTAGTTTGCGTCCGCGTATGGGGGTCAGTCGTAGGTTTTAGGTATTATACGTCTTTTGGGTGCAAGTTTGCTTCATAAAAAAAATCTATTCAGTCGTTTGAGACAGACGGGCCAACAGACTGTCTTGTTTGATATTAGATATATGTACATTAAAATACTTTTTCTTCAATATTTATATTTGTGTATTTACGCTATTTAAGCGCCAATATAATTCTGGGTATATATGTATATGAGTTTAAATAACTTACGATATAAACATATATGAATACCAAAACAATAGTTGAGGAAAATAAAAAAAAATCTTTTTAAAAACAATATTATTTTTTATCGGTGTTTATAAAAACAAAGTCACGAGCACCAAATATATGTATGACCTACACATACTAAAAGATGAATATATATACAATTGTAAAATATATTATATTGAACGGAATGAAACCCGATAGGTAGCTACATAGTAATAAAAAAAACAATCACTTCAAAACATACCACACCATTTTAAACATTTATTAACGCAATTTGTTCTTTTTATAATTTGCTCATGGTACTTTATTATTTAATTTCAATACTTTAAAAATTTAACAAAAGTGATAAAACAAATTTAACAAATGCTTCCCGCAGACCAACAGTCAGAATAACATTAACGCCCCTATAAAAACCGGCGTCAGAACCTTTATATTTTTAACTTACAGTATTTTTGACACAGTTGTACTAGCTATCTAATAGATTTGGAAGTTATTTTTGTCAGTAAATAAAACTAATATTATATAAATGTTTGTGAATGTGCTATGCAGGCTATGGATAAGTTATTTAACAAAAACACATAAACAGTTACATACATACATTACCAGAAATCTAAAATCCTCAAATGTTATGAATAATTACTTAAATTATGGAATAACGTTACAAACGTGGTAGTCAAGGATTTGAAATCAACATAATAATGTACTGCTTACGGAAATATGGTAAACTTTTTAAATAACTTAACGAAAATAATCTTCTCTAAAAATATAAATTTTTCAACAATTTGTTAGTTTCTCGTAATGGTTCAGAAATTGCGAGAATTTTGGTTTATGATTTAGTCATGTCATAGACAGGGATTTTAGTTTATTTGTCGTTGAATTTTGTTTGAATCCTAGAAGTCAAAAAAGACTCATTCAGGACTCTGTACTATCTTAGGACTTATGATTAATTATGATTCAGATTTGGCAGCAGGGACTTAAGTAATGCTTTTAATTTTTCTTTTAATCAGTGATCGAAGATATTAGTTTTCTATGCGATCTTACAACCGTAGAATTTTTTATTTTAAACTATGCGTGATTGTTGTTTTAAGAAAATATATTCTATTAATCTGCCTTCGTAATTTTAGAGAACTGGATGTCGTCATTTTGGATTCTGATGGTTCTTTATTTTTGGACATCCAGTGCTTATGAACACACAATTCGTAATTTGCGAGACCGACAACTTAATAATAGGATATGTTATTAATTTTGAGGCAGTCATGTATATCATTAATTTAATTTTCAATACTGATTGTAGTACAATACACAACTTATGCCATAAATAGTATTGGAGATCACACTTAAGTAATCTAGATTCAAAATTAACAATAGCTATACGTAAATCCACATAATTCAATGAATTAATCTGTTTTTTTTTTTGTCTAAAACGTTCAAATATACTCCATTTAATAAATTACATAATCCTATAAATATTCCCTTTTTTCCGTACCATTAAATAACATTTCAAGTCTGTATTTTTAAGTAAATCCCATCTGAATCTATTATGTACTTCGGTGGAGGATGGTTATGAACTAAGTTCTCAATATTTTTGACTACGAGGAAGTTCTCGTCTAACTTCACTCGCGCCTTGCATCCTTTCCTTATCATTGTACAGTAATAATTCTTTGTTGTATTATGCTTCCCATAAGTATAACCGTTCAGCATCAGCAGATAAGATTTTCTCGTTTGAATAAATTTAAAATCTGGAACGAAAATCAAAATTCATATCATTCATTATAATTTTTTCTATTCTGTATAGTCACCAACTTGGTTTAGGCTGTGGACCTTATTTAGGTCGTCGTAGAAAACCTTGTACCAAAAAAAATTAAAACTAAAAAATATACGTTTTATGTCATTATTTTAGTGGACTTTAAATAAAAAGAAAACAATTGAAAATCAACATTATTTATTTTATTATTAAATTAAAGATATAATTTTAATTATGAGTAAATTCATTCATACGTATAAAAATTGGTGTTAATATATGTTCGTGATGAACGGACCGATCGCCTTCAACCGGTCCAAGGCGATCATAACACAAATAATATTATGCCATAAATACACACACGAGAATATTATGCCACAAATCTAATTTAAATTTTTACTGTACCTAAAATCTCACTTAATATTTTATTATACTTTTCCTTCAAACAAATATTGTTAATCATATTGTGTAATTATTTATGATTAACCATGATTTACATGTTGGTAGGGCTTTCATTATACATACAAATCAAGCAGTAAGTATTGACTTAGTATTGTTTTGTTGCGAGTCCACAATGTATACAATGTATACAAGAGATATAGCACCTCAGTGGCGATGATAGCAATAGTTAAAATCTCACACGGCGCCAATGTCTATGACGCCAATGTATATAAACGCTTCAAAGATCATATTTATCATTATTTAAGGTATCATCACACAATGATTGTTAAAGAAGTTTTTATCTAAATGAAATCTATAATATATACACTACGCGCAATCGATGTTGGCCGCCCTGAATTTAGTCTCAAGAGACGTTCTCACTTGTAAAACAATAATCATCTGTAGTTTTAACCGTAAAACATGTTTGTATCCTCAAATATAACCTGCATTACTATTTTTTTATTTCTTAAAAATTCTGCTCAAAGCACGTAATATAATATTAATTTCTGACCGCCTAAAAGTTACTCTTATTCAATTTTGTAGTCACTCTTTGCATCACAATCTCTTATTTTTTGTCTAAATGTGTTACAAGCAAGTAATTTTTTACTATTTTATTTATTAAATTAAATTAATTAATTAAAACTATGCTTATATATTTAATTAAACCAATGTATATTTATCTAAGAGCCGAGATGGACCAGTGGTTATAACGCGTGCATCTTAACCGATTATTGCGGGTTTAAACCCTGGCAAGCACCACTGAATTTTCATGTGCTTAATTTGTGTTTATAATTCATCTCATGTTCGGCGATGAAGGAAAACATTGTGAAGAAACCTGCATGTGTCTAATTTCAACGAAATTCTGCCACATGTGTATTTCACCAACCCGCATTGATGCAGCGTGGTGGAATATGCTCCAAACCTTCTCCTCAAAGATAGAGGAAGCCTTAGCTGAGCAATGGGAAATATACAGGCTGTTAAGGAAGAAGGCAGGAAATATGGGTCGGCCTTCTAAATGCACTGAAACAAATGACAAGTCTAGTCAAGTTTTCACATTTATTGCTCAATTAGTGTAGATTATAATTAATTGAAATGGAACTATCTAGAAGCTTATTCACTAAATTAAACATATTAAAATCAGGGAAAATAGCGCGTAATATGCACACAAAAACAGCAATATTACGTACCTCCTTTATTGAGTCGACTTAAACAAAATATTAAACACACTACATTTTATCTTCGAAATACTGTATTTAAATAATGTATGAATTTAACACATTTAATAAATCTAATTAATACATTATATATAAAGTAATACTACTTAATTAACTATTTAACATTTAATTTAATAATACTTGAACCAATTATCAAATAAATTAAAGAAGTTATATGATTTAAATAATCAATTCAAGGGTGTATTTTTATGTAGAGTCCATCTGAGCATTGCACGTACTTCGGGGGAGGGTGGTGATGTACTAAATACTCGTTACTCCTCACTATAATCCCATTCTCTTGCAGTTTCACCCTCGCTTTACACCCTTTCGCTCTCTTCGAACAGTAATAATTGCTTGATCTGTTATCTTTTGCATATGTATAATTATTGAACATCAACAGATTAGCTGTCCTGGTTTGAATAAACTTGTAATCAAACTTTTCTGAAATTAAATATATTTAAATAATCATATTTTATTTTCATTTCAAATAAAACTCGATTAAAATTCAATATTTTAATGATTATTAGCTTACAATAATCACATTTTTTACCAACTCAATAATTAAAGCGATTTGGTGATGATGGAAGGAAGAGGTTCTTTTATATGTAAAGAAACTGATGTAAAAAGTCGTTTTTAACAACAATGAAACCTTCCTTTATTATGGAAAAATTTCATAGGTTTTATTAGTTGAGTCATCATATCAGAGAATTATATATTTTTGTTATACCAGATTGAAATAAATGGTTAAGTAATCTATAAAATTGTTTATAAAACCAGCTGGTACACCAACTATCTAGAACTATGTGTACCCTGTTTCTGATAGATCCAAATATTTAAAAGACTTTTTTACGCTCAAAATTTTTGAAAATTTAACTCCTGATTCATTAACTTTTATAAAAATCTTTAAAGCCATTTTTGGGAAATCAAATGAAAGACACATATGTTACAAATAATATAATTTAATATCGGTGAACATACATTTATAAATGTTAATCCCGAACTGTTCACCACAACGGTTGATATTCATGACGATATTTTCAAATATTCTCCAGAGGCCATTTGATAATATTGTGGAGGGGGGTGTAAATGCTTCAAATCCTCTGATTTATTTATTACAAAACCACTTTTATCGATTTTTAATCTTGCCTTACAACCTTTATTTTTCTTTGAACAGTAGTAGATGGAACTCTTGGAATTTTTCGCGTACGTGTAACCGTTCAACATTAATAACGAAGAATGCTTTGTCTTTATAAACTTACATTGATAGCGTGCTGAAAAAAACATGTATAGGATTTATAAACATTGGTTGCGATTTTTTAAGACTTTAAATGAATTATTCCTATATGACGTAAGAAAAAAATGTCGTTACCTAGATAATGATAATAATAACGACATTTATTTCGACAAGTATGTTAAATTGGTCTTATAGTATTTCACCCTTTCAGGGACACAGTACACTATACTCAATATCTAGGTAATTTTTATGACGTCTCTAGGTGTTCATTGGCCCAGCTAGTGTTAAGAAATATTAGTGTCATTTGAACTATGATATCAATTGAAATTTAAGTAATCTTCTAGCATCAAAAGGTATATAAAATACTCACTTTTTTATAATTTGGCCTCATTTTTTTACCAATTATATAATATGTATGTACAATATAATCATTGCAAAATCACTATCATGAAGACAACTTTATGTATAATCCTGATTCCGTGACGTGATATTTCGGTGGAGGATGTTGATGAATGAGTGAACGTTTAAATATCAATCTTCCATTCACGTCAAACTTGACACCGACTTTACAACCTTGGTCTTTCTTCGAACAATAATAGTTTGTAGTATTGTTACGTTTCGAGTAAGTGTATCCGTTTACCATCAGCAAATTTCCACCGTGTCTCGTTTTAATAAATTGGTAACAATAATCACCTGAAATATATACCTTATTTCATATTTTTTTAAAACTTTTAATTTTTTTTTAAAGACGTTGGTAATATGCCATAGATCCTTAATTTTATGTCAAGGAAAAAATTGTGACTAAATAAAAAATAAATTATTATCGCTGTAAATTATGTTTTTAATACTTCACTGCACAATCGAAATATATATCGTAGTTCATTGTTATACTTGTGTCATTAATACAAAATATTTACATTTTATGACGAAATCTTAAAGTACTCTCCCGAAGATGTTACGGCATATTGCGGGGGTGGATGCTGATGCGTCACGTAGTCATAACTAATGATTTTGCCTAAATGATCCAACTTCACTCTAGCTTTGCATCCTTGGTCCTTTTTCGAACAATAGTAGTTCGAAGATCTACTGTGTTTTGAATACGTGTAGCCATTAAACATAAGCAGATGTCCACCTTTCCTTGTTCGAAGTAATTTATAATCTAAAAATTAAGAACAAAATAGCAACTTATTTATTTAAATTTAGATTTATATTTGGAGGATATTATTAAATTGAATAGAACACCGACGTACTTTTTAAGATATTTATTATTGTTTAAAAATGATATTTTAAAATAAATACACTATGACTTACTGTATATAAAACTATTTATATATACAGATAAAATAGCAGCCTTACCCCTGTATTTTAATGAAGGATTTATTTACAATATCGATTCTATTCGAACAATAAATAACAATAAAAATAGGTACAATATAATATCATATTTAGTTCGTCTTGAAATTTTCCCAATATCCGTTATAATGTATTGTCTGAAGACCACCTTAGATATTTTTTTAAGATGAGAGCTTAAGATATGTCCCGTTAGAGGCTACTACGTATTTTGGAGGACTATGATTATGAAAACCTTGAATAAATAACATTTTTCCGTCTGAACCCAATTTAATCTTGCACTTACACTGACTATCTTTTTTCGAACAATAATAAGATTGTTTCGAACGATTGTTCTGAGAAAAAGTATATCCATTATACATTAGCAAAAGTTTTCCACGTAGTGATGGTATTAATGTATAGTTTAAATCTGGAAATATTATAAACATCATTATTACGATCGATATAAGCATAGAAATAACGAGATGTAATTTATGTACAGTATTTAATATAGATAGGATATTTATATTATACTAGTGTGTTGCCCGCGTTTTACATTTTTTTTTTTTTTAGTCAACGTTAGGCTGCTCTCTACCTAAGTAGCAACTTTTTTCCGCTCTCCAAAATTAAATCTTCGTTAAATCGTAACAATTTTGTAAATTTCAATTAAGAATCCTCTATAATTTTCTACACATCTACGGCTAGAGCTCTTCAAAATGAGGCCATAACCGATTATTTATGTGCCAGCTATAGTCCCATAATCACTGGGACAGAAATCGGCTTACGCTATTAATAAATAAAATATTATTGTATATTTTATTAATTTATTTTATATTTATTTAATAAATAATTTCTTAGTGTGCTAACTTCAAAGCCCTTCCATCTACGGACTTACGGAGATCTATGATTTCCTATGACCGGAGGTTGTCTGGAAGAGGTCGCTTTCTAAGCGATAAGACCGCATTGATAATCTTGTCTTACTTCTCTACTTATAATTCTATGATAAAATAAAGAGTTTTGCTTTATTTAATCGTCATAAAATATATAATATACATATAAAGAGAAAACTTTGTTCACTTTTATAATGAGAATATTAATATAATTAGGAATACAGCTGTTGATATACTATATATGTTACAACTCTGCTTCTAAGCGAAGACTTAATTGAATTATGCTAATATCTGATGGTGAGAACCATGGTGGCACGTTTGCCCGTATTCATGCTTGTAAATTAAAAAATTAATGAGTCTACTCTAATGAGACGAGTTTTATTGCTTAACTATTTCCTTTCTTGAATTTGAATATTTTATTAAAGACAAAATCTTAAATATTATATATAGAGAACATCTATATTCTGTAACAGATTATATACTTATAATTATATTATATTATATGAAATATAGCCTTTAATTTACAGAATTTTAAATATTTTTACATTTATTTTCGGTTAATGTTTTTTTTATAGATTTCTGTTCAATAATAAATTTTATATGTGTATATATAATATACTGTAATAATACATAAATGCTCATGTTTAAATCAAAAGGAGACAATAAGTCGATAAACAACTTTTAGATCGAAGAAGATTTATGAAGAAATCATGTTATTTCCGGCTGGAAAATTAGATATTCTCGGTTTTTCTCTTCTGTAATATACATTTTAGGAAAATTCATGAGAATTAATCTGTTTATTTATGAAAACCGCATTAAAATCCGTTGTGTAGTTTAAAAGATCAAAACGTACAGACGACAGGAAAGGACTCTGTTTTATACTACATAGAGATGAGGTTCACAGATTTTATTTAATTGGTAGTTTTATTTTTTTAATTCCTATATTATATTATTTAGACGTATTATTTAATATCCACTAATCCAACGCACCGCAACCAGCTTCATTCTTCCAGTAATATTACGGTGTTAGTTTAATAATAAATTAATGGAAGTTATCAATTGTATTATTTATTAAATTTAGATTTTTTTTTGTCTATTTTGCACGTCGTCTAAAAATTTAATAGAGAGCATCCAGAGATACCTCGAGATGTCTCAAATATAATCAGCTGGTTTGATAATATGATTCAAATACTTCCACTATTAAGCTCATTAATTTCTCATCTCATTTTTTTTGCAATAAAACCTAATTTCATAAATACTTTGCGTAGTACATATTTAGTTATCTTCATTGTAGGTATAGCAACTAGCGAACGACCTTCACGTGAAATGTGTGCGCATGCGATGCTAGCAGTATTGTTAACAATGACCTACAAAGAATATACTATATTAAATGTAATGTATCTGATATTGAGAAAAGCATGAAACTTGGACTCGCGTCCTTATTCATACAGCTTTCGAATTTAGGGAAGGACATTACTGACATCTACTGCAGTAAAATACGAGTATAATTATTGTATTTCACTATATCTATACATATTTACTAAACATTTTTATGCCAGACCTCTAAATCCGGCCCTCTGTATACTCCTAGTATAATGATAGAAGCGTAAATGGTCGAAATACTTTAAGTGATTGTATCGACACCAAACGGAGTCGTTTATTTGTAATCACTTTAGTTCGTTTTAACTATAACGCATTTTAAAAATATATTCCTTTTTTAAATAACAAAAATATATATTGCCGATTTCGAAACCGATATGACGCCACAGACGCAATAAATCTGAGGCTGATCATGCAACGCTGTAATAATATACTTAACATTATTATTTAAAAAAAAACAAATAGGGACCTAGTACACAACACATATTTATTTTAGAAATAACTAACACATTTGCTCTATGTTTAATAATATTTTTATTTTATTATAAATAATCAGAACCCCAGCAATCCACGCCGCACGCGTCAGGTCAGAACGAATATATTTCAATCATATTATTTATGTTTAAAGTCCAAGTTTTACTACAAATATCAATATAATTATTACATGCCGGGCTATATATAGTTAATAAATAGATAGGTATAAATAGAAGTTAATAATGTAATTTGTAGAAAAAATAGTGAAAAACCAGTTTTATAATATACCACAGGACTTGAGGACTATGGCTTCTTCTCAATTAGTTATTTCAATAAAATATATATATATTATTTGCAGGTAGATGACATTTTATCCTGCATATACTCAAAAGAAAATTTACAAATACTTTTACGTATAAAGAATTAAAATTGCATTTGTTTCCAATAATTCTAAATTTAAAAGTCTACTGACTAGCTAAGCACTTTTACAGTATAAATTTACAGATTAAAAAGTATCCAGATACATCTATGTATAGAAAAATAAAAACCGACTTCAAACATTTGTCTAAATGTACGCTCCAAATAAGAACTCAACAAAGTTAACACAGTTCACAAAGTTCAGCAATAAAATATGACCTTAGAGATTTACTTAAATAACAACCAACAAACAAAAAAAATATCACAACCTAAACAAAAAGAAATTAAATATACCTCTTATTTTTTGAAGTCGGTTAATATGATTTTTAAATTGATTTCTTATATTTTAACAATATTGCCACAATTGTCTTTCCTATAAATAGATGGATCATGAGTGTGATGCATTGAAGCTTCTAAAATATCTTTATGATTGCGATCCATCCGGATGAATGCTAAACATCTTTGATAGCGCTTTGAGCAGTACCAATTTATAGCAGATTTGTTTCGCGCATCTTTCCAATATGTGTAACCATCTAGCAATAATAAATAACCTTTCCTTGACGGTATGTACTCAATACGACCTGAAAGTCATTTAATAATTAAAATAATTCCTTAAATTATTTATGTTAAAAAAAATTCTGATAAATTCCTTTGATCAAACGTAACTTTGTGTTAATAAAAGAGACATAAATACTTTGTTTTATTTATTTGCCTAAAATACATATAAATAATATTATGATCGATTAATATAAAGTAAAAACATTTTATGGATAAAAAATGTACTTCACTGGACAATGTTGTAATCATGTAAATTCAACATTATCTCAGGATCATGTAGGATTAAAATAAATGTGGGAAAGCATCATGCTTCATCAAATTCTGCCATGCATGCATATATCTGCAAACGTACAGTCCCAATTCATAAATCTAAAGTACTTTCGGGAAATTCAAATGTCACAAGTACATTCGAACCTAGCCTGTGGCATTTGCATGCGTAAAAATTCATAAATGATGTTAATTAGTTATTTACATAATATGCACATTTACATCTTTGTCATAAGTTACCACAGTAAAGATGTAAACATGACATTTCTGTTCGTAAATATTAGACCTATGCAGAGGCTACTAATTATTAGTTTAACCACTAATTGCTAACTGGACAACTTTTTCATTCATATTATACATTAATACACTGAAAACAACATAAATTTTACTCTACTATTGTTTACACTTACTTAGTACTTTCTAGGTATCTTTTAGTAATCTTTATATTTTATTTAAAAACCTGGTAGGTGCTTTTTATTCATACACACAAATAAAAACATGCATTAATGGTATTCATTATAATTATATCTTTTTCAGTTTTTGAAATCAATATATTGAAACTGTATTGTATAATGTAGAATCTTATTTTTTATATTACATTACTAAAATTTTGAATTGTTAACTTAATATAATTGTTATGTTGTACTTCATGCTAGATGTTAGAGAATAATGAGGGTTGAATTAAAAATAAAAAAATTTTTTTTACATTATTTTATGTTAGGTTATTACAAAACATTAGTGAAATATATATAATACCAATTAATAATCAATTTTGATCTGAAGTAGACAGCGTCGCTTAAAGTACAAAAGTTATTAAAAGAGAAAATATTCTACTACATATTGCATCCATACAATTTACAAAAGAATAAATGAAAAGCTTTTTTTCTACTTCAATTATTCATATCACATTGTGAGTTTGGTGATATGCAAGTGTAAATGAAAAATTTTAGAATATTTTTTAAATGATAAACATTTGAACGAACTCATCTCTTTTTACTAGTTATGCTCATTGTGAGATTAATTGTTACTACACAAAACAAATTGACAGTATTCTTACTTTATGTAGGGCATGTAAATTGTGTCTGAAACCTATATTTTTTTTTTATTTCTGTCAAAAAGCATATCATTTAGAGCCTAAATTAGTACTAAAGAATGTGTTTCAGCAAACCTAAAATTTTATTGTACTAAATACATAATACATTTGTTATATCGAGTTGAAGTAAAAAAATAATATTTCAGAAAACATAGCGTTCGATTAAAAAAACTTAAGTACAACTAAATTCTAGGTACTTACCATACTGCCGCCTTTATGTAAGTAATCCAAACACTGTTATATTTGTAATCACGCGCACTTTTCTTCACAAGTACACACTAACACTATTTCATATTGTAAAATTTTCGCTCACATTTTCAATAATATCTAATAAAGCACTTCACAACATTTGTTATACACAAATATAGGTTAGAAAACACAATTTAAATCACATTTATATTTCAACCTTATAGGCCATAAGGTATATTAGATATTTATATCTATATTATAAATCTAAAAAAACTTTTCACAACATAAAAAAGGTCTTTTAATATTATTTGTAAATAATAAATTTTCAATTTTTGACAATTCTCAAAAACAACTAGTGACGTTGCTTGCGTTACCGTTATCACATTTTACAATACAAGCAAAATCATATTATTTGTTTAATATTATTAAAATTAACGTGTTTTTATACTAATTAAATTAATTATTGTATATTTTAATTGCATATTGAACTTAGCGGTAGGTGGCAGTAATAGTACTGTAATAAAATATAAATATAATTATTATAATCACTCTTATTTAAATGAATGTGTAAGCAGATTTAGAAATTTAACTTAAGTATCAGTGCATTATACGGATTACCAAAATTATACATAATTTTAAATATTAGGCACTAGTTGTCACGGGTCAATAATTAAATTAGAATTTCATTAGCTTTTTGATACTGAGATGAAAAATCTATTTGTATTTGTGATTACCGTAAAATGACTCACTTGGTAGCAAAGCACTACGCACATCCCCAATCGTTGACGTTTCTTAACGCTTAATAACCTAAATTGAACATTGTTTATTTTCATACTATTTTAACATATTTTTAAAATATTCGGTGTAAATCGCAATATTGTATAGTAAAATGTAGTAATTGTAATAATATAACATTAAACGGTTATTATCTTATGTTGTTATTGTATACTATATTACCTTAAATGATTATGGTTTTCTATAGTTTTCTTATGTAAACGAAATCTAATTGCGGTATTAAGTATTATTGTATAAAAAAAGTTTAGTTTTCGTATATGTGCTACAGTGTGATTATAAATTGTGTGTGTTTGTGTTGATAACTTGATAAGTGTAATGGCGGGAAGGACATGAACATGGAAATCAGGTACTAATTACAAATATTGTGTACTCGTTAGTATACCGACCATTCCATATTATCTAATATTTTTTTTATAATTACCAGAAATTACCTAATTGTTTAAAATATAAAGTCACAGATCTAATTAGTAATGGAGAAAAAAATAATAATTGTACAGCCATTTTGACAAATTTAAAAATTCATTATTGCTTGATATTTATATTATTAGCACTCAATCAATTACTATTTAAAAAAATAATATACATTTATATGTCATAACTTTCAATAGCTCAATATATTTTATAAATATCAATAATTTTGATCGAAGTATGTGATGTGATGTGATCACAAACATTATTTAGGCACACTGAAATGAATTATTTGTTTATTGATTATCTATATCTTCACATTTGGGTCTAGTGGAGAAGTGTCTAAAGCTAAAAGGAATTCAAAAAATATCCAAAATGCAGAGACAACTAATGGTCAGCTAGCCGTTAATATTTTTCTAATATTGGAGCATTTTGTTCAAAGTGAGGTTATGGCATATAAAATGTTTGTTACACAATAATTGAAAATCCATTGTTCTCCGAAATATGTGTTTTACAATAAATTAAGCAATAGCAGTGTCCTTTTTAACCATGTTGGAATTATATAATAAACTTATTGACAATATATAACCCCCCTCAAAAAGATATACAACAGTTTGTACTTGACTTAAAAAAAAAAAAAAAATTTTAGATTAATATTTAGACATACTTATTTATGTTTAATTGTTTTTTTTTTTATAGGTATGCTCAAAATAAGTACAACTGAACCTGATCTGTGGTGAGTTATTTGAATAAATATCTTTTACAAATGAATAATTCAAAAAAAAACAGGAGATCGTAGAACACCAGGTTGAAATGAAGTGGCTTTCACTATGTAACAAATAATGATTAAATAACATGAACATAGTTAAAATTCTGTTTAAATTAAAACAATAACAATAAATAAGTTATAAAACCCCTACACAAGAAAAAGAGGAGGAAAAGTTGACTGGATATATATGGTATAATGCTTTTTCCTTATATGACAAGTTTTGCTAGCGATGTATGTAGTATGGGTTTTACTGTCACCCATGTTAAAGACGAGCTGCTTGTTCAATATTATGTATACTATATAATTTAAAATGATCACTGTTATAGATTCCACTTAAAATGCCTTTGATAAAATAAAATAATCATAGGAACTTTGATAAAATATTAAGATTTATATGTTAATAAATTGATTAATAAAACCATTCAAAATGTTTATGATATACTAAAAAACTTATTTATTAACAAATAAATTATTTATTAAAAAAAAATATATATATATAATGCCTTTGTGCATAATTGTTCAATTATACATAAAATTTTAATATAGTAAAGTTACTACATTTTGCTTTAAAGAAAATCTCATATATTAAATAATAATTATTATGTTAATTTTCTTATTTCTGTTGGTAGAAAAAGGTCATAATTGAGTTTTTAACTTCCAAGAGGCAACATATTTTATAAAATATTATATACTAAGAAAATTTATTCAAATTTTAAATAATATAAAATCTTATTTTTGTATCACGTAAAATTAAATAATTTAAGAAATAGGTCATATCACAGTATAAGTTCCTATTAAAAAAAGTTACAGCATTACTTTAGTTTTAAAAATTATTATATTAAACAATAATTTTCATATATTTGTTATAGTCTAAATTAAAATTGCAATATGAATTGTAAGCTTTTGCGATAGAACTTTGAAAAGATATTGACAGGTATTTTGGTCCATGACTTTGGTTTATTTTTTATTCTAATTATAATTATGATAAACTAAAATTGTTATATATTGTTATATATATGTAAAATTTGAAGTTTTTCGTATACACTTACAGATTTAGCCTTTGCAATATTTAAATGAAATAAAAAAATAATTATATTATGTTAATTTGTTTATAAATATTTAAATAAATATATATTTTTTATATTAGTAATAAGTGTTTAATTCTTACCCTAAGTTGGTAAAGATAGTAATATACTGCTTCTCTTCTTTAACATTGCTGTAGTAATTGTTTGCGCATGGTGATGAAATTCATTTATTTGATATGCATTCTTAATTCACTGAACTTCTAATTTATATTTTCACTAATACCAACTTGGATTGCTAATTTATTTTAGATTAATTAGTTTTAGTAGCTTGCATCAAAAGAGTATAGCATTTTAAATTTTCAGATGCTCTCATAATTCCTTCAAGGAAACGTTCTAAAAACTCTCACGGCTTACTTTTATACCAGGGTTATACATATTCAGTGAGAAATTATAAGAAGACAGGCACATACTGGACTTGTTCCAGTCATCAAAAGAAAGGATGCAAGGCTAATGTAACGACTGATGAATCAACGAAACCTGTGAAAGTTGTCAAATTAAACACACGTCACAACCATCCTCCTCCTGACATTGATTTACCTGAACATATAGAATATGTTGAGACTTAATTTATTGTACATAATATATGGGTAACTAAAAAAGGGACCATGTCGTTATGTTTTGATAAATTCTATAAACAATAGACTCTATTGATAAAGTTATGTAATATATAATTGTTTTATCTATGGTTTTTCTTTGTTTTAATGTCACATTAATGAGAAATGCAATTATTAATAATGCAGGTAGATTGTTTTACATTATTATACGACAAAAATTAGTTGTGTAAGTAAATATTGGATGTTCTTAGTTTGTAGTAACATACTTTTATTATGAGAATACTTGATATATATATGTATATAAATTTTTTTTTAATTATTATACGTATATAGTCGATCCTCTCGACTTGCGTAATGCGCTAATTGTTGTTTAGTCGAAACATTTATATTGTACTTTTAAAAATAATTACAGTAAATTAAGCCATTGCAGGGTAAAAGTTTCTGTTAAAAAGAGGTTCGCTTTGGGTTGAATTTGTAACTATTATATAAATACATTAAAAAAAAAAATTTAATAGCTTTAATTAAGTCATAAGTGAATTTATTTATTCTTATATTTGTTTCACAGAAATACATTTTATAAAGTCGCGGAGAGGTAAACAATTATTAATCTATGAAAAATATCCATTTGCTAGGAACTGTGTGAGTAAAAACGGAGTTTCATGGAGTTGTTCATCCCGTTGCTCCAGGAACTGCAAAGCACAAGTTATATTATCGAACGATGGTGTTTTGACAATTATAAATTCTAAACACACTCACGAACCGCCTGTATTCTATATTAACACAGAGGGCGCTTATGTCCGATCACAGAAGTCGTAAGAGGAATATATCAATAAATGTTATTTTATTGAAGCGGTTGTTTTAAAGCTTTAATAGTGTATAGGAGAAAGAAAAGGAAAATCCTCGTCACCGTCTTCTTTTTCTTACGACTGATTTATATAAAATTAATAATGAAAATAACATCATAAAACAAGAATAATAGCTAAAACATCCAAAAGCTAAGTTTATTACTTCCTGAAAAAAAAGAAACTTCCAGAAAACTGTTTTCTATGTAAATAGTAGCGGTGATTATATCAGATGTTATAGGAAATAATTTTTCAATACTGTAATATCAAGGACGTGTTATCTTAAAATAATTTATTTTAACTAACTCTTATTTATATTTACTGTGAAAATATCGTTAAAGAGAGACACATTATGCCGGCTGGTGCCATTCGCACAATGAACAGTTATTGGAGTTAATTATGAAATAAATAAATCGTATCAACATTTATGAATGAAATGATAATGTTTATTATCTTTCTGTTATTTATGAAAGAATAGTAGTTTGAATATTCCTGCAACATGCATTACATCTTTAATATTCATCTGAATAAGATAAGCGCCGAAATATACCTACATGACTGGTTTCATGACTAATTCACGTGTCTGATTATTAAGTCGTCGTTTTTTTTTTTCATAAAATAAAGTTACGTTTGAGCTAATACATGTCCGGTATAATAAAATATTATTATTTAAAAATAAATATTTTTAGAAAATAATAAATCATAAAATTGCACACTAATAAATAATATCGTTGTTTGAAATCGGAAATATGTATGATATAGTAATAGAGCATATTCCCAGTTGTCTTTGAGTATCTTTTGTCACTTAGTGTGTGTGCCCACATTTACATACATTATATACATAAACACGCTCTAGCAGCTGGCATTGCACACTTGCACTATAGCTATAAGGAATAAATTAACTCGTCACCGTGGAATTTAATTATATATAATATAGTAGTCTGGTCAAAATACACATTTACCCTTGCGTAAATTCCCAAGAAGCTGAAAACTTTATTGAAAATTGAATTATGAAATGTCTAATGAGATCGCACAACGCAAGGCTCTGGGTTTCAATAATAATTGGGGCTTTCTTTCAATAATAGCTGTTTTGGAGTTAGAAAGTTGGCAAATGTTGCACTCCATCAAAATCACTCTCGCGGAAATCACGTAAAGTTTTGGTTCTGTATTCTCTATCTGATCGTGTCAGTTTACCTCCTTATCAGATTGTAAGGGGGAGGGGATAGAGAGTACATCTATGCTACTATATACTTGCGTATTATAATATTAGCTGCGTGTGCGATTAGTCTTTGAGGTTAACTAAGATTCTGAAACTTATGCCTTTGACATATCCTGATTCTAGTAAAATGAGTCCTCTTTAAAAATTTAAACTTGTACTTGAACCGTTATACTAATAGGTGTATTCCAAATCTCCAGGGACTTTTTTACTCATTAATGGTCGGAGAGCTCTTAAATTGCGTCACGAGAACTACACGTATCGGAAGGGTTATCTTTCTAAAAAAGAAATGCATATCAAATGGTACTGTTCGTCGAGGGCCATGAAGTGTTGCAAAGCGATTGCCTTCACCGACCTAAACAACAGAGTTATAAATGTATTAGGCACACACAGTCATACAAACAGACATGATTAATCTTATAAATTTATTGTAATATATTTATTACATTATTAACAAGTTTGCTTATTATTTTATTTATGTTAAACTAAATTTTTGTTACATAAAATGAAGATCCGCACAGAAGTATATGCTAAATATATAAAATCAAAAGTTATTTATATTATAATAAAATAAATTGTGAAATAAATTTTATTAAATAAACTATTGATTTTTTTACCTAATTTCTGTTTACATAATATAACTACTTATGATCAGTAAAAGTGATATACATGCCTACACTAATCACTACTGCACTTGGTGTGCATTGGCGTTTTGAGCGTACCCATTCGCGAGCTCTTGGCATAAGGTTGCTCGCTACAGTATGAAGATGGACGCGAGTCCTAACGTTATCTTTATATTAAAAACGATGTTAGTATTGCAATATTCATAAAATTATAAAAATAAACCAATATATTGAATTGTATAATCTTTGATTTTATAAAGTAAATACAAATTGTAGGTATAAACCAAATCCATTATGGACTGTATAACCAGTCTTGGCTCGGTATGTAGGTCTTATACGGTATATACTTTAAATAATTATTTTTATCTTTCTTTCAAGAGTGTTTTAACATTCGGGAGAAGAAAACGCTAAAAAAATATATATACCTCTTCGGTGTTGCCAACCTGACTTGTATTTTTCCAAAAAGTTTTTTGGCTGTGTGAAATTAAGTATACATAACATCCCAGCCTTTGAGATGGCAGATGCGCAAACGTATTATTAAGAAGACAAACATATCAAACGGTTAATTGATCATATGATCGGTTTCAGATCCAGTGTTGATAAAGGGCGATAAGAAAGGGAAATTCGTCCTCCTTTATAAAGGTTACTTGTTCAGCAGATGCACTAAATCGAAGAAAGGCATTGTTTGGAAGTGCAACGCTAGCAAATCCGAGGAATGCACCTCAACATTAACCACCGATCAAAACCTGAGCGTCGTTTTAACGAAAGGTCAACACAATCACAAGAAACCAGATGTTGAACCCAAGCAGAAACATGTATATTTTATGACTCCGCAAAAATAATATAATCATTACGAACACTGTAAAGAGAATTTTGTTTTATGTAATAAAAATATGAAAAACGAAAAAAAAAATGTAGAATATTTTATAATTGGCAATTGTTTTCAGATATAGATTTATATTTTTATAATAAAACTATTTAAAAAAAAAATCGCCCAACCGATTATCGAAGATCGAAGTATTTTACTGGCAATTCTAGCTGCTTTCAGCTGTCTTCAAAAACTCCCTTTATTATAATTTTATTCAGTAAGATCTAATCTTAGCGGTCAATGGTTCATAGCAGCAGATGAAAGCCATTAATGACTTTATCCAACGTTTCAGAAACTGAAAGTAAATCAAAAATATTCCGTATTATAATGTTGTATTGTTCAAGCATGAACTTCTTGATCTTAAGTATATGAAAGTTAGGTGACATTAGAAGATGTTATTTATGACATTAGAAGATGTTATTTATATTCGATTTTCGATTGGTGAATTAACATAAAAATAATACGAGGTAATATATTTAAGAAACGGTATTCGGAAAGTGTGTAGGCTTTAGATGTGATTCATTGAAACAAGTGTACAACTTTCGTAATGTTATAATATATTTTTAATGTAACTGTTTCCACTAATATTATCATTACTTAATGTGATTGTCTCGAAATGTAAGCTAATACTCAGATTTTAAGCCATTTTTATGTGGCGCTAGTCAGTGCATATCCTTCTAGTTGCTATCATTTATCACATCAAACACACATCCCACACATTTCTGATAGCAGCATTTACTATGAATACCATTAAATTTTTTTTTTATTAATTAAAACATTTATGAAAATACGAAAGGTTGACGAAAAGCGGTTCTTTAGGTCTAATATAGATTTTATCTAATTTTATTCACTAAGACTTCGGGAGTCTTTTAAAACAAAACAACTCTGTTTCCTTAAAAAAGACTTATTAAATTGGACTTATCATTTAAGCGCCTAATATTGAGAAATTTTCTCAACTTAGTACTCATAAGTTTTATATTCAGCTAGTTTTTTTGTACTTTCTATTGTTTGAACTATTTCACTTTAAATTCTACGATATAATTTTTTTTTTTGGTAATGACAATATTTCTTTTTTATTATAATTTCGTAAAATTTTACAATTATTGTATTGATTTATGTAATACTATTGTTATATTTAGATGTAAGTGTAGTTTATAGTTTAATATAATTATTGATAGGTCTTTTTTCTTTTATTTTAAACCTAAATTAAAACAAAATAATCGTCATAAATCGAACGGATCCCTTATAATTTTAACGTCATAAATTAATATAAAGCAAACCTTATTAAATACTCTATAGACGATAATACCAGAATACGAAACCAAAAAATTGTGTGACTTTCGAATTAAAATTCTGATACAATTTTTTGTGTGTTTTTTTATCTGTTTGTAAAACTACAAGTGTAAGAAATACGTTCTGAAATGTAATCGCGTTTAGACTTTAACTTAGACTACTTGTCTTCATAACACATAAATTTACAATTATGTATTTGAAAAACCCATAATGTATCCAATATTTAGGACACATAATAAATTCCAATGGCAGGTGCAGGAAGATAAACAACTAATGTTTGTTGAACATATTTAGCATGTTTTAACCTTAGTTTACCATATATCTGCTAAATTATTATGCATTAGAAACTACATATATCACATAAATATTCAATATCCCTACTAATATCCAAGTTACTTGCAAATTTCCGATACCAACTTCACCGATAAAGAAAACGTCATTTTTTCACGAACCCATAATGATTATTTAGATGTTGTCCAATGTTGACAACATTGTCTTGCTTTGAATTGTCGTGGTTAAAATTGTCTGTTTATCTTTATTTCTCCTGCTATTGGAATCGGCAATAGATCCAATAAACCTATCGATATAAATCCAAGAAACCTATCGAACTTGTACCCAAACGATTTTATCCATCCACAGTGAAAGTAGTGACAGCAGTTGATGGAGCGACTTTGCTAATGCTGAACGGGTATGCATTCACGAATCCATCTCCGATGACAGGAGGTGAAAGATGGTACTGTTCTGGGAGGATCAGGTGGAAATGCAACGTGTGCTTGCATGTCAACGATGATTATGAACTCGTTTGCATATCCCATGAACACGGTCATGATCCACCATTATACGAAATAACTTCGGGTGGACTGTATTCTATAGCAATTTAATTGAAAATGATGAAATGTTTCGTCTAATACTATGAACTAAGGAAATGGTTCCATATTTGTGAATAATTCTAGAAATATTTAACAAGTAACAGATTCATTGAAATATTATTAACATTCCTATTCTACCTTAGCGTGAAACTTGTTGTGAACTGGTGTGGGATCAAAATTAGCAGAAGTTAAAAAGGAACTGGCGACTTATACACTTGTTTAATATTTTATCTTTTGAAGTTTCTGAATTTAAATAATGAAAAGATGTATTAGTACGCATAGGTTTTATTACATGTGTCTGTTGGATTCTATTGTTATCAACCGAGAACCATATTTTTATAGCGTCAGCCCTTAGTCGCTTAATTTAATTCCTTAACTATATTCTGTGAATACAAGAGAAAGATTTTCAAATATGATCCTTGATACTTGTCTGAGATATGTGATTAAGAATTGTTATTGTACAAATTTGGCAAGAGCGATATTTTGTGACAATTTATTTAAATATGTTCCTAATTTATTTTCAACGGAAAAGATATATTGATAATTGTTTTATCACGTGCTTTTGTATCATAATTATTCGTATTATTGCGGCCTTTTACTGGCATATATAAAACATCTTTCGAATAAATATTTAAGTAATAATCTTGAAGTACCTATGTTACATTTTTTTTATAATTATATCATAATAACAAATCAATCGGTAAGTAAAGATAGATTTTGTAGTTTACATACAAATATATGTAAAATACTATGTTAAACCTATTTTACATATATATGTTTCTAATTCAATGTAATTTTTTTACCTTAGGTTCTCCTTACGTATGTGTAAATAAGTAAACTATCGGTTATCTTTAAAAAAGTTATTTTTGTACTGATGTTAAATATGGACGTTTTTTTCAGGTCTGCTTTTACCATTGGTGACAGGAAAGAAATTACTTATGTACGATGGGTTTACTTTTAGTCGTCCGAAAATTTTGCGTAGAGGTGGAAACGGCATCACATCATGGCTCTGTACAGACAGAGGAACAAACCGCTGCAAAAAATACGTCCACGCCGATGATAACCTGATGGTCCTCGCTAGCTTTAACGATCACTCTCATCCACCTCCCTGTTACAAAAAAACAGCTAGTGGAAACTACGTTAAATATGTACCTACAAAATTTCTTAGCTGGTAGAAATAATGAAATCTATGTTTTTCAAATTATTTATGTAACTAGGAATTATATAACTAAAAATAAGATAGAAAATAACAGCATGCTAGATTTAAGCTATGATTATATTCCCTATTTGGTAATATTTTTATGTTTTCTTATAATTTTAGTAAATAAGAGCACAAATACATTAGTTGGAGCGCTAAATAATAGCCAATATTGTAAAAGTATTATAGGTTTATTCTTATACACCGACATTTTGTACTCTGAGATTACTACATCATAAATGTGTATGGCAACACTGCACTAAATTAAATAATAATTTATTATTTAATATACATTGTATTAATAAGTATCCCTTGATCCAGTTTACTGTAAGAAACGGCGTTTTAAATGCGATAATAGTATGTTAAAATACTTCTTATATGCTAATATTCTAGAAATACATGTGTTAAATCTAAAGTGCAAGGTGTACACGTATGATTCTTACGAAAATCAATCAAGAAGTAAATTAATCTGGTGTTATCTTAAACAAATATTTTTCGTATAGTGTAACATATCAAATAAAATGACACGATTTTGTCGTAATATCCAAATATGTCTAATCATGCAAAATAATTATCAAGGCGTTACTAAATTATACAAGTACAAACAGATAAAGACTGTAAACTTTGGGTAAAAGAGATTAAAAGATTTGTGAATGGGTAATGAACTAACTACATCAGATGTATTTTTTTTACAAAAATACAATTTATTTCGCCAGAAAATCATATATGCTTAAAAATCATGGTTTATGTATAAGAGAGAAAAAATGGGACAGTCTAAATTCATTATGAACTTAAATTACGAAATAGTCACAAGTGATAGCAAATATATTATAATATTTATCATACTTATGGTCTGTTTAAATTTCTTACTGATTGTATATAATTTTAATGGTATTTATTTACATTTATATTTCATCACTTCCGTATAAGTAATAACTAACGTACCGTACGCTATAAAATCTCATGTATTTTGATACACATATGGGTCATACAAAAAACTTGGAATTTGTAAGTAAACTACATTTAAATAGTTTTGATCATATTTAAAAAAATAAATGAATACACTTTTAATCACATTATATAAAAAAATGCATGTTCTTCAGACTATCATTTATTTTCCAGCCGAAATGATTTCATTGACTAATGGAAGGTATCTGCTAATGTACCAAGGATATACTTTTAGCAATCCCAAGTCGATGTTAAAGGATTCTCATCTGCAGTGTTGGCAGTGCACAGCGCGTGGTCGCAACCGTTGCAGGATGTATATCCACATCAACGATAACTTTCAAATTGTACGTAGTTTCTATCAACACAACCATCGTCAACCAGTGTACTTCAGATTGAAAAACGGTTACTATGTTAAGCGTAAATTGAAATGTAAGGTGGAATATGATGAATAAATTGTAACTTTTAATTCACCTAATAAAAAAGTTATTTTTTATACTAAACCGAGTCTACACGTTGGAAATTTCTAACAGATTATTTCTTGGATTTATTACGTATTAAAATCAAAAGACTCAATATTTATTTATTGTTGTTAAATTGCTAAAATGTTCTACAATATTTATCTCGAAGATATCATGTGTAGTAGTGTTATGGTTAATTTTCACTAAAAATCATATCAGATTGGAATCTCGATGTTCAATATTGAATTAGTTTTTATTAAGACTGTTATAATATTAATTATACTATTTGATTATATGAGGGGTGTTAGAATTCTGGGGGGAATGCAAGGGTTCCTTTTTATATTTATCAGTAACATATCTAGATGAATTTATTATTGTTTATATATTTTGTAGCAGCTTTAATAACGAGGAGTTTATTTGTTCAAAGTTTTCAGACTGAAAATGAAATGTTATAAATATCATGTAATCCATATTAGGTATCTACTTTATTAATCTTTAAATAAGTATATAATCATAGCACATAAATTATTTTGATTGTCCAATAAATGTATGATATAATATAATCTATTTATCTTTTCCTTACCCTGATAACACATCTGTGAGACTAAATGGCATATGACGTAGATTGGTATAACGCTCTTTGAAAATTCAACCATTTTCAGACTTATGATTATTATTTATGCTTTTTAATTAAAAACACAAACTGATACTGATTTTTTTATATTTTGTTATTGCTTTACTTAAATTAGGTGTTTAAATTTATAAACAATAATTTATGAAAATACATTTACAGGGGTACAGTATCAAGTCATCCCGTCAGCCACTGGTAAGAGGCATTTGATCCTCATAAACAATTACACGTTCAGTCAAATAAACAAAGATATTCGATACTGGTATTGTACGAAGAAGTTAACGGAGAAATGTCTTGCAAAAGTACGGTTAGATGCTAACAGGTCTATTGTCCATTCGTATCTCGAACATAATCATCACGCACCGAAATTTTTCAAAACGAGAGATGGTAAATATTTTAATATAAAGTAGCCTATTCCAACAAGGAGTGCCTATAGACGAATAATCAACTTTGACACTTAATTGACGCGATATCATAGGTCGAGGCCTTGAATAATCTATGATAATTCTTTATTGGAGATTAGCGAAGAAATGGTGAAGTTGTCGTCGAAAGTAAAATTAAATTAGTGAAGTGGAATAGTTTTGTATTATAGATAAAGATGTATTAATCATTGACTGTTTTTAGTGCATAATATAGAAGAGCTTTTACAAATCGCATGGAAAGTAGTGATATCAATCAATATAATCTTTGTCATGTTTTACCTCCTTCGATTGGAATAGGTTATAGAATACGGGCTATTTAGCATTTAAAAAAAAAACTATTAGAATAACTAAAAATAAAAATATTTATTTTGTACTTTAATCATAGTATGTATCGAAATCAGTATTATTAATGGCATCTATTATAGTATAGAACATATACGATTTTGTTTTAGGTAATTTCTGATCTTTGTGTATTTCTTAATAATACATGATACCTATTTAATTAAATAAAGCTTTTTTAATATTTGTTTTATGTATTTTATTTTTACCAAATCGTATTATTTAAGGCTGTGTGGCTTAGAACCTTATCTTTACTTTTTTACGAATATTATTTGCGCATTTGTTTTGTCTATTATTTTAACGTTATTATTTTTTATTTTTTTTTTAGTTACTGTAGTGTCGTTATCGACGGGTAGTACCTTTCTCATAATCAACGGGCACACGTTTAGGAAGGAGGTATGTGTGAATGGTGCAACTAGTAGGTGGTGCTGTAACGAGCCAAGTCATGGGAAATGTGATGTTTATGCGCACGTGAACGATAAATACGAATTAGTATTAATGGTCAATAAGCACAACCATGCGCCGATACTCTGCCGAATGTTGCAAGGCAGAATAATATAGTTTTATATTGATGTTAATTTTATTGCATGTTATTTTATTTTTTATTCGTATTTCCTTAAGTTTAATACAATTAGTTGTAAGTTACGTTGATACAATGAAGGCAAAAGAAGCCGTTTTGTTTTATATTTGCAATAGAGATAGATACTAATTTTTAACTTTGTCACGCAGCGGAATTGTGGAATTGACATTGGAATTCTAAAATAACTGTTGTTGAATAAATAATATTTTAAATAATATTGATGTTTTATTTCAAATCCTTCTGTAGGTAATATTTAAAGCATAGAGTAGGTTATCATGAGCCGTTGTGTTACAGATCTTGATTTTGATGATGCTGAAAACGATGGAGATTGGACGGATGAGAACGTTGCCGTGTTTCTCGAGACGAAGAAAGGGAAGACCATTTTGCAATACGAAGGATATAGATATCGTAAAGCGTACAAAACAAAAAATGGCACACGCTGGAATTGTTCTTCGAAGAAAAACTGTTCAGGATTCGTATATTTGAACGATCAAGATGAAATAATAATGACATCGAAATATCATGATCACGATACACCTAAATTGGAAGATATTTGTTCACTAGAGTCCGCTGAAGAAGATTTAGTTGGTAAGCTTGAAAACTGTCTTTCAATACATTTAGTATTGATTCAAATAATTTTTTTAAATTAAATCTAAAAATCGCTACATTTCCTAACAAACACTTTTAATTGTTATTGCAACGTGCTTATAATTGGGATATCTTTAAATACTTAAAATTTGTTATTTTGTTAATGTGAACACATTTCCGTAAACAGATACAGCTGTCGTGATAACTTCAAGAAAGGGTAAGGAGATGTTGCTTTTCCGCAGCTACACGTATCGTAAACAATACGACAAAGGAAACAAATCTAGATGGGTCTGTTCCACTCTCAAGAACTGTCGCGCTTACGTGTTTACAGACTCGAATAATCTCATCACATCTGCTTTTGAAGAACACGAACACGATCCACCAAAATATTACCTTAATCCTAATCATCTGCTCGGAGCGCTTAGGGAACCACTCGTTTTTGAATCCGATTAACCCATGATATCTATTTCACGAAGTTCAGTATATCTTTATAGCTGACTTCAATGATCATAACCATTTATTTATTTCTTTGATATTTATTTGTATGACTGCTTCGTTCATCTAGATGCTAGTTATCAGGCTGGACGGTCCGAGGTCCTGGGTTCTAACCCCCCTGTCTGGTCAATAAAAAGTTATGTTTTCTGCTGATAAAAATATAAATCCATAGTTTAGAAGCATCCGAAAACACGTAAATAATTTATGCTTCAATTATTTCTTGGTTTTGCCTTTGTTGGATTATGAGAGTGCGGGAACAGAGAGTGCACCTGTGATGGCGCACATTCTTGTGAACAAACACAGTTGCGCACATATGTCCCGTGTAGTTGGCTAGACACTCTTGAGCATAGCCGCCATGGCCTGAGTCGATCAGGAGGACATTATAATCATTAACTAGTTCATAGAAATGTAAAAATAAAAATTAAGAATAGATAAATATCATCGTGATTATATTGTGTATTTAGTTTTCGATGTAAAGATATTGTCATTTTTACATGTAAAAGTTGTCTCAACAAATCAATAATTTCCATTTTAGTTTTAGATGAATCGAACGATCTTGTTATTTAACATTGTCATTCTTCTCTCTAAAGTGAAATTCTTGTGATAAAAGGTATTCCGCATCACGTTGTATTTACGTTTCGTACTTTTAGTATAATCATATTAAATAAGATTTAGCTTAAACTAATTAGTTGCCACTTTTTAAATATACGCTAATTCAGGTTGATGGTGTCAGTTTTTTTTTATTTCATTGATTGGAAGAGGATCTAACAGAAATGTATGAAATAAAAATGTTCCTTAATTGCCAGTCATAGTATTATGTATCTATATAACACTAGCATTTACATGGTTATGGAGGTTTATTGTCATTTATATATTGAGTAGATTTTTACCGTAAATTTAAAATCTTGTAATACAATGATTTTCCGCTCTAAAGTTATTCAAAAGATCATTATCGCAGATAATGCTTCCTTTGAATATCTTTTCACGTGATGTAAATTAGATATAGGTCACACAGGTTTCAGTCGCATTCGTTATGTCAGCTCGTGATCGCACTAGGTGCAAATCTATTGAAACGTCAGACCAAACAAAAAAAAACGTGACGTCACTGTTACAGCCTAGTAAGTTATCAATTTTACTTTTGTGTTCGTATTAAATTATATTGTATGTTAATTATGTAACAATAAAGAGTATTTTTGCTTGAAGTTTATTTTCGTTCTCTGTATTTTATTTTATGTAGAATCCTAATGTGAAAAAAGTGTATTTTATCCTGGTAACAATATGATGCTTATTGGCTAATCCTGGTTACTCCAATGATGTATGAATTAATTTAATTGTAATAAGTATAATGAATATTAACGCGTCAACATAAAAATATCCTAGTAAACTATAATGCTTAATGGTTTTTTAATATATATAAATTGTACGAAAGTATAATATATTTCAGTGTAATAATTAAAAACTGCGATATTCCTCATTGATAATAAATGGCTTAAATTTATGTTCGCATTTTATTTGATAATACGGCCGATAAGAATAAACTGTTCGCCGGTGAGTTGCCTCTCCAAAAATTCACAAAACGATGATCAGTTGGAGCATGAAGACAAAACTGGAGTTTACATTTTACATATAAATAAATAAATATTACAAATAATAAAATTGCACAAAAGCTCTTTTATTACATTAACATTGAATTAATACTACTTTTCTATGTACTAACTTACTAATAATGATTGGAAAACACGAATGTACCGATTAACATACGTTTGATTAAAACAGTAACCAACTGTCAAATTTTCATAGATAATAAATATTTTTGATATCATTATTAAAAAAATATATAAGCAACGGAAACTTGCTTTAAATTAACGCGGTTGATATAATTGTGTTTGTATCTGTAAAGCTGTATTTACATCATTGTACTGGTAAATTCTTCGTAATTCCAAGCTCGTATACGTATCTACATACACGTGACTGTGGCTTTAGACATTAATTCAATTTTACTATTACTGCAAGTTTTATTGCTAATAAATATAATCTAACTTTTCTATTATCAAACTGGCATTACAAAAAATATTCATACATTCATATAACGTTACTTCATATATAAAATATAACATCAAATTTGTTTTTTTTTTCTGAAAATTAATAACACGATTGTTAAAATTAACCTAATATGTAATTAAAAACCTTTTTTTTAACAGTCATCGTGATGACTTCGAAAAGAGGAAGACCATTGCTGTTGTACAAGAATCATACGTATTCTAAATTTCCTCATCCTGTTAAATATGGTTGGAGGTGGTATTGCTCGAAAGTGAAGAACTGCAAAGCTTATCTATTAACGAATGCTGATAACGAAATTCTCGCGGTCACGGGTTATCACAACCACGAGTCTAAAGTGAGATACCCAGTGGCTATTTCTGAATCCTTAGCCTCGTCGTTTAATATGAACCGGTAAACTTTTTAATGCCTTTTGTGTTGAATTTGTATAAAAAAAAAAAAACAATTTTTCGGTCTTCCATAACTTGTTCCATCTCACCTTTATTTTTTAATATTGTACAAAATAAAACACGTGCGGCAACGGGTGACAAGTGCTTTTTTTTTCTTCAAAAATGTTACGTATAGTAGAAGTTTCACTTCGTTACAAAATATATTTATATCTATTGAGTCCTATTAAAATTTCCAGAATGTAATTATTTGGTTTAGTATTATGTTTAAATTTCATTATTGAAAAAGTACAAATAAATTTGTAGTCTCTTTTATTGGAAAAATGTATAATTTATTTATAAATATAATATAAAAAAAATATTATTTTTATTTCAGATTGTTACTTGTATAATATGTTTGTGTTTTCTTTAGTAAATAAATAATTAATCTATAATTACAGTGTACCTAACATAAAGACACCAAATCCATTAATTTTTTTATTTCGATAAATTAAACGGTGCTTATGTTTCAAAGATAAAAGTGGATCAAGTCAATAATTTATGAATATGTTCCTATTGCCATATTTCAACTTTGATACCGGTTTATGTCTTAATAATTGGAAAGCGTGATAAATACCAAAAATTTTATAATTAGAGTTAATATATTGTAATTGTTTTTAATATAAGTAGTAATATATACACATGTTTAAAACGTTGACTTTAAATAGCAATTTTTATGTTTGGATAATTTGTAAAATAAGGACCACAAAACATATTGATATGGCGGAAACGAAATCAACTAAATAAAAGCTTAAAATATAATAGCAATGCTCGTTAATGGAAAAAAAATAACATGTTTTGTTTTAATAAAACATTAGTTTACATAAAATGGCGTTTTATTTTTGAATATGTAATATATCTAAACTAAATTGAAAAATATAGATTGGATATATTATTTTCTAATGAAGATTTTTGTTATGTCTGAGCTTTTTTATTGCTTACATGCATAACAAACACTTAAAAAACCGGAATATTACTAGCTTTTTATTTTCAATTACGGACTTAATCTCTCTATAAAAAACATAAATTAAATTCGATACTCTGTTTATTCAATGATCTTATTACTCTGTATCAGCAAGCAAGCTACAGTTTATTATTATTTACTGTACAGGTCAAATTCTGCGATCAAGACGTGGTCGACCATTATTATTGTTCCGAAATTTCATATATTCACATTCATCTGGTTTCCCTTCAAAATTCGGACATAGATGGCTCTGCACCTCACATAGATCAAAAACCTGTAAAGCGTACATCTTAACTGGAAGTGACGATTACATCATAAGGGACATAAGAGAAACACATAATCACGAGAATCCGCAATTTCATATATCTCGCGATGGTTCTTATCATCCTATATGAAAGAAATAATACATAAATGTTTATTAAATAAGTGACATGCTAAAATCATTTTTAATTGATTATTTCGTTGACAGATTTTTTGTTAAACATGCCAAAGTAAAACACAGTTTAAACTAAAAAAAAGTATATTTGTTGTACATCTATAGCATAATAAAATATGTTGAAATAATTAATCCATACTTGATGTAAAATAAAATTTTATTGTTTAAAAAAATATTTCTATAAATATAAAAGTAAAAATACAGTCATTGTAATCAAACCATTATTTTGAGCAGTCTTAGTCTTACATACAAGGACTTTCTTAAAATTAAACTAAAAAAAGAAACAAACCTTTTGTTTATAAAAAGAAATGTTATTTATCAGTCAATAATTTTAATTTACATACCTATTTGATTTTTTTATTAATTGACAAATGGGTACTATTAAATATATTTTTTTTTTAGAATCTACCATAAATCAGTCTTTTTTTTTAAATATTTAAAGAGGTAGATTAACATTGTAAATACAGCAATTTAGTTACTTCTTAAAAAAGATAAAATAAAAATTAGATTTGAAAAAACACATTTTGAAAAAGGTGTTTTTCCTATGTCTAAAATTATTTTACCTCTTATCTCGTATTGTATTCTTGTAATTGTGATATTATATGTATATATTCTATTAAACATTTATACAACATTAAATAGCTTTACAACACAGAACTTCAAGTATTAATATTCTTATAAGGCTATTATTATTATTACACTGCATAAGTTACATTAATATTTTAAATAAAAAAAAAAAACAATACAAATCAGATTACCTAATCATCAAGACTTATCTGACAAGCATTTATTAAAGTTTGCAAAAAATGACAAATAATTATAATTTCATAATTATAATCAGTTCTAATTTTAAAAATGTATCAAAATATAGTACTTAGTGTTACTATTAAATATTAGTTAGTAATACCGCATAAGCTTTGATTTCAATATACTTTTCATAAAAATCTTACTCAAAAAATTGTAAGTATATCATTTGTAATAATTACAAAATTGCTTAATACAAAACATTTAGTAAAATATGTACTTACAAGTGTAGTTACAAGCAGCCACTAGAAACCTTTATATAACTGTTGACTACTTAAATATTTCTATAATAAAATCAGTCTGATTATTTAATTTTTTCTTATAAACTAATTAAAAATAAATAAAAAAATATATAATTTTTCTTGAGGTATTATGAGGTAGAAAATTAAAATCAGTCTTTTAAAATGAATTCAGATCAAAAGCAATTCAATATTGTTAAATAAACCAGGCTATTTACACAAAAGTATGAACAATGAGTTATGATAAAACAAACATTACAGTATCATATAGTTTAACCATAAAGTGAAAATACAAGAGAGATTCACTCGGCAAAGTTAAACTATTTTAAATGATCCATCGTTGCGTCTGTAAAATCCAGGTGGTGGATGATTGTGTTTGTTTCTTACCCTGTTCACAACTGTCTTCAGCTGATGAAAAACGGTGGTAACATCAACATAGCATCCAGTTTTTGTACGAGATGTACAATACCATTGTTTTTTTCCATATGCTAGTTTATTTTTTAACCGGAATGCATATCCATTGTGCACCAAGAGCATACTTCCTTTTCTCGTTGCTATAAAGTTCGCTTCTGAAATTAAAATAGCCATTAAATATATGTGTCAAATACTGAAATATAATATTTACATGCATGATGTATAATGGCTTTTAAATAAAACACAAGTAATAGTTTTAACAGTTTATTGTAAATACACATAGAATAATGTTTAATATATACGTTTTTACTTATACAATATTTAATAATTATGCAAATTAAGATATTTTAGTATATGTTTTTAAATTTTGTTTAAATTTACACAAAACATATATAATTGAAAGACGCGTCTTTTAACCTAGGCCTCCACAAATTTAACTCAACTAACATATAACAGAAATTTTAACAAAACAGTAAAACACGCGACGAATTGTTTTTTAATTACTTGGTTTGCTTGTACATTTTTTATATTTTTTGTTACGACAAAGCCAAAACGAAAACACACGCACGCGAATGCCATGACGCAACTGAATTCAGTGCTGCCATGTTATAAGATCATGATGTCTTATAAATAAAAATACAACAAAATACATTTGGATTTTTAATCTTTAAAAATTTAACATATAATGGGTAAATAATTTTACCCTGTATATAATATTATTAATTAATTTTATTAGTTATATGTTAACAATGCAGTGTGACTTATAATAAACGAAACGTATGTTTAATTAAATTGTCAACTTTTACGTCAAACATGTGCAGTTGTTTCTTGTTTCTAAATTGAGATTCGGGAAAATGTTTTTTCTAACTTTATAAAAATTACTCATGTTTCATTTATAGCATAATCATACATTTTAATTTCGTTGTAAATATAATTCCGATTAAAGTTAGAGAACTCGTGCGGAGCCAAATATTTAGTGTTTAGAAAGTTAAACCAACATCTCGTGTATGTGTTTCTCTGTTTTTCTTATAATTTGTAACTTATTTAAATTTTTTGGGTTTAAATGTATCTATATGTCTTTTATAAATGTAATAAATAATATATTAAGGAAAACATTTTTTCCTAATTCATTAAAAATCACAACTTCGCTTACGAAAATCTGATTACCTATTTTTAAGTATTAAAATGCTTATTGTATAGCTATGTTATGTTTAAAAACTATTGTCATGTAAAGAATAATAAGAAGTAATGTAACAAAATATTTGTTTTATTTTCCTTCCTTATAGACAACACAAATTAATTTTAAATAGTCCATTGAACTAAATGAATTATTTTTCAGGTATTTTTATTAACACAAGAGGAAATTCAAAATTATTTATTTACCAGAATCATACATTCAGATTTATGTACAAAAAGGCATATGGAAGCCAGTTATGGTATTGTTGGTATTTCTTCAGTAAATGCTGTCCTGCTAAATTAAGGATAAACAATGCAGGTAAAGTCACAGAGACTATTGGCAAGCACAATCATGATCCACCTACATGCTGGATGACACCAGATGGAAAATCATACAACCTTCCTCCGCTTCCAGAAAAAAATAACCAAAATGAATAAATTGTACTGTTGCCTAATATTAAACCATTGATAAAAAAAATGACTTTTACTGACCACATTTAAGAACAAATTATATATGAGATTTTAGCTGTAAATTAATAAAAATATGCTAGTTAATTATAATTTTATTATGTCATAAATGTTACAAAATGTATTTAAATAGAACATTTATCAAATGTCATTTGAAATTCTAATAATTATGTGAGTAAATGTAATATTTGGAATATGATTAAATAACTGTGTGTTTTATTTTTGTATATTGTATATATAATTTTTTTTTATTTAAATAGTTATCTAAATAACCATTTAAACTATAATAACAAAAGGATCAATTAAAATTTTGTATTATATATACTATGGTTTGATCACATTATGTGATTTTTTATCCTGATTGTTAAAAAAATAAGGAATAAAATAATTCTAAAATATCTTAAAAAAGTATACCAAGATAAAAGAAAATTTTCTACATGTTGTATAACTTATAAATTATTGTTTTTGTTTTCAATTCTTCCAAAGCATTTTATATCCCAAAGTTTACTTATGTTAATTGTATAGATAAAAAACAACCTCATATGAATTGTTTAATATTACTTTTATTTATCCTATTTTTAATACTAATAATTAATATATTTAAGTGCCTTAACCTACATTCAAAACCAAATATATTTTGATAGAAATTCTTAATCCACACGAATGACTATGAAGTTACGGCGCCAGATTAATATAATTTTGTTTAAGAATCAAAATGTTCAAATTAAAAAATCCGTACGACTCGTATTTGTTTTATTTCATAAATACCTTCTAAGAAGTATATTACGCGAAAAATACTCTAATCATGTTGTATTAAAGATCAAAATTGTTTAAGTTTAAATAGTCCTTATAAAATAATAATTTGAGAGCATACAAATTTTATATTATGATTCTTATGACAGAGGACTATAAAGTTGGAATCGAATTGTCGGTTATTGATGTATAAGCTGCTATTATTTCTTAATACACCAGACCAGACAGATCGATTGATTAATAAACTGAGTGCCATTGATATACTTGTTACTCATAGGGACTAATGCCAATTTCAAACAAAATTAAATGTAGTCATCCTCTAGGCGAGGTCTTACACGTTTATTTCTATATAAGGGGATGAACAGATGTGACAGAGATCAAGGCTAAGACCATGGTGCCAATATGGTAACGAACCAAGTTGTGACAACGTATTTTTGATATACTTGAATTAAAATATAGGTATAGGTACAGAGTATATCAAAAATACTTTGTCACATATTACTGTACAGTACACAGTACTGTACATGTAGTACTGGTACCAGTGGTACCTCTTCTCTAGGACAATAATTGAACTTATAAAATCTTATTATAAAAATATTGACTCTAATTTCTAGTAGTTGTTTGTTTGTAAAGATATTTATTAAAAATTAAGCTTATTACGAGTACCTATGCTTAACTCAATAATTTTTCTCAGTTCTTTAAACGGTTGGAAAGGGTGGTGTTCTAAGCGCGTCTGATGCATATTGCTAGCGAGCTAGCGAAGTGGCAGATAATGATTTATTAGGTTTAGGAGTGTTATCAAGTGTCTTATATTCGTTATGAGATAGTATGTCGGTACCTTATGGTACCTTATCGTTTTCCAATGGTTTCGTTATTACTCATGCGTTGGTTTCTGCGTGATACGTGAACAAGCTATCGACACAAAATAAGCTCAAAAATATTTGCATTTTCAATGGAGTTTTATAGAACACAAATTATATAATAAAATTATGCGCGATATACAAAACCTTAATCATTTTGGTAATTCAAATACTGCAAATTATTTGAATTTCTTTTAATTGAGATACATATTTGAAATTAAAAAAAAAAACTAAGTAGTATTTTGCTTTCAATTACATCTTCTTATAAATGTAAGTATTTTTATTCGGTTTTTAAAGTAAGATATATCGTATGTATACGTAAATGTATATATTTACACACAATACAAATATCAAAAAAACTTTCTCTTGAATCACTTTATTAATGAAAACCGCATTAAAATCCGCTGCGTAGATAAAAAGATCTAAGCGGCCAGACGGCGTCAGGCGAGTTTGTTCTATACTCTGTAGAGTATACATACGAAAAAAGATTATGTAATTTAAGCATGTATTTTGCCCAACCCTAGCCATTCTCATATAGCTCTTGCAGCGTGGCCGATAGAGTTCACGACCTTGCAACGTGGAAACCCAGTGCTGTTATTAGGACCGTGGGGTCCTGTGAACCTGTGGAGGCTTAAAATCCATAAGCGCTTCGGACCGAAGATAAGGTGGCAATGCAGCGGAAGGTGCAAATGCAATGCCAAAGCATTCACGATAGAAAATACTCTTATAGAAGTGAAGGGGGATCACGTACATTAATAAAATATAAGTACTTACCTGCTTTGGAATACTAACTGCATGTTTGGTATATTAAATTGTATCAAATATGTTTACCATACATATTTGGTGCAATCCCATTTATTTTATTTAGAATTTACTAAATATTGAATAATCGCGTTGCAGTATTGAATTAAATGTAAAACCACCACTTCGGAAAGTAAAATCTACCGAGAAGAAACATCAAGAATCTCAGTACTCTTATGATTGTAACAAAACTGAAAGGATCTGAGGGTGATCGGAAGTTTACTTATTATATACATGTATGAGCAAAGAAAATAAATCTTAACTTTTTAAAACAACCAATTCGGTTTGCGTGAAAAATAACTACAATAGATTTGCAAACGCTTCAGAGTGACGTCGGCTTACATATAAAATACCTACGTATACGTAGACGCACTCACGCGTTCACACCTGCGTATAATAAGCGTCCGAGTCACAGTTGTTTCTAAATTTTGAATACAGTTTGACTATACCTACCTACTAAAAAACACTTAATGATAAGTCAATCGTATTCCTCATTGATAAGAGAAGAGAAAATAAGGTCCTGATGAAATCCAGATACAATAAAAGCTCTGTGAAAATTACGTTAATGTTTCTATTGGCTTATTTGATTATTTATTATTTTATTATTATTTTTTTTTTGCGTAGGGAAAAAAAAAGAGTTAGTTGAATAAATAAAAAATGAGCTTCCTCAATTGGTAACTCCTCATTGACTCATGACGTTCAATTTAAGACGATCGTTTATAACCAGTTTGACATAGGTACCTACAAATAGTCCTTACAGAACCACTTCGATCTGCTTTCTGGCAATCTTTCTTATTATCAACTATTTTTTGGATAGTTATTTTGCTATATAAGTTTGTCGTGTAGTAGTATTAGTATTCAGTTGTTTTTGGGAAAACAAAGTGTCTTAGAAATATGATAGAGGTTTGATTCGACGACATAGAAAAATGATCATAGCTTAACCATAGAGGATAACACCCCTCTCCCCGACCTGACTTCCGTCTCTTCACGCGGCAATTCTAAATCATACCCGAGTTTTATTATTTAAGGTTATAAGGTTATCGAAAAAAAACAATGAATACTCACTTATATAAATAAAAAAAAATGTAATTTGTACGTAAAATTAAAAATAGCACTGTGGAAAAATGACAAATATACCTACATATAAATTTCATTTTGAAACTAAAGATATTTATTTATCGTTTTTTGAGATTTACATATTTTATGTGAAATATGATCGAAGAGATTAGATATGAAATATTTAAGGCAAGTATTTATATAATAAATAAATAAAACATAATTTATTGATTAACTATTAAAATTGTGAATTCAATTAGAATTTAGATAAGATACTTATGTACTTAGGTAGGTACTACGTAGGTAAGCCACTTGAAAAATGATTGTACTACAACACTGTCTTTATTTTAATTTATTTAACAATAAAATATAAAATGACAAAGAACTTTTTTAATTAACAGTGATTGTGAGTAATTTTATAATGATTTACAACCAAGTCTCATACCATCGTACTAATACTTTGTAATATACATACTTTGTATCCAAGTCACAAGTTACAAAAAAAATATAGGTATCATTAAGATTTTTTGTTTACTTAAATATAAAAAAACGTTCATTTGTATGGCCTTGTCATAATTTAACGCCGTATAATAAATATTCGTGAGCATTGTTATAAAACTAGCTAATACAATTTATTTTATTCTCCGTATTTTTCAATGTGCGCTGGGCTAATTCTAATAACAAATTGTAACTTTATCTGACAACGAACTAATTCGGTTTGGTCGAATTTGGATCGTTATAGAATCGGGAACGTATTTTAACCGTTATGAATTAATAACGTTTTTAAGTGCGACGTACACTAATTAGAATCATTTTAACTGGCAACTGAATCGAGATTAATAAGCTTAATTAAATATAAAATATTTGATGTACCTATATAAGATATTTTTTAATCATTTTATAATAATATATCTAATAAGGACAATTTGATTGATTGTGATTACTTAAACTTAAATAAAAATAATAGTTATTTATCTTATAATTTAATTATCTCTCAGCCTACTAATTAAACAATATTCTAACAAAAACTTTTTCATCTAATGTACTATTTACTGAATGCCTTTGTCTATCGTTAATAATAAAAAAATAATTAAAGCTTAGATACTGGTTTGCAAGTAACATCTTATCAAGTCAAAGTATTATACCGAAACAAATAAATGAAATTTAAATATAAGTCTGTAATTTAGTAAATAAATGCCTCTTTTTAAGTTAATATGACTTATTGCGGGTTACCAAAACCAAAATAACTGCTTCTTTATTTTTGTCCGGGGTAATCTACAAAACGGCTATATATAACAAATGCAAATGATGCTGAATAAGATGTATTTTTTTCATGCGATCGTTTGATATTTATTTCAATAAAATAAGTTCATTATGTTATAACAACCTAAGTTCACGAACATTGTTGTTTGTTATTTAATTGTAATAAATGTTTTGCTTAACTATACAAATTAAAAAAGTTGGCGTCATTCGGGGTGTAATAATGCTATTTGCAAGCTACAAAACCGAAAAGAACCTGATTTTTTTAATTATTTAATGGTATGGTAAGTGGCGTAACCGCAAGTGATTGTCTTATCTAAAATTTTTATGTCTTGTCAAAAAATATCCGAAATGTATTCCGACATTTCGGATATAAAGATAAATCACTAAAAATTAAAAAAAGACAAAAAAAAAATTTTATTCAGTAACTGGTATACTCTTTTATTTAGTCTTAAGATTAATTATTACTGTAAACGCCACACTTACGCCATCTAGTGGAGGTAAACGCTAACAAATATGACCAAGCGTTGTGAATTTTTATTTGAAAGTTTTGAGTATTAAGATGTACGTCTGCTTATTATTTACATTATATTACAATATACATTTATGTATAAGAATATAAATTTATGTATTACGCATATTAAATGTGTGTTTAAAAAAATATTATATGTTGTTCTTCAACCACTAGTGCCATCTACTTTCAAGTTGTAAAATTACAGAATTGGATTACATTAATTCCAGTCTTTTGTGTTGCAATGCTATAATCAATCAAATAAAAAAATTTTAGATGCTACCTTCGGAGTGTCGAAGAGAGGAAAGCGCATAATCCAAATTGGACCTCATACATTTCATATGCAGCGAGCTCAAGGATGTAAAGTTAGATGGTGGTGTCAATATTCACGACGAGGGTGTAGAGCTGCTTTTTATACTCTAGAAGATGAAATAGTTAAATTCATTGGAGGCCATAATCATAGTCAAAATTAAATAATTAAATGTACTTAATTAGTTGGAGCTTAATCTTAAATTACGTTCAGAATATAAAATATACAATACGGGTTGAAACGCTTTTTCGTAAAACTACTATGAGTACTGTGTGATATCCAATTATATTATTTTATTGCTTTAATGATATTAATTATATAATATGAATACATAATTGAGCATTTGGAATATATGTTCATCTTATTTTTATTGAGCTTAATAAACGCAGCAGCAAATGTCATTGTAGTGTCATTCTGATTTCTGACAAGTGTCGTGCGATTAGCATTAATCATTTATTATTTTTCCCCCTTTCTTTAATGTAACAATGTTTTAAAACATTTGAAATGATAATCGCGACAAAGTTTTATTAGTTTCCTAAGTTAAAGATACATATTGTGTAGCACATAAGTTTAATTTCGTTGGATTGTTTAGGTTGTTTTCAATAAAAACATTGTATAAATTGTGGTGTTTTGAAGTTTGAACGATGAAATTTTGATACGTTATTACTGTGTCCATTACTTTTGATTGTGTTCTGAAGTTTTTAAATTTGCAGGCGATGAATTGGTTCAATGTGTTCCGACAAAGAAAGGTCATCATATTTTGTACAAAGGATATACATATGTTTTCAAAAGTAGACTTCAATGTGGAGCTGAACAGTGGTGCTGCTCGTATCGTCAGAAGACGGGCTGTATATCTGTAATAAATATGCAAACTTATGGGGTGGAAGTGGTGAGAGATTTCCATAATCACAAGAAACCAATGTTTTCTGACTAGAATCTTGCTCGTTAAACTGACATTTTAAATAAGATAATCGGTACTGTAACAGCAATAAAGGATGCCACATGACCTTAGATTTCTTGAATATAGCTATTTATTTAGTGGATTGAATTGCAATAACCTGTAATTAAATTTTATTGAGTAGTAAATAAACCAAATTTAACGACACCAGTGATGTAACAAAGATGTGAATCTCAGAATGTTTTATTTAAGTATTTATTAATTTATTGTATTTTTAATTTTATATTAAAATGTTATGCAATTTTAAGTTTTTCATTTTAATATTTAAGCCCTAAATTTTTAAAATGGTTGTTTTAAATTAAGGATGTAATGTATATAACATTGTAAATAAAATATATACATTCTAAATAAAATATGTCTATAATAATAAAAAACATGAACCCTGTTATTTTAAAGTAAATAGTTTTTAGAGTAAATAAATATATTTTTATATGTATTAATATTTTATAATTATATTTTCTGAAGGATAAAAAGATTATTATTCTTTATGACAGAATTTTCACAGAAAAGTTTGCAGCTTTTGACAATAGAGCTGCATAAAGAGGGTTTTGAGGAAATTGAAATACTCGAAGACACACCAGAACCTGATAATTCTAATCTACTGCTAATTAAGGATGAACAAAGTGACAGTCCTTACGGTAATATTTTTTTTGTAATATGTTATAAAACAATATTTGAAACTCTTGAAATTATGAATTTTATTATATTGATTATTTAGTATTCCAATTTTTTTTTTTTATTTGAAACAATGATATGTACAATCACATACATTGGTCCCCATTCTGTTGCTGTAAACCTTAAAAATTAAAAAATTGTGAATGGACAGAATGAGGAAAGAATGAAGGAAGAATATTTAATTTTTTGACCCCATACTTATAGGTAGCAATTTTCTGTCAAATTAGATTTCTTTTGTTCTGTGGCAATATAATTAATTTGTAACATTCAAATATTCTAATAATATTAAACTAAATTGTGTCATTAATGTTATATCTAAGTATAAATTTTATTTATGTTGCACTTATAAATTACAGAAAAAAAAAGAAAACTAACTTGGGTTTGGAATTACTTCTATGAGATAAGTGATAGAGTTTACATTTGTAAAATCTGTAACTTAGAAATAACCCTAAATCAACTTAATTGTCAAGTTCTGAACAAACATATAAAAGGAAATCATTCTGCAATACATAAGTTTGAAGTAAGGAAGAAGAAAATTATTGCTGAGTTAAAAAATATTAAACATGGTAGCGCCCTTGCTAACTCTCCGAGTACATCTAGTATAGATTTAGCTAATCATGAATTGAACTGGAAAAAAATTGTAGAAGAGGAAAGAATGAATTACAAAAATGTTAATATTAGCAAGCCAATTGGCGCAATTGGTACATTAAACACAAGTTTTGATAAACATATGGAATGTACCACTGATTTTACTAGATTAGGTAAGTTGGTGCAGGTAGTCTGCTAGTAACTTTTTGCTTTAATTCTATCAAGTTGATAGTCTAATAATCATAATTTTTAACAATGCATTAGACCTCTGCGGCGAAGAAATTTGTCATTGCTTTATTTTATTTGCATGTAATCTTTCATGACCAGCTTAAAGCTGGAAAATTATCGACATAGTATTTAACAATCAAGTATTAACCGCAGGTTTGAATCTCACTTGGAAATTATATTTGTGATTTACAAATTTAACTAACTCATATCCAAGGCATTATTTAAAATATATTTTAGCAGTACAATGTTTGCAATTAATTATTGTTCCAGTTGATTTTTGGCGGATCGATTTTAAATTTAAACTATGAACTATGTCAAATGTTTACCAATTCTGTGATTTTAAAATAAACTAACATATTTTATTTATAGATGCTGCCTTCGTTATTTCGAAAAGGGGGAATCTTGTGATCAAATTAGGTCCTTACACATTTTACAGACAGAAGCAGGCTAAGAGGAGGGTGAGATGGTTCTGTAAGAACGCACAGAAAGGCTGTAAGGCTGTTCTCTTCACAATAGATGATAGAATAGTTAAAATTTTCGGTAAACACAATCATTGTCCTTGTAAAAACAACGATAATGAAAATAGTGATTAAAGTATTTGTATTTATTGCGGATTTTGTACATACTGGAGCATTATTACTTTCACATATGTTACTTATATAATGATAAATAATATAAGAGTAAAGACACTTTTATCAGTGGGTAGAATTTTAGGCTACCATAGATCCAAAGGTTACTCTATCAAAAGAGTCATATTTAAGATGTGATTTTAATGCTCTATGGTTTATGTCTCTTCTATAGTCTATGGAGTCACTTATTATCATTAGGTGGCTCAATTACTAGTCGGCATACTATATTTCGTTGACCTTGTTTGAGGTCAACTAAACATTTATTTTTTTAAGTTCAAGTTTATTTCAAAAACATGCTTATTTTATATGATAAAATAGTCTAACATAATATAATGATTGAATAATGTGAAAATATTTAGCATACACAGCTATGTGTCTCAGTATTACATACATTATATATTTTTTGTGAAGTTCATAGTGACCATAGGTTTCGTTTTGAGTAGGACATGTCGCTTTGATACCAAATGAACTTAAAAATACTCCAAAATGTCCAGTTAGTCAAAATGTCAAAGTCCCTAGATCCATTTTGTTCATTGATACAAAAGCAAAAAAAATAATAATTAAAATATTTATTTTTCTAAAATTATTTACTTAGATTTATAATATAATTGCAAGTTTTTAACTTAAAAAATCGTAGACCCTTGATTTAAAATGCTAGATGTTTCAGGGTATTTTAGGTTAAAATATCATATACTTGTAAATGATTAAATTATTACATAATTGATATTGTTAAATATTGAAATGATAATGAATGAATGTTAATATTGAAAGTGTGTTATTTATTGTGATAAAAATAACACCATGGCTTGTTTTTTTTTTATTAGGTAAAGTACTAACAGTATTAAAACTTTAAAATTACAGGATATTATTTTTAGTTAAAGGTCAGGTAGGATTTAAAAAAATATAATATAAAGGTCAGGAACTCTGTGGTACCAGACATGAACTACAACCAATATGATTGCATTGGAACTAATTCCCTTAACTCTTTGGAATAAGGTAAATTAGAAATCAACACTACCAGAGTCTTAATTCCACAGTTAATAAATAAACAGTGGAATGCAGATTATATTAAGGCTTCCTTTATAATTGTATCGTCATTTATATTATTAAAAAAAATGCGAACAATAAATCTTGTTTTATTTTTATGTAGTTTTATAACTAATATATATTTACTTATACTAAATAAAAAAAACAATTTATTTTATAAGTAAAATGTTATGTTTAGAAATAAGGTCTTTTTTTTCACAACTAAATAATTTTAACATTAAATTTTATTAATTTCAGAACAGATACCAGAATGGCTGCCTATATATTTTGTAAAAAACACTGAAAAGGAGTACAGGTGTAATTTATGCGAAGCTCTCATTGCAACAGATGAAAAATCACTAGAACTATTGGAGCATATAAAGAGTATTCATAAAGAAATACACGATCTTCACAAAGGCAACCCGGAGTCAACGGTTGGTTTTCAAATTGAATTTCTACAATTTAGTATGTTAAAAGATGATAAAACTCAGCCTGTGATACTAGAAGAGGTCTGTGAGGAGGCAACGGATGAAATTGTCAAAACCGAGAAGACGGATAAGGATCAATTAGGGATGCAGTATGTCCTCGTGCCGAGGAAGAAAAAAATGAAACGGACTTATGGTAAGAGTTATTTAATGTAGTTACTTTAAATATCATATTACATGGTTAATTATGTCTGTTCATGTCACAAGTAATTTAAAAAAAACGGATAATTTTTTATTTTTTTTCAGAATTCAGTCGAAAACGTAGCTGGGTGTGGAAATATTTTGAACGCTTAACCAGCATTATTTATCGTTGCAATCTTTGTAATGTAGTGTTATCTATAAAGGGTTGCAACACCAACAACATGAATAGACACGTCAGAACAAGGCACCCCGGTATATACAAGTCTGAAGTGGAAAAGAAGAAGGACTTGACCGACATCGATCAGCTCGACGTGAGCTGGAAGAAAGACGAAGAGAGTGATAAGGATCTTGATGAATCTCTTGGCGAGTCTAATGGTACGTATCCAATTTAATAGTTTGGAATTAATCAGACAGATTTAAACAACCCAGTCGTAATGGTTACGGTGTCACTTTCTTTTACTGGTCAATATAATTTGATTCCACTTTTAAGTGCGGAAATACGAAAACTATACGATATATTTTAGATATATCATCTTTGTTTATTAAAAGTTGATATCCTTTATATATAATAGTTATTCCAATAAAAGAGGGAGTAATGATAAACAAAACTCAGATTTACATATTTCAGAGGATTTGCTTTTTTACTGTCGTGGTTGGAATCGCTCATAAATAATAAACTTGAATTGCTCATTTTTCTGAACATAAATGACCAAGTCAAAATGGCGCACCACCTTCTCCTCATTTGTCGTAATTGACGAGATTTCTTGATATCCATAAAATAAATGTGAAAATACGAATAAAAAATATAAAGTTTTCAATAAATTTTCTATATTGATTAACACTTTAACATATTGTATAACTTCTTTCACAGATATGATAAAGCAGCGACGCAGCTGGATATGGTCGTACTTCCGACGGGTTTCCAACACGCTGGCGCAGTGCAAGCTCTGCAACCGGAACATCTGTCACGGCGGCAACGCCACCGGCAACATGAACCGACATCTCAAGATGATCCACAATAAGACTGCTGGTACGTAACCAATTAATATTTAAACTTCCATCCAATTGATCAAGTCTAAAATCAATTACTTTCCAAAAAGATACATGGGATTAAATATGTCAAATCAAATTAAATCGATTTTATTCAAGTAAACTTCACAATGAAGCGTTTTTGAATCGTCAATATTTAAAAACTAGCACCGTCTCGGAAAGCAGCTTCCAGCGAGAATAAACGGCAAGAAACTCGCATTGTTGCTCTTTTCAAAATAACAGCTTTACAATGCTGTTTTTCACAATAGTTAGTAGAATAATAAGATTTCTTTATTAAATTAGTCTTAATAAACTTTTTAAATTTTGTAAATGGTAAACTGATTATATTTTGTATATGTCATCTCCCCTACTCACTCGCACACTCACTGTCTCTCGCTCGCACACTGTCTCTATCTATACTCAAACCTGATATTGATAGCGTCAATATGACCAATGTTAGCCATGTTTATTAGGCCCCGCCCTAATGTCAAAACTCAATGGAATAAACGCTTAAGATCTCACGTGATCAAACTCACTCAGGTGTTTAAGATTATTTTTATGCGCTCATTTATAATCTTTGTAGTGTTATTTTTAGAAGATTTTAATATTGCCTTACGATTTTTTAAATACTCACCAAAATAAAACCTCATATATATCTACTTACATTATAAATGCGAAAGTATCTCTGTCTGCCTGTCAGTTACGTGTTCACGGTTAAGTCATTGAACCGAATGTAATGAAATTTAGTATGAACCAAGTTTGAACTTCTAGGAAGATCATAGAAAACCTAAAAACATACCCATACATAAATGGCGAGCGAAGTCAAGCGAGACAACTAGTTGACTATAAGTAAAACGGTATAACGTACCGCTGTACTTAATCGTTGTTATTGAAGTTGAAAATGAAAATTCTTAACAATTATTATATATGTATTTCTAAAACAATAAACCAATCTGAAGTTGAGTGATTACGAAGGCATTGTTTTCAGATGACAATAACTGGGTTTGGAAAGTATTCGAGAACGCCGAAGACGACTTCTTCTCGTGTAAGATATGTCAATACAAATGTATGAAATTCGACGACGTCGAAAAAAGTATTAAATGCATTTTACTTCATCTTAAAAACGAACATGGCGTGGTTTCCGGCGACCAGATCATCACGGGCACGGAGTATGAGGTGGAAAATGCTGAATGATGATTATATAAATTTAAACTTTAATTTGAAGGCGGTAAGGTTTTATATATTTTGTTTAGATTAAACGCTATCGTACCTTTTTCAATGTCTCTTCGGTTGTGTGTATCAGTTGGGCCGTGGCTCGAGCTGACTGGGAGACCCCGACATTTCGCTTTTATTATCATTTTGACTGTTGCTGCGGATATTGATGCTGCGGACACACTACACTAATACAATCGAAGCAAAATGTGTCGGAAATAAAAAAAAAAATGTATGATCGCAATTATATAACTGAATGAAATATAAAACGGCGAGGTATTTTCTCGGTTGAAACTTGAAACATTATTTAAGTTGTTTTATTTTAAATATATTTAAAGTATAGTTTTATATAATTATAACATAAGATCAAATGTAAACATCTTTATTCTATGTGCAATAAAGAGGTGATTTTTAGTGTTCATATCTAATAAATTCGGTGCACATAGTTATTGTAATATAATGGGTTATTGGAGGAGAATTTTTGAAAATAAAAACTATTTTAAGTTTGACTAGTTTTATTTTTACAAACATCGAATTACACAGATAATATACGAATATAATATAATATAATTTGGCAATATCGTTGATCACTACTTACTCGTAACACAACCGCTGGGAGACGTATGAAGTGTCCGTGGAGGTAGACAGGTTGTAGACAATTTACCACTAACATTACGTTAATAATAATACAATACTTAATACAGACGATCCCCTTACCATCGGCCTTACTATAAAACTATTTAGTGTTCTTCAAATATTTATTCTGTGCATGTGACGTGTAAATATTTGACATATATATATTTTTTTTTTCATATAATTTGTTTCGTAAGGTATAGTTTTATATGTATGGCGACGATATGTAAACTCTTTGTTGTGACATTATGGTAACATTTTTTTTTAAATATTATATGTAAGTTTTTTACATCAGGTATAAACGAGTCGGACTATCAAACGTGGTTTCAGACTTTGTAAGTATGTGACTTGTTATTTCGGCATCGCCATGTTGGGATTGGTGGTCGTTGTGTTGTGGGGCGAATTGATTTGTGTAATGATTAAAAAACACAAATGTAACGATGGTTTTTTCGAATAAACTAATAGTATTATGTTAATTTCTTTCATTGTTGTTACAGAGCAATACATTTAAATACCCCATTTGAAAAATTTCGCATACATGCTCAATACTTATTAATCTTCTGTCGTATAAATAATAAAGTATATTTTATAGAAATATATATTTAAAAAAAGAACAAAATATTTATTGCATATTTCAAAAACCGCGAGACGTTTTAGGTTTTTTTATATTAGAATATAATATTAACTGTTGATATTTCCTCAGCCGAAATTATAACAATGGTGAACGGAAAAAAAGTGATGCTGCTGGACGGTTTCACATATTACCGAAAAAACAAATGCGGGAAATTATTCAAGTGGGCGTGCACGATGTCCGCGACTTGTAAGGCTAATGTTAAAGTCGACGAGAACCAGATCATAAGGGACGGCAACTTGCAACACTCACACGAGAAAAAGAGTCTCATGAAGGTATCTTCGGGACGATACATACGATTGTAACCGTCAGGTAAATTTAAATAAGATTATTTTTTGTATATTTTTTGAATTAACTTAGACCTTAATATATCTGACTTAAGTTAAGTATTGAAGTACAAAAGGTCGTAAATGATAAATGATTACAGATAACTTTAAATAGACATTGCAATGCCTGCTTGAGATTTATTAGTAATTTGTATTAAGTTAAAAATATAAGTGGTCATACTTTAATCTAATTTTGTGGTGCAAGAAAGGAGGAGGGAATACTCGGTGGTAGGGCTTTGTGCAAGTCCCTCTGGGTAGTTACCACTCACTCATCAGATATTCTACCGCCAAGGGTGAGTGGGCAGTGTAACAACAATGTGTGCACAAGGGACATAACATCTTAGTTCCCAAGGTCGGTGGCGCATTGGTGATGTAAGGAATTGTTAATATTTCTTACAGCGCCATTGTCTATAGGCGGTGGTGACCATCGTCCACCAACTTATGCCATAAAAATAAAGAATTAGTAGAAGACTCACATGGGCCCATAGTGCGTTACCGATGTAACAATATGGTAACGATATACGTATTTATTTATTCCAACTGTTTTCCCCTTCTAAATATGAAGTTAAAGTATGCGACCATTTTGGGGGTGATGACAATACTATAAAAATATAAAATACTAATGCGATGACTACTCCAGGTGTATTTGTATTGATGGCGAATATGAAGCAGCGTTTCTACTACAAAGGTCAGTTGTACTACAACAAGAACAAAAGTCTCCGATGGGATTGCACCTCGTACCCCAAGTGTAAAGCCTACGTCGTGCTCGACGACAGCACGGTTATCCGGGAGAATTCGTGTCACCAACACGGACAGAGGGTTCTCTTCAAATCCGAAAACGGTACGTACAGAGTGAATAAAGCACGCTCCACGGGATACTTTGGTTTATTTATATGAAACTACATGTAAAATAGTTAATTATTTCGAATATTTTGATATCGTGGAATGTTATGTTAAAATGTATTTTTTTTTTCGTGTCGATCGTATTCTTTTTTTTAATCTGTTGTAACTTAAAAGTCCTATTTTTAGCAAACGAATAGATTTGAGTCACATGCTTACAATATCATTTTAGTATTTTTGGATACAATATATGTCCGAGATATGTTTGATAAAATCTGTACTATATGTAATTATATATTAACTACTTACGTATCTACCTCTTTCATTTAATTACAAGTCTATTCTAATTTAAAAATAAATATGATGCATTAACATATACATTTACCTAACACCTATTACATACATATAATATTTTATACATAACTTGAAAAATAATAAAACCGCTTGTCGGAACAAGCACACCCTGTATTTGATCCTACTACTGTAACCGATAATTCATTGTCAAATTATAAAATAATAATATTACAGGCTGACCGAAAAACATTGTCCAAAGAAATCCCATATTTAATATAAGCATTCCTTATATACCATATTTACTTATATCTGACGTCTATAAAATGATATGGGAGTTAATATAACTCCAGGGACAACACATTTGAGATATTTTTCTTTTAAAAGTACAATCTTACCTTGAACTTACGCAGTAATAAATAGAAAAATATTTTCATCAATAAATATTCGATATTTTAGCTGCTATTATGTATCTGATAAATTAAAATTTCTGTGTATATCGGAGAGTATTATGAAATTCGTTTTAGTTTTTGTCTAAGATTAAAAAAATTGTAGCAAATAAATTCTTAATCATACAGCCAAACGTAGAAATCTACATGCACTAAAATTTGGCATTTTATTATTTGGCAAAACATTTAGTAAATACATACTCAACAATTTTATATACCACATATATACGTACATACATATATAGTAAAACTTTCACCCAATGTTGGACATTATTTTATAAGTGAGAATTAATATGTCAATCTTATTCAATTTAAAACAGACATTCACAGATATATATATCATTAAAACAATTCATATATTGTACCTTCACAAAAAAATGATTTAGTGTATTTAAGTTCAACTAATGATTTTAAAAAACCCTGCCATCATTTTCTTTATTGATATAATATTAGTAAAATATTCACATGTTATCTTTATAATGGTATATTTCAACGGAAGCAGGAGCAAGTATAAACGAATCTTAGATTTACATATCGTATTCGCTGATAGTTCTGCTGTGATGTGCACGTCAAATAGTTCTTGATTAGTATATCTTAATGTATAAAATACTATTCCATTTAATTTTACTTCTAAAATTTCGGTTAGTCACCGACATTCAATGTGTTCCCCTCCTCTTATAACCTGGGCGCCTTCAAACGAGGCGTGAAGAGGCATCTTGCGGTCCGACATGGCGAGGGTGACTAGTGCAGCTCATCCTTGCTGACTGTACTAGTCGTCTTCGCGTTAGGACTCCAACTTCCACTTACCATCAGATGGAGTGGAGTCATATGTCTACCCGGACAATTTAAAAAGAAAACCCTATTCTTTCACGAATCCATAATAAATACTATAGATTATTTAAGATATACGCTAGTGATGTCAATTCAAGGTCAAATTGTTATACTTACTCCTGCCATTGAAATCGATTGTAGACAGTAGGTACAATACAAATAGTATCAAACAATAGTCTTGATGAAAACTTTGTACTATTTTTTTCTAAAACATGTTAAACAATTAATATATTATTCATTTAAAACTAATCATAATGATCGAGATTTTTTAATAACTTCGACCATATTTTCTTAATATTTATTAATTCTTATAATAATAATATTTAAATCAATTAAACCATGTCACGTTATGTTGTAAGTTAGTTCTTGTTATACAAGTCAGAGGAAAACTCTGTTATAGTCAGGAATCTTAAATATAAATCTCATTTTACAAGTTTTTCGTGTAAATAAAAGTAAAATTTGTATCTCTATATTAGTTATGTCAATTTTTTGGCTTAAAATTAATTTAAACGTACCCCGAGTTTGTTATCTGTAAAATTTCAACATGACATATAATATGTTGTAGGAAAATATATTTGTAGACGGAAAACTAATATCGATAGAGGTAATTCTTAAAAGGTAATTTGTCTAAACATTTAAATAATTCCCAGAACCGATAAAGATTTCCTTTAGCTGGGAGGCTTCGGGCCGCAGTTGTGTGTGCTCTGTATGTAGACTATCCTGCCTCTGTATGTGTGGAGTGCGGCTTTACACCAGGGACCCCTGGAGCACCTCCATCTGATTTTGCCGTTCCTAGCGCAGCCGTTAAACCTGAATCTGTAGCCGCCGACGTTGATGCCCATCTTCCCTTGTTTGCTGAGGCAGTAAGACGCGAAACAGTCGATACCAGTACCGATCAAACCCACTGAAAGGGAAAACTGTGTTAGGAAATGTTTCTTAATACGTTGCCCTATGTACTAACACCGCTAATATATAGTGACATACAATTTAAATGTTTTTGTAATCTATAATATTCAATGATTTATATTTTCTATACATAGATTGTCTATGAAAATATATCAATGACATGCTGTGAAAGAATTGTTAATAGAATAATGTTGAACAATAAAATAATTTTTATTTTTCAAATCTTTAATTTCAACAAAATTATTACATTTATTTAAAAAAAAAAATGTATTTTGAAAGAGAATGTCAATAAGTGTTCAATAAAAATATTTTCATATATATATTTTTTTATTTACAAATAATATTCCATTCCTGTTTCAACAACAATAAAGTATTTTTAAATAATAATAATAAAAAAAGGTTATTCCAGATGATTTACTAGACGAATAGTTTAGTGCATAGGTCTGAAATAATCTTTCAAAAATATTAATAAAGCGTTATACTAAATAATTTTAAAAAATGGCACATTCACTAGACTATTGTAAACACAACTTTGTAATTATAATATTGACTTTAGCTACATCTAATTTTGACTTTTGATATCTTTACAGTTCGCTTTGGTCTCTCCAATCGGGGTCATCTTGTCGTACACGTCGGTGATCATAAGTTTATCAAGCACGAATGCTATAAGAAGAAGATAAGGTGGACCTGCAACAAACGCATCCAACTGGGCTGCAGAGCGAGCCTCACCACCCACAACAGCGTCATCGTTAGATCTTTCTTGGAACACAATCATTTCTAACATCGGATCTACTTCCAAAGACTTACTAAACAATTTAAAATATTTAAGGAATATTATCCCTATTTACAAAATTTCAATTAATATTATTATAATCAAAGAACGCCGTTGCGATAATTTTATATGACTTTTTCACAATATTAATTTTTTTATAAACACTTTTGAAATATTTTTACAATGTTGAAGGGTAATTTTTCTGGCATTTTGTATTAAATCGTGCCAAACTGAGACCATTCCTCCATTTCACACCGTGCCTAACGATCGAGGATATAAGTGCCTTCGTGTTAGAGTTTAAGATAAATATTTAGATAACTGTCGTTTCTGTATGTTATAGATTAAATGATATGTAATTTTATATTAAAAATATTTACAATAAATATTATAAGTTATTTAATGTTTTTTATTTCTTCCCTTTATCATTAATCTTGACATTATTAAAAAAGTAAATCACAAATAGAATTCGATTTTCGAATACATTTGACATTAGTGGAATTGCGTGATGTGATACGTGTTGAATAATTCCTTGCAAATAAATTTTAACCCGGGAATGTTTAGTTATATATATATATTTACCAGACTGTATCTACCTACTCTTAAAATTAATCATTAGAAAATCTATTGCATTGTCTTATTGCGAATATTGATAGGAACAAAATACGTTGTAAATGGACGATCATATAACCTATATGTTCAACGTTCAGATATTATGTATACAATCTATGTATACTTATACGAACTTTAATAAATCGGACTAGAATATAACTATATAAATCTCAAATAATAATCTATTTAACGATAATAATAACTAAAATATTCGAAATATTTAAAAATGGCAATTTTAGACGAGTTAAATAATTATTAAAGATTTCTCGTGTTATCTAAAAATCGTAACTAATTTAAATTACATTGTGTGTGACAATATAGCATTTCAGGTTTCCATTCCGTTGGGATTCTCTAAGAAACTTCTAAAACGAAATTAATTCTGGCAAGACTTCATTTCGATCTACGAAATCCTCTACACCAGTATTACACCGCTACTGCCTCCGTCGGTTATGGTAGATGCAAGTATGGTACAGACCCTCTTCGTTCTTAACTATTTTTCCGTCCATAGTTCGCACGATAGCTCTGCACTGCCTCGTGTTCCTGTACTTGCAGTACCACAGTTGCAGTCTCCTCTGACGATACGCATTGTGCGGTCTGTATAGGAAACCGCAGTACATAAGTTTCGGATAACCGCCCCCGTATATTATTTCAACTTCTGCAAGGAAAATTTTAATTTAGACTTATGTATGTTTAGAATATATTTTGTTGATACGTCATGCAAAATGCTTGTGACGATATGATGAGTATCAGATTCGAACATTTCTCCCTGAATAAGATTTGTTTTAATTTATGATAACTTTTTTACTATTTTTTTTGGCCATTATTATTATTCTTTGACTAGCTGAGTTGAGTAACATTATATAGTAGATAAAAGATTCCAAAGATTGTTAATACCGACATTTACCAATAGAAATAAACAATTACCTTTGGCCTTGAAAGCGTTATCGTTTGGAGACTGAGTAGGTACTTTTTAAAGATGGGTCCCAAATACTTAACAAATTCCACAGATTCAATGTTAACAAATCAGCTAGTGCTAATGTACTTATATACAAAATATTAATTTCTTAGGTGAGTATTCTATGTTGTAGTTCTGTCCGTCGCTGTTACTCGTGCACTGCATTCAAGCGATTCACTTTCATATAATAACCAATAATGGCTCCAATTTGTGTTTTTTTAATTATTTATTATGGCCAATACAAGCAAAGGGGTGAGTTCGATAGCCTTATAAAGATTATTCATAAAATAAATATAGTAGATAGTTTTAGTAAAATGAATCAGTTAATACTTTATTTACTAAATTATTTTAGTGGCAGTTTAAGTTGATCTAAAAATCAATTTCTACGTAGCTTTATGTACATGGTGTTTGCTTAATGACACTAATATTTTTATTAATTCTAAAATTATACTAAACATTTCGTTTCACTTATTACTAATAGGCATTTAAATTTAAGTTAATAAGCTAATAAAGTTAAGCATTAATACAACGATACAGTACGAGTAAAAAATTTAACGACAATATATAAATGTAAAACAAAAAAAAAAGTATTTTTAAAAGACTAACGATGTTCAAATTAAGAAATATTATATTTAGATTGTGATTGCTATCTTAAAAAAACCACTGATTATGGCGATATGTTAACAAAATACGTTTTTTTTTCTGAATTTCAAAAAGGAGAACCTTTACAAATAACATGCACCGAAATGTCTCACATTGAAAGGAACTAATTAAATTAAGTAATGGTCATGGAGAATTATTTAAATATAAATCTCTTAAGATATACGTATCGGTACATAATATATAAACAGTTATAACAGTTAAAGTAAACCTGTTACTTTTAACGTTCTGAGATTTCGTTTACTTATAAAAATTGTAAATAACGAAAAATATAAAATTTATAAAAACATCGACTACAACCTTTAGTCAATCAACATTATATTAAGAACATTTTTTAATATTCTCATGATTGTATGTACATGTAGTTTAAGTAAACAAATCAATGATTATGGAAGTTTTTAAGTTTCTTGATTACGTCTCCAGACGTGATGGCGATTGCTCGGCAACGATTGAACGATTTGCAACACCGCCATCTAGTCCGACCACCTCTACCGTCATAGTGCCTCATGAACCGATGGTTACCGATCATGAGAACCCTTCGACCTCTCATCGTCACATATCGAGCCCCGAAGCCGGCTGAAATCAGATCTATTTTAATATCATAATTAAAACATAAGGAAATAATTCGTTTCATCTTTATATCCTTTATATTAGAATATATAACAGTAAGTCAATAGAAATGAACAATGAGATGAAATTCATTCAAAGTGATAAACCTTTTCGCTGTATTGGATGTATTCATCAAAACCTTTGTTTTCGACTTTAAAAAAATGACATGTTTACATTTTAGTATCTTTTTCTATGTATGTATGTATGTGCGTTTCTTTATTCCACCACAACTTTTAAATGTCTGAACAGATTAGGATGTATCGTTAGAATTGTTAACTATACTCGACTGAATCTGGCTATAAATGAATGAATTAATTAATTCACTTAGGTTATGATATACATGTTATTTGAAGCATACATACAGACATTCTTTTTAATTATATGTTGTATGAAAATTAAGAAATAATGGAAGCCAGTGATCCAGTATGAAGAGAATAATTCGGCAATAACTATAAATCCTGTATTAGTTAAAATCATATATTTATTTTCCTTGCAAACTTAGAAAACGACTTCATTTTTCATATCTTCAAATTAGTCTTAGACATAGTTACTGCAAGCTTTGGGGTCAATAATAGGAATGATATTTTTACTTGTTTTTAATTAAAATCGCAAGGCTCGAATGAATCCAAAATAACAATTGTCAAATTAAAATTAAAGTTGTTAAAAGCTAATTAACTTACACCATTTTATATTATCTACTAAAACTTATTACAGATAATTAAAATCAAATTAAAAAGAATGAAATGACACTCACTACATTAAATTTTATAAATTCAGATTTTAGAACAAAGGGAGATCGAGCGCGCGGAACATTAAAGTGAAGCAATAAAAGCGAATACAAAATCAAAAACGAATGATAATTACCGGTAGTGGAAAACGTAACAAACTCTTTAAATAATTGATAATCAAAGCGGCAGAACTTTTTACATATCAAAAATAATTTTAATCCATCTGCCTTTTGTTCTATAAAACTGAGGTCACATGACCAAAATTTTGTTTAAAATTTTTCAATCGGATAGTTGGAACAATACATTAGGTTAATCTTCGGTGGCATTAAATAAAAGCTCGTAGGTATGTCACAGTCATTAGTTGCTATTTAAGAAAAAAAAATCTAAGTAACCTAATACAATATCAATTTTAGAAAATTATCGGCTTAATCGGAGCTGGCGTTAGATAAATCATTGTTTAGTTTTCGTTTAAACTTTCGGTCGCTGAGAGAATACGACCCTGTGCAGTTGCTCACTGCAAACATTAGCAGTTGACATAAATTTGAAATTGAAATAAGAAAATGAAAATAACGATTACATTTATTGCTTTCTTTGAGTCTTTCACGATGGAATCCTGCTTGAAAAAACCATATTTAGATGATGTCTTATAAATTATTAAAAAAAATCATTTAGCGTCTAAATTATAACATGAATTGTAAGTTAACACAGCGATGTTATATTTAATATTACAGTTCGGTACTAGGACAATCAAATGTTGGTGATATTTCTTCAAAGTTACATCGATACATTGTCTATTCGATAACGGATCTCAGGAGCCATCAACATGAAATACATTCAGATCAAGATGAACGAAAAACCTAACGAAAACAAAACACTATTTTCTTAACATTATATTATGTGATGTAAATTTATAACAATGCTAATAATATAATATCAGTTCTACTAACACATATATGTAAAGATTATTTTATCATTAAAAATACTGGTGTGAATCATGAACTTTGATAGTCAAAGTTATCAAAACTATTATTTTGATAAATTCAATATTGACCGTGGAGCTAAATTATAAAATAACGACTACTGCATTCTCTCACTGTCGCTAGTCATCGTATTGGCTAATGAGTTATCTATAGGAACGTCCGATACATTAATGTTTAATGATTGATCTTTTTCTAAATTTAAATTTAAATCTTGTTGCACTTTTTGTTTAAGTTGCTCCGCCTCGTTTTCTGAGCTGTTCCCAACGTCAGTCACGTTTATAAAACAGTTTTCACCGCTGCTGTCATGGTTCGATTTGTCATCTGCCTTAGCCAGGTCTTCTAAAGATGCGGTGCGAGTGATGACTGGTACTGCGTTCGTTTCATGTGCTGACATCGTAAAAGTGTTTTCAATTTCACAGAAATTACTTTTAAGTGGATCTTCTTGCTCACTTAATTCTCTCTCGTCTAATGTCGTTTCCGCTGGAGTATTTGGCGCGGCGAAGTTGAAATGTTGAGAAAAGGACACATTTGCTTGCTTAGATTTCTCGATTTCCATTTCTTCACCGTCTGACAGTATTTCGATGGGCGCCTCGTCCCTCACGACTTCGATGACGTCATCATCTGAACCGTTATCAATCACCGCATCGCTCGTTTCCGTTGTTATGACGTTCACGTGATTATTTTCTGAAACTAAATGTAAAAATGTTCAAATAACAGTACCCGATTTATTTTATTTAAATGCACAGTCATGCCTTAAAGCGCTATGAACTAACATCTACATGAGTATTAATTATTACATGCATTTATATTAAATTTCAGTTACCAGAAATTTACAATAAGGTACAATATTGTAAAGGAAAAGGAAATAAATATAAAAAAAAAAACAAACAAAATAATTTAATGTTGTATATTTTAATCAATAACTTACTTAATTCTTCAAACCCGGAAAAAAAGAAAATATATTTTTAAAATATAGACCAATTGCGTCATTTCACTTCGTATTCTGCTTTGCGTTGAAAATTATTTATTTTAATATTTATACATTTTAATTATAAATGCGTAGTAGTTGAAGACAATTTAAACTTCTGAAAAACTATTTTCAATGGCAATTAAAAAAGGAGCACCTACGTAAGGCCCTGCTATCTAACACCTGCCTCTTCTCTGACGCGGGACCGCTTTGGACGGACACTGGTGACCAATAACATATAAATTTTACCATTAACACTTTTTTATATATTGTATGAAATTTGTAATATATAGAAAGATTACGCAAATGCATTGCGAATTGCAGTAATCTTTTTTTGTTGCCTTTCCTTTTGCTATAGCAATCAGAATTTTGCTTCCAGCGTTTTCTTACTGATTCTTTCTCTTTTTGGGTCATATCTTCTATGTTTTTCAATACCTAGAGCCTTCCTTGTATACATTAGACGATCTTTTTCTTTGATTTCTACCAATTCTGAGGATCTCGCTTAATGCGATTCATATACTTCCTTCTAGCTAATTGTTTTACTAACTTTTTGTCAACCTTAGCCAGAGATTTTACTATTATTATTCGAGGAAATTCTAATATTAATTATTTACGAACTTAAGTAGGTACCATATTGGATATGGGCATATAGTAAGTTTTGTTTATTCAATTCCTTCGTATAATACAAAAAGCGATTAAAGAAGACTTGCACGTAAATATTATATTTTTATTGATGTTTTCAATAATTAAAAAAATATATCATTTCATAGAACTAAATATCTTTAACATATAACATTATTCGAGTTAGTTAATTAGGAAGTAAGATTAATGAAACGTAAAACTAACACCTTTTCAGAATGTAGACCATAAATATGTCATAATATTAATATAAGAAATAAACTAAAAGTAAAGTGAAACACTGTATAACTAACTACAATAAGTGAAAATTCAGATTTCGTAAATAAAGACATGTTATAAGAAGTCATTTTTGAAATGTTTCTCAAGAACAGCACTAACCTATAGAGGTAGAGATAAGGAGATGTATCTTTGTGTATAAAAAGCGTCCCGTAAAATATGGGAAATGGCGCTGTTAAAACTCTAGTTAAAATTGAAATTTGAAAAGGAACGCGCTATTACTCGGTAGTGTAAAAAGGAAGTAGACAGAGAAAGTTAGGATTAATTTATTTTGTGCTGTTTCTCACTCACATTTCACTTCATCGACTTCGTCGATTTCAGGTCTTATCGTCTGGCTTCAGTAGCGTCATTTTTTCGATTTATAAAATCTTCAATTCTTACATTTAAATTGCCACTTTTTCGTGTGACTTATTCATCTCCTTAGCTCTACACGTCAAAATTAATCTTATTTTTTCGACACAAATACCCTTGCCAGTAACAAAAATATTTAATTCCTTGCTAGAACCGGAATATCAAAAATATAAATTATATTTTTTTTATACAATTTGAAATTAGAATTTACTTTATTAAAACTAACATTTTTACCTGAACTTATAGTTAGATACTTTTAGTTGCACAGATAATAAAATGTAAGTATACATATTATATACACGATAATTTTTGAAAAAAATTAAATACATATTCAATTATTTGGTACAACGGTTACTAAAATAAAATCAATAATTTCTCTAGGAGAGTTTTGGAAATTTAGGCACATTCATCATTTGTGATGGAAACTAACATTTACGTAAAATACTTATAATAAAATTTCTCTAGATTAATCGAATTATCTGATAAAATTGACTAATAAACTGAAAAAATAAAATCTGTTGTTCTATGTGTGGCTATGCACACCTAAAGGGTAAATATTTCCGTCGATGATCCTGACGGTGCATTTGCAGGAATACATCAATCGTTTCGTACAGCGCCAGTAACTCCTGCCCACTCTCTCGTACTCTCGATGGTAGCGGTGCCCACTCAGAACTAGCACTTGACCGCCTTTCGAAGTCGTAAATATTTGAGCTGATAAAAAAAAACATTTTTAAAGATACCATTGATTTTATAATAAAAAAAGAATAAATTTCGATAAAGATCGTTGTATTTCTAGGGCTGTCACAGTCACTGTTCAGAAAAAACAAAAATTTAATTAAAAAAAAGTGAAGTTTATTTATGTTAATCATTTATGAAGTGACACCCCAAAACGGGCTGAATAATTTATATTGTAATACAATTACACGCTATTAAACAAAATAATAATAAAAAGCTATTTTTGTGACTCTGGATCTCACAGACCCAAATAAATCCTTACATAAGAACCTAAGACGGTAATTATATATTATATATTAAATGGCAATCCCAAACTTCTAAAAACATCGAATATAAATTTAGTATTTCGTAAATCGTTAGCAGTAGGTACTCCATATAAAATTTACGAATAACACAAGATACTAAAGAAAGTAACAGAAAGTAAATCAAACTCAACTCTTTCTTTGGACATCGGCAAAAGCTTTGACGATATTACTGGAATACTCTTAAGTGTATAAGAACTCGTTTTAAGTTAAATTTAAACTTCTAAAGTATCCTTGTAACAACTAATTTCGAATTCAATATCAGATATCAATCTTTTATCGAAAAATGTAAACTGATGTCCATCACTGATTTGATGTTTAGGCATCATCTTGAATGCTACATTTACATTCAAGAACATTTAATTTGAAGTCGCTTTCTACCATTATTTTTAGTAAGCACCCCCTACAAACGCGACCACGCTTTCCGTAATAAATAAATTTCCGTAAATTGTTAAAAAAAATATAAAATGCCTTCGTCCGATATTTTTGCAGGATCTAGTGTCTGTGGCCTTTGAGTAGTGTTGTCATGGATCTTTATTAATGAAGTTGTATGAGTAGATCTGTTGAGATATGTTTCCAATTGCACATATTATATGAAAATAGACTGTCTATTATTAAATGATATATGTTCCATACAATTCATTCTTAAAATTGTGATTTATGTCATTTTTCTACTATTAATCACCTTTCCTTTTATTGCTACATCAGAGTGAACTGTATAGCTTTCACTTTTTTGTTACTTAAAATATACGTAGATTTTGAAGTTGCACTGGTAATCGTATTTGGTCTTCTTCGAGTATCGTTAACAATGGATTTATAACTTGGTACAAGTTTCTGTACCGTTGTTTTTCTAAGTGGCCAGTTATTGTGTTCCTTTATAAAAACAACAATCTACTTTAAATGATTTACAAATCCATACGGCTAAAATGAAACAATTCGATTACACTGCGTTGAACCACATAACGTTTTAACCATTTATTATTTTACATCTCAGACCTTTTTTATTGTTTTAATCTTCACAGACATGTTATCCGTGCCTTTAGTAGAAACAGCATCGATTCTTCTAAAAGCACTTTTTCTTTGATATTTTTTTTATTTTAGCGTTCCTCTTTGTTGTTTTAGGTCAAAACTAATTTCCCTAACCAAGAGTCAACGAGTAAGAAATATTTTATTGTTATCATTTTAAATATATCTTACACGAGGGTCGAGATGGCTCGGTTTGTCTGAGTAGTTACATAGTGTATGTTTCGGTTTGAAGAGTGAGTGAGCCATGTTACTATAGGTGCGAGGGACAGAAAATCTTAGTTCTTAAGGTCGGTGGCGCTTTGTCGATTACTATTTCTTACAGTACCAATACGGGTTTGACCATTTACCATCTGGTGACCCATTTACCAGTATGTCTATCTAAAAAAATATAAATACAAAAAAAGATATTTCATTTAGGTGTATGAATAAACTGTTTGGTATTATAGCCGTTATTAAAACTCTAGTATTTAATAATAATTTCGTCTATAAAAGTATCATTATTTTTTAAATTAAACGACAACGTAATTGGGTAGGACTATGCGATATCTATTTCCCAGTTATATGATGAAACTTCGTTATATTTCCTTTTGACGTTATGTAATATATATGTAATAAACTCTAAAACTCTAATTAACAAATAATATATTATAGTTAATATAAAAATATTATAAAGGATCATAGAATAAAATTTTAAATGCAAAAAGTTTGTAAACCATCCAAATTTTATTGAATATTTTTTAATTGTAAATAATTTCATATACAATTTTATAATTTTTAATCTATCTTACGAATAAGTAAAATAATGAGATATTCATTTAGATTAGAAATATTTAATAGATAATATATATAAAACAAAAATATAACGACAAGAGATATAACTTAAGATTAAATCTAAAAATGTGTCAAGGTTTAGGCGAGCCAACTATCCTTTAGTGGTAGTAAAGATTTATATAGCTTCATAATCAAAATTCTGCAATTAAGACTAGGAACCAAAAGTTATTTGACATGAATCGCTTTCGTAGCGCAGTTGACCTTCAACTTCTGATAACTTTCTTAAAGATTTTTTAGCTTTAGACACTAAAATTGTGGTTTGAAATTTCTGTTTATTATGATTTAAATCATCAATGATGACGATAAAGGAAACTTCGATCTATTGCGTATGATATATAGGTACGTAGTTACTATTAGCAATGACCTTCAAAAAGGACTCAAACTATATATACCATACAAAACACTTCAATCAGTTACAGTTAAGAATATTTTAAAAAAATTGAATTTGGAAGCTTCTGTAACGTTCAAGTGAAACGATCCTGATTCTAAAACAAACCTCTGACATGGTTCAGTGTTTTAATACTATTCATTTCTTGGAGCATGGTTATGCGAGCCCATTTCTTCATAAAAGTAAGGATCGACCGATATAACTTTAGCCTTACAAGGCGGAAAGTTATAATAGCTCGTGCAGTACCACACTGTTTTATCCTTATTGACATTTTGTTTGTTATAAGTAAATTTATTCTTATGAAGAATAACGCCCCCTCTTCTTGATCTTGAAAAGTATACACCTGCAATAATGTAACATTGTTAATTCATTTGAATACAATTAAATTAGTGCTTAACGATACCATTGAACTTGATCGCTAAACGCGCTCGCAGTAACAATAGCATTAATTTTGACACTCATTTAAACACTTTTAAAATTCATCTTAGAGTGGAATTTTCCAAAATGTCAAGTATAGTAACTTTATATGCACTAAAGAGAGATGGATTTGATAAAATGGTTCTTCATTGTTATTCGTTTGTATATCAAAAGATAAACCTCACAATTTAAAGATGACATATGAACAATAAGGATGTACTGGTCTAGATGATTACAATCGCCTGGTTCTCTTTTTATCAATATCAAAGTTTATAATGTAAATTTCACTTGAAAACGAAAACAAAGGAATGCATTCGAGTACGCGTTTAGCTTGTTGACGATTATAATCAGCAATTTGACCATATAAAGAAACATATTTCAAAAGTAATACATCAAGAACCTCGGCACGAGTAGATGACGTCATAATAAAATAAATATGCCAGACAGCTATTATGTAAATATAGGTAAAATTGAACTTGAATTCAGATAAGGATGTACCGATGTGTCGCCAGCCTACCAAAATCATCACCATAAAACTATTTTCGTTATATATTACATTTGTTGAAAAAAATATTAAAAACCGTATTATCAATTTAAGTTGAATCAACAACAGTTTATACGGTTAACTTTTATTGAATCGACTATTATTATTGCTTCAACTGTTAGAAGATATTCTCAAGTTGTCCAAATAACTGTCGATGCGAACTTTCATCGAGCTAAATTGACTACGACAACTTACAATTAACTAAGTTAGATACTCAATCTATTATTATTTTTACATTTAAATAACTTTAATGAAAGTAAATAAAAGACAATTTATATATAAGACTTTTAATAGCAAAGTGCTAATACGAAATTGCGTGTAAATTGAAAACATGCAATTATTATCAGTGCTGAAAATAATATATAAACTAAAATCTAATAACGCAATAATTAATCTTCCCACCATTTAAAATAAACTTACCGGTTCATAAAATAAAGAGCATGAAGTAAATGAAAATATAGACTAATCCGATGCTAATGTATTAAATTATTTTAAAGAATAAAAATACGTAGTTATATGTTAATTGGCTTGTATGTCTTTTAGAAATTTGTCTTAAAAGTTAATAGTTATACTAAAACTTAGCGTAATGTCTTAAACACGATTGGCTCAAGAAGTGAAATAGCACATAACTTATGAATAAGGATGTTTCTTATGTCGTTTTGTGTCTTTAAGGTTATAAATTAGACGCTAATTTTAGAGTTTTCCCTAGATAGATAGAGTTTTCCTAATTTTAGAATTTTATATCGTTCTATTAAAACAAAAACAATTATTTTATTCTAGTATTATTATAACCAAAATATTTTCTCTTTTATCTTCCAGTTTCCATAAAATAAATTTTAAGTCAATTATAATTCTAATGATTCGAAATGTTTAAGCTGATTCTCAGCAGTTACTATTTCAATCTTTGAGCCAAATATATCGAAATTATTTGCTAAATAACATTAAACATTAAATAAAAATAAATTCAATTAACTAAATTAATTTGTCTTGTCAGTTTCCATTCGAGTGCGGTGAGAGCGTTGGAGGGGTGATTGTGATCGTTATTCAGGGACACGATCTCGTCCTGTATTGTATGGACCTTGGCAGTACAGTCAGCGTTGGAAGCACATTTCCATATTTTCTTGATATGGTTGAGGCAATAACTCCTACAGATGAAGGAATATCCGTTAACAACTAGCTGTCGCGTTCCACGACTCGAAGTTCTAAAGAATGCTGTAAGCAGAAACTATGATTAACTAAAGTTCTGAATATAAAAGTTTTAACGTTAACAATGATATTAAAAACACGAAAAGTAATATTCCAATAAAATATAATTACGATATTTTTTCATATTTTATTATTTTTACTTCTATCCGATAATAACCGAAACAATTTGAACTACCAATTACATATATCAACTAGGTACATTTATTCTAGAAGATAAAAATACTTTTCCATTTATAATACAATATTTTTCAGTAATGACATAATAGTAGATTTAAAATAACATTTAACAACAACGTTTAGTCACTAGCAAAATCAGAGTTCAACATAAATTAAATCTCTATCAGAGACACGAACATAATATTTGGGATTAACTTTCAGCGATTCATCAACAACTTGTCTATTGGTAATTGACTTTTTGGTGCTCAAATGTTCTACAATTTCACCCATGTCCCATCATTGCCTCTCACGTAAGGCGGAGCAGGATGTGTGTGTATGAGCTCGCCCGGTGTGAAAATTCCCTCTCGACTGTGCACGTACGCCTTACACCCTCTCTTCCGCTTAGAGCAATACCAGATAACTTTTCCCGAAGTACATTCCCACTGTTTCTTGTACGTGTAGTTGTTAAACATTAGTAGAGGGTTCTTTTTTCGATTGCTTGGTAAAAAACAAACTGAAAAATAAACCAAATTAATAAGAAGATCTCTTTATTTAGTTGGCGATAGGGGTTCGTAAGGTTGGTTGCGATTTGCGCATTACCGATGCAAGGGTTGGTTAATATTTCTTACAGTATCAATGACTATGAGCAATCGTGACCACTTACCATCAGCTGGCCCATTTGCTAGTCTGCCTTTGCTATTATTATATCTGCCTGCCTATTTTAAATGAAAAAGGTACGTTAGTCAATGCGGAATAAAATGAAACATTTCAAATGGGCGATATTCATTTTTTTTTCTATGTATTTTAATTTGTTTTTTGTACGACTTAGTGTATCTTTATTCTGTCATCGTTCAAAGTAAAAAAAATATTGTATGCAATATTTTCTTTGAAATGCAGCTGGAAGAAATCTCTTCAAGGTGTAATTGTTTTATCATTACTTTAGCTCTGTTTTGAAATCAGATTACTTTCATATTATTTCTGATGAATGTTATAAAAAAACGTATTTATTAAATGTTTCGATATTGCTAGGAATCTAGCTATCAATTAAACTATAAAAAAATGTAGAATCGTGAACAGTACAAGATATCCGATATTCAAATTGACTTAAAACTTTATTATATTTTGTTTAAAATTTTACACAAAACACACATATTTTTAATCGTCCCACCATGATGGATTCATCCGATATAAAATAACAAAATTGGAAAAGTATTTCTTCATCTCTGTATACACATCACACTTCACAATTATTTCATACTACAAAACTTTACGATATTGCCGTCCTTATTTAACTCATACCATAAAAAAGAACTGGCAATATTTTTAATCCTATCAAATTAATTTATTTTCCAATATATTTAATAGCGTTACTATTACAATTTCAACCAACTGCCATCTTTCATTTTAAAGTATTTTGGACAAGGATGATTATGCGTTGGTTCGCCGACATTATAAGTCGTGTCAATGCTGTAGACAAAAGCTTTACAACCGTTATATCTGTTTGAGCAATACCACGTGATCCGTCCTGATACACAGACACGTTGTCTTTTATACGTGTAGTTATTATACATTAGCAGCGGATGTGTTCCCATACGTGTCGGTAAAAAAAATACTGAAATAAAAATTGTATAATATTAATAATTTCAGTGATTATTTTTATTGACAGTTTAACGGAAGAAAAGCTAAGTGCCAGAATGGTACTATTGGGAAATGGGTTTTAAAATTAAGTTAGTAAACTTTTAGTTTTGCAAAAGTACCATTTCTTGCTTTCCACTGACGATATGTAAATTATGTCATTGTTTACTTTTAAAAGCTTTCATTTAACTTTCAAAGTCAAAACTTGTGAACTGTATTAATCTTCTAATTGTTCAGAGCTTAAGCTTTAGAAGTTGTTTTATTTCAATTTGAAAGAATTTATTTAAAGCGTGACTTGATTTTGACTCCAGTGCCATCTACCGGGTCCGATCTAAGCCGTCAAGTGATCCATTCAAACACAAACAAAAAAATCATACAATAATCTTCAACATCATACAGAACAATTATAAATTTAAAGATAACGACTAATTACCACTAATATATCCATGCACATACAAATAAGTCACTAACATTTTTAGTTAAAAATTAAAAGCAAACTTCCTTAAAGTGGGTTTGTCGGATTTGCATAATTGACTTTGAGTAAATCCCGAAACGTGCAGATTTCCACATAATATTTTTCTTCACTTCGAACACGAAATGAATTACAAACATATTCCACATAATTAAAACTGGCTTGAACACATATTCTTTTATATAAATCTACGTAAATTAAAAAATATTATTTACACAAGACAGAGCAATGATAGCTTCATTCCAAGAGCAATATGCCTCTTCATTAAAGTTTTATATAAAATATTTAATATTAGTTAAAGGTAACTTGCATGTAAGTAACTTTACCTTATAATTCAATACTGTAACAAGACGATTTTAATGGCTTTTATAAGCCTTTCTGAATAAAGAATATTTTAATTTTTTGAATAGACTTGGTATATGATGGTTTTTTCAGGGATGATAAGCTAATTGCGGAGGACGTAATATTATTGTAGTCTAATTTCTTGAACTCATGACCTTAAAGAACGGAAATAACAAGGAAAGGAAAATATAATCAATGCCACCTCGCAGACTCCAAAGTTCTAATAATTTGCGTTGAGTCAATTAATTGACCCAAGTTCGATTTAAACCGTGGACCTTCGGTTCTGCGGCATTAAAGTCAAAACACAAATAAGATAGTCATGTATGGATAAAAACAAAAAAACATAGTCAATAGTTAATTAAGCTATTTAATTAAATGTATATAACCTTATGCTTTAACACAATAACATCAGAAGAAGTAAATAGAGAATACAAAACACGAATTCGTCGATAACAAACAAAAGAAAACTATACTTTTTATCTTACAGCTTGATCTCCATAAATTCCTTGGAAATTAAATTGATAATTTTATAAAAATGATTAAAGATAGTTGATTGTGGATTATAGTTATATGAAATAACCTCACATGAGTCATTGTCATAAATGTATATTCAGTAATACTGAAGCATTACACGAACTTATTGATTGTTAGTATTTAATATTCTCTCGATAAAGAACAAACTGTACCAACTGACCAATACCCGTCTCAGCTGTGAAGATTTTATGATAAAAGTGCAAACACACAACTGGTCGCATTGCTTTTTCCTCTCTCAAACATTTCTGTCCGTATTTGCTTCAGAACTAGATGGTTCCTAATCCCATTCTATAGGTTCATCGCCTTGTACTACTTTATTGACCATTATTTTATTTTTATAAAGTAATTGCTTAAAATTTAATTTATGTAACTGTGTTACGTTCTTAATTTACGCGACCTCATTTTGCACGTATTAGATAGAAATTCTTGAAATATTAAGCTCACCTTTTGTACACAGTCATGTTATAAAGAATATTGGTAAATGAATTAACCATTGTACGGCAAATCATTTTTAAACCAATCATAGCATAAAGCGCTTCAAGCCTTTTATGTTGGAAATCTAGTAATCAACGATAAGCATTGATTAGGCTTAGATATTACCTAAATGGTTTTGATATTATAAAGTACATGTCAAATTTTTATTGTATTTATTAAGTACTGAATCCTTATGCTAACTCTGTTTCATATTTCTATTAAAATACACGTAAAAACTATGTCAATAGTCATAGCAATAAGTACGTTTAAAGTTGTTTTAACAACCGTTGAACTATTATATAGATACAAATAGATTATCGATATAAAAAAATATCGAATAAACTGTAAGTACATAATGATATTTCTTCAATAGCTTTCATAAGAGCAGACAGGGTAGCGACAACATATTCTATTTTCAAATCATCATGATCAGATAAAAAAATCTTCATTTAGTAAATAAGTGTTCATATTATTATTATTACTTATTCCGGTTTGTCTGACACGTATTATATAACGTTACATAACGTTAATGCTATATATAGCATAACCGTTATAAAGTTATTTATCGGCAACGTCAATATCACGCCCATTAGCATGACCAGAACAGTTAATTTTAAATAGAACGTACTGTATATCAGGTTTATTAAAGTGCTATAATTCTTTCAAACTTAGAATATGAGTGAAAACTACATTTACAACTAAATTATAAACAAGAGTTTTAACTGTTACGTTTAGAATACAAGCTTAGATAATTGGGTGTTAAGTGTTACAAATATTTAATAGCAAATTTTGATATGACTTTAAAAAATTGTTAGATCTAGATAATATATTCTATCAAGTAACTTATAGTACAGTATCATTAAAAGTGTAATCGATGTGTGAAATCACGTCTGATTATGGTTTCAATGAACAAATAACAAATTTATGTCAACGAACTATCAAAATATTACTAAATACTTTTTAATATTTGTCATGCTCATTAAAAGTCACTAGTTTGACATACATATTATTGTTATCAACATACGAACTATACATATAGTTTTAAAAATTACATCTAATGATATTAATTACTGAATTAAATTCGTAAGTTATCTAATTTGTAATTACAATTTTTAAATTTCTAAATATTTAATGGAAGCCGAAAAATTTAAACTAATGTCAATAAGCGATAAAATAAACAATACACCTTATTTCAAAGACAGTGTATAATTGTAAGAAATGATTAATACAAAATATCTAAAAATTTAACTAATTGCTAGATTCGATGTCATTTTTAGTCTCCATAAAATAAAATGAGAGATCAAACTTAACAATCTGAATACAGATTATTATTAGCAGCTAAGTTAAAATAAATTGAATTGATCGAGAAACTGATTCAAGTGTTTCAACGTAGACTAACTCATTTGTACATATCATTCCGATGAAGAAGACATGACTCCTAAGTTTTTTTTTTCTTTTCAATATCAATGATTTTGTCATTAAGTCTCCTCCAAGTTATTATTAACTTAGCTCTAAGCATGATATAATTGCTTAAATTTTAACCAGTATTTGTATGAAGTTATTTAAGATATTGTATTTCCGTTTTCGAAATTTGCGGCTTGATAACACCCAAACGTGGATAATGGCAGTGCTGATCGAAAACTGCCTGGATCCTGTCGATGCGATCAGGGTCGGATTTAATGAAGGCTTTACACCCAGTGCGAGTCCGCCTCGAGCAATGCCAAAGTACACCACTACCGGATAAAACTTTGTAGGTATATGTGAAGTTCTTGTACATCAAGAGTGGATGCTTTCCCTTTCCTGATGGTATAAGTATTCCTGCAAAGGAAAAAGTATTAGATTTATTGAATGATCGTTTCAGTGTTTTAAACTAAAAGCATAAATTCGTCAAAATATGTCTTGCGATTAATATTTATGTAACACGTGGGTGTAATGGTTTAATTATTCCTGAATGCTACAATACCTAATTCAGTGTTCTTAGCTTTGCCTTTTAGAAGAAGAAGGGAAGATTCAAAATCAGCCATTGATTTATTTAAAATTATAGGTGATTTTAAATCTTCCCTAGATTTATTTTGTTGTAAAATACTAGGTGAATGTTGATGTTGAATATCAAAAAAAAAAAAAAAACTTTTGTATAATACATAAAATATGGTGTCAGTTTTTATAACAATTAAAAAAAACATACAAGTTCATAACACTATATTAAAATAATAACAATTTTGAAGTTCCGTACGTGAAATTCGGTAAATTTTTCTTAAAATCACGATCACGAGGATCCTGTTTATGATCGGCGTGTTGTCAGATTTCGTTGTTTTTAATGTCACTTTTATATTTTCGTCACGATTGAAATTTAGGACTTATATAATATTGGATCTTCGATAGTTTGTTCATTGAACTTATAAACATAATAATCTTCACAATGAGAAGTATTTTTTATCGTTTTCTCGTCGTCGTTCGTCTATTTGATTACATTTCATACAACTGTATTTTGTAAGATAAACATCATTTAAGTACCAACTTTCCTCTTTTTCAAGTTCCATTATACCGTTTCATTTTCCCTGATTGCTGTATCTATAAACGCTTCTGATGAGGATATTATATTCACATTTAGATTAAATAAACGTTAGCTTTGATTTTGTATTAAATAATGAATTGTTGTTAGATATAAAATTCTATTCATCTTCAAGTTCTATAACTGTAAGCGTGTTAACTGTATACTGTAAACTGTAACGTGTTGAAGCACGTTATACTCAGTACTCACTTAATCCAACAGTATTTATCAAATGACTAATAAACAAGGTAAGGGATTTTTGGATTTAGGTTTGACAGGAAATTATAGATATAAGTAATAAATACAACAGTATACACGTTAAAAATATAAATACACATTGTTATATATAAAAAGGTTTATTGTATTCATTTTGGTTAAATATTTAGAATAAAGTTATCACAATAAATTAAAAAAAAATTTTTTTTTCAAAATTACATACTTTCTAAAAGATTTAACGAATAATGTTACATTGAGTGTATAACTTGGTGAAATTATACTAAAATGTTTGTTAATAAGCTTAAACACAAAATATTTTGTAACTCAATCCATGTAATATTTTTAAAATCTAGCAACATTATTTTTCACACTTAATTAACGAGTATTATTGATTAGTAAACATATTACCGTTTCTATAATATCTAAATACGTACTAATAAAATAATACTGATTATAAAAAATATAAATACATGCTTAATTTTTAATTATTAAAAAAAAAAAAACAAATTTGTTCTGAGCAAATCAAAATATATCTATTTTGATTTTTAATGTATATTATAATACTCCAATTAATATTGGAAATACTTCAAATCAAATTGAAAGGAAAAGGTTTATCTTATCGCAGACGACAGACAAGGAAACAATAGTAGGCCTAAGAAAATCCGAGATTAAGACTAAGATTAAGTTTTGTTAAAATAAATACTACAACATTCGTAGCACTTGCTACGTTACAAAGCTTGAAAAACTATTATTAAAATTCGTTAAAATCACAAATAGGCATAAGCAATTATTGTATTTCGGAGAAGACGCTCCAATTATCATAAATATTTGTTTACAAAAAAGCGAATATTTAATTCGAAAACTTTTAATTGCCTTCGATTTAGAATAATAACGGGTTCTCACGCGTCGATTTTATTTGATAGCGATTTGAACTGTGTCAACTGATATCTTTCCAACTTTTGTTGATTACAGTAAAATTCGATTGTTTCTTAAATTAATTTCAATTGAAGCGTCAAAACCTATTTATTGAAATTTGTTTGCAACTAAAATCGAACCGTGTGAACTTGAATAATTTACCTACAATTTTATCTTTAATCAATTATATAATGAGAAATATACACAAAGCAGTTAATTTTAAATACTGACACACTATTACACCGATATCTTTCATGTTTTTATTTCTCTAATATCTACTATATTCATCTATATCGACGTCTAGTGGCTTATTTTTAAAGATGCCGATAGGATACAAGCTTTGCTAAAACATAAAATTCGTCTCAAGACAAGGGTAATTGGCATATTGAACATCTGCTTTAATAGGACCAGATTCCACTACTTTTCTAATCTTATAATCTTGGCATGAAAGTTAGTAAAGGATACCTATTTTAACATTTAATACTCACGTTGCATTAAAAGCAATTAAAGCGTCAAAACACTTTTTAGATTTCTGTACAGATTTTTTAGTTCGATCGGGCCTTAGGAGAAAATGAAATTCCGCAGACTTTTGGACCATTTTTAACTTGTAAGTTGTCAATAAGAATCTAAATTATTCAAAGAAAATATTATGTATCGGTCTATTATAAATAATATTATTTCTCAAGCATGACGAAGAATTATGGGCCTTGAATGAAACCTTGTGGAACCTTTGTTCTTTTACTTAAGCGGAGACGTTAAAACTGAGATATTTTTATTTCATATAATTGAAATTCTTATAGGTAAATTGCTGTTAACACAAATGAAAATATTAAAAACCATAAAATGTTATTCATTAAATAGCTTAGTGTTGTTGACTATTGGCACCTCAACCACGTTTTGAGGTCTAGGCGGTGGGTGATCATGAGGTTTATACGCATAAGCCGTGGAACCAAAGCTGATCGCCGATGCTCTACATCCCCTTAGTCTTCTAGAGCAGTACCACGAGACCCTACCATCGGCGTTCTGCTTTTGATAGCTGTAGGTGAACCCAGAGAGTAGTAAGAGTGGATGTCTTCCGCCTCTTTTCGTCCAGAGAAATGTGCCTGAAAAGTATAACTGATTAGAGAGACGATCAAAGAGAAAAAGGCCTTAGGTTACATTTATGCATCGATATCATTGTACAATCCGCGCGCAATGAGAACGGGATGCGACATTTTGGAACTAAAGCGGGATCTCCCAAAAGGAGGTGTTATTACTTGCCTGTAAGGGTACATTTATACGTGATTTGTTACTGTGAGCTTATTAATAAATAGAGAGAGGTCCACATAATTGGACAATCTGCTTAAGTTCTTTCCATATGCCAAAGTCTGATAATTAGTTATTGTTCAGATCATTTTCTGTACAGAACTGTCATTTTCGGCTAACTTTGACTAAGTTTCATCCCATTCTGATAGCACGCGGTTTATACCTATCGATATAAATATATCGATTTACATTAAAGGTATAAATGAAAACACTCGTTAACACGATCGTTAAAAATAACTTTAATAACAAGCTAAAACATATTTCTTTATTCCTACTTACAGATCGGTATATAAAGATAATTCAAGTAGGTTAGGGAGGATGGGATAAGCGTAGTGAGGAATAGCTGTCGCTGTATTACAACAATTGGTCGAGTTATAGTTGAACAATGTCTAAATCACCGTTTTAAATTTATTATTAATAATCTTTATTTATATTATGTAAACCTTGTTTGTACGTGCTAATCTTAGGAACTACTTCTACAACTTAAATATGGGTTATTTAAGTTTACGTGAGATATTTTGTATAATTTATTAATGTATACGCTAAGACCCTAGGACATGTAGTAATAAGGCAAGCTGTATGAAACGGGCCTGTACCCTAATCCAATGCGAATACTGTAGTACAAGCTATTAAATTTAAGTGAGGTCGAAATAACTCGTTATATCAGTGAGAAGAGATATCAAATAGAAAGAGAATTATGCTAGTAATAAAGATATCAACGCGCGCCTTACTCTATTCACCGAATGTAACTGTGTATGGTCTATATTTATATGTTTAGTTCTATTTTTTTTAAAATATTAGTGTATTTTTTTAAGTGTCGAAGTTTTGTGTAATTTAAAAGGAGTATGAAATCATTATTTACATCCATTGAGGTATTTTTTTAATTTAAATTTGGTTGAAATTTATTTATTAGGTCACTATAGAGGCATCCTTTAGTTAAATATAATGAAACGACTGGTACGTTCAGTTAGTACCGTCTCTATCTTTTGCTCGCTGATACAAGTAGAAATATAGTCTGAGAAATTTCTAGAAATATTTAGTTTCTATATAATAAGAACATTTCTTGTTAAGGCACTCGTTACAGCTTCACAATAACATCAACATACAATTACTTATCATTAAATATATTAATCTTTAACATTTAATATAACATGACATAACACGATCTACAATAAAGTTTAATAATTATTTATAACAAATAGTTTATTTTTTATTTCTTATATGTATCGTTTCTATTTTATCACCTATGTGGCGGAACATACATGCATTTTATATTGATTTTTGGTTTTGGGTTAGTAGGCAGAGATACGTTATTATATTAAATTATCGTAATCTCCGGTTCCGTATGTAATTGTTTGTATTTGTTGATAGAAATTTATAATATTTAAAATTATATACATATTCTTACTCTCATACAACACTATTATTCTAATGGTAAGCTATATTGTTAAGGGCTTAACGGTAGTGTTGTGTGAGAATAAAATTGTTATGGTTAATATAGGTATGTGTTACCACAGGAGGAGTAAACAAACAAACAACGTTGACTCATGAATTGATGCAACATAACGCAAAGCAAATTATATGATATAAATATAATACCCGATAGCACACGAGACTAGTGTAGGTATCTAGCAGTAATAAAAAAAAATTGATAATTACTAACGGACATTACCTCTACACACAAACAAATTTAGATAAAGATATATTAATCATTAACTATTTGTAAATCTTTAGCAAATCGTACTGAATATGTAAATCTAAGGGTTGTTTATCTTTACCCCTTCTAATTGAAAGGGGTTATATATACTTATGTATGTGCAATATGGTGACTGTGCCTTTTGTATACTCTATATCAAATATTGAATATATATATATATATATGAAGCACGAAAACGGTCTTTGGTGACAAATACAGTAAATAGTGTAATGTTAATACTAAATATAACTGTAATAAATTAATCTTTAAACAAATATTTCTATAGTATTTTTAAACTACTTTATTTTATTAGGAACACGTAAACAGTGCCGCCGTAGCAAAGCGTTTAAAAACACAAAGATATTTAAATATATCTAAAAAACAAGTCGTGTTAAGAATCTAGTAGATTCTGATGATTGTATTATTCTTCTTTGTAAACTTAGGTTTCTTGTGGCAATGTTCTCCTATATCTTCTATTACTTTGTACTCTATGGTAGTGTAAAGCTTTGCGGTGCAACGTTTCGCTGTACCCGGCTGGACCATCGTACACCTCCAGTGTAAATAGTCGTTCCTGAACTTTTGCATACTGTAGCAATACCCGTTGAAGATAAGCAGACGACCGCCTCTCTGTGACAGAGCAAATGTGACTGAAAAATATAAAAAAAAAATACTTTAAAATCTATGAATTGAAAATTTTTTTTTAAAGAAATTATATTGCAATTTAATAAGCTAAGGATTCGACATGGTCCGGTGGTAAATATTCAAGATTGCAGGTTCAAACCCGGGCAAGCGTTACTGAATGTGTTTAATTTATGTTTATAATTCATCTCGTGCTTTGAGGAAAATGTCGTGAAGAAATCTACATGTTTGGATGGAAATCTGTTATGGATCTATTCACTAGTTAGTTAGTTAAATTTAATTGAGATTAAATAATAAATAATGTGAGCCGAGATGGCCCAGTGGTTAGAACGCGTGCATCTTAACCGATGATTGCGGGTTCAAACCCAGGCAATCACCGCTGAATTTCATGTGCTTAATTTGTGTTTATAATTCATCTTGTGCTCGGTGGTGAAGGAAAACATCGTGAAGAAACTTGAATGTGTCTAATTTCAACGAAATTCTGCCACATGTGAAACCACCAACCCGCATTGGAGCATCGTGGTGGAATATGCTCCAAACCATTCTCCTCAAAGGGAGAGGAGGCTTAAGCCCAGAAGTGGGAAATTTAATGCAATAAATAATGTTGAATGTTTAATATTTATTTCCAAGATTATGTTCAAAATAATAACACTATTAAAAATAATACACACACACACACACACACACTATAAAACAAATAACCAACCATCACCTTATACCGATTTTTAATTACATTCGCTCATCAATTATCAAATCATTTACAACATATTTTTAATTAACTATACTAATATTACAAATACGAAAGTAACTCTGTCCGTCTGTTGCTCTTTCACGGTAAAATATTTGAACCGAATTTAATAAACACGGAAGCGAAACCGCGCTCGATATTTTGTTCATATTTATATTTTCGCCTTTTGGTATTGATGTGGATAGCTCTTTCTTACTTATCTCTACTGAGTTACATTTAGAACTATCAATACTGATCTATAGACTCGCACGTGACGTTTGATATATATTATATAATATTAGCGTAAGCCGATTTTTGTCTTTATGGTCTCATTTTGAAGAGATCCAGCCGTAGATGTGCAAAAAATTAAATATAACTCATGACTGCAATTTACTAAATTGTTACAATTTAATAAAGAATTAATTTTAGGGATTAAATTTATTGATCGATTAGAGAGCATCGCTACGCAATATTATAAGAAAAAATAATTATTAAACACGTAAACAAACTTAAAGCAAATTGTTATCGACAAACTTCAATTGTCTATTTGATATTAAAAATTTCATTTAAATATGACCATATTTAAATGAAATTTTTAATCATCATCATCATTTTGGCGGCAATTGTTCGCGAGGGAATTGCAGTTCACAATAAAATGAAATCAAAACGAAACCTGACAGGTTCCGAAATTTTTAAATAATCTTTTGATTACCGCGAAGTTCGCGGGCGTTGTATTTATTTCATTCTCTTATAAACTCCTGAACTGGTGACGCATAGTTTGGGTGGTGGGTGTTTATGGGCAGGAATGGGATCCAATAGGAGACCGTCGAACGATTTGTAAAGATACACTCCACAGCCTTGGCTGCAGCGGTAGCGCATGGAGTATTTCAGCTTGAGCGCTCCCTCGTAGGTATACCCGAAGACCCTCAGGTACTTTTTCCCAGATATCATTGTGATTTCATCTATCCCAAGTTTATCTGGCGTGATATCGGCTGTAATAAAAATAAAATCATTTTAATCCATATCCTTTATCTTCGAGACAGAAATATTTTTTTTTATTTCTGACGACCATAGCAACATGTAATGTTCAAGAGTATTATAATAATTACGTTGAGGCTATCAAACACTTTTATTTAAGACAAAAAATCACGTAAAGTTTTTTTTATTTGACTTGTTTAAATTACAGTAATAGATTTTTCTTATATTATTTTATAATTATTATATACCAAGTTTACATAAGTTCATGATGACCTTCAATTAAGACTACTGTTCGCGCAGTGGTTGTACCATAAATATTACTGAAAATATATGATTTTGCAAACAGAGATGAAAAATGTATATATAAAGATGAGTTTGTATTGAATATTTAATAATAATAATAATAATATCGTCTCAGAGCATATTATAATTCACGAGCGTGTCGGCAAAAACAAACAGGTACCAACGGCTTTACGTGCACGTAGAGTCACGGGAGAGTACACTCTTCCAACTCCGGACTGTAACCCAGACAGTAACCCAATAGCTTTTCATCGGCCCGACCTGGGATTTCAACACAGGACCTTCATATCTGCGGTCTTATATAAAGCCAGTAGACAATGAGGCAGTTGAATAGCAGCTAAGGTATATTTAATTTACGTGTAAGGTTTTAGTGTATTGTATTGGTTAACGAATAAATCGTTTTTTTTGGTATAGGTTGGCGGGCGAGCACATAGGCCACCTGATGGTAAGTGGTAATGACGCTGGTGAAATATTAACCATTCCTTACGTCGTCAATACGCCACCAACCTTGGCGAATAAGATGTTATGTCCCTTGTGCCTGTAGTTGCACTAGCTCACACACCCTTTAAACCGGTACAACAATACTGAGTACTGTTGATTGGCGGTAAAATGTCTGATGGGTGGGTGGAAAAAGGGTAAATAGTTTAACAAATTATATAGCATGCAATTGGAATTTAATAATTAATCATATTTATTTATACTACATTTATTTAATAAATGAAAATCAAGCCTTATTGCTACTACGTTATACATTGAATAGTGCTAAAGATACATTCACTTATATACGAATACAAAATGATTATAATATTAACTTAACCTGCTGCTACACCCGCGAGAAATATCTAAAACTTACCTATAGCAGACCAACCATCGAGTGGTGTATTGAAAAAAAGTCTACGTTCTTCCCCGGGGACTCAAACTATCTCCATACGAAATTTCATCTAAATCGGTACAGCGGTTTAAGCGTGAAGAGTTAACATACCAATTAAATTTTCACGTATCTTCCATCCGGCAGTATGTGGTACTTCTGCTGTCGGTGCATATGAGTACCTGTAGCTCGTATCAGCCTACCATCGTTGGTCACCATGATGAACGCCTTGCAATCCGACGTTAGGGTGCATCTCCAACGGTTGCCGAGTTTACTCTTGAATCCAAAGCAGTAGGTATACCCCTTGTATAGTAGAAATTTCTTGCCGTTTTCTAAAGTAATTAATTTCGGGCCACCTGTAAAGGTAATAATTGATACCGACTTTAAATAATGATCTCAATAACTCTGATATTCATATGGTCTTAAAATAAATTAAACTATTATTTCTGATGGGAAATAAACTACTTAAAATACTCTTTGAACTTTAATATTTATTTAATTTACTACCTTGATAATAATCAAATGGTTATTTTGAGTAATTCAAATACATACATACACATGCTAATCCACGTCAAGAACTTAATACTAATAATGAGATTTTAATTATGTTTTTTTTTTAGAATCGTTAATTATAACAATTTTCTCTTCAACTACTTTTTGTGGCTCTTCTTCGTGCCTTAGATTATTTTTCTAAGGTCATTTGCGAATATACCTCGACTATTTGCATTGCATTTGCATTAAAAAAACGTCTGTCATTTTATCTCTTTAAAATTTTATAATTATATTTTTAGGTTAGAATATAACAACATTTTTTTTTAAATTCAATTGGCTGTTTGTTGAATGATAAACGTTTATGAAACGTGTATAAACACAAAAACAAAATTTAGAATATCTACATTTATAAAACACAAAATACATCAATTATAAATAGTTTTTATATTCTCGTATACGTTCCGTCTTTCAAAACGTGATATCTAGGGGGAGGATGATGGTGAGAATTTATTGATTTTAAAAGTTTTCCAGACAAAGACACAATGATTGCAGCCTTGCACTTCATGGTGCACCTCCAGCGAACAGCGGTCCTCGATCGAAACCAGAACGTGTATGTGTATTCATTGAATAAAAGAAACGTCTTCCCATTTCTTAGATGTATTTCTTTTAATTCACCTAAAAAAGAACATTTTTAATTATACATCACGCTCGACAGGTCAACAAATTGATAGATACTTGTATTATGCCAGTAGGTACTATTTGTTTCAAACTTTCTCTGAAACGTGCTTCATCTTCTGGTATAAGTTATATGCTTACTTTTAAGTCTAGATAGACTGTCTAAACTACTCTAAACTGAGACCGCGTCGAAAAAAATATTTTCTAACAGTTGGCATCCCACACGCATTGTAGTAGTGTAGTGTGACGTTTGGCCAGTATCAAGGTAGCTGTCACGCACACCAAGATAATAAATTTCGACTCGATTGTAGTTTTTTTGCACTCTATCTAGATATATAACTAATCTTAGGTTTTATGTATATTGGTTTAGTAGATTTTTATTTTACGATTTAAATATAAATAAAATACGATATACGATTCGTTTTAAATATAAATATTATTTTTTTATCTGTATTTAATAATATAATACAATTTCGAGTTGAAAAAACTTTAATAAAAATATTACATATTATAAAATATTGAAATTTACGTGTACCTATTAAATGGTGAACATGAGATATTATTAAATCATTAAAATATTTTAATTCTATCATTAACATTATAATTCACGTTAACACACAATAAAATTTCAAAATTAACACTCCGTAACAATTTACAATTATTATTCGACTTATGAAAAATAAAGTTACATTATTTAAAAATATATTTATTCATATTTATTGGATTGTAAACATATTTTTCTTCATATGAAGCATTCCATTTTCAAACGAGGAAAACAAAAAAGTTCACAAAACACAAAGTATCTACAAAAAGATTACAAACATATTAGCTTGGAATAAATCTATTTACAATAGACTTTAATTATTCTAAATTAAACCCAGTTAATAGGGAAAGAGCGGCGCGTCTCGTTTCCTTTCCAATTGGACATAAACATGTATTTACCGTTGGTCATTTTCATGAGCACCTTTGGCTCATGATTATGAATCTTCGGTTCTATTTTTAATGAAAAATCGTGATTAATTTTTAACGCGACGAAGCATGTCTTCGTTGCCACACAGCGCCACCTGTTCAAGCTGCAGGGCACCCTGGTGTAATAGAAACCCTTGTATCTTAAAAACATCTTGCCATCCTCAGTTATTATTTGTTCAACTGTAATTTTAATATATATATAATATCAGTGACAACATATACATATTTCTAATTATTATAATATTAAAATGTATATGTTAACACTAAAACTCGAAGCTGGTAGTAAAGTAGCAGTCATATGTAAACAAGTATCCTTTGAATCGACTCCACCCCTTCCTTTTAGGAAGAGACTTAAGAGCGTGTTCGCATCGAAACCACGCTGCACTAATGTGGGTTGTTGGATACACATGAAATCCATTTCAAATAACACATGTAGGTTTCCTCACGATGTTAAAATTCACCGCTGAACATAAAGTGATAGTTCGGTGAAACTTAAGCGTACTTAAATCATTATTCTTCGGTTTAGAATCACATGTTCTGCCACTGGGAGCTATCTATCTCGTATCATAGACCGGATGTGATTGAGCCTTCTATAAATCAAGCTATTTTGCGATATGACAAATATGTCACCTATAGTGCGTGATACTACGTCAGAAACTTCTAATTATGTGTCACCAATAATTAATGTACAAAGTTTGAACTTAATCAGATGAACGATGAGCTATACGTTCAAAAACAAGTATTGATTTTTAACCGCACAAATTCCGCAAGTACATAGCAGGTTCATTCTTATATTCGTACATAGATATAGGTATTACATTATACAAGCTATTATAACGTGTTAGTCATGTTATTAATATCCACTGTAATGATTCTTCGTTTAGAATATAAAGCCAATTTTACAAGCTATTCCCCAATTGTAATTTCCCGAAATATATTTTACAAACGAATCAAAGTTGGATCGGAATATAATCAAGATTTTATCGTAATCGACATAAATAAATAGAACTGGTCCTCATTTACTGGAATAAGCTTAAGTTATTTTGAGGAATAGTCCAAGTTTGATCGAATTTTTTTTTTATATAAAAAAACGCAACTTTTTTTATTCAAATCTTGTTGTCTTTATATAAATTATTTAATTGACTATCTATTAGATATCTTGCAATTTCCCGGCGTCTCGTGACGTCACGTTTTTGTTCATGACGTCTGATAATATCACGCTAGCATTATACGAATGCTAACATGATATTTACTTTAAAACATATCTTGCTGCCGTCCGTGTCCGTGTGAGTTTCATAATATTACCTTTTCAATAATTCCACGGTTACACATCATGAAGTAACAAGTTTTATTCGTCGAATTGGATCAATTATTAAATTAATGCTAATGCTACCTCGTCACATCGACTAAAGACCAAGATGATCCTTATCGCATAAATAACGAAATCAACAGGAAAAATATATATGTGTATTAGGTACGTAGTTAATGAATAAAATAATATTATTAATCGAACTGTTATTATAACAGCAATAATTTTATACACGTTTATGTTTTTTTTGTTTTTCTGTCTGTGTTTACACTAACGTCACCCGAGTGTAGTGTGTATCACACACTTATGTATGTATTGTAATATTATCAACGAAGATGGATCGGCTTCGTTAGAATCGGTTACCGGGACCGAATCCATCCGGAGGACAGGTATTAATTAATTTTGGCTCTTAGGATTAATAATAATGGTATGGTAAATAGTATGGACATGTTATGCGGAGGAATGAGGACCATGTTGTGAGGAAGATCTTGAGCATGGATGTGAATGGATATACAGGTAAGGGACGACGTGAAGAATGTTACTTGTGAGATGACGTCATACAGAAGTATGGAAGAAGAACATTGGGATGAGGACAGGAGGATAATCATGATGTGGATTAATAATAATACATTTTCACTCGTAAATTTCAGGAACATAACTTTGGCCTATTAACTTGAGTTGAACTCGAAGTCATGAATGTTAGAAGGCTTTTGGGAATTTGCGTGCTTACGAATTCAGAGTCCAGCTGTGGTAAACTAATGAAAATATACAATTTTATACAAATACAAGATATTTGAAATAATATTCATATAATTCCATCACAGTAATTTAATTAGATAAATATTTATTTATACACATACAAGTAGTACATACAGTATGACAGACACTTTACTATTATTAAATGATTTTTAAGCGGCAAGCTACTTGATATAGCTTTCTTGATGATAAGCGGTCAACACTGGCATAAATAATATCAGATACTTCTTACACTGTCAATGAGGCGCACACAATGAGACCTAACATATAGTCCCTAGTCACTATAATTACACCAAGTCACTTCAAATTGGAACAGAGCGATATAAGGAATATGTTCAACATTTTTTTTTTATAGGATAGTTGGTAGTCAAGGCCCGAGCGGATCAGCAAACTGCCTAAAGACGAAAAATCTAAGTGTATCATAAAAATAGCACAACACGCTGTCGCATCAAGATACGATACGATATTGTGTGAATGTGTTTTAGGCCTTCTGCTAACTCCATTACTCAACTTTTCTCCTACTTTGATTTAATTTTTATTATTGTTACGAATCAGCAGTATTTTATAACCATTTTATTGCAATGATTTGAACTGCCTGAAGAATTTTAATCAATTTAAAGCAACAAAGAATTAAGGGCCTGACTGACCGGGCTTGACCTTTCAACTCTCGTTCATTCAAGTGGAATTTCATTATTTATTAATAAAGTATTTTTTCATTGACGTTACAATGTCAGCGCGAAATTTTATAACTGATGGTATTATAAATTATTTACATTCCGCCGCCTCGGCAACAAACAAATATTGGTTAACTAAAACCGAATCGTGTGAACACGATACATATTTTTAAAATAAATTTTAGTTTTACAACATGAATCCAAATATTTCGTCAACATCACATGCTGAAGACACGAAAAAGGTTGATCGCTGAATCGCCATTGTTTCCATTCGATGTTACACCCCCTCCTTCCACTATCTTACACTTGAGTGACTAACTCATTCGAAGTATTGTTTAAAGCGCACGTACTTCCCGTCCTTGGTTTTGACAAATGTCGCGGGTGGGTGACAGTGTGTTTTCCTCTGCTCGACAACGCGCTGGTACTCGTCGACGTACAGAGCGGCGAAGCACGAACTCGTCTTGATGCATCTCCATTTCTTGTCGGTTAATTTCGTATAGTAATGTCCGCCGTACTTCAGAAAATGCTTGTTTTCTATCGTTGTTATCAATTCGGCTGAAATATTGTATTTTATTTTAATTTGTTTTATCATACGAATGGATATACAATGATTTAAAATTAAGATCTTGTATTTTTTTAATTTAAAAGTGAAATTCAAAATTGCGTCGAATATGTTTCATTTTGAGACGGTACACTTTGTCTTTTAAATTTCACTTTCAATCATAGAAGATTTACTTCATACACGTTAAATAAATAAATTATCTAAGTCTGCCGTTCAGAAAATTACTTAACAGTGGTTGCCAACGGATGGCAACTTATACAATTAGCTTAGCTTAAGTAAATTACAAACGATGCACAAATACACAAATAATGCAGATTGTCGGTTTTTTTTAAATAACATCTGATATTAGTGGTACCACCACCCTCAAACATTGACTCTGTAAGAGATATTAACTATTTCTTACATCACCAATACGACACCGAACTTTAGAACTAAAATCTCATGTTTCTTGTGCCTGGTACACTGGCCTACTCACCCTTTAAACCGGAACACATTACTGAATATTACGTTTGGAGGTTTTACAAGAGGGTTTACCAGAAAGTCTCAACCCATCGTAAATTTAGATTATGCGTGTATATTGCACGAAAAAAATTACGATTTTTAGTATAAATGTGTTTTTTATTACGAATCGTTTTTTTCGTCTTAAATATATACATATATGTAACACAGAACTAACAATACGTATATAAACATCACACATATTTTTTATATACGCTAATTACAATTACGCTAATTAAAATATTAGTCTAAAAATATTTTCATCATAAAAAAATATCATTGTGGTCTTTTTTCACAGAAGTACTTTCGCATTTCTAATATAAGTATAGTATTATATATATATATATATATATATATATATATATTAGTATATAATAAATAATATTTTTTTTTCAAACATATAACACTGAGTCATACACATCGACTTCTCTATGAAACAACTGTAATCGTTTTGCATTGTTCGCTCCGAAAGTTGTATGACAATTTTATCTTCGAGTACATCGGCATATCAAACTATATCCAAAAAATATTCAACATATTAATATACTATATAGCATATGTCTGATTTGAAATTATAAACTAAAATAGTATGAATGTTCATATATCATTCGGATTTGTAGAAGTTTTTACGCGAGTCGCGAATCAAAACAAACAAAAAAGAAACTTAATTCATTATAATCTTTATATAGTATAAAACAAAGTCCACCCTCTGTCTGTACACTTAGATCTTTTAAACTACGCAACGAATTTTAATGCGGTTTTGCCAGAAGTTTTAAATGTATAATACCTAAATTATTGCAATGAAAACCCGAGAAATGTTAATTCCTCGCCAGAAAAATAAAACAAAATAAAAAATATGTTTGTTCTTCAATCTAAAAATTATATATTGACAGAACTAGACGGATAGCTAGTATTGGTATAAAATAAATTTATAAAACAAAGAATACAGTAATTTTGATATATTTTGGTTACTTAGATTCAAATACGGCGCGGCGGATCTACAAAGCACGCACTGGGAAATACTTCGAGATTGGATATTTTAAAGTTTAATATATTTTCCATTATTAGTGATATGAAACTTGCGCACTTCATGGTTGTGTACATTGTGAATGCTCTTAATTGCCAAGTGTTCGTTGGCGAATAGGTGAGCTTTGCACTTTGGGTAGCTGGTGCAGCTCCATCGAATCTTGTGCCGGGTTGAGTAGTGTCTGAAATATGTGTAATCCTTGTATAGCATTTGACATTTACCATTCTGTAAGTTGATTAATGTACCTGAAAAAAATATTAAGATATTTTTTAACATTATTGTATGAATTACGGCAAATTAGTGTAAAACGCAAAAAAAAATAACGCAAATTTTATATTATATAATTAATACGAGAATTCTCAATTTTAAATATCAATAATCAATAAACTAATAACTCAATTCAATAATAAAAAAAAAAAACAAATGGAATCAAAATAAAAAAAAATTATCCCTGAATCTAATACTTTATTCGAATACTATATTTTTCAATTTCAATCTTAAATATTACTTATACACTTTAACTTATTAAAAAGTTACATAAAAATTTACATTACAATATTTTTTTAAATTGTAATTACATTAAAAATAAAAATCACATTATTTATCTAACTAGTAAATAAATTTATAACCATTAACATAACTTTTTCTAATTAACTAAATATACTAGCTACCTCGAGAACAAATTACATTTGTTAAATACTATAATATTTTATATAAAGATGGAATAATGGCAAAAAGAAACTAAACAAATTAAAAATTTAATACTCAAAGTAATAAAGTCTTATATACTTGAGAAACATCGAAATTCTGTTTATATTCAAAAATATTGTTACATAATTTATTATCTAAGTATTCTATGTAAACTAATTCTACAATGAAACCATGATTACACACACTAATAAACATTGTTTCGGCGAAACGGTACACAAATATGTCTCTCTTTTTATCATCAGTAATTTAAAATTCGAAAGAAGAAGACAAAAGTTTATAACTGCTATACGTTTTTTTTTATATAAATATATACAAGGAAGACGTGCCTCTCCATGTTAAATGAAGATTTTTAGAATATAAACTCATTTGTTATTTTTTTTGCTGACTTTACTTTAAGTCGTCTTACACACACTAAGACATCTCGTAAGCACGAGGAGTCATTCGTGCACGACTGTTTAAACGTGAAGAGGCACGCCATGGTGAATGAATAGATCTATAAGAGTGGTAAAAAACATATTTATATATTATTTTTTAATTCCACAAACACAACACATACGGTGTGTTTTTCTTTACTGGTAACATTAGTAAACGTTAGCAGTAAAAAAACAATCCGGACTCACGGAAATAGTATTGATTCGGAATAATTTTAAAAAGTACAAATATTAATGATGTTTTGTAGGTGGTAGTACTTGTATATGTATCTTACATAATTATATTGTATCGTAATACTATTTTTCCCATCACCGCTTACAAGCTTGTCCATAAACAAGGGAAATCCCCGTTTATATTGATGAACATTAATATCAAACTATTTTAACAAATAATGTATTCTATATGTTTATATGTTATGGGGCATATTTTTTACTTTAACATAGGAAGGCTGTAAGGAAAATAGAGAGATCCGAGATGGCCCAGTGCTTAGAACGCGTGCATCTTAACCGATGATTTCGGGTTCAAACCCAGGCAGGCACCACTGAATTTTCATGTGCTTAATTTGTCTTTATAATTCATCTCGTGCTCGGCGGTGAAGGAAAACATCGTGGAGAAACCTGCATGTGTCAAATTTCAACAAAATTCTGCTACATGTGTATTCAGCAGCAGGAGTATTCAGGACCAGCGTGGTGGAATATGCTCCAAACCTTCTCCTCAAAGGGAGAGGAGGCCTTTAGCCCAGCAGTAGGAAAATTTACAGGCTGCTAATGCTAAAAATAAAAAAAGGAAAATGGGTCCTCTACATCTGTACGTATTAACATTATAGAAAATCTTAATCAGTTTTTCCACTGCCGTTGGGCCAACCAAAGCGGTTAAGTTGTTGTAATATTACAAGATTTTTCGGCGTTCTGCGTTTAGCAAGTTTGTAAGTACCGTTCATCGTTCGGTAGAACAGTTTCGGTGGATGCAAGTGATCCCTCGGCGGCTTCACGATGTTCATAAAGTCATCCACGTACAGGCTGACGTAGCAATGGTGCGTGTTGATGCACCTCCACCTGTTCTCGATGTTTGGTGTCCTAGTGTAGAAGTGGTTTCGATATCTCATGTATTGCCTGCCGTGTATCGTGGTTATCATTTCAACTGAAACAAAATTAACTTCTTAGTTGCGATCTCAGTTAACACCTATAGTTTAATTTTTAATTAGCGGAATTAAAATTATAATTAAAAATTAAAACGACTATAAAAAATAAAAGGTCTCCTATTAAGTAAGTATTATAAATTAAAAATATTTTTTTAAAATAAATGACATTAACCTGCTAACTTCATAGTTTACCATCTTCATTTCAGTTTTAGAGGAGAACTCTCTAAATCGAATCAAGGGCTCATTAATAAAATAGAACTTTATAACAAATAATATTCATCAAAATGTTAAAATAAAACACTTTATAAAGAAATGTATATATTTTTTCAAACTCTAGTGTACAGTCCATTCGACATTCTGATAATCGTCCTCTTATCGTGATTGTGGTTGATGTCACAGCCACGTATCGTAAAACTTTCGTCGATATTAAGATGAGCGTCGCACTTCGGGAACGATGTACAATTCCATTTGTCGAATTTCTTTAATTTATATCTTTTGTAAAACGTATAGCCATCGAGAAGTACAAGCTGCTTACCGTTCGTCATCGATATAAGTTCCGCTGAAATATTATATAAATTTAAATGAGTTAGGGGGTTAATTAATAATGATATAATTTATTAGTACATACTTCGGACAGGTGACGCTGAAGACCCTGTTCCAGTTAGATTACCAATAGGATGAATGAAAATAATATAAAAAGCATATAAAAATAATGTCAAATCAATAAATAACAATAATAAATAAATATTGGACAACATCGCATACATTACTCTGATCCCAATGTATGTAGCTAAAGCACTTCTGTTATGGAAAATCAGAAGTAACAACGGTACTGCAAACACCCAAGACAACATAGAATACCTAATAATGAACTTTTTCTACATCGACTCGGCCGGGAATCGAACCCGGGACCTCCGGGAAAACCGGTGTACACACTACTCGACCACGGAGATTGTCAAATGGATTGAGCCTAATTTAAAAAAAAATCTCGAAATTATTTTTATTCAAATAGGTTTGTATAGGCACTTTTCAATTATCATGTTACAGATTAAATCAAATTTTAAAGCCGAATTCGAATGTCGATTTTATCGAAAAAATCCAGCAGAGATATAAATTACTTTCAATAAAATTAAATAGTTAAATTAGATTTGTTTATTAAAATTTTTATTTACTCTGTATGAAAATCAACGAATACTAAGTCCAAACTTTTCTACCATCGAAATAATCTCCTATATAATAATCCTCATTTAACAATGTTTTCTTTGAGAAAAGATTTAAAGATTCCCAGACCCGAGTCACTATAAGATTCGATTTAGTTTTACTTCACCATAGTTTATTTATAAGACGCGTAAATTAATTATGATAAATGTTTACTAATAAAATGAAAACATGAATGGATAATATTTAATTAATTGTTACATTTAAAATGTATACCTATAGAGCATGAAATTATTTTCTATAACATAGAGACATATCTTTTGATGACACTACAATATATTAATATAATTTATTTTAGTTTAAGGGTGATACTGATATTGTCCATTACATAGACCTCTTTTTGATACGACAACAAGATTTTTTTCATAAAATATTATGTCACTAAAAACTAGTTTTAATAATGTAAATGTCTATAAATCTACAACAACGATGACAAATTCTTCAACGATTTATAACAGACTAGATTAGAATTAAAATAACAATAATAAAAAGGATCCTAGTCCAAAATTATAACTATCTACAAAAAAAAATCTTATCTAACACTGCAACACTTTTAAAACCACGATCTATTTAGTTTCTTCCACGAGATAAGCACCATAGACGTTTAAGGTACGACAGTGAGCAGCCAAGTGTAGCGCGAGTATTAACACAAACATTGCCATCTCTTTTTCCTGTATCAGGTTAAAAAGGGATAGCATAAACCTATCAAAATAAGTGCATATATCACAGCGAAGCTACCAACCAAACCAAAGTATTTTTGGGAGTAAATGGTGTCCAGTGGAAGTCTAAATGCTGACGTGGTTTTAATTAAATAATTATAATTGTTTATGTTTTTATTCAAAGAGCACATTTATTGATTAAATTCTGTGACAAATATTAAATTAGATAACGGCTATTGATCAAAATTATCTATTTGATTAGTCCTACGTAGTCGTTACATAACTCGTGGCATAAAGGAAACGAATTCAAAATGGAACGCTTATCATGCTTTCTCACTCTCACGTTCCGGTCTTTACTGCCTCAATGTCTGTACTGCTTGCAAAACAAGTATCTGGATCCACCTCTAAGGTATAAAGACGTTATTCTTATGACGAATCTTTTTCTACGAAAACTTACGTTTTTTTTATATTGTAATTTGTATTTATTTTGTTAACGCGTTAGATGACGTATAAGCTTGCGACATTCTAATAGAATATAATAACTTGCTTACGTAATTTCTTATTACAATATAAATAACCATTACAGTTGTTTGCATATACTAAATAACAATTGTACAAACCATCTCTTAAAATAAACTTTTTTTTTGTTAGCTGTATATCTGTCAATTTAATTCAATTTAAACGGCGCCATTTTCTTTTCGTTTCGTTAATGCCATGGGGTTACATCAGTATACACGACAAAATAGTTTCGGTAGATTCAATAAGTTTGATATAAATTATGAACTATTATAATTATAACATGTACATATATCGGAGTGAAAAATATATTTAATGTGCGCTGCCATTACAATTTTCCTAAACATCCCTTAATGCTCAAAACCGACAAACATTTTTACATCTTTACCCTGCATCGCACTTTGTTAACATTTACATAGGTATCTACGGTACATATGTTATGTACATACGCCGACCGTGATTGTGATCCGGGTTGCTAAGTAAAATGCGGTATGTTTGATCCACGCAAATGTAGGCGTTGCAGCGTGGGTAGGACGTACAGACCCACTTCTGTCCCATTTTGACTTTATACCGAAAGAAAAAAGTGTAACTGTCGTGTTCTAACCACACTTTTCCACTCGCCAAATTTATTACTTTTGCTGTAAAATTAACATATAATAAGTACCTTAATTTATTAAAAACGTACCCTAAAAATTACACACACACAAAAACAAACACTTAAACTGAAGTGTGACACAGACATAAAATGTGCTATCTGGGCGCACATCAGCGCCCCCGCCAAGTCAGGCACATTGTATTGTCCACTTAAAAACTAAAATACGTACTTAATATCAACTATAATGTGTTGGGTATTTGTAATAGTGAGGCATATTTTATGTTGTTAATGTTTTGTTCAAGTGCTGTGCAATGGAACATATGTTGTCGTTTCTTATACGCGTGTCAATATTTCGATAAATAGACCATCGTGTGTTTTATAAGCATGACTTTTGAAGTGTAATTCGTTGCTTGCAAATAAAACATGTTTTATTTTGTAATTATATTTATTGGCGAAACAATTATTTTTAATAGAACTTTACCAGTGTTTATAGTCTTTGATTTATTAAATTGTGGTCAAGACTGTTTTATTTCAAATACGGAACATTTTTTAAATGTCTCTTTTATTACAGATGGTTAATTACATGAAAATATGTTACTATTATATGCATTAATTTCATAAATAGCTTTCCATTATAATGGTATAATTACCATTCTTAAATATAGTCCTATCATCATATAACTTATAAAAAATTAAGTATATTTGTACAATAGCCTAATAATGAGCACCGATGTCTTTATACTAAATTATACTTTGAGAGTAGTTATCGTTTAACAATTTTCAATCTTGTTTTAATATATTTACCATCGGGACAAAGGTGTAAGATGCGTTTTAAATGACAGTGTTCATTCAAACAATCAATAACATTATAGCCGTCAGTTACACAGAGGTTTGCCTTACAGCGAGGCGAATTGGTACACACCCATTTTTGGCCCAGTTTTGTTTTGTATCGATAATAGAATGTGTATCCATCGTACACTAACCATTTTTTACCACCGGCTGTTGTTATCAATTGCGCTAGAAATAATAGAGATTTAATTTAGTTTTATACATTTGATGTCATCTGAAAATGAGCAAACATGAATTATATAAAATATTAGATACAAATCTATGATTTTGTAATGACCGATTTCGACCACGGCGGGCAATCTCAAGGGAGAATAGTCGACCACCACGACCACGTGTCTGCATAATCACAGATACTCTCATAATCCGATGGGATGGCAAATCTGACGTACTTTCCGTGGCACGGGAGTGTACACACTTCCAAATTCAAAACTTTTCGACATTAAAACAACTACTTATATTTTATTTACTTATATTTACCCCGAAATTTTGTTTGAACCAATGACCTCGTGATCTGCAACTTTATATCTGCCTACTAGACCAACGAGGCAGGCATAAAAAAAATTCTATACTAATATAATTAAGTTCAATAGTTTGTTTGAACGCAATGTTCTCTGGATCAGTTAGATTTGAAAATTCATTTTTGTATTGAAGGTTAAAGGCACTATATATCACGCAATGGCTAGCAAGGAGATTATAATTATGAATACTCCTTACAAAAAGAAACCTAAGCTTAATTGTAACGGAGGACGAATAGTATTTAATTACATAAGTTACGATTCTCATTATATTCCGATCCAACTTCGACTGAACCCAACGTGATCGTTTTGTTTGTAGAATAGTAAAACGGAACGTAAAAATGTAGTATTTTTATTTCGAAATTATAACTTTTTCTGGGTTAGGCATGCTGTCTGGGGCCGAAGCCCAGACAGCTTAGGTCTCTTGTTGCTTAATCTTTCCCTGACCACTATTGTGTAATATATATAATATATTAGGGAAATGTAAGGCAGGATTAGTTCAGAACAAAGAAATAACACTTTAATTTTTAACTCCATATATTATTTAGTAACATTTGTATTTTTTTACAACTTAATTCGTGAATTAATTTTAAATAAGGCATAACTCTGTAATTCAACTGTCAATATAATATTAAAAAAAAAAAGAAAATTACCTTCTTAAGATGAGTACTATTTACGACTAATCTTTACATATTTACCATTAGCACACTTGTGTAAAAACTTAGTCTCGTGATTATGTTCGAGCCGACTGTCAAATATTACTTCATCCTTATCGATACATATGAACGCTTTGCATCTGGGGAACTTGGTGCAAACCCATTTCTGACCCGTCTTGATTTCGTACCGGAAGAAAAATGTATATCCGAACAAAACCAGGCTCTTCTTGCCATTGCTCATAGTTATAAAAGTAGCTGTAAATTAATAAATTTATTAGATTAACAAACATAAGTACGTTAAATTATTTATTAACATATGTAATACAAAAGGAGCCGAGATGGCCCAGTGGTTAGAACGCGTGCATCTTAACCGATGATTTCGGGTTCAAACCCAGGCAGGCACCACTGAAATTTCATGTGCTTAATTTGTATTTATAATTCCTCTCGTGCTCGGCGGTGAAGGAAAATATTGTGAGGAAACCTGCATGTGTCTAATTTCAACGAAATTCAGCCACATGTGTATTCCGCCAACCCGCATTGGAGCAGCGTGGTGGAATATGCTCCAAACCTTCTCCTCAAAGGGAGAGGAGGCCTTTATCCCAGCAGTGGGACATTTACGGGCTGCTATGTATGTATGTATGTAATACAAAAGTACAATAAGCGAAACTTGAGTTGACCGAAATGATTATTTATGTAACGTCGTATGAGTTTTCATCCGCCCGCATATCTTATTTTCCCAATAACTACACCTGTGAAACCATTTGTGAGTAATTCCTGACCGGTCAATTTAGATCGCGCGTATTTACTTTATGTGATTATATCGAAGTGTCAAATCTGTATGACAATAAACTCTTTTTATATAAATATAGAATAGCTGACAGATGAGACAATTGATAGTACGTTACTTTTCTACTGTAAGTAAAAAGCACTTTTAACAACGTGAATTAGCTGCTTACCATATTCTAAATATATTATTACCTTTCTACCTGTGAATATAACGTATTAACATAGTTATCGGACATAACATAAAAAAAAAAAAACAGTACAATATATTACTTTTTTGTGGCAGTTTATCTGAAGAACCGACCCGGAAGATCTAGCCAGAAGTCCTAAAATGTTATAAAAATACGTTGCTCATAAGTATATTTATTAAGTACGTCCATGATTATTATAACAAAATAAATTACTTTTTTGAACTTGCCTTCTCACTACCGTAGGTTATCATAAAATTTTCTATGTGCGATTTAAACAAAATCGGATACGAATAAAATTGTTATATGTTGGTAATATTTATAAATATCGCGACTTTAATATGTTACTTATAAGGTTCAATTATATTTGTATACAATTTTGTAGTCTATTTGATACATGTACTACTAAATAGGTTTAATAAAAAAAGTTTCATTTCTGTTATAGTTCATCTAATTATTAAAAACAAAACATTGTTAAGTATAATAATAAAACATTTATTTTTTTACAATAAATTTTACAATAATGATTCTAATATACATCTATAAACATAAAAAAATAATAGGCATTCCGTAACAAAAATAATTAACACTCAAATGCATTATTTTTTTACAAACATAATTAAGCTTAAACATTTTTAGTCTTATTTATTTTTAAATCTAACAAAAATAATATCTAGTATGTTTACAAATCATATAGCTCTAGTCCATTCCACGAGTCGAACTCATAGGGATCCAAATACTCGCATCTTATTGGTCGATGTTCGGCTGGAGATAACCGAGACAAATCAAAAGAATGTTTTGGCCAATGAAGGTCACGCAATTTGAACAATAAACGCACAAGGGCAATTCCTTTTAGGAGCTCGTTTAATGGAATGGAATTAAAATATAATATAAATCTATTTATATGCCGAGATCTCCCAGTAGTTAACACATAATTATAACATATAATCATAAATAAAATAGCGTGTTGCAATCCCGACAAGCATAACACAACACAGAGTTTGACGTGCCTAATTAAATTTATTATAACAATTAATTTTGTGCTCATTGGTCGGGGCACAGGTGAATCTATTATTTCCAAGACTAAACATGAGACATCAGTGACAGTGATACGTCTCAGACTGATATGTTGACCATGGGTCATGGGTCCATATATGGGATATATTCTTTGCACGGAGTATATTCTTGAAAGTTTACTTGGTGGTAGGTCTTTGTACAAGCCCGTCTGGGTAGGTACCACCCACTCATCAGATATTCTACCGCCAAATAACAGTACACTGTATTGTTGTGTTCCGGTTAGAAGGGTGAGTGAGCCAGTGTAATCACAGGCACAAGGGACATAACATCTTAGTTCCCGAGGTTGGTGGCGCATAGGTGATGTAAGGAATGGTTAATATTTCTTACAGCGCCTTTGTCTATGGGCGGTGGTGACCACTTACCATCAGGTGGCCCATATGCTCGTCCGCCAAACAAAGCCATAAAAAAAAAGTCAAAAGTTGCAGCTAAACATATACGTTGATTTTATAAGATATCAATACATTACTAGGAATAGACAGAACTGTTCAGTGTCTTTCCCAGCTCCGTTTGCTATTGACTAGCTTTAGCCTTACCAAAAAAAAAAACAATAAATAAGTTTAGAAATAAATATTCGGAAGATGCAAATTAATATACATTTTTTTTTAATTTTGTCTATCGTTATCGTATTAAGGGTTCACTGGGCGTACACTAGTCAAAAAAGTCTTGCAAATTTAAGAGACTACGAGTGAACAATTTTTAGAAGTCACTTGCAGTTTTACTTCAACAATCTCACCTCGTATACATTTTATTGTTCATACATATTTATTAAAAATAATAGCTCTTCATTACTTCTTCGTTTTGACGTAAGTCCCATCAGGCATCATGTAGTAGAATGGCCGGTCATGGTCATGATGCTCGAAGGCCCTCATTAGGTTTCCTTCATCGGAGACCAGGAGGTTGCTTTTACATTTCGACGAGTTCGTGCAGCTCCACCTCATGCCGAACTTGACCGGCTTATGGCGATAAAACGTGTAACCATTCTTCAGTAACAGCTTCCTGCCCCCTTTCTTTAATGTTATCATAATCACTGCAAATATTTTTATTTATTGATTTATAAAATTATATTTTAATTCAGGATATATCTATACTTAAAGTAGCGCAGTAAACATTTAACTCGACTATATTTTTATTATTTAAAGGCTCTCACATCATAATATTTATTTATTTATTATTTTCAACATAACATTTTGTATATACATTTCATAACATAATTTTATAATTACCAGTTATTGCAAATATATTATCGCTCGAGTAATATTAAAGAATATTAAACACACCTATTTCCAGATAATTTTATTTAAGTCTTAAGCTGTCAGATGGGTCAGGAGGAAGGGTTCATAATTACCCAATTAGTAAGGTTCGAACAAGCAACTTTCATAGTTGCCTTTGCCGTTGAGTTATTTAAAAAGAGAGTCTTTACTAAAATAATATTAATGTATTTAAAAAAAAAAACAATTATCACCTTCTAGCATCTTATTAGTGTAACGTATATTACAATTATATAAAATTAAAAGCCAGGAGTCAATGAAGCGTGTCGCACAAATACACCAAATACAAAATTGTTGTGATAGATTTAATTAAGCGAAAAAACTTAAACTAAAAATTAATGAATAAAAAAAATATACTACTATTAATAATATATTTAAATTCGTTAACGCTATACATTAGATCTATAAATTTAAAGGTGACCACACGTCACGTGATCGACAAGTAACGAACGCTAAAATTCCTAGCAGTTGTTTATACAAGCATTTATTTAACTTTAAACGTTTGTGACTTTTAAATGTCAGGGGGATAGCTTATTTCAACCACAAGAAGAGTAAAGACAATAAATGACTTTGACATTGAATCGACAGAATTGATTGGTCAACTTATAAATCATCTATGATATTCTTTGTGTTCGCAAAAAAAGGCGGGCGTTATCGGCGAAGCTATTATCGACACTTTGAAAGTAAAATGACGGTGGATATAGGTATAACACTATATGGTAAACGTCACGCAATCGTCCGTAGATTATAGGTTTTTTTTTTTAATTTCTTTGTACCTTTATTTAATGCCAGGGAAGCGGGCGTGTAATATTAGTCTTATAAATAAAGATATATTAAATAAGAACTGTTTGAAGTGCACAATACAGTACAGGTATTATCAAATCATATGGAATACGTCTAATATACTGGTTTGTTTATCTTTACTACATCTTCGATTTCAATAGGTTATACGTTACAACTAACAATTTTTTTATACCAGTTTCATCCAATCGAATTGAATTTCTTTGATACCAGTGACAATACTATAATACTAAACGATTATAAGGATCTAAACATTATTCGTTTTAGTAAAAGGATTAAATAAAAGCTTCTTGTTAAAATGTTAAACTATTTTTTTTAACTTAACTACTTAATACCCTATATTGAAGGGGATTAATTGTTATACTAAAATTACCTCTTACAAGATTTTTCTACACAAATCAATTATTGTATTCCTGTTGCCTGACGATTTAATTAATAACATGTACGAAATGCTAAATAAAATAAGTAGATAAAAGAAGCTTTGTCAATAACGACATAGGATACACTAACCAAAATTAAACCGAAGGATACACTATATATAGATACTATACATCTATGTATTTCGACTCAACACAACGATATTTAACCTGTGTTGAATCAGCGTGTTCATTATACATACATCATCGCTATGGAGCGAAAACCTTGAAAGTATCTGCTTTTACATTTAAATGTAAGTTTCGCAACTAGTATTTAGAACGAACGTGCACATCTCTAAGATGCGTCTAACGCCATCTATTGATGATAATGAGAACTTTCGGATATGTCAATGATAGTGATAGTAAGCGAACTCAACTTATTTACTTCGGTTAACATATTAATATTTTTTTCGATGTTTTCTCTGTAAAATGACGATACAGCGATGCGATTCTGTAAGAATTTACTCTGTATGTCAAACATGAAAACCGACTTATGTTGATAAGCCAATTTGATACTTGTATTCCCTAAATTTAAAAATTAATATAGTCAATATCGCATAACGTTATGAAATTACACGCTCGTGCTCAGTAGTGAGTTTCGAGTATCTTTTTACAGAATAGTTCTAAAGATTATACTGTGTATAAGGGTGATAATAATCATGACCATAAATTTATTTATTCTAGGACATATCATAATGTTAAGAATCTCTCTTGATTTCGTAGTAATATCCGTTTGATACGTATATTTTAGGTCTCATATGTGTGTGCAACATATTACGCTTTAGAATACGATTATTTCTGTCCGCTAGAACTGTGGCGCCACAGCTGTGGTGTCTCGAGCAACGCCACTTGAAGCCTCTCGTTGTTTCGTAATGTCGGTGATACACGAACCCTTCAAACATCAATGCATCGCTTTTGTTTGCCCGGCGGATAAGTTTACCTGAAAACAAAATGTTATATTAGATCTAATCGGGGTCATTGTTCGATATCCACCTAAATAGGATTTAGGAGAAAAAATAAAAGTCTTTGAAAGAATGACGAAGGTAAAAATTTTTTATTTATTTTTTAGAATTTTTTGATTTTAAATTTCTTTGGGTATGTTTTGAGTGTCTGTGTATTGTTTCTGATGCAAGAACACGTGTAGATACTAAGTTGTACTAAAGTTATATGTTTAACGCAAGCTTTTAAAATTATTTCTGCGATAATTACTTAGTCTGTAAATTCGATGTATGGTATTAGCAAAGTGTACTTAGAAATTAACTGTACTTTAAATAGGCTACTTTTTATGCCGATCGCCGAACGATCAATCCCTAAAACGCGAGCAAAGCCGCGGGCGACGCCATGTAATATATAAAAACCGACATACATCTTTATGCTTTAAACTGGCTGATTTACATATAAAGTTACGAAAAATGCCATACTTGTATTGTATTATTTAAAACTGGCTAGCATTATATGTATAATACATATCACCCGATATACAATAAATGTGATATACATAAAACATCATAATTAAATTAATCTTGTTGTATATTATGTACTTGAATTTTGAAGTTCTTGTTTATGAAACACTTCCACACTGTATTTAGATTCGTATACGTTCGATTCGTTACTACATTTATTATACTAATATTTTTTGTTTAATTAATTTGGTAATACCTTAATTAAGGTGACAAATATACAAATTAAGAGATATTATGTTCTTAAATCAAAAGATATACAATATATTTATTTAATATATGTATATAAAATTTGATGCAAGAATAAAATAAATCAATTAATCACGTATTTTATTAAATTGTCTAAAATAGTATGCAATTCTTTCTATCAGAAAAGATATATACACTTCGATTTAACTATTAATTAATTCGTTAAGAATCGCTTAGATAATTATGGAAATAAACTACACGAATAACAGGAAACATTAACAACAAACAAACGGAAATATAGTTATGTACCATATCATATTTGTGTCGTATTCATCACAACCATAAAATACTACATATTTGTTGAATTATTAATCTTTGTTGTTATTGAAACATTATCATTTATTTTCATTGTTTTAATTATTTTGGGGAAGAAAAATATTTTTGTAACGATAACCCGTATTTTAAGAATGATCATGTACGACTGAGATGCATCTAACGCCATCTATTGGTGATAGTGAGAACATCGGGGAACATAGTTATTTACGTCTGGGTAAAGAGACTTAGGCCAGGTAGACTAGGGTTTCATTGATTGATAAGGATATATACTGTGAAGGAGATGCTGATTAATGTATTTATTTGGTATTACATCCATTTGGTATGTAGATTTTAGTTTTCAAATGTTTATGATATTCCTCAAATTTTAATATTTTATTATGTCTGCTAGAATTGTAGTACCAGTTAACGTGTTTCGAGCAACCTCATTTAAGGCCCTTCACTATTTCGTAACGTCTGTCGTATAAAAAACCTTCAACCATCAATGCATCGCTTTTATTAGTCTGCGGATAAGTTTACCTGAAAGCTTAAATCTCTATGATCATATCAAATCGATGTTCAAGACGCAATCCAAGTTTTCCTGTCCGAAGTTATGCTCTTTAAGAATTTTCGCATGGCTAGCTCTTATCATGAAGGCATTAAACTAAACATTTTTAGTTCCTCACTTTTATTTACTAGGGTTCGTATGCAAAGTGGCGTGAGGTCAAGGCTTTGACTTAAATAAGCTAGTTTCGTGTATCAGACAAAATATTGGTAAATATTTAAACTACGGTCTTTTTAAATTTATTGAGGACAGATAAGTGTGTTGTGGCGCAGAGAATGAAAATATATTTTAAATATAAATAAAAAAGCGTAACAAATGTTTATTGTTTATTAAACAATAACATTTTTCATTGTGTCGTGATAATATGACACGTATCTTAAATGTATTCTCTGTTTTTCCAATATCACTAAATAATATTTTTTTTACTACAGTAGCTCGACTTGCTAGTTCATGGGTGGAACCACTTCAGACATTTACGAGTTCAGAGTTAGTGGTTTCGGAAGATTTTATTTGTTTTTTTTTTAATTGACTTTTGTCTAACCACACTAATATAAACAACGGAAGATAGTTCTTACAGTGCTGAAAGAAGAATCTTAGACGATGTTGGTAGATAAATTAATCTTCATTTCATAGGCTTGATCGAGTGGTTGCTCTCATAACATCGTCAGCAGTCTATTTAGCGTGTTTCTTTTTTTTCTTATAGTATATAATAGAGCTATCGTGCCATGATTTTCTACAAAACATCATTTATTAATGATCTGTCATTTTAGATATTTTTTTTTTTTTCTGGAATTATTGACTTTAAATGATACAGGCTAATCATTTCTTTTAAAAGCATTTAACTTCTCAGGATCATTTCTCAATTCGCTTTTTTTGCTTAACTTCTAAGTTTATAATTTGAGCATACCTTCAACAAAAACACCGATCAATCTCATAAAACGCCATTCATCAACATTGTTGAAGTCGTATGTGTATATATTATATACGACTAAAATGTAATCATATGGGATTCAAAAAAATATTGCCTAAATAATACATCCCAAATAAAAACGACAAATGATTTAATATTTGTAAAAAATATATTCTAAACAGTTTTATATATTTTTAATTGTAACATTTTCAGCGTGTTTACAAAATTTGTTTTTTTTTGTAACTTACAACCGTAGATCAGTCAATAATATTAACATAGGTAAATTTAGACGATATATTTTTTTAGAATTATATTTCCAAATTTAAATAACATTAAATTAACAAAAAATGTTATATAGTTTATCTTTTAATATCTCTGAGAAGCATACATCCATACTTTGTTTGTTGAACCGTTGGCGGGTGATGGTTATGAAGCCCATGGATTCTTTTTATTATATTTTCATCTTTGTCCAGTATAACGAGAGCTTTGCAGCCCTTCTGGCGAGCTGAACATCGCCAACTACGAACTTTGGTGCCAGATCCGTGATAGGACTTGTGGTAGACGTAATCTTCACGTAAAAGACGTTTAGATCCATTGATCATTGTTATGAATTTGGCTGCAAAATTAAAGGAAGACATATAATTTAATACACTTTTCTGCTATTGGAATTAATCTTGCATTTATTTGTGTGACAGAAATTTTCAGTTAAATAAAAAAAAAGTAAAACTTTAATAAAATATATTCATACTTTAGTAATTTAGAACTTTATATAAAATAATGATAAAGGAAATTAAATAATAACATCTAAATATGAATCGGAAATATTGGAGGTAACTTAAATTAAAGTGATCTTTTAAATGAAGAGATAAATAAAAAAAAATACATAGAATATCCCAAATGTTCACAGCATCTCAGATCACCACAAACATTCGTGTAAGGTTGAGACCCTTGCGTTGATACGCTATTAAGATGCGTGTATCTTTGAAATGTTATAATTATTACAGGAACAAAAAATACGTAAGTAGTTACTTATGTGTATCATAATATTGTCTGTATTAGTAGAAGGTTTTACCTTCTCCGATACGCGCTACATCTTCTGATATGAGTTTTATTTTTATAGGTTTAGTAGTTTTTCAGTTAGCATCACAAAACTTCATTAGTGTGTGTGTGTGCATTATTGTGAGTGGTGCTCGTACTTACAAGATGTCTTAGTATGGATGAGATGAGTAATGTGAGGATAAAGATATCAATAAACACAGAAATTAAACTACAGGTGTGTGACCAGATCTAAAAGTGACTTTCTGAAATTTCAAGATCGAGTATCGAGTTTGCTCTAAGAGAATCCGTATTCTGATCTTGACGTATATCGTAATACGGCAAGATAGATATTATAAAGAACTACATTGATTATATTTCTCTCATAATATGTATTATATTTATATGGATTTTTTTGAAGTCAATGTTCCATTGATTGATATTTGGCAACGGCAAATGTAAGAAATTGTACTCAAGTACAAAGTATACTTCTATGATGTAGCGGTTTTAGGAGTCTCATGATTAGACAATCTGTTTATCCGACATAGTTGTAATAAAGAGTATCGTTGTTATATTCGAAAGGGTTGGATTTTTTGAAAGTTTATTCTATGCTTTGCAATTAGTGTCAGAGGAAAATTATTAGTGCATGTCTGGAGGGATTGGTAATTCAAAAGAACACATTAAATCGTATTCAACAATCACATGAAACTGATACAAGATAATTGTTTCAAAACACAACAGTTCCTCTGCTTTGTCCTTATATTGATAACATGACAAAACTCCAGAAAATCGGTGTAAAATCGTCAAATAATATTCGAGTTAACTGTCAAATAGATTAGGCGTTCTTTTTTTTAAATAGTTTGCTTAATTAAACTATGATATCTTGATGTAATTTCCATGTTTATCAATACTGTAGACGGGACGGTCGTGTTCATTGTGGTTCAAACTATATTTAATTACGAAATCATCGTTATCGGACACTGAAACGTATGCCTTGCATTTCTTCTTTGAAGCTGAACACCGCCATTTAACACCACCGAAACATCTGATGTGACCACCGCCTTTGTGAAACGTAAACCCGTCGACCATAAGAAGTGTTGTTCCGTTTACTAATGTTATAAATTTCACATCTGTAATGACACAAATATAATATATTAAGCGAGGTATTTTCTATGTATCTAGTTTCAAACTAAATTCAAACATATTTAGGAAAGGTGAGTAAAACGTCCATGTGGTAATTAATCTTTTTCTATTATATATATCAATATTAAGAAAGAAGTTAATTTAAATTTTGATCTTAAATTTTCGAACGTATCTGTAGGCTAAAACAAATTACAAAGTCACTAGGCGAAATTTCAAATAATTTTATTAGTAAAGGCAAAGTAAAATAAGCCTGTAAATGTTCTACTGCTGGGCTACGGCCTTCTCTTCATCCAAATAGGGTTCTAAGCGGGTTGATACACATGTAGCAGGCATCCAGATGTAAGTTTCTACGTATTACTTACACCGCCAAACACAAGTGTATTATAAATACAAATAAGCCAATGAAAATTCAGTAGCATGACGGGTTTGACCCTGCAATCATTGGTTTAGAATCACGCGTTCTAACCCCTGGACCATCTCAGGTTATTATTTTATTAGCAAATAATAAAATAATTAATGCTTATAAATTTAAAAGTGTATTCGATTAGAATTAAAAGGTTCATTGTTTAATATTTATTTACTTAGATAATACAGTGAAAACAATGTTTTACATTTAATACATTTATAATATTAAACTATGTCAGAAAGAAAATTAATTTAAATCAACAATTTATTTTACGTAGTGGCCATACTCGTTTATATAAATATATATTTGAAACATGAACAATTGTGTAAAACTAACCTACTATACTATTACATACATACATGCAGTCTCATAATTTAATCTATATACCTACATAACATATGTATATACCTAATATACTGTATCGGAGTTTTATCTAAAAATAGGGTAACTCGGTATAGATCTATTCACTTACGCCGGCGCCTTAAACTACACGTAAAACTGAAAAGACGAAGTTAATCATAAAAACTAACTTGTATTTCATATTATATATGTGTATATGTATGTAAATCGCCTCACGCTCACTAAGATATCTTGTAAGCATAAGCTCAGTACTAATGAACGTCGAAAATTTGGTGTAGAGGGTTACGCCTTCGTGAGTGAATAGATCTGTATCATGTTTTAGGAGAGGTCAAAAACAAAATTAATACTTCTATTTTATATACATTTTGACATATATAATACTCTTCTTATCTTTGTATTTAGACTTCCTCGGAATTAGGGAAATTAATATTAATTCATAAACTAAAAAGTAATTAAGTTCACCGTTCGATATGTGAGGTTTGCTTGATATGATTTTAATACAAGAAAGTTTTAATTCTTTAGAGATATTCTGGAAGATAAAGTGATATGAGTATATTTACAATAAAGATAAAACATTAAAAGGTTACACGCATCATAATAGCGAATCTTTTTAAAAACTGTAAAAGAAGTTAACTATTTTTATAAATTTTTTGAAATAATTCCATTCGGGCTCCTGTTATAAATGAAGCTCTTAGTGTTTAACATCTCAAAATAGGACTGCGTTACAGTACAACTCTATTCTATAACATATCGACCTAATTCTGGATCTTAAGCTCCAAAGTTTGATAGGTAGGTAGTTATTGTTTTAAAAATCTTTATGTGAAAATGCTTCACTATCATCAAAGTTACATTGACGTCTCTGTAAGTCGGTTTTCAATCATTTACGAATGACGTACAAAGTGAGTTTTTAATTAAATAGCACTTTTGTACAAGAGTACTGCGATCTACGGGCTTGAACAAGTAACATATCGATGTAGTTTACAGATAACAAATGTTCTTAGTTACGTAATTGAAATGTCACGTGACCAAAGATATACAGGATAAAGATGATAGGTATGTCTGTCTATGTATTTATCTAAGCTCCCTTAGATGCAATCTGAATTGACAAATACGTGTACTTATCAACTAGACATTCTGATTTGACATCTATAAATATTCGATGTAAATGTAGGCTAGAACACACTGGTAAATTGTTTTAGTTATGGACGTTTCTCTTGGTGTTTTCGAACCTTATAAACTACGCATATATATAAAACACTATTAATTAAACTCGTATACTAACATTTAACAATAAAAAGATCGGTTAATAAACACAACGTAAATCATACTATCAATTAACAACTATTTATATGTGTATCAAATCTTCATATAGTGTCCCGGCGCGGTTAGCTTGTAAACAGGCGGGTCGTGGTTGTGGAACCCACTTATCCTGTAGACTGTCTCCTGATCTTCAGATAGCACGACGAATGCTTTGCATTTAGACTTTTTCCTCGACGAACATTGCCAGCGGATCCCACCACAGTATTTAACTCCAGCTATTTTGTGATAGGAGTAGTCATGTACCATAAATAATACTGTTCCGTTCAATAGCGTTATGAAGTGGGCATCTGTGGTAAAAATATATTTAGTTTGCGTTTTATGTATTATATGATCTAAGTTTTGATTGGTGTAATTATATTTTATAATATACAATATGTGCAATGACAATAACACTGGTATTCTAATATTAAAAAAAATCGAAATAAAACCACGAGTAAAATTTTTGCTTGTTTAATAATTTTTGTTGTGATATTTTCATACAAAATCTACAATGGTGCACGAGTATTATGATCTTACAAACTGATTTTAATTAATATAACCTATGAGAAAAAAACAATTTATTTCCAATGTAACTATACAATCGACTGATGTTCGCAAAGCGATCGGTGACTTCTTAATTTTTCGAGTTGTATCAAAGTCCACGAATTCCTACGGACCAAAATGCTTGCACCTCATTGGCACCTCGCTAAAGTCGATAAATAAGACGAATCCGGCATGTAAGACAAACCTAATAAATTGTTTGGCCAATGAAGATTACGCGCATTAACCAATGACCACAAGCACAAGGGGAATTATCTTTGAGAGTTGGATTCGTTGAATGAAGTGTAAATAGGAACCAGCCTGCATGTAGGTGCTATTGCTCCCATAAACACGCAAGTCCAATCAAGGAAAAAATAAATATAATAAAAATTTTGTTGCTTCGAGGCATTCGCCTTCGATTTACAGTACGGTCTATGAACTTCCATAGTTAGATATCGTTAGTTCATATTGAATTAAATTGAATTGAATAAATATTATATATATTACCAAAAATAATATACACTAATTAGTCGTACGATAAGATCATCTAATTAAAAAATTAAAAATATTTTTGGCATTAAAAGCTTTTGTTTTTAAGTCTTTGTTAAAATTTTCGTCGAATTAATTCCTATCTTAAGTTGGTAGTATTAATTAATGTTAAGCAACGTTACTATTACCTTTCTATATTATCATTATATATATTTATCATTATTGTAAAATTTCTAAATAAAATGCGGTAGTGAATCTGATGACGTAATCACATATAAAAAAATGGATTGTATTTCTTATTTTTAATTATTATGCTTTATGTTTAATTCATATTTTCAATAATTACATTGTGTAATATGATAATGCACGGTGAGACTACCTGTAAGTAGTAGAACTTTTGCCTTGATAATTTTGAAATGTAATTTTTTATTTTGGATGTGATATTGTATCTACTGTTGGTTGTCCTAATGAAAATAAAATAAAATATAAGTATAATTAAATATTTATCGCGATCAAGCAATTTTTTTCACGTTACGTAAGAAGAATTGCAACGTTTAATCATAAACTCACTCTGACTCGCGAACGTCAACATTTTGACGAATATATACTCGTAATGAAAATTTCGTACATTCGTGTACCTTGACGAGTATTTAAAAAAAAATAACCTATATTATCTTACTTAACTTATTAAACTTCATATCCTAAAGAAACAACCGTTAACTTCTTTGTAGCGAGGTGGATCGTGAGTATGAATACTGTTCAGCTTCACTAATATTGAATTCTGCTCATCATAAATGCAATATGCACGACAACCCTTCATTTTAAAGGAGCAGCGCCACTTGAACCCTTTCTTGGTCACCACGCCGGTTCTATGGAATGTGAAGCCATGAATCATGATCAGCTGCTTCCCGGATAGCAGCCGTATCAACTTAACTAAAAAAAATAACCATTAAAATTATGAATTTGGTTTATATGTCAATATATGTTTTTGATTTAAACTAGTAACGGGAAAGAAAAATGTTTGATATTTATCTTTCAGTTGATTTTGGAACAATAGATTAGCTATGAGTGTGTACGGCAATAGTCCAAATGTAGAATCGAACTTTTGACAGCAACCAATCGACAGCTCCTTTAAACTATTGACGCCATACCCAAAGACATATCTACTACAATGCTGGGTCGCCCTCTTTCAAATTTTAATTAACATTGAGAGAAAAAAAAAAGAAATCTCTGTTATTAACTAAACACCAGCTCAATACCGCTTATAAGAAAGGCCGCTAATGTTCTTCATGGAACCAACCACTTGGTGGTAGCCTACGGGCTTCGTGCAAGCCCGTCTAGGTAGCTACCACCCAGCGCCAATGTATACCTATGGGCAATAGTGGCCACTTACAAAAATTTGCCACATTTGCCAGTAAAAAAAGTAAACATAAACTATTTTGTCACGCAAACGTTTGTTCAAAATAAAACAATAATAAAACAAAATTATTTCTATTCTTATTCCAATAACAAAACGCCGATGTTCTTTCGTAATAATCCTTTTTATATATTTACTACACTTAAATTATACAAAAACTATTGGTACAAACTAATCTTCGCTTAAAGCAGGAAAACATAGTAGTATTCAAAACTTTTTTACAATTATAAACTAACAAATGCCAAAGATAATATCAAAACTTCATGACTATGTCAAATTAAGAAATGCTATCAAATAAATTATAAACATGATATCAAAAATTAATATTAACAAAAGATAGATTCTCAAGTCTTAACGAAGTACCCTCCTTTGGTAAATACGTATCCAGCGGGATTATGATTATGAGCGGTATTAGATTTTAATATAACGTTATCCTTTGACATCCTGATAAACGCAGTACACTTTTTCGATAAGCGATTACGGCAAGCGTATCGTATTCCTCCATTGGGAAACACATGATTCTTGCTGTAAGTATAACCGTCTAGAAGATAAAATTCCAAACCAGTGACAGTCTTTACAAATTGTCCTGAAAAAAAACGGAAAAAACATAATGGAAATAGTTTTATACTCGCAGCGATTGTGAATTATATAAGATAATACTGTTCTGTTTAGGTTTCTCGGTTGCGTCAAACGAACAGATTATTTTGAATTTTATGAAGCATGACCTACGAGCTACACACAGACATGGTTAATGTCACGGCGGTCGTTCTCAAGTGAGTTTAGCCGACAGCACAATGCACACTATTAAATGCCACTTTAGTCCCTCAGTGAAACAGGATAGCAAATCTGACATATCCGAAAAAATTTGGCGTAGGACCAAAATCTTCATACGATATTCGAGGAACGGGAAGGTACACTGCCAACTTTCAGAATCCGGGCTTCTACAGAGAAAAAGATCCCATGACAAACAGCCAAAATTTTATTCGGAAATCAAAATATCTTATCATTGCTTTGATGTTTTACTTCCATGTCTGATAGGTAGCATACGATATCCGGGTCATATGTTCACCGGGTGGTGACTGGTACCTATTACCTCATATGGGGGTCCATATGAGGTAATAGGTACCAGTTATGAGCGCATATATTTAGTGAGTTTAATTTCGGACTATTGGTCATTTAAATTTAGATCCCATGGTTATGAAGTAATATTTTGTTTAACTTCAAAAGGCAAGTCAGATCGGTAGATAGATATTCATAATATTTTTGATTTTAAATATATAAGTTTAATATATTTAATAACACATTTATTTAATTCAATTACATACACAGTGACATTTAATAATTGATTAATAAATGAATAAATAATGAATACTTAATTTATAGCGTCTTGTGGTAAAATATATCGAGGGATAAATCTTATTTTTTTATATCGGTTATTCCATCTTATATCTAAAATAAAAAGTATTTACTACAGTTTTAAACTAGAGTGACAAATGCGATGTTAATGAATATGATTAATATATAATACTCATTAAAGTAATTATATTATCACCAGTTAATCTGTTAGCTTGTACTATGGATGGGTTAGGTTGGGTTAGGATTAAATTGGCTTCTTTCACATTGTTATAATAAAATGAATACTACCGTTGAGATATTGCCGCTTAGAATTAAAATTAAATACATGATAATGGTTATACCATACATATGGTATTTAGGACCAATACAACAAACAACAAAAAAATGTCTTTACAAATATTAACAATTTTTTCCTGCTTAAGATGCCTAGTTGTCAACCCTAGATTAAGTGAATAAAGCTTGGTTATAAAAGTAATAGAATTACTAAAAAAAATAAATGAAAAGATTAAGACTTATTAGAGATAAATTATAATTTCACTTACAATAAATATATTTTTTAGGACTAGTTTCTACATTATTTATTCGATAACACTACACATATAATAAACAATTTCTCGTATATTGTAAATATTTACAGATCCCGTAATTGTATCAATAAAATTTGATAAAGCTTAATAACGAAATGAAAACGAAAAAAAAAACATTTTTCTTAAAAATAATATTGTGAAATAAATTATTTTTTATACCTTAACTGTAATAAATATAGAAAAAACGTACGAAACGTCTTCAATGTTTTTTTTTAATTTGGTTATTTTTTTATAAATAAGTTATTTGAATTCTGATGTCATATGTGTCATAAAGCTTAAGAAAGTGCACAATACAATAAAATTCTATGAAGATTTTGAGTGCAACTACTTATTTTGGCAAAACTCCTAGTAGATGTGTTTTGATTGAAACCCACGTTCGTAGTATTTTTAGTTCATAGTATCTTGATATGATTTACATTTATTAATAAGTATCGGACTAACATTAAACCCTACTCATATAGTATGTTTCTTAAATACAGTGCAATTTGCACGAAGAAAAATATTATCACTTATAGAAACACTGAGATATCTAAATATCTAGCGTAGAATTAGAATCAATATTTATTAAGAAGATAAATATTTTGAAGATACTTTGAATCAAATCATCAATCAAAAGATTCATGTTTTACGTCATAATGCGAAGGGTATCGTGAATCAATACGTACGTAACCCTCTTCTGTTTCCATATACTTAAGCGGTTCATGTGTATGTTCGGCTGATGCAAGGAGGATACGATTATCCTTGCTGACATGGATATGAGCCTTACAGTTCTTGCTAAATGAACTGGAACAGGTGAACCTTGATCCTCCACCGCGAACCTTTCCACTTCTAGAGAATGTGTATTTCTTGTATAATAACAATTTGCTTCCAGATGCCAACTGAATGAATCTCGCGATTTCTGAAATGGAATGATTATAACTGCTATAATATCATGACGACTACAGCTGTATATACAATAGTTCTAATCGATTGGTCGATACCTTATTGTTATGCCAAATAAGAAGTAGTAGTTTGTTTAACTAATATTTATTTCATAATAAATTGTAAAACTAATAAAACTATAGATTGAGTGAAAAAATTTACAATGTTAAATTTACACAAAATTATATTTTCTTTGGCGTTTTTTTAAATCTGGAATCTTATGCTAATAATACTAACAGTAACTTAAGAAAGAAGATTAAAACATAAAACAGGTGTGATTGCCAATGTACTCAAGAGAATTGGTGTGTAAACAAGCCTTACGCTGAAATCATCTGATGTTCGAAATCTTACACTTAATCACCTGACTCTCAGTTAGACCTCTACTGTGTACCAAACGACGCATCAACAATAAACTTAACTTTTTCCACAATATTTTCGACAAGTGAATCATATGAACTGTTAATTCTTTATTGCTAAAACGATTCTAGGAACAGTAAAATGGATGGCTTGAAATATTATCTGATCGATTCCATCGTATTGATAATAAATAAATTATCACTGGTCGTAGGAATATATCTGTGTTGCATGAAGTCCGTGCTACCGATTCGAATAGCAATTAATAAATAAATTTATAGGTCTCTATTATATAGTCTAAGCTTGTACTTATTTAGTCTTTTTCTCATCTAAAATTACAAGAAATATGTATTTTTGTTATCTATCGAAAATCATATTTTCATCAGTATTTGCTACTTTTAATATCTGTTCTCCATCTCATCCAAGTCTCTTATTAATGAAAAGTATTACTAAACTAAGAGTATTCGAAAATGAAACTTTAAACTTAAAAAATAAGATATTTAACGATAAGACATTTTTTTTTTAATCAGACTGGTAGATTCTGCGTTAAGCGCATACAAACAAATATATTCATCATTTTTATGTATTATTGATTTACTGAAACAAATTGCATATCAGGGTGCGTTTATATTGAATTTATATTTGCAATTGAAATTTAAATGATACTTAAGGTAAAAGATAGTTTGTACGATTTATCTAAGATCATAGGCTTAAGTTGATAACTGCTACAAACTTAATAATAACAATTTTCTATGACTGGTTGCTTTTTGCTAGAAGATTTTTTAAAAGCTTTCTTCTTATAATTAAAGGGTAACGAAATGCGTTAACTATTATTTTTTTGGATAATCAGGTGAATTTACAAGTGATTCGTACATTTTACTCTCACCGCTCATTTCAGTTCGATAACGTTCTAACAAACTCATCTACCTAAACCTTCATGTAATATCCGCTATTCGTCTTCATATACCGTGGCTGGCCGTGGTTGTGTTCGGTCATAGCGTAAATAATAATGTCTTCTTTGCTTACGTGTATGTAAGATTTACATCGTCTCCTATTGGAGCAAGAACAGGTGTATCGAAAACCACCGTCTCGTATCGCACCGCTTTTAAAGTAACTGTAACCTTCATATAAGAGAAGCTTGGTCCCTCTCGTTAAGGTAATGTATGTTGCTAAAAGAAAACCAAATTTGTATTAAATGATAACGGCTTACAAAATATTATTGCATTGACAAACGTAATGTATTTGCATTGTTTCGCCTCCAAAACTCCATATTCTCCTCGCATCGATTTCCTGACGTCAGAGGCTCGTGACCAACTCATAGGATCTTCTACCTGATGAAGGTACACCATCTGGATACTTTGTTACGTGCAGGATGTAATCTTATATGCTTATTTGCTAGTAATTAAAATAAATATTTTTCAAATGTTTTATAATTTATTTCGGCTCACGTTTTGTTACTTCTTTAAAGGGGGAGGCACAAGTGATATTATTAAGGTTGAAGTGTCCATAGTTGTGTTGAGTAAATTCCAACAAAATAATCCCAGTTGCATAAATGTTTCACATCTAATTAAACATGAAATAGTTAAGCACCACCCCTGGGTGAAGATTTTGAGCGAGTTCTGAAAATCAATTTACGAGAACTGGCGCATTTTTTTCAATGTAATAATCTTAATTGTATTTATAATTTGCTTTTATTGAACGGCAAATAAGTAAACTTATTTAAGTGCTAAATAGTAATAAAATAACTATACAAAATCATTATTGTATATTTCTTATTTCGACAAAATTATTAGAAGTTAATATAATATCACATAAAAAATACTTAACTAAGGGTTACAAATAAATATCACAAACAAATCAATTGTTCTATTGAGTTCTTAGCGTCAACTTAAAAATAAATAAAATCACAGCTCTTTTAGAGACGTAAATAAAACATAACAAATAACCTTTGGACAAGAGAATTACTAGAGATCATTTTACTATCGTATTGGAAAATGACATTAACACTTTGATATGACTAATTTAAAATACTGTTATATATTATTCTACGTCTTCTCTCTCAAATCATTCGGGTTAAACATAATATTATTTATTATTCCTAAGTAAAGCTCTACGTGAATTGAAATACCCACTAACTATGTGTAGTGGGCTATTTTTAAGAAGTGTTTTTTGAGAGATATTTGCAGAAATGGATCTATTTAAAAAAAAAGTTGCGCTCAAACGAAAAATTATGGTGGTACGCAGACAAAAACGTTTCAAATTCGTTTTAATGCAATTGATCCATCCACTATTCCGCGTACTCTAGATAAAGAAATTATAATTGTACCTATACTAAAAAATCATTAACATTGATAGAAAAAAATCTCGTGTTTTGATTTACATCACAGATAAATTGATGTTATTAGAACTACATTTGTAATTAAGTTTTTATTATATTTATTAAATTACGTTGAACGATAGATTTTCATCTTCAACTTTTTTTTAAGCAGCATTTTTTTCACTGCAGGTGAAAGTTAGGCACACAACGCAAAATATTCTACTCTTAAATATTTACAATAGTTAAAAGATTCAGTTCTAGCTCAAGTTAAAGCTTGTAGCTCTATTCCTGTTTCCTGGGCGATATGGCGAAAGCTGGGTGCGTATGCTGCATATTACTCCTTACTATTGTAAGATCATCCGCTAGGTGTAAATACGCCTTGCATTTATGCCATCTGTTTTTGGTACATCCCCATCTGAATCCGTTTCGTGTCCTACTTTGCTTGTAATACGTAAAATCATGATAGACCAGTCTCTCTTTTCCACGGGCCGTCATGAAAATGTTTACTGAAAATGATAAAACCAATGAGAGGTTACGTACCTTTACATATAATATTATATGTCTTAAATAAACCAAAATTGTGGAGTAGTCTATTCTTCGGAATAAATTTTCTAATGAATGACAGACTTATCCGCAAATAAATCATATTATCAAAATATAAATGTCAAGTCATAATAATTAATAATGTAACCTCACATGTTCTGCTAAAAATTGTTATATAACCATTTTTTATCACAATCAGATTCACATTTTATGTCCATTGAGCGTAAATTTGAATCAATTTTGAATAAATCTTTAATGGCTGGAAAATGAACAGCATAATAAATTTTATAATACCATATTTTCGCAAATCCATAATAAACATTAGGCACGAAACGTAATAAATGATTCGAGGATTAAACCAACATTTCGAAGTATCAATCAATCTACTGCAAACTCTAAAATATTCTTTCTCCCTGAGTGGAATCATTCCACAGATACTAATGAATTTAAAGTCACTTCTATAATACTTGGGTTTAACCGTGATCATCTTCTTTAATTTAATTTTAGATATCTTGTATTCGCCATGGTCACAAAACGTAAGAAAATTTCGGATACAGACCAAGAAACCACACAAACAAGATTAGCTATCACACACGGTATAGGAAAAAAAAACAAACTTTTTCTGTAGTAGCTATTTTATTTACTATGTTACATTAGTACAGTGTTGTATTTAAATTCTAATGTAGGTACCATTGCCGATATTATGTAGTTTTGCGGGCGGATGATTATGTGTGCTTGTTGGTAAACGAATCAAGTTCAGGCTTTCATCCAAGTGTATATACACTGAACAGCCTCGAATTGTGCATTGCCACCGGGTAGCCGTGCCTTTATGTATAATACACTGCTTGTAAAATGTATTCCCTTGGAGATAATACCGCTTCTTGCCATTTTGAAACTCTATAAGCCCTGGTGACGAAAAATTTTTGCTTTGTAATTAGGTATTAAGAATATAACACATATGTGTTAATTTATAGATTATAATTAAAAATGGATAGTTCACCATTTTTACATCACCTTTCGGTAAGCGTGAGTCTCATCTTGCAGTTGGAGATTAAAGTATTGCTTCTTTTCGCCAGTTCCTTTCAGGTTTGACGCGTTTCTTTCCGAAATGATGGTAGATTTTTAACAATCAGTAAAACAATTTGAATGCTTCTTTGTTGAAAAAAGGATCTGAATTTGTGTATTTTGATATGTTGTACACCAAATTGGCGTTGGATAACACAAATTAGTATAGTATATTCTTCTCTTTAGGAAATATATTAAATAAAATCTAATTTTAATAAGTTTTTGTTTTTAACAACAACAAAACTGAGCCTACACGAATGCCCAATTTTGTATGAGCAAACTATTGTAAGAATAAAAGTTACGAATAGTATTTTTATTTATTTTACAGAAAATAATCATTTACAATTTTAAATTACATGATAGAGCATAATAAATTTGAGCTATTATAATTATTAGATAAATAATAATACAATTCTATAGTCTAATATATTTTCCGTTGAGGGTCTGGCAGAACTTCGATGGCGGATGTTTGTGGGGCAGTCCAGCACAGTATAACACACGAAGATCATTATCCACGTGGAGATAGACATTGCAATTCGCCCTATTACAGCAGAAACGACGCATCTGTCCACGCCTCATCCAATTCTTAGGATAAAATGGATACCCATTAACTAAAAGCAGCTGTTTCCCGTTTACCATATCCATAAGTACTCCTTTTTGGTAAGCACCTGGAAAATACACTATTATTTGTATTTTATTGGCTCCTAACTTACTTCATACTTTTTGAAGTCGTACTTCTTTTGGCACGTAATGGAAAAAAAATTGAGAGTGAATTCTATATTGGGTGACATTAAAACGATATGATGTTGCACGCTAAGCTTTCTTTCCACCCTTATTTATATTACAATGTTTATTCTATTACAAATTTAAATTTTGAACGTTTAAATAATATAGTAGTGGTAGAGACATTACATTTATCTAAAATTATTAAGAGTAGAACTTCTAACGCGCATACGCATAAGTACACGCACCTTTGTATGTTCGAATTTTAAATTTAAAAAAATAGGAGTAAATTTTGGCATCGAATTAAAAGGTTAAATTAGTTTTCAAAAAAATAAAGGCTCACCGAGAACGTTCGCTTGTATAACTAACAATACTTTCTTTAATTTATTTTGATGTTCCAAACTTTGTTTTCCTTGCAACGGAGTTAAAGGACTATGAAATAAATCATCAATTACACAGTTAAATACTTTATTACAGGCGTTTAAGTTTCGAAAACATCAATAAGCATTAGTATGTATCACTATTAAAGACGTCAATTTTACTATGTATAACAAAATACACTATTAAACGAATAAATAAAGCACATTAAATCATAACACATATAAAAATAAAACGAGATCTAATCATTGATATACACGACCATAACACACGTAGTTTATAAACACGACTATTGACACAAACTTAACCAGCATTCTATGAAGTTTGAATTTTCATAACGATTAATTACATACAAAACAAGAACATTACATACGAATTATTTGCGTAATGTGCAATATAATAACATCAATATCAATTCTACAAATATTATTCCACAAGTTTGCTTTTATAACTAACAATATAAAAAAATACATTTCAGAAACGAATCAAGAATGTGGTTCAATTGATACACTAGGTTATATGACACGCATCATATATGATAGGCTATTATTACTTAACGTTAGGGCAACACTAAGCGAGTAGTAGATTATTAGCATAGTGGTTATATACACACACCAAATAAGGTAACTGTTTACTAAGTTTTAAAGGAGAGTATTAGTATATATCATTATATTTTGATTTTGCCCATCGTCTTGAATTTGTATTCCTCATGGTCATGAAAAGCAATAAAGGCAAAATTGTTATCATAGCCCCGAATAACATTCAAATAAGATAACTTTCATATTTGCCCTAGGTATCGTAATATGTATTTATAACACATATAAAAAATATTAAATAAATACATATACACTTAAAAAAAATTTTGTCTGAAGACGCTTTAATTTATTATTTTACAAAAATTTATTTAAATTTTTATATATAAGCCCGTGCTACTTTTGTGTAGCCTTATGGGCGGATGAGTATGTATGTTTGTCGGTGAACGAATCAAGTTAAGGCTTTCGTCTAAGTGTATGTACACTGGACAACCTCGTATTGTGCATATCCATCGGGTGGCCGTGCCTTTATGTATAAATTTCTGCTTGTAGAACGTATTCCCCTGAACATAATATCGCTTTCTGCCATTTTCAAATTCTATAAGTCCTGCTAAAGAAAAAATATTTACCTTTGTAATGATGTATTTAAAATATTAAAGGGTTTCTATAATGCATTAACAAATTAATAACAAACAAACATTTTAATAAACAAGTTATAATATAAAAAATATTTTGTCCATGCTGTTTATAATTGAAGAGTTTCTTCTTCTGTAACCAATCCTGGGTGTAGAATCAGGTTATGCTTAACATTAAAATGCACTGCAATAGGAACTGAATCGCCATATTAAATTTTAACTCCTCAAGATAAGAGGAAGTGCTTTCAATTGAAGCAAGAATCCACCTGAACAAACCAATGAAACCTAGTAAATGTTAAAATTATAAATACATATTTATTTAAGTGTTTTGTAAAATTATATATTTTATCAAAATTTTATTTTATTTCTTCAATTAGTTCGTGTCGGTCAAATATTGCAACAAATACTTAAACCAAACCCTTCAAACTGATTGAGTTCATAGGCGATACGCCAAAATAGTAGTACCGGATTGTAGCAGTAGCTAGCAAGAAAATATTCAACGTAATTTTTGCAATCAGAAAGTGGAATTCGTGAAACGGAACGTACTGGTAAGTATACGATAGTGCAGTGATTGATACTTTTTTATATCCCTGTAAATATCCCAAAGCTGAACTAAAGCCTTATTTCCTTTTAAAAATCTGTAAGGGAACCCTATAAATACGTATTATTACATTATAAGAATCACACAATAACAAAACACCTCATACAAAAATAACATTGAAGAATGAAATTAACGATAAGGTCTGCATGAAATTAGAAATAGTTTAATTAATTTTCATGTACGGTCACCAAAACAATTACCGATAATGTCCCATGTTTCTTTTCTATTTGGCATGATAATAGTAGTCAAGATATTATTAAATAAAATAGCTAAAAGAAAACAAAATTGGCAATAAAATTTAACAAATAATGAAGTTCTTTTACGCGGCTGAGAGTAGTATCAACTATCAGAAATCATCACGTAAGAAAAAAGCGTTATACCTAATCCAGACGGCCTCATATTTTAGTGCAGATATTAAATATTGTTATTTTTCACATAACCTTTTTTAGTAACATAATAAAGATCGGTCTGTATCTTCTTGACGTTAATGCCGTCATTATTTTTAATTAATAAAAAAATATCGTTAACGAAATAAAAATAACACGATGATTAGAAAAACATATTTATTATGAAAGAATGTTGAACGAAACAGTAAGGAAAAATAAAATGTATCTGAGGAAAAGTAAAGTTTAAGAGTTCATGTATTAACATAATAGATAAACTACTTAATGTATTGATACAGTTAACATAACAGCATACCTTATAAACATTAACCCTTTTTATCCTTGCCTAACATAAAACATATTTGATCGTCAATTACTAAGTTTTCTGAAAATCAATTGGATTCCTTAACTAAAAATTAACAAAAAGATTAGTTTATTCTAAATCTTAGAGGAAAAACAATATATAATAATATGTAAAAGATAATGCTTCTTGATCTTAGATATCTGACATGCATTTATCACCTTAGTAAATGCACGTAAATAGGTTGTGGTTGGTAATGGATGACTTCTTGTGTACAGGGCGTACGCTAAAACTTGAACGGGCTCTGGACTCGGTCTCTAGGTCCATCTCGGGTCTGGAAAGTCGCGGCGGCACTCGACTCATTTAGAGAAGCGTCCACCCACCAACCACGCCTACGCCACATAGTGCTGCTCATACTGTTTCTACTTACACACACGCGAACGTGCACCCACGCGTTTCTACTTACACACACGCGAACGTGCACCCACGCAAGTTATAGCGTACGCCCAAAGTGATGCTACACTCGACTGACCTTATTTATAGCTGGAATATCATTCGTTATTTCATACATCATTATTTCGAGAATTATTGTTATTTTGATAATTGCAATATTTTGATTCCGCAACAAAACATTTGGGCTATGCAAACAATGTTTACAATTTTACGTATAGTCCCGTACTTAGCTTGTAGATTTTTGGTGGTGGGTGGGTGTGAGATATAGGCGGTTGAAAGACAATATTGTGTTGGTTGTCAAGATGGATATAGGCCGGGCATTTCATATGTTGCGAGCAAATCCATCGTGACGCTGCCCCTTTACGAATTGTTGTATTCTTCGTAAACGTATAATTATTTAGAAGATACGCTATTTTTCCATTTGCGTAGGTAATCATAGTGCCTGAAGGTTTAAATTAAATTAATTAAAATCCATATAAAATGCACCCAAAAATTATAATTACTAAATATTATGAATAATAGGGAACTTCGTTTATTGTAAATCGATCACAGGAGGAATAAAGACAGATTAACAACGAAATTGAATTGATGTTTTGAACAAAACGACTTATAATTACTACGAAATTCGTGATAGACTGGCACTTTTAATTTTTAGATGTTAATTTAAAGTGAATATAAATAGTTAAGTATAAACAGTTATAGCAGAGTTATAAGCAAATCAAATGGTATATATAAATATAAGATTCGTTTATCTTTACATCTTTGATTGGAAAGCTATTGGCACATTTGACAAAACTATATATAAAAAAACGGTTTTATTAATAAAGCATAAAAAACTCCATATACTACAGTTGCTTAGTTTAAGTGACTAAACAAACCAGAATGACAAATGAACTTTGATGCAAAAGAAAGATAAGCTATAAGGCTATGGTCACATACGACATGGATGGCTTGCCTGTGGTTGGCTTGCTGTAGAATATTTTTACGTCCTTACCAAAATGGACTGTTTCAAACTACAAGAATAATAATCACAACGGCTTGCATCAACTATTTTCGAATTGTTTAGAATTTTAAATAATCATTTTAAAACCCATTTAAATAATCTATTGATTTCTATAGCCAAGGCATCAATGAACTTCTATTAAAATATCAAAAGTGCATCGACAATAACATGGCGAGTTCTTTCGTCGGGTCTTCTAAGGTAAAGGCATTTTATTTTCCGAACCGTTGGTATTTTTTTATTTGACAATCAATAAGTTACTAATAATGTTTACAATTCCATTAGTAAAGACATTACAATGTTTGGACATTATTAGAGTAATCTTTAAATCTAATTAGCAGAAAATCAACAAATAGTTTGTGTTTAGTTTATTCTACTTAGATTTTAGAAAAGATTGATTTATATATAACAAATTAATAAAAAATATTCTGCTAGTCAAAATCGAAGAAGACTGATATAATCTCATGAAGTTAGAGTTATATAATAAAACGTCAATAAATAATTGCTAAAATACTTTAAATCCATTTAAACCAAAATAATATGAATAAACATTCATACATCACTACGTTTGGGTAAAATACTCGTAGTTACACAAATATAACTTAAAAGAAGAAAAGAAAGTAGGTATAACTAAGAAGAAATAGTCAAATAAGTCGAATAAACAAATACTGAAATGAAATCATTAAAAAAAAATTAAACCACAGTCCTGAATGAAAATCTTAATTGATGAAAATTGATGAAATTCTTAGCCAGTATAACATGGGATCATGAGATTATCAAATCATTTAAGAGTTACGGTAGAATAGAGAAACTCAAAGAAAAGCACCGTCTTGGCATATTAGCGTGTTTTCCTTTCCACTGAGAACATGAAACACATACATTAATAAACTCACGCAGTAAAGTTAGTTAAGAATTCCATAAAATTAGCAAACTGTCACAATATAGAACCTTAAAAAAATATTGAATTACAATTATGAATTAAAATTCACAATATTTTTTAAGGTATAGAAAAAAAAAAAACATAAGCGAACTTATTATATCGATTTGATCTTTTATTCATTTGTCAAATATCTTGAGAAAGTTGTAACACGCCCCACGTGGTAATGAAACGGCGAAAATAATTTCAAGGTCGCGATTGTACCTGGTTTTAGTCCCGAGTAACATACAAAGAAGAGGATTAGAGAATTAGAGCTGTCGTGTTTAAAATTGTCATTACAATAAATGGATTACAAAGTAACAGTTTTTTTCTAAGACAGTTTAATTATATTAACTTTAAATTCTCGTGTATATACCCTCTCTATTTTTATGAAGCCTTGCAGGTGGATGAATATGTTCGCTTGTTGGCGGACGAATCAAGTTAAGGCTTTCATCTAAGTGTATGTACACTGAACAACCACGTGCTGTGCATTTCCATCGGGCAGCCGTGCCTTTATGTATAGTACTTTGCTTGTAAAACGTATTTGCTTGAAGATAGTATCTTTTCTTGCCATTTAAAAATTCTATAAGCCCTGTCAAAAAACAAGAAAAACAAAAATATACCTTTGCAAATTTTAGGTATTTATAAAAAAAGTAATTAGTATAATGCATGAATTTTAAGCTATAATTATAAATATACATTTATTAAAATGCATCGTGAACTTTTATAGTTTACAAGTTTTTATTGAATCTGTTAATTTGAGTGGGTCAATGTACGTAAAACCAAAACTGAGTGAGTAGTTTTCTTTACACTAATAAACTGACAATACAAACTTAAGTTTAATACTATATTTAAATATTCTTAATACAAATACAGCTATTACATATAACTATTTAGTAAAGCTCTTTTAATATCAATATATTTGTAATTAAAATTATAAAATATAAATATAAGTTAGTCGACATTGACATTTTTAAAATTTTCTATATACAAATCATTGCCTGAAGCTATTCAATCCCAAAGAGACCGTCACTTGGAAATATGTTTCTCTTCAAAATTTTGAACAAACACATTGAACAATCTTATCTTAAAGCTAAATTCATTATCATATTTCGTTAGCGTGTATGCGTAAAAAATACATCCTCTGCTCCCTTTTGTGAAAACAAAATACAGTCACATTTTGTGCTTCACTTATAATAAAATGACTCTCACAAAACATCAATGTATTTAAAAACACAAATAAATAATAAACAGCAAGTAAAATGTTGTTTATAATCGTATAACAATAGCTTAATAACTTTATGGTAAATCATATATAATTAAGATATTAAAATCTAATATTCTTCGAATAAAAAAAAACTGACAATTATGTACTTATCACTTTATTAAATATACATCAGGTCGTACCAGTTTTGGTATTTCTGTTTATTGTCTGGGGATAAGTGTTGTTATACTGGATTGGGGTGTTACTATTTACAAATGCGATTTCGCTCGTAAGATTGTGCTTATTAAAACCTCCTTTTATTTTAAAAAGAATATTATTTGAATAGTAAAAACAATGTTTACAATCTAACATAGTGCCCGGTACTAAGCTTGTAGATTTTTGGTGGTGGATGGGTGTGTGATATAGGCGGTAGAAATACCACGTTGTACTCGTGATCAAGATGGACATATACCGGACATTTGAAATGTTGAGAGCAAACCCATCGTACAGCTGTCCCTTTACGAATAGTCGTATTCTTCGTAAATGTATACTTATTTAGAAGATACACCGATTTTCCATTTGCGTAGGTAATCAAATCGCCTGTAGGATGAAATATGGTAAGTACAAATTATTATTAATATGAAAAATAGGGGTTACGTTATTCCTCTATATCCTATGTAAACTACTATTGTATATGTATAAGCATACATTATTTCCGTTGATATCCTATATTTGTGATCGACCAAACACGCTAGCATGACGAATGGCCGCGTATGCCACAAAAAATCTGCTGTAAATCACATACGTCATAGATGGATTGCTTGTTATTGGTTTGATTTAGATTGTTAAAAATATTGTTTTCGCTATTGACATATATTTGATCCTTTGTTATATAATAAGCGACCGATGCTAAGAACGCCTTATCTTTAATAGTCAAAGTAAGAAGGCAGGAAGTCACAACAGTCGTCGTCGTCAGAAGGAACAGTCGTTCAGTGATTTCAGAGATGATAAACTGTATATCTATTAAAAATATATGCTGATATTCCAATATTGTCTCGGCTTGGGGTAAAAAGGTTATTAAATAAAACATCAATTACGTGTAAAATACTTTATTAAATGCGTTTAAATGCCAAAAACATGAATAAGCATTAGCGTAAATCACTATATTAAAGTCACATACAGTTATAGTAAGTATAAAAATAGACAATATTAGTCGAATAAATGAACGAAATTAAATCAAATCACCTGTAAAAATAAAACGAGATCTAATCATTGAGATACCTGATTATCACATGAAACACGCAGTCTTAAAACATTAATATTATCATTGTATCACAATACCTAATACTGGACACGTCACAAATGCAAATTATCACACGAAATATTAAAAAAAAAACACATACTTAAAACTAAAGCCTGTTAATAATTCTATAAAATTAAATCTAAGACGAATGAAGGCACTTGACCCAAACCTCATAATGATGAATTGGATTTCAAAAACGAACTTAACTTCTTATACGAGTCGTTTATCTACCGCAGCTTTTAGTATCGTCAATATTAATACTTCAAATATTATTCTATTAGTCGGCTTTTATATAAAACACATTTCAGAAACGAAACAAGAATGTGGTTAAATTGATACACTAGGTTTTCTGACACGCATCATATATGATATGCTATTATTACTTAACGCTAGGGCAGCACTAAGCGAGTAGTAGTTTATTAGTATAGTGGTTATATACACACACCAAATTAGGCTTACATAGTAGTATAAAATTAGTATCCGATTTAGTATTGCGGAACTAATACAAAAAAATTAGAATTAACTTAAACTCAAGACAAATTAAATTTTATAATGTAATAGGAATACAAGGACAAAGAATATCTCGTAAAATTCGAAAGAAATATATCCGAAATTTCTTTGCTTTAAGCGTATACATATAGCTAATAGTTACTAAATACACTGTGAGCTACCAAGTAATCGTGAAGAGGTGTGAGAGAAGGAGGTTCCGCAGGTAGGATTGGTGTCCCATTCTCTTTATTGTAACCAGTGCCGTTCCAAGGATAATTCTGCTTTATTTGGTTTCTGGTTTCCTTCTTCGTACTCGGTGGATGACTGTGCGACACGTTTGCCTTGAGGACTTCCAACTTATCTGTGATGATGAGATGTGCCTTGCACTTCCATTTTGAACCGTAGGCGGTACAGCTCCAACGATGAGCGTTGCTTCTTGCTTTTAAGTGCTTGTAAAATGTAAAGTTGTTCAGGCGCAGATTGATACGACCGTTGGGGCGAAGGTAAAATTCAACTGTAGACAACGTACCAAAAATAATATAAGTTTTTATACCGAGAATCATGACAATATTAGGACAAATAAAAATTATTTTGAAAACATAATTTTTTTTTGTTCTAAACCAACTTAAACTAATAACACTAAAATAATTATTTATGAATAAAAAAGAAGTATTAGTAACATAAAGGATGTACTTGTTTCATGTTATTTTGTATATATCTTAAACTATTTATTAAGTAAAACTCGAAAAACAAAGTTCCAAGTAAATTTAATTTACCAGAACTTTGTTTAAAAATAAGACAAATGTATATTTATTTTATAATATAAGGGAACATATTCTATAAACATGATTTATTATAACAAGGTATCAAAATCCAACACGTCCATGTATGCTTGCAATTTTCAACGACAAGGGACCATATTTTTCGGAAGCATTTTGTCTGCCCTGAAATAAAAATAAAATATAAAAATCGTTTTATTTTTCGTATATTGTCAATACAGTCCGCATTTGTGTAATATTTGTGATGCAGAATTAATATAGACATTCTCATAATACGAATATTCTCTATTAAAATGTAACTTCTCGGTATTTTTTATTGATTTGTGATACATTTATACTTACATCTTCTTCTCGAAGCGATTGCCTTTTGATATTTTCTAGGAAATATGTGGACGGTGGGTGGGTATGCTCCGTTTGAGCTCTCACAACTAACATTTTTTTCGTAACATGCAGGAAACCCCTGCAAGACCTGGATCCCATCTGTGTACAACTCCATCGAAAACCGTCTCGAAGAAGTTTGTGCTGGTAATATGTGTATCCGTTTAGCATCAATAGATCTTTTCCGTTTCTACCTTTAACCAGCAAAACTGAAAAATTATGGAGCGTGTCAAAAATGTTAGAAATAATCTCACCTCTTAAATTACCATCATTGTCTTACCTTCAACATTGACATTCATTAAATATGATGAATCTTTAAATGAAATTTATGGGTTTACAACAACATTCACATTTTATTGAAAATACACTGAGTAGGTACATTAATCATATCATTGAGTAAAACTAAAAAGTCAATTTTTTTTAATGGTTTTATTTAATTATATTAGGGCTGAAATATATATTTTATATATTAACTATCCTAAATTTTACTAATAATATTATTATAGCTATATTAAATTTTAATATAATGTCCCTCTCTATTGCAAAGGTATTTTGCAGGTTCATGGCAGTGATTTGGATAGCTTTTTATGAGGACACCTTCATTGCTGATCACCAAGTATGCGCGACAGGATTGAGAGAACTGCTTTGAACATTTCCAACGGTAGCCGTTCTTTACTGGATAGTGCCTGGAGTACGTGAAGTTATCGTGCATGGCGAACATTCTCCCGCTTACGGTCCTGATAAAACGAGCTAGAATACAAGACATTTTAGTTACAAAAATATACCTTTCCCATACATAAATCTAGGGACGTATATGAACACACTAATTTTTAACATTGAAATCTGCCCTTTATACAATTTATGCATCATCATATCATATTACATAATTTTTATTTTGTAGAAATATGCGTTTGTTGATGTACGATCATATCTAACTTAAAAATTTGGGTAGATTTTTCACATAAACAGCTATTTACCGAAGTTTCACAAAGAGGTATAACCTTAAACAAATTACATCAATTTGTTTATTAATTCAGTCCGTAATGTTCCAATGAATATACCATATTAAACTTTTCAGTCCAGGGTCTCGTGTGAGACCCTCACATACAAACGAACCCTGGCCTATTAAATATACTTAGAGTTAAAATAGGAAATAAAAAACGTATATATATAAAAATGTACATTTTATCGTCTATAATTTTGATATACAATTACATTAAGTATAAAATTATCTTAAATACGATTTGGCACGAGAAGGAATTTTAAATAGCCATAGTGACTAGGTCATAAACAAATATTATAACACTTACGACTTTACCTATAAAGGTTGATTAGTCAAACTATGTGTCTTCTACTGATGAATGAAAGTTGTATCTGAGTTTAACTGAACAACGCTTATAAGTAAAATCGTTAATAAATAAAAATATTAACTTTAAAATAAAAAAGTACTGAACATCAAATATGGCTCCTAATTGGCGTAAATACATGGAATGTTAGTCGACACTTCTTCAATGTGAGTTCTATAAGTTGATCTCGTTTAACCAAAGTCCAAAATAATTTGGAATAGAACTTACTTCATTGAGCAAATAATATTAACACGAAAAAAAAACATCATTTTCACAAAACATTTTTTTCAAGTGTACTTAAACTTTTAAGTTTAAATTAAGCTAAAAATGCATTTTCGGTTACAAAGTTTAGTTTACTAAAGTGCTGAATTTGTTCAACCCAACAAACTAGTTTGACGAGACAAAAGACTTGCTACACTTTTTAACATTACACGATAGAAAGAGACAGCAATATTTCCCGTCAAATTAGTTTAATTTAATCGTTCAGCATCGACACCAATATATATATGATAATATGCATATATCAGTGCTCATTAAACGTAAAATTAATCTTAATAAATACTTATTTGAAACAACCACTTTGTGGTATCAAGTGTAATATAATTTACTAGTAATTACTATTACAATTGTTACATAATCATCCCTAAAGTAAATTACTATAATTGTAATTATACAATTATTAAGATAAATATTCATGATAACTTTACTATGATCGAATCTATACACTAGTTTTTCGAATCATGGTGTCAAAAGCTATTTAATTCTGTAATTCATATTTTCGAACTAGTCTTGAATTTATATGTTCGTATAAATTCAAGACTATCGGATGGATAGATACAACAAGTGCTGTATAAGACCTTTTAGAAACTAGAATAGAACACATACATATAACACGTGTGATTATAGCGAATAAATAACAGATAATTACGACTAATAAGCAAGAAACGGCTTAAATTTAATCTTAAGTAACACAATCAGTCCAATATTTGGTCAGTATTTCATGACTATCATTACTGGTACTCGTTATAACGCTTTTCTTGATCTTCGAATTACAATTTGGCATCATTAAAAGGTTACACAAGTATTATCGAATACTAATTATCCCATCGTCATAAGAAAAAACTAATCTTATGGATATCATCTAAGTCATTAAAGTAAAATCGAAAAATTAACAAAATCAGACCATATTCAGATTATAACTATTATGATGAAGACTTATTGAGTGGACATAATGGACTCTCATTTAATCTGTTTTCTCAGGCAGGTAGAATAGCTTATAATTTGACATAATCATGCCCTCCAAGTGGCGAGTGAAGACCGTGTCATATAAGGCGCCACGTCATGTGATTCGTCTCTGAGTGAAAAGTTTACAACAGACCATACTTTACATATTATATTAATCAAACATTATACAACTATAAGGGGAAGTAAAACTAATCTAATAATAATAATAAATCTGGAACGAATCGAAGGAATGATAATTTACGATAAATAATTGTAACTCTATCCACATTAAAGTTAATTGATAAGCACTAGAAAGCATTCCGCTAATAATTATAGAAAATTCAGTTGCTTACTATTTAAGTTGTTGAAGTTACAATTAGTAGCTTATAACGAGCTAAAGCTGAAGTTACTGATGGAATATTGGCACTTGGTTTTCGACTGGAGCACCTTATTAATCTTTTGGCGCGCTATAACTTTCTACAGATGTGATAACAGGCAAACCTAGACTATTAGGTAGATATCAGTCATTGAAATTATACTTCGTGTAGTTGTCCTCGTGATTGTGAAAACCTTTATGTTTGATGTATCGCCCCTCGACGGTAGTTTGAACGCAGCTGTTGCATCCCAGGCGTTTACGATCTCTGCAGGTCCAGTTGATTGTGTTCTGATAACGATTGTTTATCCAGTATTTGTTGTCCTTAAATATAAGTACCATGCTTCCCGAACGATGCGAAGGTAGGTAGTATATCCCTGAAAAATAACCTCAACCTTATTATGAGTACAGATACCGGTACATACAAAGTTATTGCTTAGATTAAAAATCAATAAACGTAACATAATAAAGTATCAAATAACTTCTAAAAATCAACTTTAATAGGTCAAAAACAGTAAAATAAAAGCTTTACATGTACCAGAATAGTGTATTCTAAAATATCGTCAAAATTTATTTCCATCTATAAACTAGCAGGTCCCTACCAGAAACATGCTTCCAAAAACACGTTAATATACCTAATAAGTACATTTAATTACATCACATGATCTTTAATATAACAAAAAATATTGTATACAAAAAAAAAAACAATTAACATTGAAGTCATTTAAGCGATTGTCTGAAGACATCTTTTTCCCTAATAAATCGTCCGTCGTGACATTGTCTGAGACGGGGTGGATCGTGTATATGTCGACCGCGAAATATCGAAATATAATCGCGACCGTCTACGCCTTTGTACGTGATAACGTCAGCTCTACACCCATGAACGTCCCTCGACGAGCAGTACCACTGTTTCTTTCCATGTGCCTGATGATTCTTCATGTAAAACGTAAATCCGTTCAGAATAAGTAGGCCGGCTCCCGTTCGACCAGGTATAAACTGCGCCGGAACTGATAAGAAAAACCAGAAAAATTAACCTCAGTTTACACGAAATAAAACACAGGTTTATTTTTATAAATACTTTATTTACATGTAGCAATACGGCTGACCGTTATTAATCGAAGCGTTATAGGCCATTTTGACGTTTGCGTAAAAAAATGGCGTATACGCTAAGATCGCATGTTTGTCAGCCATATTGTCGAAATTCGATTTTGCGTGAAGCTCAGTAAAAAAACACGAAAGGAAATTAGGATAGGAACTGGTAAATAATTAGACAAGCCATCCCGTATATCTTTATTTCTCTTATTCCGTTGTCATATTTTTTTATTTATTTATTTGTTTATTTATTTATTTACAAAAAATACAATTTTATTCCCAAATATACAATATCAAAATTATAAAATTAAAAAAAAAAATTAAGGTTTTAAATGTAAAAATTCATTTGGGTTTAAAACCCAAGGTAATGGCACCATGGTTGTTTTATAAAAATAAAAGTATTTAAAAAGACGTCCAACTAAAGAAAGGCAAACATCTATATACTAAACATAAATCAATACAAACTTATTGTTGTTGCATGTTTTATTACAACTGTTGACTCCACATCAGATGATACAAAAAAACTTATTTATAACAAACCAAAAAGAGGACTGAAACCTAGTAAAAAATAATGAAAGTTCATTATTTTAAAAATACTTTAAAATAATTATAACACAGAAATCGAATCTGTTTTTTAAAGACTGACATCTTTCCCAATCAAATTAAAACCCATTCATTCTTAAACAATAATTCCTTATCAGCGTGACAAACAAACACACATAGACTAATAGTTGTGCATATACAAATGTCAATGATTTTGTTATATAATTTACACATACACAAACAACAACATAACATTTTCATTAACATGTCCGTTTCAAATATCTATAAATTTTTTCCAAAAGCAATTTGGGATTCGAACCCAAAATATCAAGCATACATTTTAATTTTAACAAAATATTTTGTATGGTATTTACTTTTGTTATTGAACATATTCGACCGGGGATTGAACCCGGTACTACCATTCTGCATGAATTGGTTACACAAAGTGTTACATGCAACCTCAATTTATTGTCTTTGTTTTTGTTATATTTTAATTCTAACAATATCTATTTATGCTTTACATTTTGAGGAAACCTGTTTATTTCAGAAGAATTTCTGAGTTAAACAAAACAAACAACACATACATTATGTTTACTTATAAAATATTATCAACAATAATACATAAAATCTTAAAGCTTTATGATTTCAAAAAGCTATATCATTAAAAGAACAAAATCTATACAACACAAAACTGGGAATCGAACCCTGTTCAAACAACTAACATTTCAATTGGGAATCGAACCCATCACAAAGACCTGCTGTGTTTTGCCTAATCAATATTAATAGGGAATCGAACCCATTAAATCAATATTGAATGATAACATACTTACTAACTATAAAGGTATTAATCAGGATCTTATAGGTTCCGATAATAGCACAGACAATCGTCATAAATATCTGTAGGTGCGAGAATCAAACTCACTATTTGTGGTAATCTTTCGATCACACAAACAATCACTGACAAAATTATATGTTATGATGGTATATGTTAAAAACATACTTAATCATGCTAACAATATCTTAATATGACTTATTTTGCAAAACCCAAAATACCTGTAGGTATAACTACTAGTCTTAAAGTTCATTACACATGTAACTCACCTGGAATTGAACCAAATAGAGTTGTTATAAATTTTCATACAATAACTAGCGGAATAATAATATTAACTTGTTACAATGTTTAGAGTTCGTTATCTTTTATATGAAATATTAAAATCTTCAAATAATTAACACCGAGATATAATATCATGGTATATAGTTTGTTATGTGTTTTGAATTTTCAATTATTGTTTGTATTCAAGTGATGTGGTGTGTTGATAATAAAAACAAAACAATTTTTTTTATATTTAGATCGAAATTTAAAATATTATTCTTGGTTTTCATAAAACATACAGCAATATCGTTTTAAATGCCTGCCTTTCACTTCATCAAAACAATTAGTTTATTTGTATAAATGCAACACAAATCGGCTATTTAAACTAAAGCAAACATTTGGAGGTCCTTTTAGAGAAAACTTACTTGCTATTACTCACCAAACCGAAGACAGGATTCAGGCACAGGACCTCAAAATAAGGTAAAAGCGGGAACAAAAACTAACCTTAACACATCATATCACTTTGCTTATTTCACATTTAACCACACACTAAAATGCACAGACTTATTGCTTTATCTCTAAAGCTTCACAATATTACAATTTCTAACACTATTTATAGCAAAAATACGCGCAAAACAAGTTTAAAAACAACTTGACGTTTCGATGCTATGGGATTAAACCACGAAATTGTTGTAATGAACAATTTGCCGCTGTCTTTTGTATCACATGTATCACTTTTACACCAAAAGCTTCGCGAAAAACTCCATCTCGATGCATTTTACAAAGAATTTTAGTCGAAAATCTATTAAAACAACAGTTATTTGGCATCGAGAGAGTTATTTTGACATTTTAAAAGTGACTGTACCACAGATTAAAAAATTTAAAATTACTTTTTGGTTTTATGTAAATAACGTCATCTAATATTCATTATATTTTAATGATAAAAACAAATGTCTGTACTATATTAAATTTTTTTTAAAGTTTTTATTAAATTCCAAATATCAAGACGTGACGTAGAGCCATCTAGTAGTTGTTAGCGAAATTAAAATAATTGTTATTACTATCTTAGTTTATAGATGGTGCTGGTACATAGTTAAGCTAATTAAGTAATATAGTTTTTATATAAAAAATGATATTCAATTATGTCACATACTTATGCCAGTTTATATATTTAAAAATACAAAACCACTCCTAGGAAGTAAGTTTTGAAAGCAATGTTACAATTGTTTTGTAAAAATTGTAGACGCCATGATAGTTTCCAATTTAATTAGTAAAAAGCATGATGTGTTTTTATTTTGTCTTGCATTTTGTTAGACATAATAATTGTTACCTTCTAAGTTTATAAAGTCGCAGTTAGCTTTATTTACTAATTTTTATTTTAAATTAATAATTTTATATGGTGATTAATTAAGATCTAGACCAAAGAAAATACGTGCATATCTTACAACTTTATTTCAAAATAAGAATATTTTAATCAAATTTTTACTAAAATTATAAATCCGAAAGTTTGTATAGATAGGTTTGTGTATGTTGCTTATTTAAGCCAGAACGGCAGAACGGATCTGGATAAAATTTCACACAGAGATAGATTACAGTCTGGAATAGCACACAGGCTACTGTTTATTCCCGAAAAACGTCCGGTTCCTGTGGAATAGATTTATTTTGGTTTTTTACAGAGCAGGTGATCAAGATAGTTTTTAGCATAGGTCAGAGTATGACATAGGCTAGGTGTTATACTGAAAAAAAATCACGGTTTCTATGGGATTGTTTAAAGTGGATAAGTTTCACTACAATGAAGTAATTAAATAGGTTTTATATTATTTCAGTAATGTATTGATTTAAACTTGAAAAATACAACATTGAAGTGAAAGCTAAATGTTTTCCACTGTTAATTTATGGTAAGAGCATGAAATTATATAATCACAGACTGTATATATAAATGCATATTACGTAGAATGTCTTTGTAACATTTTAGCAGAAACTGTTAGATCTTATATCTATGTACTGTATAAATCAAGACCGACTTGAAAATAGTAGCATCTTTGTCAGTTACAAGCGGGGAGATTGATTTTATAATATACGACTGCTCATTTGAAATCCATAGCGTGATTTTTAAGGTATTTTCTGCCTCGCATAAACACTGTGGAATCAGTTTCCGTCGGACGTTTTTTTCCAAGAATACTTATTTCTTAAAAGCTGGCAACACACTCAAGCCTTCAGTTGTTGCAGATGTTGGAATGGTTAAAATTCTTTACGGCTCCATGGTCTATGCCGACGGATAACCCTTAGAGCTTATCAGGTGGCCCAGTTACCCGTATAAAAAAATAAGGGATTATATGATAACGCTTCAAAAATTGGAATTGTAATAATTGTTCGAAACTTCTTCTTATCTCTCATGACTTCCTGAGAGATCTTGACGTGTGGCGTTTGGTAGAATAGAATGGAGCCATTTCATCTGAACCCGTGGGTACAGTAATAGCCAACTCTGGGAAAGTTAGTGTAAAACACATTCCCTAGCGCGTTTCCAAGCCGTCCGTTATAAAACAGACTGCGCCGACCTCTAATGAAGGGGATAAAGGAAAACGAATGTTGATTACATCCTGTGAGACGTTATTAACAGAGTCGTTAGAATATATTTACAACAATATTATGTTTGTCTACAGTGATACTAATTATTTCATCGAAACAGAGACAAATATTATATAATAACTTACTTTGAAGTAAAGATAATGATTTAAAGATTCTAAGCTAAAATAGCTTTACATTCTGAAAATAATAAATTTCAAGCTATTGCTATTGTCGTGAGTAGAAGAGATAGAGTTAATGCTAATTTCCATACTAATCATATACGAGCGAGTTACTAAAAAATCTATTGAAGTTTATTAGAAGTGTATCGTGATTGAGATATTTGAACACAATTTTATTAGTTCTTTCAAGAATTTTTTATTCGGTTTACTGTACAACGTATAAGTCGCTAATTGCATTCTGTGAAGTGTCCCTCGCCGCCAGGCAGACGTTAGCAAGACACTGCTCTTTGAAAAGGTTTATTAAAAAGCTGTGCAATCAAAAATAGTATATTATTTCTTACATTGTAAATAACCACCGACTTTGGGAAGCTGTAGTTTACACTGGCCCAGATACCCTTCAAACCGTAACACACCAATACTAAATAAGATTTTAAATTAACATGGTTTTTTTTTATTACTAAACGGGATTTTACCATGTTTTTTATTTTTATTTGGTGGAGCTTGATATTTCGACATTATCTACGAAGTAATTGTTCACGAGACTAAAGTACGCTAGTAGATGTTGACGGCATTAGAAGTGTCCATAAGTTGCAGCTTTGCAGCTTAAGTTAATACTCCCCCCCCCCCCCCTTTAAAACTCAGGGGAAACTAGCTCATAGTATAAACAAAATTAATAACTATGTCTTACAGAAGATAATGATATCTTCAATTAGTCTTGATCGATATATCACACAGAATATCAAAATTATTTGTAACGATCGAAACATATATATATAGTCACGTACGGTTTTGTAACAACTAACCACGTAATTATGCAAATATCACGAAGCAAAGTTATTTGTGTAGTCAATTAATATGCATGTATTTTATAATATGCTGCACTGCATGAGAATTTCGTAGTATGATTTATCTTTAACATGCTTTCAGAATTTTATAAAAATATATGAATTTTCGTTGTAAACTTTAAATCGTTTTCTGTTTTGGTCAAAATTGTAACGTTACCTATTTTTTTGAACAAATCCTGTATCTTATCTATTTAACAGAATAACGTTTTATGTTTTATTAAAAAGTTTATTTACAAAATTATTTGCTTTAATTACATACAAATAAAAACTTAAAATGACTACCCTACAAATCATGACCGTACCGTGGCAAGAATGCTAATAGCATTTCTCTTTTGAATCCCGTTTTACAGAAAAGTCAGATTACATAAGAATTTTTAACATTAAGTTGAATTAAAACAATACGTATTAACTTTAACATGCCTATGGTCTAAGACTTGACTCGGTTAATGCAGCCGATGTAAATACGATATGCTGCCGATAGCCCTGTAGAAAAGGCCTATTTGCGTAATTTAATTTAATTATTAAATAGCCTGGACCCCAAATTAACTGTTTGCATTTCAATACAAATTTGTTAATGTAATGTATGTAAGTAAAAATATAAATGAATTTTATATACACCACATAAATACATAGGGTCAGTAATTCTTTTGTGGGACAATGTATACGCTTCTACAAAAAAGTTATTATAACATTAACAACACGATAACATGCTTTGGAGATGAAATAATCGCCTCCAGGCTATTTCAAAAATAAATAATGTATAAGAAATTAGTTAAAAAAAACCCAGGCCTGTACAATTATCTTATAAGGAATTTTAAATCGAAATGTAGGTGATATCGATAAGAACCGACTGGGAATTCAGGCTGGCAATGTCAGGTATTTTGTTTATTTATGTTATAATACTGTTAAGGCCGATGTAAGCAAGCATGATGGTGTGTTGTCTCCAAAATATATAGACATTTTTAGGGTTACAAATATTAACCTATGGCAACCTTCATAAATGCGTCTCTAATCATCGGATCTAAAATATTTATTAACTTACTTAGATAAGTAATGTCATCAATGTCATCTATAACAATAATAAAACAATTAATTTTTTCAACTTATTATGACAGCTATTATATGCTACGCTAAGAAAAAAAAAACTTAATTAACTTGTCGAATAAAAAAGAATCATGAAGATCTCAAATAAACACTTCTAGCAGAAATGAGTGGCGCCAAATTTCAAATATGCTGCTTCAATCGGAGCTCAGTTCTCGTTTTCAAATACATTCGGGAACGTAGATCGTTATTTCTGGATATGCCTATTAAATTACAAGTATACTTGTAACTTGGAGCAACTTTTATTTATAAAAGGTAACTTATTAATCGGCGACTGAAGCTTGTAAATGCCTTTCTTAAGTAACGATATTTGTCCAAGATGCTGTCAGCATTTATAAGCATTAGCAGCCCGTAAATGTCCCACTGCTGGGATAAAGGCCTCCTCTCCCTTTGAGGAGAAGGTTTTTTGGAGCATATTCCACCACGCTGCTTCAATGCGGGTTGGCAGAATACACATGTGGCAGAATTTCGTTGAAATTAGACACATGCAGGTTTCCTCACGATGTTTTCCTTCACCGCCGAGCACGAGATGAATTATAAACACAAATTAAGCACATGAAATTTCAGTGGTGCCTGCCTGGGTTTATAAAAGGCATTTATAAAAGGTTACTAATTTAAATCAAAGTTAATAATCATTTTCTTATGCAATTAATTTGAAAAAATTGACGTAGTATAGTAGCTATTTGTTAAAATTATTTTCGGGTTTAAAATATATTTGTTTTGATTTGACGTATCTAGATATAAAATTGTATACCAATGTATTTCCAGACGGTATTTGGGTGGTCGATAGAGTACGGAAGTGGAATGCTATTTGCCGAATTGAGTTTGCGTACTTCTATATACATATATTTGTTTAATCAGATGTTTCTCATTTACCATATAATATGTAAAAGTAAGTAACCTGTATATGTTTCACACAATTTAATTGAAATAAGATGCACATGCAGGTTTCCTTATGATGTTTTTACCGCCGAACACAATATGAAATATAAACACAAATTAAGGATATGAAAATTGAGAGGTGCTTGCCTGGGTTTAAGCCCGCAATTATCGTTTAAGATCTAACCACTAGGCCATCTCACCTGTCACACATATATTTACCATATGCTTTCTTTAATCTAACACATTACAGGAAATAACTTAAACGACTTAATAGTAATATGTGTCGAATAAAAAATGATTTAAAAAAAAACATATGGAATAATTGCGAACTTTCTTAAAATAATTATTGAGTTATTGCATTTGAAGTAAAATATTTAAAAGTAAAAGGAGTCGCGTTTGGATTTATGTATTTAAATATTTGTGAGTTTTTTTCACGTACCTGTAATTGTTAGGAACTTCTAGAATATTTTGGATTAAATCGAAATTTAAAAACATACGTTACTCAATATATACTTATACCAATATAACCAACTTATGCTTTAAATGTGCTCATATGACGATCTCAAATACTATTTGCGAGTTAGATGTATTGTTAAATAGACATTTTAGGCACATGGACGTTAGGCTTATTGATCAGACACTAAAAATACTTTTGTATATGCAATTAAAGTTTACTTAATTTTTGTGCGCAAACTATCAGAATAATGTAAATTTGCAGATGAAATGAACAGATAATGCAATCAATCTCTTTAAGTAGAGGATGAGTTTATCTTTAAACAGTGGATATTAAAATATCCACTGCTTAAAGATAAACTGCAGAAACCAGCTAGGAGGACGAGGACATACAAATATTAGCTGTTATATATGTAGTTATATATAAATGTAACGTATATATTAACGCTTTAAAACTTAACGTAAATAACAATAATAATACAATACTGTTTGTACAATTGATATATATACAATTATACATGCTTGATGTTAGCGTGCCTTATTTACTTCAGATAAATACAGAGACCCAACATATCTTTTTATCAGAGCAATTTTTTATCTTGAATCTTTTAAAGAAAATGAACATTTACTCTCATCAAAATAAATCACCCTGAATGTCGGTTTAAATCCGTGTTCTCGATAATGTCTGCGCCAAATGAAGTCATTTGAAAACAGCCATTGATTTTTTGTGTGTTTGCGAGAAAATGTCGTGATTCTGATGTTTCGCCTCGAAGTAATGAATGCAATGGCTCAGATGGAGTAGTAACGGCAATTTCACATTACCAGTAAGGCAGCGATTATCGTCAATTGGACCAATGCAAATGAAAGATTGCGAGTTGAAATCGTATAGAAAAGTTGCTCGATTCAAAAGAACATTAATTGAAGCATTTTGTCTTACGAGTCGTAGATTTTATCTTGTTGTTGATCTGTGCGATAATTTCGACGATTCGTCATTGCCTCTTTTCCTCTCATGTTTGAGAAGCACGGAGTCGGGCCCATACAACGCATTGCTCTTCTCTTGCGGTTTATTGTTCTTATTCAGTGGATTGATTCGCAATTTTCCCGAGCCTAATTGTATTGTTGATTGTATTGTTGAGTGAGTTAATAATTATACTCACCCAATAAGATTTATTAATAATCTCTCACAAAATAAAAATAAAATAGATCAGTTTTTTATTCTCAAAAAATATCGCAAAGCGATCATTTTGATAGTTATTGTCATTTTGTTTATTTTCCCCCAATTTTTCGTTGAATTTCTATTCTATAAAGATAAATGATCACTGATTTACAGTAGACATCAATTTGTACAAATAAACTACAAGCTTACGTGACGTGAGCTACAATTCCTGAAGATTTTTTTATTTTAAATTTATTATTTTAAAATTATGAGTAAGTTTTCTTTTCGACTTGCTGTTTAGCTTTAGTCGCGATGCATTTCTATGACAATTATAAATTACATGTTACTTATGTTCGTATCAATCGTTACCACTAAGTTTACAATTAATTGGAAATAGACTAAGGTTTTAGTCATTAAAGCTGGGCTTGACATTTGAGCTTTAGTGGTTCTTGTTCAAACTTAATTTAAACCTTTTCAGTGAATTTTAAGACAACAGAAATTGTACAAATGTCTATCCAAAACATTACTGTCCAAATATCAATTTAGTTTTTTTCCTTTTTCGCTGAGTTTTATTCGCCAGTTCTTCTCGGGTCTGAGCGTTTTCGAACCAATGGTAGATTTTAGTCAATCAATAAGAAAACGTAATACTTCATTGCCGAAAAAAGATTTTTAATTTATATGTTGTAAAAAATATTTTGCTTGATAAATTGGTACCTTTTATAGATTTTGCTTACAATATATTTTAAAATTAGAATAACAGCTTGAATAATCTCAATTTTAATATAACAAAGGCATTTAAAATAATTGTATTTGAACTCGAAGTTCGTTGGCGCGTGTTATTTTGGCCATGTTAAATGTTACTTTGTGATGAAAAGATATTCTCTCGGGATATACCTACAAGTTTTATGAGACAAAATAGATTAAAATTTAATTCGAAATATATTGTTCATCCCCGAGGATCGTGTTCAATGTTACATTAATAATCTCATTACGGTATCAATTTGCCTTTAGCGGTTCTAAATAAGGTAATTATCAGCGTAAGGACATAACTCAGAAAATGTTTGTTCATATTATGTCATAAAAACATTGTTTCATAATGTTTTACTTACTTTCATATGAATTGTTTTATATTGTATATTTTGATTTTAATTGAATTTTCGAAATAAAATGAATATAGTATAAATATAACGTATCTATAATAATTAAAGTGTTAATTTCGTTGAATAATGTAATCTTATTACGTGTATAAAAATTAAAGTTTAGTTCAATAACGAATGTGCTCCGCAAACGATATATTCAAAATGGCGTCATTAATTAAGATGGACGACTATTTTATACGATTTTAAAGTAAATTGCCAGTTAATATTAAGCATCGTTCCGCAGTAAATAAAGCCTATTAAACTTAATTTGCACCACAGATATTCATTATATCTGTGATTTGCAGGTATTTTCGAGAGATGAGAATTACATAACGTCACCTGGCTAGCTACTTTGCAGTGTTGCCATTATGCAAATTAATTTACATATAAATATTATACTAGCTGAAGTTACCATCGACCGCGTGGTATTGAGTTTGACAAAAATCCTACAGAGCTGTGTCGCTATTTTCTCTGCTCGTTGACGCTATTTTTTCTGTTTCTCTTTGGTTCAAAGAAATGTCAATTTCGCTATCTTAGAATTAAATGGATAATAGCAATAGAAGTAATTGAGCGATAGCGAAAAAATAACGTAGTAACTGTAAATATTTATAATAATAATACAATTTTGACGACCTCTGTGGTTGAGTAGTGTGTACACCGGTTTTTATGGTCACGCCACTCCGAGGTCCCGCGTTCGATGCCCGGCCAAGTCGATGTAGAAAAAATTCATTAGTTTTTTATGTTGTCTTAGTCTGGGTGTTTGTGGTACCGTCGTTACTTCTGATTTTCCATAACAAAAGTGCTTTAGCTACTTACATTGGGATCAGAGTAATGTATGTGATTATGTCCAATATTTATTTATTTAAATAGGAATTATTTATTGTTCTATTAAGTAACAATCTCATTTATATCTTAATAGTGGCGATCTTTTCACTTAATGAGAATGCAAATATAAATAATGTTTTTATAGAGTGCAGTAAAAGTGCTTTAAAACTTCCATTATAGCAGAGCTAAGCTCTGAAATATGACTTTTTTAGCCATAAATTTTACCTAAAGCAATGCGGATTACGATTACGTACTTTCGTTTTAAAATGCCTATCACTTTGGCACAGGGAAAATGTGCTTTTATCTTTAAAATTATTTTTATAAAATTTCTTTTGTGTACCTACTATCCCTTACAAAAACCTTATAACCAGGGCCAGGACCTAGGGCGTAGGTTGGGTAAAAACAGGGCATGAGCATGTGGTGGCCTCCTCTAAAATCCAAGACTCACTCATCATCGAGGAGTCAACGAGGAAGTTGTCTTAATTTTGCCTGTATGATTTTTCTGATTTCTCCTGGTGGTTGGAAAATGATGTTTGCTTTTTTAGTATTCCATTTAAATATTTACTGAAGTTGTGACGTCTTGCTTTTTTATAAACTTACGTTGAAAGTAATTTTAATCCATGAAGACATATAAAATAATATACTGGTGTATAGCAATTAACAAGATTTTTCGTAATCATAAACTATCATTATTGATTAATTTTTTTATTTTTATAATGATGCATACTATTTTATTCAATTACAAGAATCAATTACAGGCATGCATACAGCAGTGCATTAAATTAATACTCGAATACATTTGTTACCAAAAAATTGCATTGACCAGGAATCGAAACTTGCGTGGAATATTGAAGATTTAAAAAAAATCTAAATTAGAACAAATTTTAAAGATAAAAGAAATTCTTAAAATTAAAAATATAAAAAAATAAAAATAAATTGCATCGGCCGGGAATCGAACCCGGGCCGCCCGCGTGGCAGGCGAGCATTCTACCACTGAACCACCGATGCTTATATGATGTAAATACAATTATTTATCCATACTTCAAGCAATACATACATTAACAAAATGTATAGTAGTTATCTAACAATCGTTTCTATACTTTTAAGTAAAAGTATTTAGATACGAAAAGGTGATCATTCTTCAGGTGAAGCTGGTGCGAGTTTCTCTCGAGAAAAAAAAGATATAGAGTACCATTTCACAAATGACATATTTTACTAAATTTTTCTCTATTGTGTGTTTTACACAGATATGTGTGTGTATTGTTTTTGTATTTATTTTGTATCTACTCATACATCCTGCTATAATCCGTATATAATAGGAAATACTGAGTTGCCTGCCGGTTGTTTGGTCGCTTGGTAGCTTTAGTACTTAAGAGCTTAAGCTATATAAGCCTATATGAATACTGTTTTATTTTATATGTAAGGGCGTTCTGTGGTTCCTCATATACATTTTAGTTTCCGTTTTAAACTGTTACTAGAGGTTCTTTGCCTGGTTGTGTTAAAACTATAAATTTGTCACGATTTGATATATTAAAGGCTTAATCTTAGGCTACTGAGGTGAGGAGGGTGAGGAGAAATAAGAAAGAATAAATATTAAATTTTTCTTTTGTTTTTGTGATTCAAAGTTATTTATGAATAGTTTCCAGGCACGACTTCCCCACGTGAGGGGAGGGGTGTACAAATTTGGATAAAACGTAAACCATGTGCTATTCCAGACAATATTTGTGCCAAAATCCAGTCAGATCCGTTTAGTCGTCCTAGCGTGATTGCGTAACAAACATCCGCCCATACAATTTTTCGAATTTATAATATTAAGTAAGATAAATAGGTATATAGGTTACCAAATTATATACTCAAATAAATGTAGTATAAATAACACTCATAGTGAACAAGTCGAGATGACAATTCTATTTAAATCCTGTACACGCGTAATGTGAATAATATTCGATGAGTTATTATTAAATTCGACTATGATGTGTGTCCATGATATATTAATGCTGGGTTAACATCTACGCTATTATAAATACGAAAGTGTCTGAAGTAATAATGAACCTTAAGGAAAAAGGCTAGATTTTTTATATAAAACCTGACTAAAACGCGAAAGAAACTTCGGGCGGCAACTAATAATAGATAGAATGCTTAATTAAATTGACACTTAGTGATGGAGCTTTGTGAATTGAAGAATTGACTGAAATATTTCGACGATTGTTGAAAATGTCAGAAAAATACATGCCAAAAGTTTCTAAACTTTACTGGCGTGCGTGTAAAACAAATAGACTTACAACTATTAATAAACGTGTCATGTCTTCTACCCTTGCAAAGCCGGGATAAATTGTTATATAAGTAAAAATATTATTTCGACATTGTTGTTTAATCGTGACCTGCTTCAAATTGTACAAACTTGCACCTTAAATAACAAATGATTCGTAATCATGTTTTTATTCTTAATATCAGCGCTTCAGTGTAAATATTATTAATATTATCGAGGACAAATAAACAATAAATAATTTTAAAATGGTTATCCAGCACTATTTGTATCATTTGAGATTAATATAACTTGCTGAGTTTGTTGTTTACCGAACCTGTAATTTTACATTCAATTTAATGCTTGCTCGATTTAATAATATTCTGCAGTTGATTTATTCAACCAGTCTTTAATTGTAGAGTGTTTGCATATCCGTTTATTTCTAGTTACATCGAACCGCAGCCGTCTTCCTCTCTCTTTTGACCTGCTCATCTTCAAGGTCACTAGAGAGGTTATAACCTAAGCACTTATTAAACAACATTACTTTCAAATGAAGCTCTCGCACATTCACTGAACCCCTTCCATAGTGCAATAATGTGATTTCTTTTTTTTATATAGTAGATAAGCGGACGGGCAAATGGCCCAAGAAATATGGAAGATTCCTTAGATTACACCAATGCGTCACCAACGTTGGAATCAAAATTTTATGTCCCTTGTGCCTCTAGTTACACTGGTTCACTTCCACAACACACACGGAACACAATTATACCAAGTATTGCTGTTTAGTGCTAGAAGCTATTTGATGAATGGGTGGTACCAATACGGGCTTGCTCCAAGTCTTGGTTGTATGTTTTATATTCTAACATGTGGTTATTTCAATTTTAAAAAAGTTTTAAGCTAGAAAATGTTTTGTTCTTTTGTCTTTATGAATGCTTGCCTGTCAAACCAAACCTCTAGTCTTGAATAATTTTATCGTTGAGATAAAACCCCTCTCGAATGAGTACAGATATTTTGTCATTATAAGACTTGTTAGAAGTAAGCTTCATGTCCACATATGAAGGTTTTATGAGGCGCGGTGCGTTTGTATTAATAAACTGCTCTTAACATAAAAAAAGTATCCTACGACACTGATTAATAGGAGGAAAATATTTTTTGCCCGAAATCACTCTGTATTATCATGATCGACGGCAGAATGCAAAATAGGCACGTACTATTACTCCATCAATATCAAAATTTTCTTTTAACCAGGTCACAATAAGATTTTTGTGGAATAACTGATGAGCTATTTTTTTTACTCAGGGTGACTCTAAACTTAATATGTATATCGATTAAATAATATATATATATCTATATTTTATGGCATCGGTTGGCGGACGAGAATATGGGCCACCTGATGGTAAGTGGTCACCACCGCCCATAGACAAAAGCGCTGTAAGAAATATTAACCATTCCTTACCTTACCTATGCGTCACCAACCTTTGGAACTAAGATGTTATGTAAAGAAAGAAAGAAAGAAAGTGTCCCTTGTGCCTGTGATTACACTGGCTCACACACCCTTCTAACCGGAACACAACAATACAGTGTACTGTTATTTGGCGGTAGAATATCTGATGAGTGGGTGGTACCTACCCAGACTGGCTTGCACGAAGCCCTACCACCGAGTAGGTATATCATTTTATTAATCGTCATTTGTATAATATAGTCATTGGCCTCTTGAATGGTTGGACCAATTTTGATGGTTTGTGTCTTTGAGTAGATCCCATAAGGTGCCATACCATAGGTTTTTCAATAAAAAATTCAATGAATCATATGAATAAAATTTTTATTCAACCCGCATGGAGTCAAAAAGGGTAGATAGTTTTATATAAGAAAATAAATCAATATTAAATCGTTGTAGTAATTATTACAAGTTATTTAAACGAACGGAATAATTAATATTTTAAATGCGTTGGTAAGTAAATTTGTCAATTGTAAGATAAATACTATTATTATGCGCATACGCAAGTCATTGCGACAAATTGAATCTATATAAATTGAAAAAAAAGCACGTAGCACCCTAATACATACTTGAGCAAACAAATTGTCTGACAAGATTGTATTCTTTCCATTCGGTTAAAAATTCTGATGGCACTCTACCAAGCATCGGTGGTTCAGTGGTAGAATGCTCGCCTGCCACGCGGGCGGCCCGGGTTCGATTCCCGGCCGATGCATATTTTTTTTAATTTAATGATAATAGTAGGTTATATAAGTTTACTATAAAATAATATATTTAAAGTAATGTAACTACTATTCCACCCGATATTACTATGTAATATATAATACAATATGAAATATATGTATGTCTCTATATTTTATACATTATCGAAATACCAGATTGTCTCATCATGATATATCGGAAACTATAGATTCTTGACTTGTAAATTATATATGAGCCGAGATGGCCCAGTGGTTAGAACGCGTGCATCTTAACCGGTGATTTCGGGTTCAAACCCAGGCAGGCACCACTGAATTTTCATGTGCCTAATTTGTGTTTATAATTCATCACACATCGTGAGGAAACCTGCATGTATCTAATTTCAACGAGATTCTGCCACATGTGTATTCCGCCAACCCGCATTGGAGCAGCGTGGTGGAATATGCTCCAAACCTTCTCCTCAAAGGAAGAGGAGCCTCTAGCCCAGCCGTGGGAAAATTTACAGGCTGCTAATGCTAATGCTAAATCATAGTTACTCATTTCGCGATGTAGACGCTCACTAAAAAAGGATTCATGGAAATTACAACGTCAAGAGAGAAGTGAGAGGAGTATCTTTGTATGAATTTTATCGGTACGAAGTCGAGACGTACAATAGACTAGCTATTAAATATTCATTAAATAAAGTCTTTCAATCGATATTAAATATTTCAATGCGAATTTACCACAATTAATAAATAATTCAAAATTTTCTTCTTCTTTCCATTTAATTATTAAGGTTCTTAATTAATCTTATTACAAGACCTTGAATTAACTTTAAAAAATATTTTAAGGTTAAAACGAGTAGAATCACTAATATAATTATACAAATTTACGTTAGAAGTAAAAAAGACCACTTATTTCTAAGTTTTTTTTTTTTTTATATCAAATACTTCTTATTATTCTTACTGAATATTTAATTTAATAAGTAAAATTTTGTAGCCTTATTACAAGCATCGGTGGTTCAGTGGTAGAATGCTCGCCTGCCACGCGGGCGGCCCGGGTTCGATTCCCGGCCGATGCAAATTTTTTTTAATATCTTATAGTACTGCCACATTTACACCTTTTCATCAAACTGCAGTCGAGCAGTCTTGTGGAATATGTTCCAAGCCAAGTTTCCTTAAGTCAGAAAAGAATATCATTGCACAGCGGTGATACATTTAGTTACTATGTAAGCCATTTTTACATAACGTAAGAACGTAGTGTAAAAAGTAGTTTTAGTTCAGTTTAGTTTAGCAGTTCGCTCTACCTGACGAGAGTCTTTAGCCACTTAAGCAATGATTGCAACTACAATCACATGGTCAGAGTCTTTCCTGATATTGAGAAAGCTTTTGATCGGGTGTTGCATGCTGCAGTTAGCCTCTTAAAAACCACTCGCTATTTAGTATACAAAATAGCTAGTGGTGTTCAACGTGCAATTTTGTTGTTAGTAGTAGCTTAGCGTAGCTATACGTAGAGCTCATACATGGATAAGGAAATAACGATTACAAGTGACAGAGATGCCCCATTAAAACAACAGGCATAAGTTCTTAGCCATGAGTGGTGGGTTCCATGGTGGGTAGAGCGACGAGCGAGCGAAAATGGCATGCCCAAGGTGCGAGGGTACAGACACTACCACTGCGGGAGTGTGCATAAGTATAATTGCTGCACTACTCCACTACCATCCTCCTTGTTAAGTCTAATGGGGAAATTATAATAATTATAAGCCCGTCATCTGGTTTGAAAAGCTACGCACACAGTAAAATAATAATAATAAATAATAATTTATTTATTCACACACCCAAGAAAACAAAAGTACACAATTTTGATGCTTATTAACTAAATCTAGGGCCTTCACATTATCACCAAAAAATTGTGGACCTCTGACCCCGAAACTAATGTAAATTGTCATATCAGAGTCAGCGAGTCCTCAATTCATTGCACACTAGATTTCTAAATAGGACATAACTTCAAGTGTTGTAAAAAAAAAACAAAATTACGTATAAAAAAAGGAATTTAAACCAAAAAATTAAATAAAATAGTACATTTAAAAATAGAGTGTGTTTGTGTGCGTGTGTGTATGTGTGTATGGGTGTGTGTGTGTGTGTGTGTGTGTGTGTGTGTGTGTGTGCGTGTGTGCGTGTGTGTGTGCATGTACTCAAACACACACACTGTAAAATGTATCTATTCATACTCACTTACTTCAAGTAAAAATAAATATACCATATTATCATTTTACTTTAGTCTTTTTTTATCTCGCTGGGAAAACACACGTATATACATAAACATTATATAATACAAAAACTCACCGACGCCAAGTGCGTTGGAATTCCCACTAAAACGAAAACGGTAAGCACTCCTTCTCTTCAAGGGGCTTCACCGGATCTCTGATTTTCTTTAGTCATTTCTATGATATGATTTGTAATTTTTCCCTATGGATGTGACATGGATAAGGTCATAGGAAGACTCATTTTATCGACTTCGTATTTCGGTTATTTCAAATTAAAGCAATTTTTACATATAAAAAAAATAGCCTATGACAAACAGAGGAACTGTAGGAAACATAAAAAGATAGATAATAATCAATGACATATACCCGGAGTATACCCGGTTTGGGTTACATATATATTTCATGTAGATGGCGGAGTAATCACTGCCAACCACAATTTATTGTCAATTCGCCGTTTAATCTAAAACTTCTTGCATACGAGTATGTAAGAAGTTTAGATTGAACGAGCTACTAGAATATACAAAACACAGTAAATGTAGTAAAATACTTGTTAACGAGTGAAAGGCACGTCTCAGTAACATCTTAACGTAGAGTTGATTTTAAAATTATTATAATATAGCATCGGTGGTTCAGTGGTAGAATGCTCGCCTGCCACGCGGGCGGCCCGGGTTCGATTCCCGGCCGATGCATGATATTTTTGCAATTCATTTTAAAACATCAACAACGTGTATACATTGGTTAAAATTGGCACATATTTTGCGTAGATATCACAAATATGTCAAGTTTACAAATCGAGGCATATTTTCGAGCAGGATTTACGGATTCCATTTTTAATAACCATGCGTGTAAAATCAATTATTTTTTTATTTTAAGTTTCGTCTATCATGATTATTGTTGATGATATTTTTTTCGTTTTGACATACAGAACGACCATAATAAAAGAGACAGAAATCAGCTGCGACAAAGTTACCATATGAATACACCACCACTATTTACATTAAATTAATAAATTAAAAAGAGCAGTGGACCTAGAATGGATCCTTGTAAAGTAACAAAAGCGTTTTTTTTTAGACTGTTCATGTTATTTCCTATTTTTATAATTGAACACTTACTCGTATTGCTATAATAAGAAGCAAAAATATGTTAGCATTTGACATGTTATGTTAATGTTATTTTACTTTTATAATAATACGTAATGGTTGACAGTATCAGAAGCTTTTCTCAAATCTATAAAAAACTCTTTAACAAATACTCTACTTTAACAAAAAAGTATTCGGTATTGATCTGAAGTCATACTGCTTAATAGTGCTTACCAACGCTTTTATATGTATAATTGTATAGTATATAGGTATTTAGATTTTTTTAATAAAACTGCATGCATCGAAACCCTGCTATAATTACATGGATAAGTCTTAGGTTCTAATTGATATATAGACGTTACTTTTTCAACTTTTAAGCCATCTGGAATGTAGATACTAGTTTATATGTTATAGGCTGAAAACAAATTATTAAATACTGTTTGTACCTCTCTCTTATCAGCTACTGCCTCCTATTCTTATGTATTACAAGTTGAGGCAATATGATTTTTTGTCATTTGTATATAATTTATAATACCACTCATAGTCTCATAGTTTTTGAGTGGGTTAAGTCGAACGGAGCTTCTTAATAGAAAAAAAAGGACTCGTTAAAAAGTTAGAGGCACAGTTCAGAATTATTTCTAATAATTTAAATAACTGCTATAAGCATCGGTGGTTCAGTGGTAGAATGCTCGCCTGCCACGCGGGCGGCCCGGGTTCGATTCCCGGCCGATGCATGCCTTTTTTGTATTTTGTTCTTCTCTATGGTTTTTAGCAGTAGATATGTATTTTCCAGTTGTGGAACGATCATTGACATTTACAAAAAACTATTACATATTTTAATTAATATTAGTTTAGTTTCAAATTATATACAACTGTAAAATGACAATGACAATAAATGCATCTAAAGGATAACTTGAATTAATATTATAGTATAATTTTTATTTGGTTCTAGTTACCGATATTAAGTTATAAAATAACAACACAATACAAAATTACACGCTAATACCAAAAAAGAAATTAAAAAAACATAACAATAACCAATTGATTAAATATTAACTATTTGTATAGTATGGTGTTTCAGCTGATACATTACAATGACGGTTAATAGTTTTACAGCCAAGTCTGTTGTATTTAATATGAGCTGGCCCGCACCTTGACAACCAAGTATGCCCAAATTTTTCGGATTATTGCTTATCCAATACATAATAATGCCAATGCGAATTACGTGCCGTTTCTTCTCGCTGGATGATGCTTTCCGAATCGGTGGTAGAGTTTAAATATTGATTGAATTGCTGCATTTTACTTGAATTAAATACATTTGATTTGATACTTAATAGAAAATAGTAAAAGTTTATTTCATATACTTTAAAGTAGAGCAAAATTAATACTATTTCTTGCTCCCCTGTCGTGAAAAAAACCATGCCAGGCTAATAGGGTTATCAACTAAAGAATCAGATCACTGGTTGCATATATATTACCCTCTAAAAATCTTGGAATACTTTTAGACAATTAATTGATCTCCAAATAAGAACACCGCTATGCCCTGAGCATTTGCCACAATGATTGCAACTAAAACCACATCATCAGAATCTTTCTTGTCATGGAGACAGCTTTTGATCGGGTGTTGCATGCTGCAGTCTTCGGTAAGCTGTTGAACGCCACGACAACACTCGCTATTGTTTGAATAGTAGCGTCATTTTCTGAAGTTGAAGCTGTTACTCAGTTGAAACTATGAAACTACAACGTGTCTATTTGTCGTCATACATACATGGATAACGAAACGACGATTGGTGAAAGAGGTGCAAAATTAAAACAACTGACACCAGGTCTAAGTCATGGCTGGTGAGGTCTATACCATTGGACTGAAAAATAAAACATCCCTTAATTATTATTAGAACTGCCGATGAGGCTATGGTGTAAGCCTCAAAATCCCTTACTAAGAAGCAATGCAAGAACAACTACAAGAAAGAAGTACTGGTTGATTTACTGGAAGAAAGAAAACAGGTTCAAGAAGAATTTAATAAGTTATAAGGTTCTAACGAACTATTGCTTCATTAAGCTCCACTATACTCATTATCCTCTACAGGATACTCAATGTAGAGTGACAAGTGGCGTGTCCAAGGTGCGCGGGATAGACGCCAATACTTACTACCGCGGGAGTGTGCATAACTTAGTGCTGCGCCTCTTTCCATCGCATTACGTGAAATGAGGGAATTGTAACCCCAGTGTCTGGTGTGAAAAGTTATGCACGCTACGAAATATACTTAGTTACTTCTTGAATATAAAATCTTTCATCTATATAATATTTGTAAAATAATGTGACATACCTTTTACACTACACAATATTATGATTTTTTTCAGACTTTTTTCTCTTTTCACAAATCAAACAAAAACAAAACAAGTGTACGAATACCCCCACTTTATGTGGGTCTAAACGGCGCCGATAGCTCAGGAATTCCCACTAAAAGTAAAAACGGTACCCACTCCGTCTTTTCTTAATTACTAAACTACTACTTAATTTTCTTAATTTTACTTCATTTTTTTTTTACAGTAAAACAGTCTTTGAGAAACAGGGGCTGTGTAGGAAACATGCAAGATATACATACATATAATCAAAAACGCAGTACGCCCGTTATAAGGTTTATGAACATGGCGGAGTAATCACTGCCAACCACAACTTATTGTCAATTCGCCGTTTAATCTAAAACTTCTTGCATACGAGTATGTAAGAAGTTTAGATTGAACGAGCTACCAGAATATACAAAATACAGTAAATGTAGTAACATACTTGTTAACGAGTGAAAGGCACGTCTCAGTAAAATTTTAACGTAGACTTTATTTTAAAATTATTATGATATAGCATCGGTGGTTCAGTGGTAGAATGCTCGCCTGCCACGCGGGCGGCCCGGGTTCGATTCCCGGCCGATGCATGATAGTTTTGCTATTTATTTTAAAACATCAAATTTGTTTAAATGAATATACTATGAATACGCAGATCATCACTCACACACCAAGTTAACTTTGCGTCTTATCACAAATCAAAGATTTACGTATCCTTATTCCGTTAATCACAGAAATGTTGATGTTTTATGTTTTTGATTTATATATTTATAGCAACATCGAGTGTAGAACGACCATAATAAAAGAGACAGAGATCAGCTACGACAAACTTACCATATGAAACATCACCCACTCCCTCATCACATCATTTACATCATATTAGTAAATTAAAAAGAGCAGTGGACCAAGGATGGGTCCTTGTAAAATACCAAAATAGTTTTTTTTTAAGACTGTTCGTGTAATCTCCTATTCTTAAAGCTCGACAGTTACTTGTATTGCTAAAATAAAAAGCCAAAATTTGTTAGCGTTGGGCATGTTATGTCAATTTTATTTTACTTTTGTAATATTTAGAAATGGCTGACAGTATCAAACGCTTTTTACAAATCTATAAAAACTATTCAACAAATAGGTATATTTTCGGCTAAAATACGTTTTTAATTTTGTAACTAGATCACTAGTAGCCGATAAATTATTCGATACTGATCTGATGTCATACTGTTGTCTTCTTATATTTTTATAAATAGTGTTTATTAATGCTTTTATATGTATATATAGTTTTTCTTTAATGAAGCTGGATGTATTGAAACCTTCCTATAAACCTGGGTTAGTTATAGATTCTAATTTATATGTACCTATTACTTCTACATATTTTAAACCATCTGGAATGTAGTCTATACGTTTTGTTAAGCTTTTAACTATTAAACATTTAATGGATGAAAAAAAAATAGTTAATAGTGTTCGTAACTCTTTCTTATTAGCTACTGCCTCTTAATCTATTACAAGTGTGCACTTAGAATTTATTAAATCTCTATAATAATTTATAATATCACTTATACTTTTTGATTTGGTTAAGGTGAACGGAACTTGTTAATAGAATAAATTAGTATTAGGAGAAGTAAGATTTTACGTAAAGCTAAGTTTAAAATTATTTCTAATAATTTAAACTACTGCTATAAGCATCGGTGGTTCAGTGGTAGAATGCTCGCCTGCCACGCGGGCGGCCCGGGTTCGATTCCCGGCCGATGCAAGTACCTTTTTTGTATTTTGTTCCTTTCTATTTTTTTAGCAGTAGATATGTATTCCCCAGTTGTGGAACGATCATGGGCATGATTCTAGTAAACGATATTAAATTATAAAATAACAATACAGTACAAAATTACACGATAATTCCAAAACTAATTAAGAAAAATACTGCGGTTTCAGCTGAAACGTTGCAGTAGCGGGTAATAGCTTTACAGCCAAGTCTGTTGGGGATCATGTTCATATTTTATATGAGCTCCGCACCTTGAGAACCAAGTGCGGCCATATTTTTCGCAAAACTGCGTATCTAAAATATAATAAAGTCAATTCATATTAAAGCATTTCTTTTATATCAAAGGGTTGTACTTACCTGGAAGGGAATGTTTTGAATATTTATTGTTAATTATTATTTTCAAAATTATAACAAATTCGAAGACCCTTTTCCACCTTTAACGTTAATCTTAAAATGATGCGCTGGAAGGGCTTTGTGAAGACCCTGGAAAACTATATATTCACCGATTGTTCTAACGCCGCTTGAAGAGTGAGCGAGCAGGTATAATTACAAGCACAAGGGACATAACATCTTAAATTCCATAATTAGTAGCCCGTCAATGGTATTATTTACAAGAACCACTCGTGCGCCGCTGTTATTTTTAGATGCGCACACGCAAGTTACGTTTATCGTCTTCCTAATTCTCACGTTTCATTAGATATAAGTCGAAACAGGTAATTGTTTTCAAACTTTCACTTGTATATATTTTTAAATTTCAATACAATAACACAAGCATCGGTGGTTCAGTGGTAGAATGCTCGCCTGCCACGCGGGCGGCCCGGGTTCGATTCCCGGCCGATGCATTACCTTTTTAACATTAAATATATATAATTTTGTTCACAAGTTGAAGCAATGGCAAATATAAACGAATATAATTTTTAAGCTTGACACATGAAATATTTCACACTTTTAATTAATTTTTAAATACATTTGACATAGAGGCTGTAACGAGTAAAAACATAATTGGTGATCTCGCTCAAAATAATAAAAAAGAAAATACATAAAACTATACCGCGCTGTGGAACGTCAGCTGCCGAAATAAGAACATTCGAGAAAGCTTCGTCAATCTTATTCTACTGCTGGCAATCAAGTAGATCAGTTTGATAGTACTCAATCACAGATGAAGCTATTTTCAGAAACAAAACATCAAAGTGAATTGCTGAAATTAGTTTGTACACTTTCTATTGTCTCTTATTGCAAATCAAATTGAAATAAACTTTATTACACAGAGGCTATACCTCTGCGGATACCTGTAAGCGGAAGGGGCAAATGGAAGACCACTAAATGTGACTGGTCACCACCGACCATACGCATTGGCGCTGTAAGAAATATAACATTGCCAATGTGCCACGAACCTTGAGAACTCAAAATATTCAAGTAAGCTCAAGAAAGCACTTTTGAATCGTCACGTGACGTTTGATTAAATGTAAAGAAACAAACAAGAAACTCAGTAGTTATTCTTTTCCACCAATGGAATTATAGACTATGTAGTAGTAGTAGATTATAATATAATCTTGTAGTGAGTACTATGCTTTATTAATCAAATCTTATGATAGGAACGAACACCATTCCCCAGGAAGGATGTATTAATTTTGCGAAGTCGGAAACTGTGTTATTAGTTTACCTTTCCTCCCCGTGTCTATACAATTTTGAACTAACATGTTATGTTCCTTGTGCCTGTTACACGGCACTAATTTGTAGTAGTTATACTGGCTCACTCAGACAACTGAAGATTGCTATTTGAAGGTAGAACATCGGCTGAGTTGGTGGTACATATCAAAACGGACGTGCACAAAGCTCTACCACCAACTGACATTTTAATTTAGAGTTGCCAACGGAATATCATTAGTAAACTTGAGCGTGGTGTCGGTGCTATTTAAATTACAGAATGGGTATCGAAAAGGATGAAGTAAGCTGTTATTTGTAATGTACTAGGATAACTGTTTCAAAAATCTACCAAAATTATTACTCTACTTTATAGACACGTCAATTTTAACTGATTGCTGGTTCAGATCAAGGTACCACTGACATTTTGTTCTCAGCGGTGAAGGAAAACATCGTTAAACCTACTTCAGTTGAATCTGCCACATGTGTATCCATTAATCAATATTGACAGCAGCGTGGTGGAATAAGCTCCAAATCATCTCCTCAAACGGAGAGGAGGCCATAGTCCAATAGTAGGATATTTAGGGGCTTGCTAATACTTTTATTCAGGAACTGAAAATTATTATGAGGTTGGATTACGAAGATTTTTTTAATTTGATACCTATTAGGCATTTGAATAGTCTTGGATCGCAATAAAGATTTAAAAGGAAAAAAAATATGACAATAGGCGCCAGCTCAGTATATCTGAGTAAGAACACGGAACTGGTGTTCCCATGAACAGCAACTACAAAATCATGGAATAATATATTTAAATTAAATAAATATTAAATTTATCCATAATAATAAACAAAATTCGGTATTAAAGTGATAAAGAATCAAGGTATTAATATATTACTTACTGGAAATGTATTAAATGTCAACAGCTTAAGACGTGATAGACAGGATACTCTTATTCTTCTCGTGATTGATGCGTATTCGTCAACTTTAAAAAAGTCTGAGGATTCAATTATTAAGGAGCTCAAGTTTATTAAGTTAATTCAATACACTTCAATATAATTTAATCTTTCTCTTAGTTTAGCAAACAAAATTATCATGTCTGAAATGTAGAGCCTTGCGTTCACTTGCTAGAAGGGTTCTGTACAGTCCTGTCTGGGTAAGAATTACAAATTTGTTACATGTTTTACCGCTAAACATCAATGCTTATTATTGTTATGATCTGATTTGAATGATGAGTGAGCCAGTGTAACTACAGACACAAGGGACGTAACATCTTAGTTCTCAAAGAATCTGCACTTTCTTAATATTATAAAGTTAAAGAATTTGTATGGTTGAACGGGCTAATCTCAGAAACGACTAGTCCGATTTGAAATATTAATATATAATAATAAATTTTCAGTATTAGATAGCCCATTAATCGAGGAAGGTTTTAAGATTTATACCATCACCCTACGTCCAATAGGATCGGGGTACCAATGAAAAATGTTGCAAAATCGGGGGAAAATTATTCCTTTTGAGAGTTTTCGTTACGTGCTCTGCGTTAACGGTTAAAGTTTCGCGAAAATGATGTACGATAGAAAATTTCCAGTTTAAAAGTTCTAAAAAAATGTTCGCGGGAGCATATGGCTTATAATAAACTTTTTTATTGTAATCAAATTTGTTTTAAAATGATGTATTATTTGCGAAGGTTTTTATAGACAATATTAATCCTTATCCAAATAAATACAATATTCATAAAATTTCCCTTTTAATTCATCATTCGATAACAAAATACGTTAGGAGAAATAATTATCAAGTATGACTAAATTATATTAATATACAAAACAGGAGTATAACAGAAGGAATTGTTATTATGTTTTACAGTTATCATAATTGAACTATTTTTAAATCTGCCTACCTATTTAAAATAATGAAAAAAACTGAGGCGTGTTTTGTTTTTAAATATTTAATATTTCACCTTTGTGGTGAACGTAAAATATAGTAAATAAAACGTCTTCTTATAAGAACAAGTGTGTAAAAAAACATTCGATAAAAACTTAATCACGCAGTTAGGCCATACCTTTATTAAATACTAGATGTGAGCGCGACTTCATGGGCGTTTGAATTTAACAAAATAGTTATTGTTCAGCTCGCAGATTTTACTGTAACTTATTAATTCTGTATTAGGCAGCTTTTTTGATAATAAGTCGTTAGTGGGAGTAACCCGACGTGACGGCGGTGCGAGGTCGGAGTTTTTGGACATTTCAGCGTTACTTTATTATTATTTTATATATAAAGTACTCCTTATTATATCACCTATCTGCCAGTGAAAATCGGTCCAACAGTTCCAGATAGACAGACAGACAAAAATTAAAAAAAAATGTTATTTTGGTATATGTACCTTGGATACATACCTATGAATTTAGTGAAAAGCGGTTATTTTAATATTAAAAACAGACACTCCAGTTTTATTATATGTATAGACTAGCTAAACTTCCAGCCCCCTTTTACCTTTTTTATGAATGGTGTCAATCTCACATTTTTTAGCGCAGCAGTGATCTCTGTACCAAGTTGTATGTACCAAGTCTGTACCATCTTGAGTCTGTATAAAAGTATATATTATAAAGTTTTAGAGTTACCGAATAGGACAGAATACTATAATAGTTACCGAGTGAAAGGCACATATCAGATCTCAGTAAGATTTTAAATAGAGATGAGCTTTGAATAATTTCTAATATTTAATACTATTCTAATGAGCATCGGTGGTTCAGTGGTAGAATGCTCGCCTGCCACGCGGGCGGCCCGGGTTCGATTCCCGGCCGATGCATCTCTTTTTTAAATTGAATTTTTATCTTGTTTGTTTTTTAAAATTTAATATTACTACAAAGTACTAAGCTAGTTAACATTATTCTAAAACTTACATATATTTAAACCTATATCGTATATTACATAGTGTAAATAAGATTGAAGAAAAAATATATTACATTTACCTTTATAAAAATGTACTAACTATACTGTACTGTATGTACTGTATGTCTACCTTTAGAAATGTATACTTTGTTTTGTTGTTTTCGGTTTAAAAGGGTGGCGACGATCGCAAGGAATATTAATCTCAGCGGAATCCCGGTGTTGGCGGCGCATAGACAGAGTAACAGTTGTGGTTTTTACATATTCAACGGTTCATGGGTGATTACCATCCGTCTTAAGCACTACAAGCATCCGGATGCAAGCAGTGAATTGCGATCACCCATCCTCCTCAAAAATAATTTATTGGTTCAATTGTAGGGGCTTAAAACTTGATCATTATTGGAGAGGCGCATCCAAATGCGCGAAGCCCGGGTTAATTTGCACTCCCAGCACTCCTCTGGAGGCTCCTTCACTAGTGCTCTTTGGCAAAATAAAATAAAATAAAAATAAAAAACGATTTTTAAATATTTACTTGTATTTGATCATTGTTATTCATAGATGCGCACGCGCAAATAATAAAAGATTCTATTCAATCGTATTGCTAAATAGATACTCTCGTTTCTTATTTCTCGTTTTAGAGTATGGAAGCAAAAATAATATTTTAAAATTATTTAATGAATGATTTGCTCGAATTCATTTAAAATTTTCAGTAAAATTTTAACAAGCATCGGTGGTTCAGTGGTAGAATGCTCGCCTGCCACGCGGGCGGCCCGGGTTCGATTCCAGGCCGATGCATTAGATTTATTAAATATTTTTTTGATCGAAAAAGCAAGATAAAAATTCGTTGTCGTTAGTAATTCACCGGGGAAACGCTGCTAGTATTATTATCACAATTTTACGCGGTTTTGTACAAACTATTACGTGTTATTCCTTCATGTGCAATGATTATATATATACCTACATTTTATTGTATACCAATTCAAAATAATTGAATATACTGCGTATCACACCCTGACCCACAGAATCAAGTGGGGACGTACCGCCTCTACTGTATCCAGGCCCACGGTTGTTGACCCCAGATCTTCTTCCTATCGGACGATCCGCCCATCCTTTGTGTTGCTTTAGTCGAAAAAGATAGCCTCTGTTTTAGATATAAAGACGCTTGAGCCCTGCATTTCTACTGTGAGAGCCGTTCCGACTTCAGAAAAGCGGGCAGCGTTCCGAAAGTCCCGCCCCATCGCCGTGACGAAGCTGTCGTCCGTTTGTCTGTCTGGATTCGGCACTGTATTTTTGGAGTGTAACATTTGGGGGCCCCAGAGATATTCCGTGGTGGCTATAGTCAGCTGAGATTTCTCGCTGCCGAGCGTGATCCAAAAGCAAAGTCGAAATATACTTTATTCAAGTAGGCTTTTACAAGCACTTCTAAATTGTCATTTAATATATTAAGTGAAGCTACTATACAGGTGAGCGGCCTGCTAGGCAGCGAGATGTGCTGGATGGCGAAAGTGTGAAACTATTTCTGTGAAAGATGCTATTTACTTAATCCGTACATAATTTTCACAGAGAGTGGGTATATATATCATTTAAAATATATAGATACTAAATATACATTATTCAAATAGGCTTTTGCAAAAAAAAATACACTTTTAAATCGTCATATTGCAGAATTATATGAAGACTGTTATGGTTTTAGTAAAGTAATACCTATGGCATTTTATTTTTTGTCGTGTTTCCATTAGTTCGTTCGACCCATTACAGCAGCTGGTTAATTTAACACCATAAATACAAGGGTCGTAGCTATAAAACACGTCGAGGTCACCGTGACGAATGATCCCTCAAGGGTCACCATTTATCAGACGTGCCCTTAAGGTATTATTTAAGGGTTCAGTATTAATATGAGATATTTATATTATGTAAATGTTGATCTTAAATAAACGTCAGCTAGGATTTGATTAATTAACGTCTAGGTCACAGCGTACGTAGATATAGGTTTATATATCTTAGAAACCTTCACAAAAGATTTAGCAAGTTTTAGTACAATCAAATGAATATTATGATATTAGTAAGCGATACAGACAAAGAAATAGCTAAACTTTTAATACAGCTAGTATAAGCATCGGTGGTTCAGTGGTAGAATGCTCGCCTGCCACGCGGGCGGCCCGGGTTCGATTCCCGGCCGATGCATTAATTTTATTAAATATTTATTTTTGATCGAAAAAGCAAGATAAAAATTCGTACTGGTTAATAATTGTTTCTTTTATCTTATGCTATTCTATATCATACGGCGGATGTGTAACTGGCGCAACTGGTGTTTAGTGATCACTATTAGCCGTAGATATTGGCGGCTCAAAAATAAATGGTGGTCCTTCGGTTTTAAGATGTCATATCCATTGTGGATTTCAAAAAATAATAGGGAACTTAAAAAGTTATGCATCGGCCGGGAATCGAACCCGGGCCGCCCGCGTGGCAGGCGAGCATTCTACCACTGAACCACCGATGCTTACAGAACGTTCTTAAAATAACAGTTTAAGCACGCAATAGACACGCTATAACGAAATAATAATATAATCTTTTATTAAACCTTATATTCATATAATTTACTTGAAATAAGGCTTTATACACACATATGGCCAATTCGTAAGCGTCGATGCAGAACCAACTGTAAAGTTACAGTCACACATGTGCAATCAAGTGCTTGTGTTATTTATTAACGCTATCTCGCTTGGTCGTACGTTGTGAAGGTAGATTTACAAAATAATACACAGCGAAATTCCACTAATTTATAGCAGTTACGATACGTTCCCGAATTTATTCCGATCCATGTTCGACGAGCAACTGGATCGTTGTGTTAGTAAAATTAGAAAAGGGTAATGATTACGTTTCGATTCGATTGCGATACAGTGACAATCAATTAGTAGAAATATCCCCTTAAATTATCCTAAAAGTATTTAATTAAATTTGGATCCTATGTGTGTTATGTGTGTTATATGTATGTCACAGTAATGGAAAAGGTAAAGAAAACGGGGAGGGTTGATAAGGCCGAGACGATCGCGCAGATGTGTCACAATAGTTTTTATTTTTATCTGTTTGTCTCTAAGAGCATTTTAGTGACAATCGTTATTGGAATATGGTCTTAATTGTCATGGTATTAAGAATATTAGACAATCATTATAACATGATATAATCAACATTACAGATTTAAGTTAAAACCTTCAAGAAATCAATCAAATACTTACTTGAAAAAATGTCTGCCGCCAGAAAACTTTATTGTTCTCTGAAAATAGTTTTTTTTTTATTTTATTCAATTACAACAAGTTATTGTCAATTGACCCTGACTTAGGGCGCAAAATCTCAGTACCGGTGTAACGAACCTACTAACAAAAGCGTTCCCAACGAACGATGACATTAAATTTGCCGTCTGTTAAATCCTTTCCATACAACTGATTACTGAACCGCATCTAAATATATAGATTTACTAATAATAAATACATTTTATATCATATTATATTAAAAAAATATATAAATATCATTACAATACATACACACGTACAGAATAGGGAATAACACAATCTAAAAAACATAAAATACTGTCATTTTATACTTCTTCTTCTAAATAATGCAGTCAATAAAGTCACAAAAAATGTTCACCCATTCGGTAACAGATGGCTCACTTTTCACCTGAAACTAAAAACCTGTGCAGCTGTATAAATACAGAAGACAAATTTTGTTTACTTTTCATTCTGTATACTTGCTCATATGTGTGTAAAGAGCATGTATATAAAAAGTACAGTATCATTTGTAATGTATGCTTACTTCTTGTAAGATCAAGTTATTTGTTAATGAATTATTATTATAACTTTATCTATATTAAATATATAATATAGATAAAGTTATAATAATGCTCTCGGTTCCAGCGTAGAAGAAACTTAATTTTCCTGTCAATGTTTTCTTTTTTTTTTATAATGTTGCCCACTTCAAAAGTCGTAGCGACAACACTTCAATTACTAAGATGTGATTAAATGTCCGCTGGTAATAATGCAATGGTTTTCTTTTTTTTTTATTTATTATGCAAATTAGTTTCTGTTGGGAAGTTAAATATTGTCCATGAATAATCATCTTCGTTTATTAATAGTGCGCCACAATCTAAAATAGATAATCTTGTGTGCAATACAATCTAATAAAAAAATATTAACCTGTCTTGTATTTGAAGTTTATTTATAGCGAAATATTCAAAACAATAATTCTAGGTTATGTTCAAATAGAGACAGTTTTGCTAGTATTTGGCATTTGGCAAACAAATGTATTTTATCTCGTCGATGTTGCCAGTATTCGGGTCACGCTCCCAGCCGTAGGCGCCTTAGATATTACCTAAACCAAACATTTGAGGTTCGCATAGCACTTAAAGACGAAATAAATGCGAGAAAAGAATTAGAATTTATGGTTATTGAAATAATTTTCAACTAGAGAAAATCAATTAATTATTGTGGAGTAATAAATAAAGCCATCACATTGATAAGTATTGATAAGTAAGGTTTAGGTGCCTTGTGAACGTATAAGTGGGAACAGCAACAGGGAGCGCCATGTATCGTATATGGCCGTTATGGCATTCGAGACGGTCTTACCCTTTTATACATTTAAAAAGCGAATTAAACGAAAAATATTGCAAATAGCACCTTATTTTCTAATGACTATGTTTTGAAATTGTCCTCTGTAGTACGATTCTGTTAGAATTCATTTCGTATGTAACTTATGAAACGTATATACCTACTCCTATAAATTTTGATAATTATTATAGTTAATGTCTCATTCTGATATCTCAAAGCATGTTCTGCGGTGAGTTTCGAGTTTCTCCTTACAGAATATAAGTGAGATGTGATGAATTGTCGTAACGTACAATAGTAAGTGATTGTATGATGTTCAATAGCAGGTCACATACATGTCACGTCTTGTGCAATGATCTTGAATTTTCCCGAGGTCGGTAACAGTTCAGCTACCAAAAACATAAATCATTATTGCTTGATAAACGGAGCGTCCAAGTAATCTTGCGTAACGATCATAAAAATAATTATAGTAATCAATTATTCCGTAGAAAAAGTTCAATTCAAAAATTTTATATTATAAATGAACAAAAAGATAGCCCATAACATACATAAGCAGCCCGTAAATGTCCCACTGCTGGGATAAAGGCCTCCTCTCCCTTTGAGGAGAAGGTTTGGAGCATATTCCACCACGCTGCTCCAATGCGGGTTGGCGGAATACACATGTGGCTGAATTTCGTTGAAATTAGACACATGCAGGTTTCCTCACGATGTTTTCCTTCACCGCCGAGCACGAGATGAATTATAAACACAAATTAAGCACATGAAATTTCAGTGGTGCCTGCCTGGGTTTGAACCCGAAATCATCGGTTAAGATGCACGCGTTCTAACCACTGGGCCATCTATCATCAAAGATAGCCCGCTAAAATAGAAAAAAGTGTAAATTCGATTTAAATTTTCTTTATGAGAAATATAATGTTCTGATACCGTCACGTATGAAATTGAAAATAGTCACGCGAGTTTGAGTAGCAATAATGAAACATAATAAATGAGATAACCAATGACATTTAAAGTAATCATATGACTAGATAACAAGTAACTTAGATTGTTAGATAATTATGAAATGCTTGTATTGTTACCAACGCAACGTTGTATAATATTTTTACTTCATCATAAGGTATTACAACCGCGGATGAACCTTAGCCTTCTCTATTAGATTTCTTCCAGATTTTTCTCAGGATTGTTCTCAACTGATCTGCACACTGTTTCCACTTAAATATTTTTTATACTAATCAAAATGAAATCTCCTTTGTGCAAATATAGATAATCATTTTCCATAATATATATTTTTTTAATATAAATAACATAGTCAGGCAAATTGTAAGTGTAAGAAATGAAAGGCATTCGTTTAAATATTATGTTAATTCTAGTGTACCAATGTCTAAAATGTTACCTGTAACTAATCTAGGTCATTAACCTTTTATTTAAGAACGTATATACAACATATATATTAAGTACAACACATGTATTTGAAGGTAGAATTTATGGTAAGTGCAAACAAAACTATTTTAATGTTATTATAATCTCAGAATTTTTTCTACAATATTTTTGTTATTTTGTTATAAAGTTATACAACAGAGTTAACATCTTATTGTCTTGGAGACCGGCAGCTGTGACGCTGGAAGTTTATTTAAGCGCCTTTAGAACTTTTCCTGCGTCGCTGCCAAAAATACGCTTATACGGAAATCTTCTATGAAACTTTATACTTCTTTTGTATTATCCACAACCGTCTTAATATTTATGAAATCCCATTCAAACGAAACATCCTTTATTTAATCTCGTTTAAATACGATACAATAGATATTATTAAATTAAAGTTAAAACTAAGGGCTAAACATAGGTTTTTGAGATTTATTTATAGTGTCGCACACAAATTATTGTTAAACTGATGGTGTTAATTAATATTAATATTATAAAACTAGTGTGTTTGTTTTGTTGAAGGCGCTATTCTCAGGAACTACTGATCAAATTTGAAAAAAATATTTCAATGTTTTATGGTTCATTTATCAAGGAAGGCTATTAATAGTATCTATATATCATCATGCTTCATGACAATTATTTCTTTTGTGACCTTCCGTTGCGTACGGTGCGTAAACTAAAAAAAATAATGTATGAAATGATTAATCTATATTAATAACTTCGAGCAGGTCTACGGTAGACCCGATCGAAACCTACCCACAATTATAGATCGTTAAAATATTGATTAATGATTTTTAGTCGAGAACATACATATATCTGCATAATTCGTATAATTGAGATATTTCGATAATAAATCCGCGAAATTCGTTCAGAAAGTTGTGAAAACAATTATAGATTATTGTTAGTTTTCATCCGAGCGAAGCCGGTTTTTCATCTAGTCTGTAATATAGCCGAACGAAGTCACGACGAGCAGCTAGTAATGAATATTCAGTGGTTTGTATCCAGCAGCATTTTATTTGGGTTTGTTAGACAAACTACGCTAACGCTAAGCGCCTTAATAATCCAAATGGTGGCAAGGAACTAATCCCGACAGTCACTTGAGTAGCTAGTAATTGTTCTGTATTATATAATACGCTCCATTTCTTATAAACTCACCACTTAAGTGGCATATTTTATGGGTGATAGAGCTTAGTGCAAGTCTGTCTCAGTCATATATTCTACCATCAATATTTGATCTGCGTTGTTTGGGGGTGAATGAACTCACTAGTTACTGGTAAATAGGATAATATTTTAAATTCCATAGTTGTCGTTTCTGATGGTTTTAGGAATAATACGCATCTTACAGTTTTGAGTAAGTCCGACAGTTTACGTAAATTTTATAGCAATTTGATTGCTCCTAGAAAAAACAAGCAACTTGACGTTTTATTTGGAACATACATACATTTTTCCATTAATCCCTTCCGCCGAGCCACCCCTTTGTTAGTCATGTTAATTTTTTTTATGCGTTGCTTGTTCGTTACCGTTTACGCTTCGAATCGATTAATTTCATACATGATATGATATAAATTCCAATTATATTTACTTATTGTTATTTATATGCTAAACGTTATTTAAATAATAATTAGTAACACCTTAAAATTCTGTATAATAAAAAAATATATAAATACAATAAAAAAAAAGCAAGTACTGTAAAAATCATGACTGCGAGGAAAGGTGGCAAAAATTAGTAGCATTTCTTCGTTAAATCGCTATTGCGATCCTATCGGGTAAAATGAACCAGCCCTCATGTCACTAGTGGAGGCAATAAGGTGAGGCATTATACTTTTAATGAAGGTTTTAGCGCTACTATTGTGTTATTAAGTATTTAAAAAATATATTTTATGAAAAATATTATCTATTATAAGAACATGCGTTCAAAAGAACTTTCATGGATAATAATAACAATTTGTTAAATAATATTCTCGAGTCATGGAAATAGAATGATAAAATTGAATATCCAAATAAGTTCTTCGATACTAAATGTTTTATGTATTATATCTTCAAGTTAAAAACAAAAGCCAAATGAAGTTGCGGAACATTATAGTGAAGTAAAGAAAGCGAATATAAAATCAAAAGCAAATACAAATTTGCGGCAGTACGTCTCCTTTTTGTTAATACGTCAAAAGTGCTGTCACTTAAAATATTATTAATTACATATATTGATACATTGAAAAGACGCACCGATTCGCATTTCCAAAGGTTCTAAATGTTAAATGGAATGGAATTTCTTACGGTGATATCTATGGGTAGTGGTGAATACTTACCATCAGGTGGCCCATTTGTCTGTCTTAATAAAGCGGAATCGAAATGTCTTGGGTCACGAAATTTTCTTTAGAGTAGAGATTTACCTAAAAAACTTAGCATATTCCATAATACTAAGTGAATTCTTCGTTATGAATAATTCAAATCCATCAAGTTATTTGCATTGTTTGTCCATAAACAAAAAAAAAACGATATTTATAAATAAAAAAATGACAGCAAACGATTCTGAGGTCTTTATTAAAAAATATTTCTTATCGTATCACATTCCAAGCGCCTATTTATACGCTAGTTTTGTGCTGAATCTATTTCATCCAGTAACCGGATAAATCAAGTTGCCTTTCATTGAAGTCGACACCTCCCAAGATATAAAAACCGATGGACCATTTCTTTTTATTGACTCTGATTTCAGCGTTTACTGCGAGACAGCGCGATAAGATATGTAACGGATCCTGTTACGTGATCTTAGTAAATGTTTTTTTTTTTATTTATATTACTTCCAACACGTACGTATATATTACCTTCTTTAATTTATTGTCTTTCATTAAATATTATATGTAGACGGTCTTATTGATTATCTATTGTTTTAAATATAAAAAATACTTTATCTATGTACTACCAAAGATTATTTATACGTCTAAATACTAGACTGTCTAGACTGTCAAAGCTGAGAACGCGTCGAAAAAAATAGTTGCCAACCGTTGGCCACTAAGTACACGCATACTAGCGAAGGTATGACGTTTAGCGAGTGTTAAGCGTAGCTGGGAAAGATATTATTTTTTTTTTTTGTAGTGCGACACTATCTAGATAAAATAAGGAGTCGTATATATAAATATCAAAGATCTTTTATTATTCAATATTATTTTAATAATGATAAGTCAAAATGTATAATTTTAATTCTTAAGTTATAGAGATGTTGATACATTTTATATGCATATAATTTTTAATTAAGCGTACAACTTTAGCCTTTATTCATAGCTTAAGGTGATTGTTTTATTTCATTGTCTGAAGATCTTTGCGTCCGTGGCTTTTTCACCTTTCTTTTGCATTATATATTGATAATTACGGCACCGTTATATTCTTATTATAAAAAAAGACTCGTGTCGTGGGAAACCGGATAGGAAAGATGTTGCATTGGCTATGTATTATGTACTAAATGACAAACAAAATGTAATAAATTAACAGTGTTTGAGAGTAATTTAAATAACAAGAAATAAAATTATTATTAAAAATCTGGATGAGGTATTTATGGTAATTCGCTGTACTGTAAGCCGCGTAAAATAACTTCATTCCAATAAATAAATTATACATTTATAAATTGATAATTATCATGCAACTAGTACTTGTTAGCTTCTTTGTACTACTACGTGAATTCTGCAAGCGATGCTTGCGATAATTATGGATTGAAAGTCTCATTTTTGTTCGATTCAGAGCAGCTTTAAGTATGATCATTTTTAAAAGTAAAAAAGAGTTCCAAACAAGTAGTAATAACGATACAAATAACAAATTAAAATACGAAAATTAAGTGTACCGTGTCGTGCAGAAATGGAGTACTTGTATCCGGTCATCAGTAATTTGACCGCTAAGCGGTTTTGTTAACTACAAGGATAACATTTGAAACTCAAGCTCAAACTCAAATTCCTTTATTCAATATAGAAGCATTACACTTACTTATTGATGGTCAAATTAAACACTACCACCAATTCGTAAAAAGGAACACCCTGACCTGAGAAGAACCGGCGAAAGAAAATCAGCTGGTACGCAAGGTTGGTGTCGTATGATGCATGGTTGAAATTCCTTAAGGTACTAATGTCTGTGAGCAGTGGCCTCTTACCTATGGCCCGTTTACCGATCCGTCAACTTATGTTACCTATGTAAAAAAATGTTCCAACACGAAGTAGATTGACTCCAAGAAGTAAAGTACACACTGTACTTTACTTCTTGGAGTGGTTATTAAAATAGTTCTTTTATATTATATATTCCAGGCATAGAATAAAAATGTCTAATCTTTATTTTCTGCTTGGAACTGAATCGCATTATTCAAATTATAACAATCCAACGATATTTTGTCTCGGGAAATGGAAAAATAAAGGGACAGAGTCGTCGAAATACCGCGGAATGGAATCTCACTGATTCATTTAATGCAATATTTTCTTTACTATCCAATTCCAGGTAAACAGCTTTTATCTCTATTGAAATAAGATTTATTTTTCAACAAAATATTCTTGAGTGTTCACAAATAATTTACCTAGGATGCAAATTGAAAATGTATTCTACAAAACTGCAATTCAATAACGCTTACATTGATTTTCTCATTGCTATGCCGTGTATTGATTACGAAATATTAATTGCATTTAATATTAAATACTTTAAAAAAAAATTACATCATTATAAATTAAAAATAATACTTATGACAGCGTCACATATTTGCAAAGATTTTAAGCGTATATGTAATATTCAATCAATGCGATTAAGGCACATCTTTGCAGTTCTTTTTAACTTTGCCTATTAAGAAATTTAAAGTTTAAGTCAATAAAACATTGATAGATAAGGCATATTACTTAGTTTTATCGATTTCTAGAAAGGATATATATTAAAATAAATCGACTTAAATTACATATGTACTCTGTAATTAAAAATGTGGAAAAGATAAACTACTGAGTTTCTTGCCGGGTCGGTAGAATGTACTTTCCAAACCGGTGGTAGCTTTACATTTAATTCAACAATGTAACATGATGATTCCAAATTTAAAAATATTTAATAGTTTTTTTTTAAAAATTAAATTTTTAGCAAAGAACAAAATACTATGGTAGGTTGCAGACTATATTAAAATTGTGTTAGATTTTTAGAACCTTTGGTTGTATAATAACAAAATACTTAAGACACACACAAACAATAATTAATATATCATAAGGAACACGCGTATACACATATCGAAGAATATTTGTATTTATGGTTATATAAAAACAGCGAATGAAAATATCATAAAAATGAAGAGCTATAATATAGCTTGATTAAATTACATAACTTCAACTTACTTCTACAATAATGAAAAAAAATATATGAAAATGTTTTCGAAATTTTATTGATTATTATCGTTATTATATTTTGCTCATATTATCATAGATACACCCTATATTAAGAATATGTAGACTTTTAATATACTATGAAATAGACTTAAGGCAGTATGGTGTTGTACTTTTGCGTTTCCTAAGAGGAAATAATTTAAAAATATCACGACAGTCGTCAAATACGACAGCTGTCACGTCATTTCATATTAATGAACGTCGTGACGTGATAATATTTATCGTTGTTACGTTTTGAAGAGACGACATTAATATCATTATGATATTTTTTTGAACAAAACTGGAAATAGGCAAGCGAGCTCAAAATTTTTTTATTTGAAAATGTAAGATGCTGAAAAACTTAATTATGTGATATTGTAATTTAGTATTCATGACATTAACAATTAATTTATCTTTGAATATATTAAAATTGGAATCCATAATTTTGTGATAAATAATGCAACCATGTATTCTTAATAAATATATACGTATAAAATAAATGTAGAGTAAAACATCCCACTAAAGGGCAAAAGCCTGGTCTCCTATTAAAATCGGGTTCGGAGGTCAGGATTGTATGTAGGATATTGACGATCCAGATTTCAACTTGCGTCCCTTGGTTTATATTCGATTATCATCCATATGATCACCTCGGCTACATACAATTAAATGAAAATAATTTGAAAGACTATACTGGTTAATTTTAATTAATGTAAAATAACCCACAGTTAACGCATACTATATAAAAATAGTACGTCCTGTCAAGACGAATTTAAATTCGAAACTAAACGTCAAAGATCAATCAAATCAATTCCGTCAATCAAAAAGAAGGGGTTGTAAAAACAATTCCAAACTTTCAAAGGTTTTACATAATAAATCGAAAAGGTGAAGAAAATAAAATTTATAATAAGAAGTGCATCGCATAAAATTAACAATAAAAACGGTCCCTTAACTACTTTTGGCTACTCGTAAAGCTCGCGGAGTTAGGGAGTTTACTACCGTCAGATCTAATAAAATTCAATTGGTATTTGCCTGCAATTTATTTATGGTAAAAAACATTCAAATGCCATTTTTAAATTTCCTAACGTGGTTAGTTGCGCGAAAAGCTGTGACCATATTTATGTAAAAATTGAAAATAGGTAATATAAATCAACTTATTTTGCTAACGATACTTTTTGCAAAATAATTATATTAACATCTTTAACAATACATTCTTATTTCAACCCATTTAGAGTTTATTTTATTTATGCATTATTTATCTCAAATATTTATTTAAATGTTTGTTTAATTAGTTCTGTTACAAAATATAGATATTTACTACAAGGTTATATTAGTTTTCTATTAGATAAACACGTTTATTAAACTTGAAATATTATCACCATTAGTTATATAATATTTTTAAATGAGTACCGTATTACGAGGTCTTTATAAAGAGTATATAAATTTGTTCGGCAACTGTTTCAAGTATCAAGTATGTTCCATCGCGATACGAGAATATTCTGGAAATTTTAATTGTATTTTTTTAAACTCAATTATCCAGGACTTGCTGCCTCATATTTTACGATTCAAATAAACTATAGATGAAATATTTATACTATATATTTATTCCCAATTATCTATTCTAGATATGAGAGCTGTTTTTTTAAATATACTTTATTCAAGTTTTCAAGTACTTTGGATTTGACATTTATTCGACAAGATTAACGTGAAGGTAAATTGTAAGGATACCTTTGGAACGTGTATTCTACTGAGATGAACCGGCTTATAAAGTAGTGTTTTCCATCAATTATATTATACAAGTACAATAGAATCAGAGACGGAGTTCTTTTAATTTTATCGACAGGAAATCAATAAGAGTTCATACGTTAATTATGACGACGATGGGCTAGCGTTATTCAACAATAACAATAAAATATAAAAAGATTTATACATTTTTAAAATTTCTAGAAACTTCCATGACAGTCTATATAATTAAATGTAAACACTATTAGGTGAAATAGATTGGTTTATATTACTGGCAACTCTAACAAATTTGATTTGCAGTTTATTCAGTTGTCTAGATGAGGAGATCGCTTGACGCTGTTGTGTTGATATATTCGTATTTATGCAGCTGGAAATACGAGCGTTTCATTTATCTACACGAAGTCGAATCAATATTACTTACACCACTTTCAAAACGTCTTAAGTATTTTCGTTGTACTCATTTGGAAAAATATATTGAAAGATTTCATTGATTTCGACAATAGTTGTTTTTTACTTTATTTATTTAAGGATTTCTAACAAACGATACACACTAAACAATAAACATAAATGTACAATAAAATAAACATGAGTAACAAAAACGGCTGTAAAGTATAATAACGATGTGTGTCTCTTCGTAAGAGAAAACAAACACAAACAGCTTGCACTTATTTTATATAAACTTTGATTTGTATATGTTTTTATTTTTATTATATTTACTTTCGTCTAACTTAATTATGCCAGCTGTGGTTTTTATTCATTTTTATTTATTTTATAGAAGAATTAGAGAATTTTAATTTCCATATTCTTGTCTTTTAATTTTCTTTTGTTATATTTAATGGCTACGTTTCATTCAAATACAAAATTAAATTCAACTATACCTGTAACTAGCTAATGCCTGATACATAAACTCTTTTATTTTGTTTTATTTGTATTTTTTATTATTATTTATTCGAAACGATTCACGCTCCGACTGTTTATCGTTGATAGTGCTATTTAGAAGCCTTTCCGCAAGTGTCAACAGCAACTACACAAAGTTTCAACATGGTTTTAACTAAATCCGTGAACACATCGCATACGAACAAAACTATCCAAATATTATTTTTCAACTAGTCATTAAATTTGATTATACTTGGTGGTAGGGCTTTGTGTAAGCCCGCCTAGGTAGGTGGTGCTCAACCATATATTCTACCGCTAAACAGAATGGTTCCTACAATTTTTATAATCGATTATTCATTGACAGTCTGGTCCTCACGTTGCCACACATATTCTAAGATGACAGAGAATCCAAAAAAATATTTTATGGCATTTAGCTTTAAGTAAGGGTAATGTAAAATGATAATTTTTTATAAAAGCAGAGAACTTCCAGATCTAGTGTTTTCTGAACTGTTCGCAATTACTAAAAAAATCACAATGTAATTACAGGCACAAGGGAAATAACATCTTAGTTACCCAGGTTGGCTCACAGGTGATGTAAGGAATGGTTAATATTTCTTACAGCGCCTTTGTCTATGGGCGGTGGTGACCACTTACCATCAGGTGGCCCAGATGCTGGTCCGCCAACTATAAAAAAAAAACAACTTATAGTTCAACACACCTCTTGTCTTTGTGTAGGTGCCCAGCAACTTAGTTCCCAAAGCTGGTGGCGCATTGGCGAGGTAAGAGGTCACCACTATATGCATAAAAAAATGTAAAGTTAACATCGGTTCGGAATGTAGCAACAAAAGACGCCGACAACTATTTCACTAAATATATATAATATTATTGTAAGCATATTGCGGTGCAACTGTAAGTACTTTGATTTATATTCATAAGATGATCTTTGATGTGGAACATCTATTGGCGCCTCTTGGGGGTAAAAATCGTATTCGCTCTCTTTTTCCGTCATGTCCGCTCTCTTTTCCCTTGTGGGAGCGTGGCACGTATAATATTTACTTCGTTCCTCTACATAATTATAATATATGTATTTGTTTGATTAACAAAACCCTATATTTATTTATTTATTGAATATCATTATAATTTCTTTCAGTGACAATGATTTTTATTTTTTTTACCCAAATTGGGTTCCGTATTTAGACGCTATGATTACCTTCTGCCCCCGCTGTAAGCGTCATCGGGTGTAGGGGGCTTTTCTGTTTAAGCCGGGTATTCCTCTAGTTTGAAGGCTCGCAAAGGTGGACCAACCGTCGGGTCGTCACGCTAGCATACGCAAGTGATCCCGTGATGTTTGATGGTTTTTTAGTGGGTGTCCCGGTGAGCTGTAGCGCACTAGGCATTTACGGCATCGGCGAGCCCCCCTCACTTGGAACAACGTAAATTAAACGCGTAAGAGCGTTATTCCTGTGAGAAAAATGGGGCCCCGTATTTAAACTCATAACGGATCTTTTTACGAAAATCATGGCTTTAAAATGCAGATTATATCTTGATAGGGAAACGGGCTTCGAGCCAACGTAGGTACTTCATAACAAGTTTCGTAATAATTTTACACCTGAACTAAAGTTTTAGGGTCAAGTTGGGAGCGAATTTTTTATTAAAAATACCGTTTTGTAATATGCTCATATAAAATTTCTTTATGTAGACGATATTATGTTTGAACAGCGATTTAATTTAGACCATTGTAATATTTAATTATTATTTTTATAGGCAAGGATTTTTTTATGAAATAATTGTTTGTTTATTACTGAAATATAACTACAGGCAAGATTTATTTATGATATAGGTAGGCAGACTGGCAAATGGACAACCTGGTGGTAAGTGATGTTAAAAAATCCTTACGTCACCAATGCACCACCAACCTTGGGAACTATGTTTATGACAACAAAAGTAAGTGCTGCTGTTTGGCGGTAGAATATCCGATGAGTAGGTGGTACTTACACAGACAACAACAAAACAATTGCATTTTAAATGTCAGTTACATAGTATTAAGTGTCCTAGGATGTAATTATCATGAAAATAATTATTTACCGACTCAATATAACAATTGAAAAAGTATTAGAACACCAGACACATACAAATTAAACACACACGTATTTGTCTACCTAATATCTACATTTTATTTAAAAATCTGCAATATTGTTTCGAAATAAAAGCTAGTTTGGGAACGCTTACTTAAGATATTCAGAAGTTTTAGATCCCAATACGAATACCGCACTCGAGTAAAATCACATTATGCGACTGTTTTATAACTCTCCGCATATTTTGTTCGACATTTACATATAATTGTGTTGTAGAGAGATTTTTATACCTGATTTAGATGTGTTCTTTTTTTAAAATAATTATAGAATTATATACAAGATTCAAAATACAGGACACATTGTAAATATTTTTTTTTATGACATCCGCTCGAATGACTAAGGACACATTTACTAAATTACAGATCTATATAAATAATTAAAAAATAAACAAGTTAGGAATGTATTCATTTAGAATATACTGTACGTGTAGGTGTAGGTCTTTTAAATTGACATTTTTGACATTTTTAGTTTCACTAGCACTATAATTTGATTTGCAAAAATGTCAATCTAATGTACAATACTGTAGTACATTATTTTAATCTATCTCGTAGGGTTCAGCCAGCGTTTGCAATGTATAAATGTGTTTATTTACGACATCACTTCAGAAACCTCTAAAATTATCAATATGTGTAATAATTGTGCATCTATTATACATATAAACTATCCTCTTGAATCAATGTATTACAAATAATCTCCACTAGATTCAGGGTTTCTGGAAGAGATCTCTTGTTAGAGATAAGCTATCCCTTTGTACACATTTTTCATTTATATAATTTTCTGTATACTCTGTTGGTACATAAATAAATAAATAAATAAATGTATATTTAGCTTACAGAAGTGAAATAGATTAAAAAAAGACAATAATATAAGTTAGCTTAAACAATTTACTAACAACCCAAATAGTTCTAGCTTTATCTCAACATAAATAAATCAATTCATACATATTGAAGTAAATTACTTACTCAGTTGAGCTTACAATTCCAAATGAAACACAAATAACACTTATAACAAATTACAAGTCGCGCCAATATGACCTTACTGTCCGCGCCTAAAAAGCAAAAGTAATGACGGCTTGATACAGTTTCGCGCGCTTTTGTTTTATTTTATTCATTCCAGCCAGTTGTATAGTTAAAGGAAACTCCTAAATGTATCTATTTAAAAAAAACGCATCATAATCCGTTGTGAAATTTTAAAGATCTAAGCATATATAGGGACAGACAACAATAACAATGACAAACGGAACATTAAAATTTGTTGCCTTTTACTCTTCTTTAACTATTTTAAATATTTATAATATTTTTAAGATTTTCAATTTAAGTGGACAATCCTTTCTCATTTGTTAAACGCACATATAGTTTAAACTAATGTTGTTTCACGTATATGCTACAGATGCCTACATGCCAACCTATTTGGCTGGAACCCAACACCGGATAAAGATGTTTGGCTTGTCAGTAAAGCCTTGTAAACGAGTTTCAGAATTTAAACGCAGGTTCGTAATATAACCTCAAATTATTATGCATTCATATTTCGTATATTAATAGCGAAAGTTGTCTTGTCTGCGTATATATAATCACGGTAATTAATTTTTGTTTAAAACTTATTGATTTAATCATTAGAATTACCAATAAAGGTTACAATAATACAGTAAAACATTATGTTTCAAAGTTTACTTATTAAATGCACTGTAATTCGCACGGATAATAAGGGTCTATATTATAATATACATCTCTATTGGTCAGCATAATATTTTCCAATAACTTCAATAATCATCATCATATTTTAGCCAATTAATATAACACAATTAGCTAAAACATTAAAATAAAAGAAGGAAAAAAGTACTAAAACGGTGTGACGCGTGTTCTAGTGCCATAATGGCGTCTTACAAATATAAAAAGTAACTTTTTCTTGCTAAGCCGTATGTATATTACCAAAGGATGTATTCGTTCTTATTTTATATAATAAAATAAATAAATACACAGTTTTTTGATTATTTGTCAAATTGTATAACAGATAAGATACCTTTATTAATTTCATTGAAAAAAAAGGCTAATAAGTTTAATTTTAATGCTTGTTTTCTTACTATTATTTTACTTTACCTATTGTTAGGATTATTAATTTTTAATTAATACACAATTAAACCGAATCTTAAAGGATAACTTATGTCACTGATTAAAATATCTGCCCGCTTATAAAGAATAATATGTAGTAATTTATTTATAAAAAATAACAATATCCTGGAACCCGATCGCAGTGCCTCCCCCTCCCCCTTAAATCTAAGCTACATAGGCACCCACTTAAACACACACAAAAAAATACATCAAAATCAAAAACATACTAAAATTTGTATATATTTTGATATACATAGCTTATAAATCCACATAACGTAGTCCTAAAAGGACATTGGACCTCACACCCGCTCCCCAAACCCTGACACGCGGAGAAAACCGCGGGCGGAAGCTAGTTCGTACTATGCGCAGATATTTTCTATATTATATTTTGTTTGCAGTATTTTCTTAACCAAATTATAATTTATGTTTGGTATGTAATCAGGTTATTTCAGCTTAACTTACTGACTTTCCTGCACCTCCGGCGAAAGTTATACATCAAGCCCGCTTCACTTAAGTATACATTATGTATTCCGCTACTAAGAGAGTATGGCCTCATTCCCAACTTGGTTCAACTCTGATTATACAACAAGAACGACAAGCTCTCAAGCAAGCTCACAAGTTAACTTAGTTTAAGACACTGATAAAATCTAATAGTTTATTTTTATAATGAATGATATGAAAAAAATGAGCTAAGTAATCTTAAAATAAACGAATTAAAACTATTTCGTATTACATATACTAACAGTTATAATTTTATTTTTGGTAAACGAAAGATAATCAACTATGGATAGATAAATTTTTTTAGTCTGATAAGAAAAGACGATATAGAAAAAAATGTATTTACTTGTTCAAATAGAAAAAAATCTACAATAATGATTTAAGTTACTTTGAATGTCCCAAATTATAATTATCGGCAGTAAGTATCCGCTATTAGATTAAAAACAAACGGCTGATATATTATTTATTAAAACTTCTTAACAATTTAATTATTGTACATATATATTTTCATTGTAAATTCAAAATTAATGTTATGCTAATTTTGCTCCTTCAAAAACTATTTTCAAAATGATATCGTTGCAGTGATGGTAGAAGGTATTAAACAACTAAGTGGCAAGTGTTGATTACACTAGTTAACAAACTGTAGTAAGTATAAAATTATTTAATTTGTATTAAATAATCGGTGGTCCTCCTCGAGCCGGATGCGCTGATGATGAGCTGTAAAAAACAAAAATTAATTTCATTTCGCCTGCAAACATTGTTATCGTAATGTTTAAACTATTCTTAACTTTGTAAGTTCCATGTTCTAGGAGTAACTTGAAGTTAATTTATTGTCACATTGTATCAAGTTTGTTCAAGTCTGGTATTGTAACTAGTACAAGTACTAGCGGTACTAGTCTTAAATAAAAAAACTACTTTCATACGAGACAGATGGTTATAATTTAAGTGTATTTAATAATTATTAATAACTTGTAATATATTATTTATTTAACATACGTTCGTACATACATACAGATACAAAAACATGTCAAAAGATAACTTAGTATAAGAGGCTTATCCCTTAAAGAAATTTCTTCGAGCGTATCAATCAAGTGGAACAAAGGCTCTAAAGTTTTCCTAAGAGATATGGGGCAGAACCAACTTATTAAGCTGAAGACTGAGGATGGATCGTTAATCGTTACGTCAAAAACATTTAGGAGAGATAGAGTTCAATTAAGATATCCCGTACGTCAGTCTGTACGAGGTTAGAATAGCTCTTGAACTTAAAAAAATAACTGGTGGTGATGATGTTATGGCTGAGCTTCTGAACAAGATTGGTGTATCGTTCCTTAGGGGCCTTCAGGAATTTTTAACTCCGTCGTACTGGAAATGCGACAGGTATTGTGCTCTTCTTAATAAAGGGCGATATAACTGTTTAGTCGTTCTTATTGGCTCGCAGACTGGTTATAACATTTCGAGTATTTATAACGTGCGTGGCGGAATAAGCTTGTTACTGTAGAGGCACACTAAGTACCTCTCAGTGTGCATCGTATTATCATACAAATTCAAAATTGTTATATTCCTCTAATGACAGTCACATATATCCTAAACTATATAACTGTATAACATATTAAAAAAAACACATAAATACAATATATAAGTAATACAAATCAACTCTTAGCGTAACTAAACCTTTCCTCTTACTTAAATTCTACAACAAAATATTGTTGAAGCGTTTAATGTGTGTGATAGTTATCTTATTCAATGAGCCACACGCCATCGGCATTCAACGGCCGAGCGGCGGCCAGAAAGGACCATCATAGAGCACAGCCTCAAGACATCTACACATAAACGCGACATCAGAGTCGCCGAGGGTGTGTCTCTCTGATCGAGCACAGAGCAGGGCCCGCTAGATTGCAGTAAATTTTTTTACATATATTATGGCTATTTATATATTATTTTAAAATGAAAAAAAAGGCAGTGTGATAAACGCCAAAATTTATAAATGTAATATGTAAAAAAAGGCACGGGCAACAGTAAGCCCATGGATGTTGTAAATTAAATAAAAAAAAAAGAAAACAAGCCACAATTATCAACGGTGATATAACGATGACAACTCTTACACACACTGAACTAGGTTTCCAGAAAATAAAAACCGAACTCGTTTGATATTGTTGTACAGTACTATAGTTATTTATTACTCTATAAAGCTGGGTTTACCGTGCTAGAACAAACAGCGGCTACGATGGTAGAGTGCGTATTATCCCTGTCCCAGTTCAATATAAACAACTCGGGATAATGGCAGCGTAGCGATAGAAGCGAATAAAGTAAACAGCAGATCGGACTCGCTCCATTCAAAAACTAGTACATTATTGGTTATCTCAGCATTTACATGGAATAAATTAATAGTACTTTGTAAAGGAAACGAAGCGAACAAACTCGATACAATTGTCTATCGTGTTGGTATAATTCATAACGTATTTTTTAAAATACTACAAATGTAACCTCCTTATATATGTGGAATTCATCAGAAAAAAAATCAATATTTTTACTATGTGGATAGATCTATTGAATATCATATGTACAACCTTGGTGAAAGGGCTTTGTGTAAAGCCCCCTCTGGGTACCAGGCTCATCAGATATTCTACCGCCAAACAGACATACCCAGTATTGCTGAGACAGTGTAAGTGCAGGCCCAAGGGAACTAACATCATAGTCCTCAAGGTTGGTGGCGCATTTTCTATGAGAGTGTCCATTTGCCCATCCGTCTGTATTTAATACAAAAGATATATAAATCAAGTTATATAAAACAAAGAACTATATTCATAGCTTTGTTTCTTCAACATTCTACAAAATAGATTAAAATGGACAATATTATACTGGATTAAGAACACAATACTTAGCGTCGACATTTATCCCGAATCTGATACGATTTCATCTTATTCTGTTTCAAAGTACCTACATTAACTAATCCGATTAGATCGTGTCGAGTTATTCCGATAAATAATAGATTGAATTACATGGAATACGAATAAGTAACAATTATAATCTTAAGTTCAAGGTAAGTAGTTTTGTACAATGAAATCACGTGTAAATTTTTACAACGATAAAAATAATGTTATAAAAACTATTTCAGTAACAAAGCGATAAATTATAAGCGAACAATCACCAAGAAATCAATGGAGCCTTTTTAAAAACATATAATAATAACGCCTGCTTATATAATGAAGCAGGTAATATGAAAAATATATATTTTGTTGATTCGCGCCGTACGGAAACCAGTCTATAGATACATAGTTCTAAAAATATCTTTGTCCAATATACCAATTCTGGTACCAACAACTACCAACATGTTGGTCATTTCAAACATCAAACTTATTTTGTATGTTGAGTAACTCATATCTTATTGTTGTCCGCGTATCGACACTAAATTTATGTATATAAGGTACGGATTAAGCTGTAATTTCCCATGCCTTCGTGATCAAATGATTCCTTGTCTAGCGGCTGTATGTAAAACAACTGGTTTGTTCAGTAAATATATTGGCAGCAATAGTGCTGAGTTAGATCAAACAAAAAAAATCGACTTCAAATATAATCTTACAAATTCAAACGGGCAGTATACTCATCGAAACAAAACAAGAATTTTCCGAATCGGTTTATAAATGACGGAATACTGAGATTACAAATATGAATAAAAAAGTACCATCGAATTGACCACCTCTTTTTTAAGTCGGGTAAAATCTATCAGTGTTTCATTCCCGGAGTCAAGAAAACGACTTGAAACCTTGCCCTTAAAATATACTTTATTGGACGACGGTTTTGGCTACGGCATCATGTTCATCCATATCAATCGTCGCCATTTATTAATCCCAATGACTTTGGAATTTTTCAAATTACTTTATATACACAAATCGAATTCGAAAACCGAACGTTAGGTAACGCTAGTATTATTTGTTTTTTATTTATCTTCCCACCCATTCGTTCATTAGTTCCCTCGTTCATTCAATGCATCATCGGTCAATATTTGTTTTACCATCGTCTAGTTCTCTATTATATCTGATATTATTTTATCAATAAAACAAATTAAATAATACTTTTATGATAGAACCGTAAAAGTATTCCCACTATATATCGACGGAAACATTTTCAAATAACTTATCTGATATTGCCAATGTCTGATCTAGATAATAGTTGCAATGTACGTTGTGCATTCAGATAACCTCAGAGTATATACTCATGGAAATGCCATAAACTATTTTATTATTAAAAGTGTAACTAATATATTAATTTGAATGACTGCCAGTGGGCAAACTCATATTGAAATTATAGTTTGAAGTTTTACTCAGCTGCTCCAGTGTAGTTTGGTGGATACTTATATAGTACATTCATCGGACACATGTTGGCACCTAGCACCGCAAAGTAAAGAAGGCATATTATTCGACACGAGATTATGTATATAGATGATACAAAAGCGTGGAGTTAATGCCTGTTGGCTTCCAGGCAGGATTTATAATTGTATTTAACTAACATGACTGTATTTGTAGATGTTGAGAAAGAGTAACTACTGAGTTTCTTGCTGGTTCTGCTCGGTAGAATTTACATTCCGAACCGGTGATAGCTTCACGTAACATAGTTTGTTAAATGACGATTCAAAAGTGCTTGTAAAAGCCTACTTGAATAAAATGTATTTTGATTGATTGATTGTAGTCGCACTAGCCACGAATAAAGCTAGGATTGCATTGATTTTATTTTATTCTTTCGGTCTTGCGACATCATGACTGCTTTCCGGATGGATGTGAAAACGTAAACAATAAAAAATATTATCGTAGTATAATTAAATCATACAAAGCATAAATATAAATATAGATAGATTATTAATAAAAAATGAGACTTTTTGTGTATGGTGAAATAATACTTAACCAATATACATAAAATTTATTTCAAAAGATGAAGTGCGTTTCGGAAAAATTTAAGTATTGAATAGTGTTAAATAAGTAAGTGCATTTCGCTGTTTAACCCAACTTAAATTTACTTTATTGACACAAGCGTGAATTTCATATTTTTTGTAGTTATTAAGTATATATTATCAATTATTTACAAATATTTATATATTATAAATATTTTCCTTTACATGCCAATATTTCTATCAGTCGGACGTCATTTTAGAAATGTTTTATTCTGAGGTCAAACGGCGTGAACGTTAAAATTCATATTTCGTATGAAAAATTGAAAATCGGTTTGTTGAAAGGTTTGTCTGTAACTTTAAAGCAAGAATTTTCTAGGCATGTTTAAATGTATACATCAAAATTTACAGTATAGCATACAGTTCTTTAAAATAAATAATGCTATTTTACCATTTTAGATCATTTTTAATGAGCTATTAATACAATCATGAATAGGAAAGTATTACTATTGAAAAAAAAAAATAAACAGTTCCGCGCGAAATGTTATTTTGTATGAAATTTTAATGCGAGTCCTACAAATAAATAATATTTTTTGAAATCATGTTTAACAATGGCGTTGTAAGAAATATTGACCATTCCTTACATCACCAATGCGCCACCAACCTTGTGAACTAAGATTTAGCGTCCCTTGTGCCTGTAGTTACACTAGCTCACTCACCCTTCAAACCGGAACACAACAATACTGAGTACTGTTCTTTGGCGGTAGAATATCTGATGATTGGGTGGTACCTACCCAGACGGGCTTGCACAAAGCCCTACTACCATAACCCATACCCATTTATCCATAAACATTGATGAATCACGTGACTCAGTGTGTAAGGTAGTAGAGAAGTGTCTGTATATATTTTTGTGATGCACCGAACGTTAGTAGTAAAATGGTCGTCGTCAAGTGAAGGATTTTAGTGAAAATAAAACTTTTTAGTGGCGATCTAAAATCGAACACAGAATGTTCCAGAGCCAATCTGGAGAGAACGAACTAATGAATTTTCCCCTATAAAGTGATATTACAGTAAGATAGTGATATATATAAATAAATACGTGACTTACATTAGTATCTATTATGCATTGATTATTTATGTATCTATATAGACTGTCAGAGCTGAAAACGCGTCGAAAAAAATAGTGGCTTACAGTTGACCACTAAGAACACGTACACTACAAAAGTATATTGTAGTACTATGATGTTTGACGAGTGTCAAGCGCAGCTGTCACGCACACAAAGATAATAAAGTTGGCTCATTTGTTTTCATTTTGTAGTGTGACAATATCTGGATATGTAAATAATCTTAAGTCTATAGTTATAATATGCGTGTAACAATACAATAAACAAAATAAAATTGACGACCTCCGTCGTCGAGTAACGTGTACACCGGTTTTCACGGGTACGCCACTCCGAGGTCCCGGGTTCGATTCCCGGCCGAGTCGATGTAGAAAAAGCTCATAAGTTTTCTATGTTGTCTCGGGTCTGGGTGTTTATGGTACCGTCGTTACTTCTGATTTCCCATAACACAAGTGCTTTAGCTACTTACATTGGGATCAGAGTAATGTATGTGATGTTGTTGTCCAATAAAATTTTAGACGTCATATCAAAAATCAATATCGAAATTTTTGACTTTAGGGTTTCCGTTGTAGTAAGATATAGCCTTAATTTTTCCTATGCTTCTAATTAGTGTCTCTTGTATATTTATTAGCAAATAATTAAAGTCGAATTCCGACAGATTGTTGACCCCTAGTTAAAATAATAAAGAAATCTATACTTGAAAAGTGCTTACAAATTTTAAACTCGTTAATATTTTTTTAAGAAGAAATGTACATAAAAATATTTTGACATATTTTAACGTATCATATGCGCGGTTAATAAAAAACAAACAACGGATGTGACGACGTATCAATATCCCGTTCCTTTTATAAAATTTTCGAATGTAACATTGGAAAGCACTCAAATTTACGAAAGGGATTTTGTTATTGAATGGATTAAATATATATAAACGAACGCTCGCTGATGTCATGAGACCTACTGCATTTCAGAAAAAACAAAGTGAAAGATGCATGTTTTTTGTAGTTCTATTTTTAAAATTAGTGATAATTTGTAGCCAAGTAATGTTGATATTAAAAATGAAGAAATGTATGTATTGAAAATTAATTTTCTTTCTTGACTTACAAAATGTAATGTTTGTATATTTTGAACATTGTATTTTATTGCAATTAACTCGTAGTGATACTAAATGTTAAAATTGCAGCCTGTAAACTTCTCACTCCTGGGCTAAGGGCTCCTCTGCCTTTGAGGAGAAGGCTTGCAGCATATTCCACCACGCTGCTCTAACACCTGTAGCAGAATTTCGCTGAAATACACATACAGGTTCCTCACAATGATTCACGAATTAAAAAAACAAATTAAGCACATGAAAATTGAGTGGTAGTTCCCTGGGTTCGAACACGCAATGATCGGTTATAATGAACACGTTCTAACCACTGGGCCATCTCGGCTCTCAGGGAACTACGCTAGTGATTTATTGAATCGTTAGGACTTTCAACTGTGTAATAAATTAGTGTACAGTTAAAATTTGCAGGTTGCAGATACCGATATCCAACCAAAGTCTCGTTCGTACCGATTTCAAAATCAGTTATGATTTTCTTTAACGCCGGTAAAACCTATGTGTAGCCCTACGATACACGGGCTCCTGGGAACTGGGTCATTTGGGATTTTTATTTTATCGATTACCAACAAAAACCCCTGCGATGGCCGTCCTCGGCACGGATCGGAGGGGTGGCGGAATTGTTTCCGCATAACGCATCTGCTCTGCATAACCCGACCTCGTATTTTGTAACCCAAGCTCGTGACACATCAGGGTTTGCTTCAGCCAGAGTAACAGAAAGCAATACAATATAGAAACTACAATATAGAAAGCAAACTACATTGCAAGCTGCATTCCCCAAATTCTATAAAATATTAATAAATAATTACTTGGTGGTATTTTTTAAATGTTGTCTTTGATTTTGACTTAACACTCGGTAAGCGCGCGTAAACAAACACAAGTTAAGGAAAGTCCTAATTTGGTAGATTACGGTTTCAATTTTTATGATTTTTAACATACTTTGAATATATGTACATTTTCGTTGAAACGGTTCTTGTACCATATCTTAGTAAAAATCTTGTTTCAAAAAGACCTTGTGCCGTGTGTCAAATGCAAAAATTTTATCTAGGGATGCCAAGTCTCATTCCATTGACGTCACGACAGAACTCCGTGGCCTTTAAAGCCAAACGATTATGACGAATTTCTTGTTCTCTTCATCTTAAACACTTTTTCGTAGGTCGACTGGTCTTTATATAAATATTATTTTATTACTTTAAAAATAATATAAACTGCACTAAAAAGTTAAAAACATCCCAATTTGATTTTTTTAAATGCGAAATTATAACGCATATCTTTAAAACGTCAATCAGATAAAACCAGTTAAATCCGGATGAATAACAACCCTGGGAATATCGATGTACTTGTACTACGTAAGCCTCACATGAATATAAACATTTCATAAATAACAATGACATTCGTTCTATGTTTGATGTATTCCGGTATATTTATATCGAAGCTTAGAAAACTTCTATATAAATTCAATAATCTTCTCTTAATATCGACGGCCATAAATTAAGCGGAGTACACGCTCTTAGTAAAGTCGTTTAAGTTTAAGTTTTGGGAATTAAGAACATAGAGCATTAATTAGGAACCAAATATATATAATACAGTTAGGTTTGGATTTGTTACATTAAAGAATTCGTAATAAAAATCGAGCTGCTTAAATAAGACGTTTATAAACAAAACTGGCCCTTTCGCTTGCGTTGCGTAACGGGTCCCTGGTCGGCACATTCATTGCTGCGTCGGTGCCCGAAAATCGACTTAGTCCCTTTCTGCTATTTCATTAACAAAAAAACCTTGAAAAAAGGTCCAATTATATTTTGTTGTTTATTTCCTGATATTTTTAAGGGTAGCATTTTTGCTATAAATGGTTGCGATCGTTGGACTTTTCAAGGACTTTTGCTGCATCGATGGAAGATGACAGGTGGTCAGAGGTAAAGCCTCTGTGAACATCTGTGCATTATTTGTCGTATTTTATTTATAGATTTAATTTAAATTTAAAATTAATTTGACAAAAGTACATTACATTTACATTAGCAGCCTGTAAATTTCCCACAGCTGGGCTAAGGCCTCCTATCACTTTGAGGAGAAGGCTTGGAGCATGTTCCACCACGCTGCTCCAATGCGGGTTGGTACAAAAGTACCGTACCGCTTTTACGCTAGCTTAAAGTCCAATTAAAAAGAGCCACACTCGATTTTAAGTCAGCAGTTAGTTTTGTCTTAAAAAAGTCTTATAGGATATTAAATAAATCCACAAATTAACTCCCGTCAGACTAATTATAAATACAAAGATAAGTCTATACATCTGTTTGTTATCTCATAATGACTAAACTGATAAGCTGATTGTAGCGAAATTTGATTTGTATTTGCCTGGGACTTGGATAATGATATATCTTTATTTTATGAAATGCGAAGGCGGATGTGCAAATATGCCACCTGATGGCAAGTGGTCACCAATAGGCATTGGCGCTGTACATTTTTTTAACCATTCCTTACATCGACAATGCGCCACCAAAATTGAGAATCAAGATTTGATGTCCGCCAGAAATTCGCCACTCAACCTTCAAACTGGTACACAACAATACTAAGTATTGCTGCTTGACGGTAGAATATAAGAGGAGTGGGTGGTACCTACCCAGACGGGTACAAAATCCTACCACCAATGACTGTATAAATTACGGAATGAACGGAAAAAAAGGAATTTACAAGACAAATGAGAGAACCAGCTTATTTACATAAGATTTGTGATGATGATGATGGAAGTGTGAAGTAATACAGAAGTGGTCAACATAAAGGCGAAATATTATCAGCTAAACCAAACCAATATTAATTTGCGTAATAATTTCGATTCTATTGAATATCTATTGTAGATTTGTTTTTATGTATAGCTGCAATTGGTGATGTTTGGGAGAATGTACAGTGTTCATTCGTTTTTTTTTTTTATTGCAGTCATTCAGCTGTTCACGTAACGTTACTTCACAGAGCATCGATGCATGGTATCTAGAGTAATGAAAACATAGATAAGTCATATTTTCTAATATTAAATTTACTTCATACTTCCACTTGCCTCGATTGTCGGTAATTTTTTGCTACGAGTTTAGACGTGTATAATTTAGTGTACAGTAGGCATTTTTATTCCAATTAATCAACGATTACTAAGAAATAAGACCAATTTATTTCATCTTTGCTTTTCTTTACGTCACAATGGTTTTCGTCGTGTATTAAACATTTGTTTTTCAATTTGAATTCCACGCAAACGGTTCGAGAAGAAGCTAATTTAAGGAAATCTTTCGACGATGAATTGACGATTGAATATGTGTTTTTCAAGTGTATAATATGATATTAACAGATAACTAAGACATATTGTAAATGGTATATAATGTTACAAATATTAGTTAAGACATCTTATCGTCGTCGTTTTCCTTATTAGCGTTACTGGTTAATAAGGAGTGAAATATAGAATTAGGAATTTCATTGCAATATATTATATAAAATATGTGTGAACTGGTGTTAGTCACCGCTCGTTGACATTGGCGCTGCAAGTAATATTAACAATTTCTTATATCACCAATGCGCCACCAACTACGATGAAATAAGGTATTATAACCCTTATGCATGTAATTACACTGACTCACTCACCGTGCAAACTTTTGTATTGTAACTTTTATTTTGTATTTGGCGGGAGATTAATTTATTTTGATTATAGTTTAAATTTTATAAATATTTAGTATTCTCTATTTTATGACGTCATTTATATTTGTTGTTCACTCACACAACGACAGGCATTTCTCAAAAATATAGTAATATCTTAATAAGAAATGTAAACAATTTTATAAAATAACTAGAAAAATGTGTGTGTGTGTATGTGTGTCTGTGTGTGTGCGTGCGTGCGCTTAAGCATGTATAAATTTTATTATAATTGTGAAAGGTTTAGATTAATTATCAAAACTTCTTAGTTTGTCTTTGTTGAGTAGTGTTGTTGTATCAGTCTTCGCGGTATACTGGATTGCTTAGTTGGTTTGGATGTTATTTGGCGATAGTGTGGTCATATCTATTAAAGATCGCCATTTTGAGATTCTAATGTAAAGGACGATTTATCAGTTTAAGTGAAATGCCTCTGGAACGGTTTGATAGATTTTAAATTTCATAATAAATACCTAACACGTCGAAACAAGATGAAAGAAAATTGTGAAAACTTTGATATCGACGCGTATTGTTTTTATAATAAAGCTATTTCCATGCGAGTATACAGCGGCGGTATTAACTGAACGATTGAACAAAACGCCACAATACACTGTAACGTCGAGTTAGATAAATCTTCCATTTTAGTTACTAGGGTTCAATTTAAAATGTTCAATACACGCATACAAAACGTATATCTGTATGTAAATATATATACAGATATACTGTATGTAGAGGAAATGATAAAACAGTTTAGTAGACTTTTATTCCCTATTTATAAAACGTTTACCTTTTTTGTTTGCTGGCTATTAAAGAGACTTAGAGAAAAAAAAAATATATATACACATACTTATTCTTCAAATTTAAATGGTACAAAACGGGAAACCGTCTGAACAAAAAAAAAAAAAGGAATTCAAAATTGGATTTCGTCAATTCGAATAAACCACGGAATAGACTCCTTCTTTTTTGATGTCGGTTAAAATTGTTCGTAACATCGTATATTTCGACACTGATTGACAGATTACCATAAAAGTTGCCCATACTTATATAGTGATATATTTTGTTTATGGGGAAGTTGTACGGGAACTCCTTCAAAGTGTCATTAGACGGATAGGTTATACGTACGGTTTGTGTTACGGTTTGCGGGCGAGCATATGGGTCACCTGATGGTAAGTGGTCACCACCACCCATAGACAACGGTGCTGTAAGAAATATTAACCATTCCTTACATCGCCAATGCGCCACCAACCTTGGGAACTAAGATGTTATTATGTTCCTAGTGCCCTGGCTAACTGAGCCAGAGCACTAGGTACACAGGGCACAGTTTGAAGGGTTAGTGCACCCTCCAAACTGGAACACAACAATACTGAGTGGGTGGGTGGGTGTTACCTATCCAGACGGGCTTGCACAAAGCCCTACCACCAAGAATGTTTTTGGATTTCTCATTATCCGGCCATTTCTTCTACTGCAATTTTTTTTTTTGGGCCTAAAAACGATGGTGATATTTGTCATCCTACCATTTATCAATGGGATTCCAGGAAAAGTTTTTCTGAAATCCTCATTATTGTGACTCGCCACTTGAATTTAACAGTTTCACACAGACTAATAGTTATAGATATGGAATAACATCTGAACGCAGACTAATTTATTAACGATCGATTCAAATATTCATATTGTACCTTCAAAACCATATTCAACCAAGGTGGTTTGATGAATAAAGTAACAATAACAACGAAATAAAAGCGTAAAAACAACGCCACCCGGGGCGACAGCTCGGACAAAACATTTCACAGCCTAACGGCCGTCTACAATAACAGTACACGTTTCCTTTTTATATACACGCTCAGTATGAGACAGTAATATTTTTAGAAATGGTAAACGGCGGTCGGACGCCCGCGGCTACAGAACTGAGGATGTAGCTGTCTTAAAATGGGTCGCGACATCTCGAGATGAAACTGTATGTTGCGACGTCATGAGATGTGGTCGTAAAAATAACAGTAGTTATTACAAGACTTTTATGCAAGACGTTGATATTTGTGAACGAAATAAATTACGTTCGAAATAAGAGTGTAGCGGTATTTAAGCAGGTCAATGGTTCAATTTTGACGTTCACTCTTGAAACGATAACGAATAATATTTACGAGATTGTAATAAAACTGACAGTCGTAATAAAAAAAGGAGGTGTGGGACACCCAAGTGGGGTTGGAATGAAGTTGCTAAATGCTGTGTATCTATTATATAAAAGACACAATGAAATTACGTTTGAAAATAATTAAATGAAAAGTAATAAAATTGTTATTCAAAATACCGTATGAATTGAAACATACATAAAATTAAAAGAGAGAGAGAAAAATAGAATTAGATGGAAAAGTCGCCTGGATAACTCTTTTTCTTCACGTGTCGATTTCTGCCAATTCACTCTACTGTAAGCCTCGTAAAAAACGTTTCAAAAAGTTATAAATATATTTTTGTCAGTTTGTCTATATTATTTATTTATTTATTTATTTATTTATTTATGTACCAACAGAGTATACAGAAAATTATATAAATGAAAAATGTGTACAAAGGGATAACTTATCTCTAACAAGAGATCTCTTCCAGAAACCCTGAATTTAGTGGAGATTATTTGTAATACATATTTATGGTGTAGGTACAATATCAATTAGTTTTATATTATAGAATTCAAGTAGACTTAGCGATAAATGAATATATTACACACTAAATACAAATATATACATAATATATACCATTATCTATAATATATATATACATTCAACTTACATAGATACAAAAAAATATATATACATACATATAAAATAAATTAAACTTAAGTGGCAAGAAAGTGTTGCTTAACTCTGATTTTAAACGATTTTATCGTAACATTATTATAGAAAATATTATCTGGAAGAGAGTTCCATAGGCGAGCGGCAACAACGGAAAACGAGTTACCATAGGAAGTAGTATTAAAAAATGGTACCTCAAGAGTTTTCGACGCCACACATGCGCGTACTGGTCTTTCACGAGCAGGACAAAACAGAAAACGCTCATGTAGGTAATCAGGGCTACCATGGTTTAATATATTAAAAAGAAGCGATAATATGTGCAAGCTCCGGCGAAGTCGGATAGGAAGCCACTTTAACTGACGTCGAAATTGAGAAATGTGATCAAATTTGCGCAGACCGTAAATGAAACGAATGCACAAATTTTGAAGTCTATCTAGTTTGTCAAGTAGCTCTTCATTCGCATCAAGATAGCAGATATCAGCGTAGTCCAGGATGGGAAGAAGAAGGGATTGTGCAAGTAATATTTTTGTTTTAAAAGGAAGGAAATTCTGCAAACGTTTTAGAGAATGCAGAGAGAAATGGACACGTTTACTGACTTCGTTAACCTGAGCTCTCCATGATAAATTGCAATCTATGACTAACCCCAGATTAGTAGCTTGGTCGCTATATGCAATTTGAGTTCCATCATAGACAATTGATGGTACAATGTCCCAATTAATTTTGCTACATAACTGTCTGGTACCTATTACCATTGCCTTCGACTTCAAGGGATTGACAAGAAGCCCAAAGGATGTAGCCCAGTTCTTAATTTCAACAAGATCATGATTGATATCATGTATGGTCGAACACAGATTTGATAAGGTGGCGTGTCTATAAAGCTGTAAATCGTCTGCATAGAGATGGTAGTGAGAAGAAATAACTTTGGTAATTTCATTAATGAAGATTGAAAACAGAAGAGGAGAAAGTACGCCGCCTTGCGGAACGCCAGCAGAGAGATCAGCCCAGTCCGAGGAAGCCTCATCAGACTTTACCATCTGCCGACGACCACGAAGATAAGATTGGAACCAATCAATCACAGGCTGAGCAAAGTTAAGTGAGCGAAGGATACCAAGCAATACATCAAAGTCGACTGAATTAAATTGTGAGTCTATGGAATAGTTTTAATGCAACTTTGTAAAGTAATGGATATTTTTATATCAGAGAATAAAGAACGTATACATTCGAATTTAAATTTAATTTATATTGTCTTTAATGTAATATGTATCCGTAGAAAGTTGTCTGGTTTATATTACTAAGTGTAAATACAAATTTTAATATGTGTATAATGCTTTTCGTTTTCCTACGTAGAGTTCAAGAACGCATGCGGTTGCGGTTAAAGAAATCGATGAGAATATCTAAGAAAGTCACCCAAGACACAAAACTTACTCACTTGTGAAATGATGTCAATTAACTTACGGTACGCCATTTTGATACGTGTATCATATAAGTTTTATAATTAATCTAGTCGATATAGCATATCATATTCTGACATTTCATATCTGTCCTTAGCAGTGAGTTTCGAGTTTCTATTTATAGAATAGCTCTACGTGCTCTACTCTATGATGTCACCTTTAATATATTCTGAGTTCTATGGCGAGTCATCAACGTCACGGAGTTTTATATTATTTGAGGGCTACGTGTGTTTTATTTACCCGGAAATTGTTCCTATGCAAGAATTCGTATCAGTTGGAATTTATTGTGGTAATATCTTATGTTGATTTTGCTCTAGTGGAAAATGGAGTCAAAAACTAGATGCTATTTCTTTGTTAAATGTACACGAAATAGAGTGGATTTTTAGTTATAATTACGTATTGTTGAGAATTTATATTAATAATATTACATAAACCGATTCAGTCGTATAATGGGTATTTATGAAAATTTAAGTTCTTTAAGTAGTTTCTTCGACAGGACATATTATAAAATAAAGTCCTTAAGTTGCGTTTGTACGCGATGCACTCAAAAACTGCTAAATTGATATTGATACAGTTTTCACTAACAGACGCAGCGATTCACGAGGAAGTTTATGTGTGTAAGTATTGCATGATTGTGTGTGAATTTGCTGAAAGATGCTGACGATTGTTGAAGTTGTCAAAAAAAATACGTCGACTAATAGATATGGACATATATTACGAGTATAATGTAAACATTTTATGTTGACCTAATTTTAAAGTAGTAGTTTGCTTATCATAGTAAATTTACATTAATATTTTTAATAATAAACAAATAACGCATGTCGTGATCAGTTAGTTACAACATATACATAATCCATAATAAACAATATACAAAAAGGTGGTATTTGTTAGTCTGACTACCCATGCCAAAAAAAAAACTATAGACAATGTTAGCTTATTAAAATCAAAAACGCAGTCGCAGTTTAAGCAGTCGTAGGATAAACTGGTCGTCATACTTCTAACTTCGTCTGTCGTTGTTAAAGCGACTTAGAAACTCAATTTGCTCCCTTTGTAGTATTTAGTGTATGCCGGTATTGCAAACTATTCCATTCAATTTCGTATATATCTCAGAGTTCTCTTCAACAATGCTGTTTGACAAATTACCATATTAAATATATAACTTTACTTAGTAATTTGATTTGTATTGTAATGTACATTATAATAAATAAAATTATTATCATTCTAATATAATAAATATGAATGTTTTGCTATTAGATACACATTACACACATTATACACACACGCAGAAATGTCTGAACTATGGATGAATTTTGACATAGCATTAGCAGCCCGTAAATTTCCCTCTGCTGGGCTAAGGCTTCCTCTCCTTTTGAGGAGAATGTTTGGAGCATATTCCACCACGCTGCTCCAATGCGGGTTGGCGGAGTACACATGTGGCAGAATTGCGATGAAATTAGACACATGCAGGTTTCCTCACGATGTTTTCCTTCACCACCGAGCACGAGATGAATTATAAACACAAATTAAGCACATGAAATTTCAGTGGTGCCTGCCTGGGTTTGAACCCGAAATCATCGGTTAAGATGCACGCGTTCTAGCCACTGGGCCATCTCGGCTTTAATTTTGACATACATATAGTTTATTATTTTGATTCACATGTGGTATAATATTCCATATCGGTAAATTAAATAGCTTTAACTGTTATTAATTTATGTTAAGTATACTACTTTTTATAAATATAGTAGAGACCCGCTTTGGCTTTGCTCGGGTGCAGTTTATTAATAAAAAAAAATATATATGACATAAATATTATAAGAATAACGTAGCTTTCTATCAGTGAAAACATTTTAATAATTTAGATCAGTTTCGGAGATTATCCGCTAAATACAAACATCCGCTATACAAACAAACAAATTTTGTCCGCCTTGTGATATTTGTATAGATGAGTATGTAGTGAATTATCCAAGTGTAAGAATCATACAAAGATACTCGTACGAAGGCGACGACAATTTAGTCGCGTTTGTGAGATCATTAAGAACGAATGAGAAAAAATTACAAAATGATGTAGAGAATTATTCAACGTTTGATTACGAAGTATGGTACTAAAATATATTCATAAGCCGAATTAACTGCAATTTTTTTTCTGCGTCTTTCGGGTAAAATGGAGCGTGACGGTTTGTGTACTCTAGGTAAAGTTTTCTAAATTCGAATAAAGCTGTATTTCGCATTGGAGCAGCGTGGTGGAATATGCTCCAAACCTTCTCCTCGAAGGGAGAGGAGGCCTTAGCCCAGCAGTGGGAAATTTACAGGTTGCTAATGTAAGAGTAACTTTGTTTGTTGCTTTTCTCGGCCAAACTACTGAAACGAATTTAATGAAATTTGTTATGAGGCATGTTTTAACTCCAAGGAATTATTAGACATACTTTGTATGCCTAACATGCCTAACCCCTTAAACGTGAGAGAAGCCGCGGGCGACTATTTTAATTATTTGGTCACCAGAATTATACAATCGGTTGACATAAAAAAAATATTTATCTATACTAATATTATGAATGCCAAAGTAACTATCTGTCTGTCTGTTGCTATTTTACGACCAAACCACTAAACCGAATTTGGTAGGAAGCAAGCTTTAACTTTATGAAAGGATATAGACATACTTTTTATACCTGAAAGCTAACGACCAACAACTAAAACGCCAGCTATCTATATCGCCATCTATATATGACACTTAAAAGAATGGCATTATTGTCTTCGGTACGCTTGAGTGAAGTACGTGGAGCGGCGAATGGACTAGCATCGGTCACAGCGTGACAGCTGTCATTGGAAAATAATTGAATTTTCAAATAAAAATAATACGAAAAGAAACAATTATAAAAGTTTAGAATATTCTTTGAGTTCGGTACGAAGTCATATCTAATTACGAATTTGATTGCGAATCTTCATTCATCTCCGTTATATATTTTTATTGTGTACTTAAATAGAATAATGCAAATCGAAATAAAAAAAGCCACTGTATAAATCATAGCCGCGTGGAATATGAATAGAATGGTAGCAGAACTTCCCCGTTGAATCGCAATTCAGATTTACTGAGCGAAATATGAAACAGCCCTCCTGCCACCAATGGAGGCAATAAGACGGTACATGTTTTAGAAGTATTTTACATTATTATTCCAATGTCCAAGTTTGTTCATAATGTAATCAATTTTTATTATTAAATTTATAAAAGTGTCCAAACTCGATTTCCCCGCAGATTCTATATTTGCTTTCGAAATATTAAAAACAAAAGTTATTCATGTCAATAGACGATTTCCCATCTTGATCCTTATCAAAATATAATTTCCCAGCGGTAACAAATAGCTGAGTTTGAATATAATAATTTAAAGGGACTTATTCGTGGGACATGCGTGAACTTCCTCACACCTGTGTCTCACGAAAATTCACGTATTTTATGCCGAGACTTTATACGAAACTTCGTGCCGTCTTACGTTTGGGTTCTTTGACAGATAAAAACAGATTCATATTTGCCATCATTACCAGCGTAGCTGATTTTTAGGGCTCCGTACCCAAAAGGTAGAAACTGAGCCCTATTATTAAGACTTTGCTGTCTGTCTGTCCGTCTGTCTGTCACCAGGCTGTATCTCAAGAAGCACGATAGACAGACGGTTGATTTTTTTACAAATTATCTTTTTCTGTTGACGATATGCCAACAAATATTAAAAACGAAATAAAATAAAAATATAAGGGGGCCCTTACAGAAAACGGCATTTTTTGCCTATTATTATATCAATAAATAGCAACAGATAGGCACTTGAAATATCCACAAAAAACCTTAATTATGTATTCACTTTAATAATAAATAATAAAAGAAAGTAAAAACTGCTTCAGTGTTTGTACATACATATATACACATAGTATATTTTATATTATAAAGGCAATTATTCTCTTTCATTTTAATAATAAGCGAATGCAAACAGTACATTTTTATAATAAAGTCATAAAACGGTTCGCTGATTTTTCATTAACGAAATTCATGACAACGCCGATATTTTCTGAACAATTATTTATATTTACTCAACAATTCAATAAACGATATTTTGCTGAAGTTCATCTCGTCTGTTTGTTTTGTCCGCTCTCAGAGCTCGGCTCGAATTATCGTTATAATTAATTGAGTTTTATTTTATAAACATATAATTTAAACAATCTTTTTCTATGTTTGATATATTGCTGTCGTTTTGACATTTATTTTAACCGAATTCAAAAAGGGTTCTCGATTCGTAGTTCTGTGATTCGTGTGTTCCGTGATACTTTTTGTTTATTATTTGCGATGAACGTAAACTTTAATAGCTGGTCAAGATCTTTTAATGAAATCCTTTACAGAAACATCAAATATTTAAATTGGAAAGGCTTTATGTCAACAGCAATGGATGATTGGTTTTTGATTTGGGAGGGATAGTTCAGGGGTATCTTTAAGACTGGTAGAAAGTGGATGAAAAGGGTCGAGGAAAGGACTCAGTGGCGCGCCTTGGGGAGGCCTATATACAGCAATGGACTTATACCTACTGGCTGATTATAATGAAACTTCACAACAAAGAATTTTTGAATCGTCAATATTTTAACTTTAACTCTACCAACGTTTTGGAAACCTGCCTCCAGCGAAAAAAAAAACGCCAAAATCGTAGTCGCTAAAAAACGCCGAATCGTTAAAGTTCTTTATTGTATTAAAGATCAAAAAATATACATCAAAATTTGCGATTCCTTCCCTACGTCTACACGCTGTTGTAATTAGGTTACAAGGGTTTCTGTTTGCCGATGTAACCCTAAAAAGATAAGATATAGAAAAGGCCTTAAAAATATAGTCATTTTGATCAAGACCAAGAATAAGTTAGTTACGTGACTGAACTCACAAATAGATTCACGGAATAAATTAAGAGAATAGAATTGGAAAGCACGTTCGGAATTGTTAGACTTATATTTGTGTCAAAGATAATTTTTATATGTATATAAGAAACAGTGGCTGTTGTTCTGGAATGAAATACAAATAATATATATACGAAATATATATGAGGTTTGATGGTAGGGCTTCGTTCGATCCCGTCTGGGTAGGTTCCTAACACTCATTAGATATTCTAACGCCAAACAGTGACAGTGTTCCAGCTTGAAGGTGAGTAAGCCAATGTAACTACAAGTACAAGAGATGTAACATGTTAGCTCCCAAGGTGGTGACCACTTATCACGTGGTCCATTAGCCTCCAAGAAAAAAAATATAAAAATTGCACAGTTGAATACGTTTATGTTTTTTTTTAATTGATGTAGCTGTAAATTTTGCTGAATTAATAATTAAATCAATACACAAACGAATGAATGAACCAATGAATGATATATAAACAATCAAAAATTATTAAATATAGGCATAAATTATGATTATATAACTCTTTAATCGCAAAGTTTTTATATTTTATTATTGTTTTTTTTTTCTATATAGCTTAATTAAGAATTATTTAAATTAACGATAATTACTGTACATATCATGCATTTCACCCCCCCCCCCCTGCCTCGCAGTTCTGATGGAAGTTTTTAAATTTTTTTTGTTCCTTACAGTTTTTTTATTCATAATTAATATTTAAAACGAATTAGTAATAAATAACATTTTATTAGAATCTCGGATTGTAGATATCTATATACATACATGTAGTAAAATTATATATACAGCATGATTAAATCAAATAGCATAGTTGTATAATTACCATAAATATTTTTATTCTAATTTGTTATATTAGTGTCATGTTTAACATATGTTTTAATATATGATAAAGCTTAATTACACGGGTAGAATTCTGGTGAGAGCCCATCTGGCCATCAGGCTCATAACTGGCTTAAGCAATGACTTTATGTCGCTTGCGTCAGGTGCGTTTAACCTTATATGATTTGGCATAAACACATCTCAGCGTTTTAATATCTGTGCCTTATTATAATATTTATATTTACGATGACTAAATAAAAAAAACCGTCCGATTGTATTTCCTCAATTTTAAAACCTATAAATAATATGCCTTATAGATGAAAAACAATCAAACATTAAATATGACTATATATTATCTATATGATAGAGTCCCCGGACACGACAAGATCAGCGACTGGAGATATTCTATCATAACCGAGAGTAACATTCACCAGAAACACTAAAATGAGTTTTGAACGCAGTACCTCGAGATTTGCCGTGGAATTAAAGAAGACCATTAAGGCTGATAATTTATGTACTGTATAGTATCTAAGTTTTACTAACTTTAGTTGCAACCGTAAAGTATTCTATAATAGGTTTCGTTAGAAGATGTCCGATAGAGGTTATATCTTGGGTAACCAACCAACATACTTTTATATCTGCAAAGATCCGACTGAGGCTTTCGTCACATCCTCTCATTTTATGTAATTATAATTCAAATATAGAACATAAAATAATACCTAATCTTTTATTTGTAAGCGTCCCACAGTGTGTTGTGTTTCCAGTAGTGCAAAGTATCGCTGTTTGACGATCGAATAACTCATGTGTGTGCACTCTACCAGATGGGCTTGCATAAAGGGCCACCGTCACTAAAGAATTATCTAACGGTTATAATCAGAGGCGGTTATCTATCTTTACCTTATTTATTAAAGTAAAAGGAAGTAGGAGGAAGATATTCATTCAACATATGAGTTTTCCTCAGAATGATGTTTACCATCGAGCAGGAGATAATTAATAATAAAATACAATTATCAAATGAACATTCATTGGTGCTTACCCAGGCTTTACAATTCTTAAGGCCAGTAACGCAAGTGCAAGCGCCCGGTGTTGCAGATGTCCATGCAGTGGTAGTCATTTTCCATCAGGTGAGCTTCGTGCTCGTGTGCCACCTATAATATAAAAAAGACCTCGACATGCAGTCTTCGGTTAAGAGAATAGGCGCACTATTCTAACCACCGGGTGAACTCAATCCAAACTGAAACTTTACATCATCATTCTTCTAACCGAGAAACAGTTCTGATAGTATCACAGATTAAAACCAATAATTATTTATCATTAAAACTCAACCTGAACCAATATTCTAAGGTCTACAAACCATTTCCATTTGTGAAAGGGGCGAGATCAAAGGAGTTCAGATAGGAGATGTGGCAAAGCGATTATTCACCCTACATTTTCTAAATGAAATCGTTTATTTGTTGTATTGACTTTTCGTTCTGAATTTAATCAACAGGACAATTTTATCGCAAAGTATGAATCTTACGTTTGACGTTTACGAAATTAATGTCCAAAAGATTGATCTTGAAATTCATGTTGTTTATTTCTTCGAAGCGCATTTTTAGAGTGTGTTGAGTGTGCGAATCTTCCAATATTATATTCAATAAAACCTTATATTTTTTATTTAAATTATATTATTCTATTAGCAACGAAGATAAGATTCTAGAATTTAAGCGCGTTTGTATATCTTAATTAAATATACATAAAATCAAATTATATATGAAAAGTGAGTATAAATCTTTATTATTCGTAAATAATATTAAACAAAGTTACTTTTAACAGCTATATGTTTGTCTAATCACTAATTTCGTTTTAACTAAACGCTGATAAAAGTACGTCGAAACTCTATACCATTATTTGTATGAAGGGACAAAGTATCATATAATGTACACAAATTAAGAAAATAACATAATGAATAAGATTTAAATTTAATAGGAATATTATTAATACGTTAATTACAATTGTTATGATAATAAAGTTTGCAATATCGGTTCGGAACCTATGATCAAAGAAGGTAGGCTTCTTAATCTGGCAGAATCTTAATCTGAGATAAGGATCGGGCATCGCATACACCCGACTAGATTGACTTAGTAAACGGTTTGGACCTCTTATCGATTAAGATATTTGGATAATATGATAAATATTGTTCCATTTATAAATCATTAACAATATTTACGAACGATAAAGGAATTAATGAAATATAAACAGATAAAAGAAACGAGACATTTTTGGCATTTCCTTATTTAATCGATCAGAAATTGATTTTATCTGGGCGACAAAAGAATCAATTCCCGTATTATTTGTGGAAGCGAAATGTTGAGTTGGTCTCGTGAATTCTAAGGCTGTAGATTCTGTCGTCCTGAGTACAGGGCTCGGGCCAGCACTTATTACATTTTACATTAGCAGCCTGTAAATTTCCCACTGCTGGGCTAAAGGCCTCCTCTCCCTTTGAGGAGAAGGCTTGGAGCATATTCCACCACGCTGCTCTAATGTGGGTTGGTGGAATACACATGTGGCAGAATTTCGTTGAAATTAGACACATGCAGGTTTCCTCACGATGTTTTCCTTCACCGCCGAGCAAGAGATTAGACACATGCAGGTTTCCTCACGATGTTTTCCTTCATCGCCGAGCACGAGATGAATTATAAACACAAATTAAGCACGTGAAAATTCAGTGGTGTCTGCCTGGGTTTGAACTCGAAATCATCGGTTAAGATACACGCATTCTAACCACTGGGCCATCTCGACTCTTATTATTTTACTATCAGTAAATTCTCCATTTAAAATTTTTTGGAAGTTATGATTTCCGCGTGATGTAGCTCGGATAGTACTCTCACCGATTACGTTCAATCGAATTATAAGAGTAAATAAGTGTGTTTGTTTTCGGTCACATATTTGTGCACTATAAATTCTCTGGGCAGTTGAAAAAATAATAATTCAGGAAGATATTATCATGATCGTTAAGATGATTTTTATTCAATTGTAATTACGGTAAATTATGTCGACGTGATAATCAACCACAGATTAGTTAAATACTTCAAATAAATGTAAAAACTTAAAGCCATGGAAATTATTTATTTAATTTTATTACAGAATCCAGAAAATGTTTTATTGACTATAATTTATTGTAGGAAAAACGTATATATCAGATCGTTTCCCATTATGTTTGATGTTAGTTTTTTCACTGGAACGCCAAAACTTCGGCAATTAGCTGATTCAGATCCAGCGAAAATTGCGAATCATGAGAAACTAAAGCGATTACCGATACTTTTTCTTGTATTTGTTTGGAAGAGTTTCGGAAATGTAACCTTTTTTGTATCACTCGATTTAGTTTCATAATGATCTTTTAAATATTCATGTTTTTGAGGCAATGAAGTGTTATTAATTCTTAATGACGTGATTGATGATTGGTAATTGAAAAATATTTTGAATATTTTACAACAAAAAGTAGAAGAGCTTCGTCATTCATGAATCGATTTGGCAAATTCAGATTTTGTTTCGGTGGGTATACATCCTTTTTGACCTATTTTATGAAGACAAAAATATGCGATATAATGTGTTAGAAATATATGTATGATAGTCGCGTTATATGATTATTATTTTTATATGAGGAGGACTTGAAAACAATTCATGCAATTTCAATATTGAACTTTCGCCTGTCAGTTTAATTTATATTATTTATTACGTGGTGGTAGAGCGGTACAAGCCGGTCTGGGTAGGTACCACCCACTTGGAACAGGAACCTTAGCTTAAAGTTTGATTTATCTTGTAGAATGACGATTCAAGCCTCACAGGAGTTAACTTGGATAATATATATTTGGAGTGTGTTGAAATTGAATGTATACATTCAAACCCAATTCGGGTAGTCAAAATTACAAAATAGCGACGTGTAGAGTGATATACATATATAACTTGCTAAATTAGATTTGAGAACAATTAGATGTACCGTGTAGCGATACTAAGGCCATGTTTCAGACGGCACCGACTAATGGATCTTGTAATACATCCAGAAACTAGAAGTACATAAAGCGCCCGACTACACTCGACAAAAGTGAAAATTTTCAATGTAAGAAATAGCAACTCAAACCGCGAAACTTTGGAGTGAGTCTTTCAACGACAATTTTAACACATTCATGATCTGCATGATTTTGTATAAACGTTTTCAGGTACAGTTTTAATAATAAGTATCAACACAGCTTACGAATGATACGATAAATAAATCAATAAATTAATAATTATAAAGTGCTTTTAGTAATTGGATTAATTAGAAAATATTATAATACGGTTGAGATATTTTTGCTGAGTTTTTTTTTTATCTTTAAACATTTCACATAGCATTGTGTACAGTGTCAGTTTTGATATCAAAATCGTAAGTAAAATATATTTCATTCAAGTAGTCATTAACCCGCACTTTTATATTATCATTTTACAGAACTGTATTAAAAGTAAACGTAGTAGAATCTATCCTATCCTAAATCCGAGAAGATTTGGCATAGGGAAATTGCGTTATAATATTCTATATATGTTTGGCTTGCTTTCAAATACGTATAATAGCTGTATGAGCTATGAGTTTAATAATGTCTAAATCATTTATCATATTCACATGTTTATTTGACAACCTTTTTGGTGATAGAATAGGAGGTGAAGAGCACGTGCAACCCGTACGTGTGACACATTGAAAAGTAAATGAGTCAGAAAAAAAAGTCAATTTGCAGCATTACAAAATAGAAACAATGCTACATACATTATATTTTGATCTACAATTTATCTTATCGCACTCAAAGGAGTTTCACGTTAAAAAGTTTTTATAAAACATATTAATGATCAAAATAATACAGTTGGATTGATACCGTTCTAAGATAGTTTATGGTATCGCCATTATTTTTTGACATTCCATTTTCGAATTAATCGTCAATATTCGTGTTCCTTTTACAAAATGGCTCCGTCATGCAACGCTTCGTCACGTACATAAAAAAGTTCCTATTTCGAAACATTCGCTTTGAATGTTACGATCCAAGCATAAGTCAAAATACTCACCAATTTCTTTAGGTTGGCACTCCGTCTTAGAAATAGAGGTATATTGCGAAAGTAATTAACTCAATGACAGGCATTTTTTTACTCGAACCCACATCAAAATGAAACGAGGCTGAGGGAATTATTAAATTGTTATAGGATCCTTTTTTTTACTTCATATGAGTTTTTTTAATAATTGCATACTAGTATCCGCCCGTCACTTTATAGCTCAGGCAGCTTGTATAGCAAGTGATAATTCCACTATGATCTAAGGCCGGCAACGCACATGCAAGCCATCCGGTGCTGCAGATGTCCATGGGCGGTGGTTTCAATCAGGTGAACCTCCTGCTCGTTTGCCACATATAACATATAACAAAAAAATATATATATATTTGACTCCTGTTCTCCTATATTCAATTTTGTGATGATCATTTTAGTATTCAAAACCTGAAATGTCATCAATATTAATTACAACATAGTTAAGTTCGAATAGACGGAAATAATTTAATTTGATTTGTAATTTTTGATTATGGTTTATTAATAAAAAAAAAAAAAATAAAAAAAAAAAAAAAAATTAAAATTAAAATTATTATAAATTAATGCAAAATTATTTGATGCATCAGTAAAAAATGCCGCAATTAATAGAATACCATAATATCAACTAGAAGATTCGAATAGCACGTTCGAATCAGATAACGTACGATTTGTTTTATAAAATACTTTATTCATTATTCATCGTTCGCTTCGTGAGGAAAAATAGCGTCACCTTTTCCTCCAAATTATTTAACTTAAGAGATAGGAAAATGTTCATTAAAAAATTCAAAACTCTGTCTTCAAGATAAAAAAGGGTGGGTGGACTTAGAATTTATTGATTTCTAGCCAGGATATATAAAAAAATAAGTGTACTTTACTGACATAATCTGTAATTGTGGAAAAAATGGTGGAAAAGAGTAACTACTGAGTTTCTTGTCGGTTCTTTTCGGTAGACACAACCGGTGACGTCACATGACGATACAAAAGTGCTGTTATGAACCTACTTGAATAAATAATCTTTCGATTTTGATTAATTTGGATTTCATATTTAATTTCAGCAGATTTTACCATTATTAGAATACGTAGGTAGATCCGTGATAAATATCAAAAAACCTTAAACACCTAACAATGATAACTCAAGACATCCCATCGGTAATTGCGATCTAAACTATAAAATAAAACGTAAGATTGAAGGTAGATTCAATGATATTTAGCAGAAGCACTCAGTAGGCTCCAATAAATACGCATGTTTAGAAAGCGTTTGATGTTAGCTTAAGTGGATTTTCCAGTATGTTGGAACGTGCGTCCTTTAAGATTTATTCCCGTTGCATACTGGTCTTTGATTTTGCGTTGAGGGAATACTTAAACTATCTAAGATGGAAAGATGTATATGTACAATGTGATTTACTATACTTTAAAACTAAAATATTTACTTTTTGTATTTTATTACCGACTTCGTTTCTCACAGGATCTTCTCGGTAATATCTAAATTATATATCGGGGGTATAATTTATATTTAATTTTTTATTATTAAATTTTAATTTGAAAGCCGAAACTGTATTTATAAAATACTTTAAAATTATTAAACGCTTTAAGTGAATCAAAACATTAATTGATGTATAGTATACCGAAAATACTGTTTAAAGATTAATGTTAATGTTTTTTTTTTTTAATTATAAAATTACACGCAAAGAAAACACAATGAGTTTAATGGTTCATACGTAATAGAGAACGAATTGCGTTTAAAAGGCTACAACGTTCAACTGAATCAACAACACACATTATATAAAAATTATGGAACAAAAGGATTATATTTTGTTTTTATGTAAAATTAAATAAATTGAAAATAAAGGCGGGTAAGGTTAATCTGTAAAAATAAAATTGCATATACAAGTATAACATATTTAATATACAAACGTGTAATGTTAGAAGGATGAGGTATTTACATTTAAATTAAAATAAATTCTCGACTAAAATTAGGTTACGAATGTGGCGGGTCCGTGGGGACGGTTCCAGACAGGAGACGGAGATACTATGTCAATTTGTCGCCGCGTGCAGATCGCAGCGTCATTTCCAGGCAGTCGCAACATGTGAAGACTCTCGCAGCTCATTGTGGCAGTGTCCATACCCAACAGCGAGACATTATTGGTAGCGGTGGTTCTCCATTCAACCCTTCCCCTTATGATGACGATGATTATCCCAACACACTGCTTCACGGACTGGTGGCTCTAAATATGGAAATATATACCACATTGCTGCACATTTGTTTAAACCAAAGAACAGCGTGGTGGAATATGCTCTAAGTCTTCTTGTCAAAAGTATTGTAATCTTTCGCCCACCACACCAGTGTAATTTACAGGATGTAACTTTCGTTTATGAAATTTAATTTCAAATCGCGTTATAATTTACCACACCCATTCGTTTTTAAATATATATCAACACAATATATAAAAAAGGTTTAGGAAGTCGTGGATTCCTCACTTAATATAATTTTGGTAAATAGAAAAATTCCTAATTGCATTCTAATTATTTTTTTTCGATATATTTTGTAAGTATATACATATATTTATATAGATATTTGAAAATAATAATATGTAAAAATACAAAATCCAAATTGATAATTATGAAAACATGGATAGTTATTTACATATATTAATTATGGCCTAAATCAGACTTATTAAGCTTATTACTTTTAAACAGAGGCCGTTGTTTTAAATTAAGAGATAGTACGGGTCAATGACCATTGGCCGCCTTTCGATCGGCAGATGAACAAGAGAATCTTCACGTAATTGCACGATTGGGCTATCCTATACATACAAGCAAAATTAAACTCTATAATATTTGATATAAAATATTTATTAGAAAGTACAGTCGATATATATTTTGAACTAGACTGTCTGTTTAGATATATTAATATAAGCATCGGTGGTTCAGTGGTAGAATGCTCGCCTGCCACGCGGGCGGCCCGGGTTCGATTCCCGGCCGATGCAATCCTTTTTTTTACTTAGTATTTTTTTCTTCTAATATATTTCTTTATAAAATAAAAATATTGAATATTCTATTGGAAAAATTGTTTATTGATAAAATTACTCTGATTCAAAATTAATATACACATAATTAATAACAAGCTTTTTCAATCATAATATTACAAGATTATATTAAATTATAACTTATATTTTTATCATTATTTAAAAAAACAAAACATTTCATATTTTTACCAATAAACTTGTTAAACAATCAACTTTAAATTTAAATGCCGAGTGGACTTTTAAGAGCTATTGAATCGACCCTTAACACATAACGGTTATACTTGAAACTATTATTGATTTGGAATATGGGTTCTACAAAACTATCTACATACTTATATATATATCAAATCCAACTCACATACCTAGTACATATATAAAAACCCACCACGCAAATCTTTATGAAAACTGGTAAGGCTTTGTGCAAGTCGGTCTTCGGGCAAGCAAATGCTTTGTATTATTGTGTTCCATTTGAGAAGTGGAGTTATCCAGAGTATTAAGGCACAAGGGACATTACATCTTACTTTTGAAGGTTGATGGTGGCTCATTACAAACCTACCAATATTATAAAAAGGAAAATATATTTATAACAAAGTACTGGTCAACTTATCAAATCGTTTCGGTTCACTCAGCTCGTGCATAACGTAAAAGTAAACATGAAATCAAGTCTCCAAATTGGTTTATTAACTGGATATTCACTAACTTTTTGGAATTAACTGCAATGGAAATGGTAGATTACAATCTGTTCCATTGAAGAGGGTTGAGATGAGACAATTATAGAATCAATGAACTTAGACAAAATCAATAAGTTCTTGAAATCAATATAAAATAATATACTTGTTAAATATTGTAATCTTCTTAAGTAAACCATTTTATTAACTCTTAAAACTGTGAAAATCTATGGCAGGAATAGCCGTCACGTTCGTCAATTTCGTGACGCAAACTAGGAACTGTATCTGGAGCCCAGATATAAAAGTCAGCACTGGGGATTACATTGAACGCAACTTCTGCTCGTTGAACGTTATCATGACGTTTACTTCTAATCGCATCGTCTGCTTTATATTTACATGAAGCAGAATTTTATATTTTAATTTTATAACGGGTTTCCTTACGATGTTTTCCGTTGCAGCCAAGCTCGACACAATGAAATCTTTAATAAAGGCTTGGAAAACTATCAAGATCTTTCTTCTTTAAAGAAATAATGTATTTATTATACTTGAAACGAAATGTATTATTTCAAGCTAATAACGTCGTTCGCAGCCGAAGGACTTAAAAAAAACCGAAAGTACTTTAAAAGTTAATTTATTTGAATTCACAAACTTATTTTACTAATATTAATTTAATTAGACTACTTCATGTGTTGAAGTTGTAACACAGAATGCCCTCAGAACCAATTATTATATTATTGATATTAATACTTTTCTTAATTCTAAGAGACGCAGAAATTATAAAGAGAGATCGGTGTGGTCCGTTGTTGGGCGGCGTGATGTTGCGCAAGGGTTGCTGGTATCGGGCCGTCGTCGGTGGTTTCGGCGAACGCGATGTCCTAATGTACCTCCATAGGGTGGTCGCATACATAACAAGCTAAATAATAAATATAAAACGTCATTCTTGTTTTTGGGATAACTTTTCGTATCTACCCTATTTTTTCTTAAATTACTAGCCATATATTTTAAAATGTATCTATGTGCTTATAACCAATCTATATTAATATTGAACAATAACTCTATAAATAACAAGTTCGGTCTTTGTATAAATTTTTTATATGTTTGAGACCTTATTTATACTTTGTGATATAGAATATATAGAAGGAAACAGTAAGTATACTGATGATTGCTGTATAAGTATCTCGTCTTAATCTCGATGAAATAACGCGACTACGTCCATTCGGGAGCTTCGAAGGGATCGTCTTAATGAAAATCCACTAAACTACAATTTATTTCAGTATTCTCATTAATGTAAGTAGATTGAATCCATAATTTGTAGGTAAGTAGCTGTTTACATAATTATTCGGCAAGGTCCGGGTTCGTTTGAAAAAAAACTATTGGTACTATCCCTGAAAACATTATCGTCGTATCAGATGTCACTATCACATCGGATAATGACAGTGAAAATTAGTAAGTAATTATATTCCATAATTGTTATTGATTTTAATCCATGTCAGGAGTAGATCATATTAGTCGACAAAATTAAATAACAACGTATAAGAACATTGCTACATTTGAAACGAACGTCAGACGAACGAACAAAACTAAGCAGTTACTTAATAGATACTTGTGCAAAGAGATAAGACTAAGTTCTATATAAAATTCAATATTACACCCTTCTAAGCATTTAGGTAGTCGGAAATTGAGTTTCTGTGTCTCGAATCTAAATAATCTCTAATAAAATATCACGACCATTGTTTGTAAGTCAAGTAAGAACCATCAAATAATACGATCATGACTTGAAGTTTCGAAACAATAGCGAATACGACTGCCGCAACGGAAGTAGATGGTTATATTTTCCGAGGCTTATTCTGGTCGCGGAGGAAATCTATTGTAAGAGCGAACAAGTCTACCAACCGGCTTCTAAGTGAAATGAATTTGGTAACTAGGATATTTCTTGGCAAGCTTATGCGGGTCGCATGTCCAATATACTGTGAACTTTTGTCTCTTATCTTAAACTAGCGACTCGGTCCCAGTACGGATATAATTAGGTTTCTTAACAGAACTTCAAGAACAAGACAATAGATATAAGGAGGTTGAAATAATTTTTTTGAAGTATGCTCATATGTTCTTTTTTCGAAATTTTTCGAAAACAAGGGCAACGACCTCAGACGGTCTGTAGTAGGTATAAATATCTAATTACACAAGTCAATCGACATTTTTTCAACTCGAAGTTTTTTTTACAACATGTAAATGTATTAACAATATTGTATGAATGTATATAATGTTTAATGCAAATAAACAAATCACCTTTACTCTATATATCTATTTCATGAGCGCCGTGATGTCTTATGGATAAAATAAATTAATTATTATGTATAATTATGAGGTGGTTCAAAACTGGACAAACCACGTAAAAAAGTCTTCAAAACGTTTATAGGTGAGGAGATCAACTGGGATATAATTTACCAGATGATTTAGTTTAAAACGGAATGGATTTTTTATGGCCTCAAATTGTATTTATAATTTATTCTCCAAAGTACTATTTGTAGTCGTTATTTTGTTATAACCGTGTATCACGTAGCATTGTTTTCGAAACGGCTGTACATAGTTATTAAGTGGACTTACAGCGAATCTAAATTGACTAGGGTCTAGCGTTTTCACGATATCTAAACGGTCATAAAATGAGACTTGAGCTACTTCATGTGCATGAGTTCTCGGATGTCGTTGAATAATGAATAAGACTTGTTTGACCACTGTGTACGGTCACGCTCCATACCATGTAACTTATGTTGCTTAAGTTAGTCATTTGAAGTCAAATTATGGTATTTAAATTTACAGTGGATAAAAAAAGTAATTAAGCAAGACTTTTTTTACTGCATTATACAAAATGGCGATCGATAATATATATGATCCGAATCCAAATTCTACTATGATAAATAACACCCCTTTAAGGATACATTACGTGTTCATATTTATATTGCATAAGAATTCATCATTTCGTACGGAAAAACACCCTAAAATCCTAAAACTTAAGTTGAGAAGTAGTGTGGTCAAAAATCATAAAACATACAGGTTCGCTAAAATTTGGCAAGCTGAGATGGTCCAGTGTTCTACCACGTCCGATGATTGCGGTTTCAAATCTGGCCAATTTTCCTGTGCTCAATTTGTGTTTATTATGTATATTTTTATTATTTATATTATTATGTATATATAGGTAAACATAATGAGTAAACCTGAGAGCACGTGTCTAATCTCAATGAAATTTCTTCTTATGTATCCATCAAACCGTATTGGCGTAGCGTGGTGAAATAAGCTTTTGTAGTAAAAGGAGAGGAGGCCTTAGACCAGCAGTAGGAGATTCATAGGCTATTCAAAGTCATCAAAAATAAGATACACAAAAACAGACAACACGTATCAACGGAAATACATATAACCATAAAAAAGCATATGATACATATAATATATATATATATATATATATATATATAAATTGAGGCAATACAAATAATATTGGTAATTCCTTTTCCAATGCACTTAACACGAACATTTCCTGAGATTTTAAGTTATTTGTACGAAACCATTGGCTTTTGTTTCGAAATAAAGTAACATTAATCTTGGCTGTTCGCAAGAAAATTAGCTGTTAAGTAAGTTCCGACTAAGATGGACCACCCACCATATAACCCGTGCAAATTACAGTTCTTGAAACGTTTTTTATCCTTATTTTATTACGAGTAATATTTAGCGGTAGGATGTTGAACATTACAAATGAATTGAGCAATTACTAAAAGGAATATATCTGAAGTGAATTTGTCCAGATATATTCTTTATTCCCTAATCCATAAGGAATATATTTGGTTGTAAAGGCGATAGTATTATCTGATCAAAGTTAGCAGTTAAGTGGGAACGGTTACCGAAATACTAATGCGGTGGAGAACAAGTGCGGCATAAATCACCTTATCTTGGAATTCCGCTGAAAACCAGCTTCACACGACCTTTTTTCTTACAAGAAACGCTTGAAATGCTCTAGAATTCTCGAAGGGATCAATTTTTCTTTATAATATATTGTGGTAATTTTATATCAAAATCAAAATGTACTTTATTCAAGTAGGCTTTTTACAAGCACATTTGAATCGTCATTCAACAAACTATATTAAGTGAAGCTAACACCGGTTCGGACTGTATATTCTACTGAAAAGAACCAGCAAGAAACTCAATAGTTACTCTTTTTTATGTTAAAAGAAAAAGCTAAGCGATTGATTAATGCGAGATGGCCAAAAGCGAAAATAGCATTTTGAAACTCAAGCAAGTACGAATTCATGTCCTTAAATTGTGTGTTTAATGAACATCGCGAGAAAAGCCGTTAGTGTTTATTACCTTCTTCTAAACTGATATGAGTAACAAAAACCACAGCTTTAAAAATTTTAACAACATATTCTCTTTTATAGTGTTTTATGTCACTGAAAACTGTTTAAATATAAGTCTGTAATCGTTATTTAATGCTTTACAAAGCGCTAAATCCCCGAGGGAAGCTGGTTAAAAACTTTCCGTGGCAGACCAAAATTCAGACGTGCAACGCTGGCAGACGTATCATTGAGGATTAATTGACTTAAACGAAGTTATATTGGCGTTATATAATGGTATTACTCATGGATGGATATATATTGAAAGCTTTATTACTGGGTAATGTGTTTTAAGATATATTGATATACGCGTACAAAACTAGGCCTTAGGCCCGACTTCACAAGATCGAAATGGAGATTTAAGCCCACTGTTTTTTTTTAATTTATTTATTAAAGTATGTTGTATACATTAAGGTAAGGTCTATGAATGGTCCCCTAATGGCCTCAAGCTTCCTCTGCTTGGGGAGAAAATTAAGAATTCAGTCGCTTCTCCAATGTCGGTTTGTGGATACAGTATGGCAAAATTTCTTCAGAATTTGGTCGGTTTCCTAACTTTTTTTTCCATATTACACAAGTTGCTCTGGTGATGAAGATGTGACATTGCATTGTATGTATGCATTTAAAAGTCCATGTCAGACAATCTTGAATAAAATTATTTTTAATTTTACTTTTAAACAATAAGAATTTAAATTTAAAATTCGAGAACTGTATATCTTAAGTGTTAATTAAACGCTTAATAGCTTCCATAAAGCAGTGTTAAATGAATATACTAATTAAAATAAACAAGTGTTTTACGCAAAATGTTTGCTTAAAATGAACTTATCTGAGATATAAATCTATTTAATTGACAATAAACTTAAAATTTGTCTTGATTTGTTTGAATTTGAAAATAATGAAAACATGTTTGTGATTTTACGTTTTATGCGAAAGGTAAGAAACGCTAACATAAATGTCAAATCAGTATACAAGGTGAGTTTGATAAGTGACATCGAGGCTTATCTTTGTTCGTAACAAACACGTCAGTCACACGAGAGCCATTAGCGAGAGTGGACGCGTCGTGATATTTCTCTTGCGTGACTGCATCTTTGGTACTAATTTGATGCATGAGCCTAAGGCATATACACCTACATATAAATATAAATATAATAAATATAACAATATTCTATATAAATAAACAATACTTTTCTCACTTAAGTTAATTGTTGGCGCACACACTACGCCCGACTTTTGTATTGCCTTCATTCTAAATAGAGGCTGTTTGGTCTCTAAGTGATAACTCCGCCATTGCGTACTTAATAATTTACTCTCTTATTTCATATATATATTGTAAATTGTTTCAGCGTGGTGGAATATGTTCTAAAAACCTTCTCCTCAAAAGGGACAGAAAGCCTAAGCCCAGCAGTGGGAAATTTATAGGCTGTTAATGTTGTTTGCAACGAAGACTTAATATAACATACGGCAAGTCATGTGGAGTTATTCTATATGCTCAGTAAATTGCTGACGTAATGTGTAGACACCGAAATCCTTTCTCCCTTTGACGTTCATGACATGAAAAGGACATTTACTGTTATAATAATAGAAATTATAATCCTTAAGAAACACCGATTGGACCATATTCTCGTGGATATATGTTTCGGATTTTGTAGTAGGATTGGGTAGGATACAGTCAACCAAATCAAAGTATACTTTATTCTTATTATATTATATTTATTAAAAGTAAAGTTATCATCGGTTCAGAATGTAGATTCTACTGAGAAGAACCGGTAAAAATCTCAATGGTTACTCTTTTCCAATTTTGAAACACATTATGTTATTTAAATAGAATTATGTAAAATATATGCTCCCTGAAAGTCAACAAATATTAGCTTCACGCTTTCTTATCATCTATATAATCTTCTGTTTAATAATATGCCTTATTTATTAATGTAATTGTTATTTATTAATGTAATTAATTTGAATTTATGAATCGGTAAAGTTAAAAATGTCTGTGAAATTTTACCATCGAAACGAATAACTTGCCTCAAGAAGCATTTATTGCATTTGTGGAGTCGGAAACTTGGCTTTTTTATGATATAGGTGGCAAACGTGCAGGAGGCTCACCTGATGGAAAGTGACTACCATTGGATGGGCATCTGCAACACCGGGGCTTGCATGTGCGTTACTGGCCTTAAGCATTGTAAAGCACCTGACTAAGCACCAATGAATTTTCATTTGGTTAGTTGGATTTTATTATTTATCTCTATTTTGGATATCTACAACACTTGCTTGGGGGCTTGCAGGAGCATGGCCGGGCTTTAAGAAATGAAATATGGTATAAGCTTATCCTTACTCCTCGTGTTCGTACAATAATTATCACTGATGAATAAGTCATTAATGTAACTATAAATATATATAATTTCATTGTAAATATGTTGTGATAAAACTGTAAGTATTCTTAGTTATTTAAAAACATCCCGATAGGAGTCACTAGCTCCAAGATTATAAACAGAACGGACCGGACAGCTCCCATTTGTAAAATTAAAAACAGATTCATTATTTAGCGTCATATATTACAATTATCGTTTTCGTACAAAACAGAACGTTATTCGCGACAATCGTTCGGAGAAAACGTCAACCCAATTTAAGTTAACCGTCGTGACGGTCGTTCGGAGGATGGACTACCACACATACATAGGTTAACAGACATTAATTGCTATATGTGGATAGTGCGGTAATACGCACTCGGCTTAAGCCGGCTAAGACTTAAGCCTGCGCCGATGGATATGGGGAGACTGTAATTTAGGATTTATAATTTACACAAATTGTGATCAAAATATAATCCTACAGATAGTGTCGAAAAAACTACTGAAATACTACCATTATTATATTTATTCGTTAGTAAATAATGAGCTTCCAGAATATGATTTTATTGCACCCCTGATGCTATTATAATTTAAGTAACATCGTGTTTCCCGATTAACATTTTTTATTAAATTCTCAAAAAGTTTCAGGAAAAGATTATAATAAATTTTACGAAATTGAGGCAAAGGAATCGCTACGAAAAATTGGTATCTATAGAAAAGTACATTTGTTGTAAAGATTTCGATCAGTGAGAATGAATTAGGCATTCGTCTTTGTCATTATACGGTTTTGGCTGGAAGAGACATTTGCACGTTAAAAAAGTAAAGACTTAAAATAATCCTAATCCTAAAATAGCTAGCCACCTAGCCACTAGACCAAAGAGCCAGTCAAGCAATCAAAAATATCATCATCCTCCTGCCCTTATCCCAATTTACTTGGCGCCGGCGCTGCATATCTTCTTTTTCCATACTTCCCTACCTGACGTCATCAATCAAAGATTTAATTTAATATCAATAAAGAAAACAGCATTCCGTCAAAGTGCCGCTACTGAGCTTAACTCTAAACCTTTTCTGTCCTTTTAGGCAGTTTAGAGCTAATATACCAACCAGCTACACCACTGCGGTTTGGTGGATACACATCTGGCAGAATTTCATTGAAATTAGACACATGTAGGTTTCCCCCAAGTTTTTCTTTACCGCCTACCACGAGATGAATTTTATAAATACAAATTTAGCCTATGCTAATGGTTAGTGGTGGTTGATTATGCATGTGTTCTAACAACTGGGCCACTTCATCTCACATATATAATTATTAATAATGAGATTTAGAAACTTGTTTATAAACTTCAAACTAATAATGTTATATAATGAAATTAAAATTAATAAATAAAAATTGTTAATTTGTGGTTGAGCTGTATTAATTTATAAGCCCCGAATCTAAGCGATATAAAGGATTATCCCAAATATCTTAACAGCATGTCAACAACTACACAAATCATATTTTAACACTTTATTAATAAAAATTTACAATGTGAGTTGAATTTACTAAACTTTTCTTTTTTTTTTTTACACAAGTTGAGTTATTATAATCACAGTGAGAAGGAAAATACAAGAATAGATCTCTTAATAAAAATAAATTCCGTACTAATATGTTTTACTCAAATATCCAATAGAATTTCGTAATGCATGGTGCTAATAGCCACTTACTACGCTAACAGCTTCACAAAGCCATTACGCATCAATTAATACAAGTGTTGATCGTGACATCAGCTTTCATGAAACTATTGTGGTCGTTTTGAAATTATATCGACAGGTATTATGAGCTGTTATCAAAATAGTCTTTATAATATGGATATAGGATTTAAGGATAGCAGAAACACTAGAAGTAAAGAAATAATTGTTATGTTAAATTTCTGAATCCGCGAAGTCGGTCGATCTCCTTGACGAAGTTTCTTTTGCCGGTTCTCCCCAGGTTGGTATTATGTATTAAGTTTTGCGAAGGGGTAGTAAGTTTTTAACTATGATTAAGTGTATAATGCTTTTATCCTAGCTAATGTTATTAAGGTGAAAGTGACCGAGTTCTACATCTTTTCTAACAACTATAAAAAATTAACTCGACTAATCTTTTTTAATCGCAGTCAAGATAATCGCTACGTCTAAATCTTTCATACAGAACAATTCAGAATGGATTCATCTGCTTAGAGCTACGATGCCTCAGACTAAATAATATCCATACGTTAAACTTATAATACCCTTCTTTTTGCATCAAGGAGGACCAAAAGTGTGCACTCAGCATTACAACACGAAATACATAAAATTGAAAAAGTAATTCAAAGAATGCAAACTTGCCCTCATGAAATATTTATAAAACTCGCACAAGGAAGATCCGATTCTGTACGTGACCGCTTTTTTATCCGTTATTGATCCTGCACAGATTAAATATAACACGGACGTCTTGCAGATGGAGTTATATAAAACCTATTTAGTTATATTCGATTGAATCTTGGCGCGCTAAACCAATTAAAAGTTAAACTGCAATGTTCTGTGTAGGTGGTGGCTTGTCTACGTGCCTACACACTTAACGTTTGTTTTAATTGGAGTAATATTTGACAGAGTAAAAAATACATTTCTTGAACTTTACAATATAATATAAAAGTTACGTGATTTTGCATGTGCTTTTGTGCATGTTAGCTAAATGTTGCCTTAGAAGATAATAAAGAATGCCTTAGAAGAATAATTTGTTTTTTGTAACCAAATGTATATTTTATGGTACAGTAAATATCTCCTCCTAAATATTTTAATAAAATGAAAATCTAATACGATTTAGGCACCACTTATTGTACGTTAAAAACATCACACTAGACTCATCAATTACTGTAAGTATTTTTTATCGATCGATCGTAATCGATGTTTATGGGAAATGGGTCATTATACAGTGTAGATAGATAATTTTATTGCATAAAAAAAAATAGTTGTCCTTCAATAATTAATTTCGATGTTTCCGATGAGCTGGGCGTCACGTGTCACATTTTTTGTCACAGAATAACCGAGACCGGCTGCACAATATATCGTCCATACGTTTAGGTTTTATTACTTCGCTCGTTATTTCATAAGCAGAGATATTTGCCAAAGGAATTCCGATGGACAGTAATGACGCTTCGCGACGGCGAAGAATAATGAAATGTTTTGTGTTCGTTCAAATATTAAATTCTACTCGCAACGAACTAAAAAACACAAGCCTTTCACGACTGATTAATTACATATTTGTTACAATGTATTGTTGTAGTTTATTCTTAGATATTGATTGTACATTTCTCTATCCAAGAAAAAGATTTTTAGCCGAGTTTTAATTTATGTCAATAATATCCTTTTTATTTTTATATAATTTACTGTATACTATCTTGTAATTGATTTCATTCGTTTATTTTCATTTTGATAGACAGCTGCGTTATTGCCGTGGCTGTACGTACATACATTGTGGCTAGATATCACAAGGCATCCGACGAAGTGCCCGAAGTTTCTGCAAAGAACAAATCAAGCCTGTATCGAAATCAGTTAGAACAATATAATTATCAACCAAAACGTTGCTTGATTTTATTTTTTTTATTATTGGTAGCCCTGATCGTAAGTTTTCAGCACCGCTCACGGATGTTAGCGCTGTAAGAAATATTAAATCTTCTTTACATCGCCAAAATGCCACTCTTGGGAGCTAAGATGTCATATGTCTTTAGTTACACTTGCTCCCTCACCCTTCAAATCGGAACACAATAATACTAAGTATTGCTGTTTGGTGGTAAAATAATTGATCATTAATAATAGTTAATTGTTTGTTTACTTATAAAGTTTCAGGTGTGTAAGACTGTGCAGGTCCGTCTAGGTAGGAATCACCATCAGATATTCTATCGTCAAGCAGCAATAATTTATATTGTTGTATTCTGGTTCGAAGGATGAGTAAGCCAGTATAACAACATCCACGTGTGATATAACATATCTGTTACCAAGGTCGGTGGTGCTTTAGCGATTCAAGGAATGGTTATAATTTCTACGGCGTCAATGTCATCATGACCATTGATAATCACATACCGTCTGGTGGCACATTTGCTGGTTAGTATATCTATGACCTAAAAAAATATTACATAAATTAATAAACAATAGAAGAGTTATCAGTTACAGTAATCTAGGTTTCATTCAGAAATAAAGAAAAAATATATTTTTTCAGTGAAATATCTATCATTTCAAGGGATCACTCCATCTGTACCCAGATACCCAGTATTAATAAATCTTACCAGACCTCCAACGGATTTTTTCTTATGGGTCTTTCAAACATATTTTATCTCCGGTTCAACTAGTTCGTTCCATTCATACAGTCCATCTTGATAAGTATGAAATACATTCACATAAAGCAACCAAACAAGTTAATCTTTTTTTTAAATCTTGAATTATTCATTTTTTAATTTATGTTTTAAATTAAAACGTGGCCATTTTGATTTAGTATAAAATACTCTTTTATAAATTTATGTAACCATCCAAAAGTAGTACTGATAATTTTGTCTTTATTGACGTAATTTAGAAATCAAATGAGGTTAAATAATTTTAACCCAAGCAGGATTGAAAATTGAAATTTTATAGTCAAAGTCAAAGTCAAGTCAAAGTCAAAAATCTTTATTCAATATAGAAGTGTTTGCACTTGCTTATTGATTGTCAAAAATCTACCACCGGTTCGGAATTTAGCACCTCGGACCTGAGAAGAACCGGCGAAAGAAACTCAGCGGGATATATTTTTTTTCATTTTTTTTTTTTTTTTTATAAAACAAAAAATAGCTATTGATAAATTTATAGATTTTTATTTTGAATGCCGATAACACGAAGTTTAGATGGCTTATAGGATAAACGACTGAAAGTGTAGAAGTGGTTATTCCACGTAACCATTAAGCAGCAATGTTTTTTTAAAGAGGCCTTATATAGTCCATAGGATTATATATAAGAATTTTCATTCGTCATACATGAACTATTCATTGATCCCAAAAATCTATCTGGTCTTATCTTGATTAATAGGTTTTCGAATGTCAGGATATTCCAAACTTAGTTTTCTTAGTGAATATTTGAAGATTTTATTTTCCTTTTGCTTTTTTTAGATCCTAAGAATTATAAAGAACAGAGTTAAATTAAAATTTAAATTAAATCCTTTAATATAAACGACATAGTGAGGCAATTTTATTATTTTAATATAACTCGATATTATATCAAGTGTTAATAACTATTTTTTTTTATAGTTCAGTGATGATTGTTGTTCTTACTTTTAAAATACAAAAATAAGAAATTATATCAAGTGATCAACTGACTAATAATTGTATTATATTTCATCGGAACCGGTAGTCAAAATAGTGCAACTAATAAGAATACAAAATATTTAAATATACAATACAAAAATAAACACAAGCAAAATCACATGTTTTGTAGTAAATGTAACAATAATGTAAAACTTTAATTTATTACACTCTTTTCACAATTAAGAATTATTTAAATGGGCGCGGCAATTTTTTTGACGAATTTCTCAACACTTATTTGAAATTAAAACATTATTATTTTATCATGGTAACATTTTTCCATTAGCTATTTCTATAAAAAATCTAATATAATAATAGGCATCGTAGACTTTTATCTATAATGCCATAAAATAAATTGAATTATCTTAAAACTTTACAAAGATACCCTCAATATAAAAATAAATAGCGTGTGCCTTTAAGGGTTTTTCTAAGGTGAAGTGGAATAGTGTTCACACTACAACGACCTTTACAATACCTAGCGATATACGAAGGTTCGGGGGTCCTTTTTATATAAAAGGGTTTGATGATAGGTTATTAAAAATCCTCTGTCCGAACATTCTAGAAACATTTTTATATTGTTCTGCAAAAAATGACCGTCCGTAGCACGAGCGTGTTGAATTTATGATGACCCATCGAAGCTTTAACTTGGACCTTTTATATATATTGATCGATTAGAAATTATAAATTACTAAATGTTAAATATGAAATGAGATGTCTTGTAAATTTTAAACGTACGAATTATAGGAATGAGTATTGATATCAGAAATATAGATATTTATTTATCCAGTTAGAAAGACGCCATTCATTTCTCTGAATACGTTTAATTATTTAACAATTACGATGTTAGAAAAATGAAATATTTAAGCACATTACCTAGTATAATTCAGAAAGCACTCTTTTCTACCGAGGAGAGGCGAAAAACGAGTGGATACGCTAATTATTAGTCATATATAAAATTATGTATATTATAAACCTGAATTCATAATATATAAAGTTCAATGAATACTTGGTCATTGTATACAAGTGGCGGATTAAGGAGCTAAAGTTAAATATAACTTGATACTTATAATTTTAATTAAACGTATTAGCAGGTATTACAAACCGAGAAGCTATCTGGAAACCGGCTGTCTTGGTATGGGCATGTTATGCGGAGGAATGAGGACAATGTTGTGAGAAAGGTTTTGAGAATGGATGTGGATGGATATAGAGGTAGGGGATAACCAAAGAAACGATGGATGGATTGTGTGAAAGACGATATGGTTAGAAAGAATGCTACTTTTGAGATTACGCCCAACAGAGAAGTATGGAAGAAGACATGCTGCGCCGACCCCAAGTAAAATCAGGATAAGGATATTTAAAAGGAGGATGATGATGATAATGAAGTAAAAAGAAAAATGATGTGTGTTTTTTAGAGAATACTTTGCTTAAATCTAAAAACCTAAAAAAGGGGTTAAAACTCGAACTACAATATTGGAACAGTCACATATATTTTACATATTACGTTAACAAAGAAAGTAGGTAACAGCCCATAAATGTTCACCTGGCAAGCGATCCCTCTTAATAAAAATAATTCGAGATAATTCTACCAAGCTGCTCTAAACGGTGGATACGCATAAGCTGACTTTAATACACATGCCGCTTAATTCTAAAAATTATTTATAACAATTTTGGGTTTCAACTGGAAATGATAAGACAGTGGAATATTTAGCTTTATCAGAAACTAGACTATCAAGGCAGTTAATGTACCTAACATAATACATTACAGTCGAACCATTATGTGTTCTTGAAAGTCGTATCTTAAGATCACTTATTCGTTTCGCTGACACAGCCTAATGAGATCTGGCCTCATCTCATTGTCACTCATATAACACAAATGGTGCCATCAAGATGATCTAGTTCTAGACATCTAACAATGAGATAAAAATTTAGTCTATGATGCCGAAAATGTTCTGAAAACCTTGTTCGTTTTAATAAGGTCTAAAGAATGATTGTGAAATTTCACAGATTACGGCTTACCTTCGATTGAAATGATTTGTACGGACAAAATATATCTGAATTCAATTACTATTAAAATTATAAGGCAATTGAATATTAACGTCATTTTTTAAATTTTATTTTTAAAGCGCTGACACAGGTAATTTTGTTATGTATATCTGTGGTATGTTACCACAATCATTGCTTATATAAATAATTCCTAACAACGACAATGTATGTACAACGTAGGCTATTAATAACATCTGGCTTACTTGGGGCGCTTTCTAAGTTATTTCTTTGTCTTCGATATTTCTTTCGTATTCAATATTTAATATCACCACATAAATAATTGTTATGTATATAAATAAAATTTATACGAATAAAGGTAAAGTAGTTTATTATCATTTACTTGGAAGTAGGGCCCGTCACACAACAATAATTAGTACTGTTGAGTTCCAGTTTGAAACCTTGAGCCAGTGTAACTACAAGCAAATAGGACATAACATCTTAGTTTTCAAGATTGTTGGTGCATTTGTGATATGAGTAATGATTTAAATTTCCTATAGTTCCAATGGGCAGTGATAGCCATTTAAGGCGGTCATAGACGGCCCATTTACCAGCCAGCCTACTAACATGACATTAAAAGGAAACATTACATTTAATTAAATATTATAAACGCGAAAGTGACTTCGTTTGTTACAGTTTTACGTTGTAACTACTTAAGTGATATCTGACATTTTGCACATACTTTGGCAGGGCTACAGGGAAGGACATATGGTACTTAGCACCTGATAAATCTGATCATATGCGTAATAATATATTAACATTAATAATATATCACAATCGCCTAAAACATTTAAAATAAATATCGACGGTCACTGATTAACTAAGTTTCAAAAATTCATCAAGAATGATGATGATGAGATGCATGCCCTTTTCTTTTACTACGTCTGAAAGGTGACGTCATTTCCTTGACCACGTCACTTAGTTTTCGTTTTACAATACAAATGACATAACACAATCAATCGTTACTTATTTTTTTGTCATATTTTTGCGTCTTTATTTGTTAGTTTGATACCCCAGTAAGATATTTTTATTTCATATAGGTACGCGGAGATAGCCAAGCCGAGATATCCTAGTGGTTAGAACGTGTGCATCTTAACTGATGATTTTTGGTTTAAACCCAGGCAGGCACCACAGAATTTTCATGTGCTTAATTTGTGTTTATAATTCATCTCGTGCTCTGCAGTGAAGATACCTTCACCGGCGAGCACGAGATGAATTTCTGAAAACCTGCATGTGTCTAATTTCAACAAATTTTGCCACATGTGTATTCCACCAATTCGCATTGGAGCAGCGCGGTGAAATATGCTTCAAAACCTTTTCCTTAAAGGGAGAAGAGGCCTTAGCCAAGCAGTGGGAAATGTACAGGCTGCTAATTTACGCGGACGAGCAAAGGGGCTTGCATAAAGGAGGACCAAGTAAAGAGATTATAAAACCCAATGCGGCTTATGGTAATTTAATACAATTTAATATTCACGTAAAATATATATTTAATAACATTTTAATCAGTCTTATTCGGACCTTGCTATCTAGATAACTATGAATATTACTTTACCTACTTAATTATACAGCGAATTGACGTGTTACGACTCTATCCTACTCGTTTAATAGAACAAGCCTCAATTTACACTGATTAAACTATCTAAGTCCCTTAAACCCGTTGTCGAGCTGGAATGAATTTTCAGTAGAATTATTTAGGTATATTATAGTATTAAATGTTGCCAAGTGCAAGAATTATTTGAATGACAGCAAATTTATTCATCTTAACAAGGCCAAAAAGGAATGTAAACTTGTGTGATTTCTACCAAGGTTGGATCCTGATTCCAACAGTTGGCTGGTGTGTCTTCTCTGAATGACATACATTAGTAAATCTAAGAAAAGATACCTTATTTCGAAAAATAACCAACAGCATCATCCGCCCTAATATACTTTGCGTGATCTGCATTCATAACAAGGAGAAAAGATTCGTACGATGGATCTTAAGAGAAAAAAAATCTCAATTGAGAGGAATTGTGACGCCGTTTTTTTTACTTATATGGAAACCCGCTAACATCCTGCTTGTAAAAGCTCAAACTACGGTAAATCTTAAAATTTTCCAGTAAAACCTAAGATTTACCGATAATGAATGGTAAATGTCCATAAAACTTTGGGATTTGAACTTTTACCATCATTAACTTGGTAAATCTTAGGATTTACATGTTAGGTTAGGTTAGATTGGAATGGTAAAAGTCTAAAAAAGTCGTCCCTTTACAATAAACTTACATTTACCAACTCATGTCATTACTGGAAAATCTTAAGATTTACCTTAGTTCGAGCTATTACAGTAACATATATACAATTTCTCATAGCTACTTGATGGTATAGAAGATGATATGCTGCAGCTTCTAAATGAAGCAGGTTATAACAAAGTGCATAAAAACATTTCCATGAAAAAAATCTCATGAGAACGTGTGGATATTAACCGATGATCATGTGTTCTTCAGCAGAAAGATAACCTATTCCACTAAGAACATTTGCCACATTTTTCGTCACTGAAGTCAGAGTATTTTTTTAAGGTTAAATCCCTATTCTCATGTTAGCAGTAGAAGACCGTTTCCATTAAGAGAATTACGGCTAATCCAACGCACTACATTAAAAGCTTACATTAGTAGCTGTTCAAGCTGGGATCTTCAGATGTAGGTGGTTGTTTGAGTTCGTATTTAACAAAATTCTCGTTTATATAAAACAAGAAAAAGGCACACTTTTAAAGGACTATGCAAATACATATGGGTATGGTTTTACTTGGTTGTAGAGCTAGGGCCTGTGTGGGAAGGAACCAACCACCCATCAGATATCATACTGCTAAACAGCAGTACCTGGGTATTGTTGTGTTCCGGTTTGAAGTGTGAGTGAGCCAGGCAAAAGGGACGTAACATCTTAGTTTTTAAGGTTGGTGGCGCATTGGCAATGTAAGGAATGGTTAATATTTCTTATAGCGCTATTTCCTATAGGCGGTGGTGCCCACTTTGCTCTTCGGCCTACCTATATCATAAATTAAAATAAATAAATGAAACTAGGGAAACGCATGATAAGTGAATCTTTTTGCGCCAAAAATGACGTAATCTATAAGTAACGATCCATAATGTATGCACAATGCGTTTAAAAATTCACCTTGAAATTAGTCACTTAAAGTGCCTAAATTATATCCCCAGCCATAATTGGTCTTCAGGTTTCAGGACCCATGTGCCATAAATTATATTTGCTCACCATTCAAACTGTGACACAATATAATATGTATTACGATTTGGCGGTAGAATAATTGGTAAGTGAATTCAAATTAAATCAAATAAATTTTATTCAAGTTAACTTCACAATGAAGCGTTTTTGACCAATTCCACCAAGAAGTGCTTGCATATCTATAACCCATAAAATAATACCAGTTCTACAATATAGAAGTCTTACAATATATCGCCAGTTAAGTAAAATTTCTGACTACTTATATCATAAATTTTACAAATGTTGGAACACGTCCAGTTGAGTAACTGGACATTTGTGGCATTTATCAAAATCAGTTGAAACGCTAAAGCTTCAAGCGAAAGCTTTAATATATGAAAATTTTCGACATTAGTCAGGTTATACATTTGGATTAATGAAAATATACCCGCCAGGAGAGCGGTTAGTGGAATGAATGGCACGTTCCCCTGGAGAGTCGTTAATCCTTGTTTATTGCCGGCTTCAGACTATACTCGTATAATGGGATCTGCTATATAAAAGTACTATGTAATGATCAGGTATCTTGTTTCTCACGATTGCCATCTTATTTGTAGGAGATCCTGAACTATTTAGAGTTTCTTGACAACGGAACCTTTGCTTTCATAAAGCAAGTTTATATGTACACAAATACTGATTGATCGTATATGTTTGGAAAAACAACGCGTTACGCCTCACACTGGATAAAAATCTTATTTTCTTTTAAAGGTGGACCTTTTGTTTTAACGTTCATGATAAATGTTAAATTCGGTATTTTGTTACTATTCGCAATTTTTTTGTTGATCATATTTTTTGATAGATAAACTAGAATTAGTATTAAAGATACTCAGAAGTAATTATTTAAAATTTAATTTTAACTAATTATTGAACAAAATGATATGGAGTGGTGGCAAGACCGATTTTATATTTAAAAAAAAAGAATGGAAACTACGTTGCAACAGAACACCAAGTTCGAAAACTGACAACTTCATATTTTTACCGTCGAGACCCTATATATATATTGGGGCGAACCAAACGCTAGCGCGATTCAGAAACCGGTCCCTTCATACATGTTTTCAGTACAAACATTCAATACATATTTTTCGGCTTAAATTGTTTATAGCTTTGAATTTTTTAACTATTACTTCAGGCTGTGTCAAATTTAAGTGCCCATTAAAATTTGGGTCATTAGTAAAATCCTTGCAGCAATTTATTCAATTATAAAAATATTTAGACAGAAAAGTAAAGTATAATATTGCTACTGCAGATACATTTATTAAGAACTTTATATTTCAAAGTCAAAATTTAAAAAGGGAACATTTAAATATCACAGAAGGTCTACAAAATAAAAATTTAAAATCTGTAAATTTTAAATTTTTCAATGTATTCGAAATAACGCTCTTATTGTGTGGGATTTTAGTTGACTAGTTGGACAATTTTTGTTAAAGTTCGCTGGCTACCACAACAGTACTCCAGGAGTACAATTTATTAAGACATAATGACTTACAGCGCTTCCACTACACGAAATTTATGTCCCTACGATTTTAACAAAGCAATTTATTAGCGCTTTACGTCTGTTTATTTCATTAATTGTTATAATTTAATTTAATTTATTTTACTTAGAAATATTAGAGTAAGCTTTAAACCTAAAATCCACCTTTAAAAAAATCGCCAGAAAACTACGGAACAAGATTTTTTTGACCGATTTTCTTATCTATTACTATAGAATATAGATATATTTACTTTTAGTGATTTATTATCTAAAACCTAAGCGTGTTTGTTAAGCTCTTTCTATACCTAACATAGAATATTCTGAAAATAATTATTTTAATACAGGACTTTATTTATGATTATGTCACGAAGCCTAGAACCATCAAACGTTCCAGACGTTTTTAACGATACCGATATGCCAAATTACGATCGTTAGATTTTTTTATCTACTCAGCAGTTTGATTTAGATAAAAAAAATATATATATTTAGAGATGGAAATGCTTGAATGAATATAAATATTTTTAAATTTCTTCTAAATATTTATACCTTTAATTATATACCAGTATTGACACATTAAATGATTAATAAATATTCGATCAAAAATCTATTACAAAGAGCACTTCTTGTTCCAAAAATGGTTACCAATTCCCTGGCCATTTTCGTATAGAAAAAAAAAGTATTTGAAGGGAACGAGGCGCGCATTCGATTTGAGATTGCTCTCGTCCTGTGTAACTACCGTTGAACTTTCCAAACAGCTGGGAGCTGGGAAACACCGTTTTTCATTCTGGAAATTTACGAAACGTCTCCCGATACAAGCGAATGAATAAGATTAATTAATAGCTCTAGACATCCGCTCTGCGTACAGGTTTTTGATGACAACAATAATCGTTTACTCTTTTATTATATTTATTTAAAGAATCACACGTAAAAGTTTCAACATTTGAATCAACACAGGACATATCCGGACAACCTCAGAGTTTTATTTAATTTTTTTTAATCGTACGTGCTCGGTGGTGTTGGAAAATGGGTTGAGGAAAATTCCTTTAAATTATTATTAAAAAAATTATACAAATAAATTGCTGAGATTTTTTTATAATTCTCACTTAAAAATATTGTAAACTGCTAAGTATTGCTATCTATTGCAATGATATATATTATCGAAAATATATGTATTGAACGAAAAGTTAATTTCTTTTTAATTGGTTCTAATGATATTTGAGACAAAACACATTAATATTTTTAGCACTTGCGTGGAGGTTTCTAAGATGAAATTATTTTCTAGGAAAATTTAAGAGGCAACGCACGCCAGGTCTTAGCCAATACTGTATTCAATTGTTACAAGCTTGACCATCGTTTCAGCGCCATTTTGTTTACAAATTTTTCCATTTATAATAATGTTATATTTGTTCTGTGCTTGTTGTTTTTTATTTTAATGACCGTCGTTTTGATATCGTTCACAATGTATTTTAACTGTGTAATAATGAGCTTTCGAATACAAGAGGCATAATTATCAAACGAGACTCAGTAATCTTAAGTAATGTTTTCATTCGGTACATTTAATAATTGAACTTATGTATGTATATTGAATGGTTGAAATTGAATTGAATTATAAGACAACATTTAAAAAAATATATATTATTCTTTATAATTTTTTAAAAAAAGAATACAAAAGTCGCCCATTAAAATAAATTGTTATGAATTATTTTATACTAGATTTATACAAAGTAATAAGATCTTCAATGAAAAGAACGTCTAAAGAGATTACATTTAAAATAATAAGGTGGTGTTGTTATATTGTATAAACAAGCATGATTACTAATTACTATACGGTGTAATTACATAACTGTTATTATCTCATTATCATGATCTAATTAACTAAATATACGGTGATTATGGGTCTAATAATATGATTGTATGAACAATTTTATTTATATTGTAAGGAATTGTTATAGTATGTTATTTTTTCTAAAATAACAACTTAATCGTAACAGAAATTAATATAAAGATTTAGAGACATATAATAGGAACATACGTATTATGCATTGGCGTAGCTAGGTGGGTAAGGACCCCGGTGCATAGAAAAAGAATCGGGCCCTCGCCCCCTCTTTAACGTATATTGGCATTCAAAATTATAGATAGTAATAAGAATGGGATACAGGATACAGTGAGTTGAACATATCATTAGTAAGTTAAATCCATACTTCATCTCTATTCAAAGCTCTTTTCACAGCTTAAGTAAGAGGGCCCCCAGAGCTCAGGGGCCCTGGTGCACTGCACCACCTGGCCCTACGATAGCTACGCCACTGGTATTATGTCTAGTATTTTAGATATGTCTTCCATAAAACTTTACCTTCCGCGTCCAATCAAATTTCGCCCCCTTCAATTCATCAGTAAGTCTGTGCACACTGAGCGACATTGAATTTCATGAAAAATTCTGCAGTTTCCATTAGATGTGTATAATTCCGTACTCATTTTACCTATTGAAGATAACCTTGACCTTCTCTAAGTTCATACTGAGATGGACACGCCGGTAAGATTAGTTAAGTATAAGCAGAATTTTGTTTCGTTGTTTTTTTTACAACTTCGTCTAACTTTTCTACTTTAAGAGACAGCACAAGTATACCTATTCTATTATGTGATGGGTAACTTTAAATTTTGTTAAAATTGGTGCATTAAAGTATAAATTGTTTTCAAATAAAAACGTCTGATGTAACTTTTCTCATTCAAAATTTGAATTAAGTTTAGTCGTTATACATTGTAATACGATGCTATAAAATCAAGCAACAAACAAAATCACACTACATAAGAATGTTAAAAAACGAAAATAATTAATCTGAATAACTCGCTTCGTTTATCACTCGAAAAATGTTGAAAATTTAATTACAGTGATATATTACTTTGATTCCTGTATCCTTTAAATGTTACAATTATTGTAGTAAATATCGCGTATCACATTCAGTCAATCACCGATCGTATTCTAACGTGAGTTTCGAGTTTGTTTTTATAGAATTGTTCCAATATTTAGCTACATCACGATTCTCGTTTTTGCTAATAATGAATTGTATACCGAATACTGTTATTCTTTCAGATTGAACGCAAGACGTAGAATATAAGTATTTTGAGATCGATATGTTCATTGTTTAGCTTCGTATCTAGCGTGCGTTGATTTATTTAATATATGTAATAATAGGAACTATTCATATATGTAAAAAGATACATGTATAAAGGTACATGTATTTTTTTTACTTTTCATGCAGGATTTTATTAGGTGGTAGGACTTTTTGCAAGCCATCTGGGCATTTACCACTTATTAGATATTCTACCACCAAACAGCAGTACTTAGTATTGCTGTGTTCCCATTCGAGTGACCCTTTTTTTTTATTTATTTTTTTCGCTGGAAAAACGCGTTACGCGTTTACCCCACGTGGAAGTGGGGGGTATGTGGGACTCGCCGGTGCCCAAGATGTTAGCGGCACACCGGAATACCCACTAAAAAACCAGCGGTATCCTCTCCGTCTCATCGGTAGGCGCCACGGGATCGCTTTCGCATGCTACCGTGACAAGGGTGAGTGACCCAGTGTAACTGCAGGCACTAGGGACATATTATCTTGGCATCCAAGGTTGGTGGCATTGGTGTGATGTAAGGAGTGGTTAATATTTCTTACATCGCCAATGTCTAAGCAGAGAGGACCCCTTACCATCAGGAGGCCCATTTGGCCCGTGCGCCAACATAAAAACAAGACACTAACAGCCACGATCTTACTTATATTTTATTGGCTTATTTATCGTGTCCCCATAATTAGTACAGTTTTTCACCTATGTAATAAATATATGTCTTCGTCACAGAAATAAAATCCCAGGTATAACATTTTTGTAAAACAGGTCATCAAATATCTTCCTGCCCAGCTATGGGAGCTACAGAGCAATACTGAACTATTTGTTACTATATTTGTTACTAACGAGGCAGCGATAGGTAAATTGATTACTTCATATTACGTAGCGTCCGTCTCATTCAACCACAGAAGTGATCAACCGTGTATTGAATCAGAACACACCAAACCACAGCTCTTGATCAGCGTTACTGTAACTGATGAGACAATGAATACAACAACGATTTTACACAAATTTTTATATATCCATATTATTTATAAGCAAATTATTTTGTTATTGACGACTATTGATTGTGCAACAAGTATATTATCATAGTTATTAACAAACCAACATAACGGTTCTCGTAAGTTATCGAAGCTTATTAATTCTAATTTCATTAGACATGCAGCATCCTCATTAGGTGCTTTGAAATTTATACTGCATGGAGTTTCCAAGCTCTGGTTTCCGTATAAACTTTAGAGAGCCTCAGCAGGTTTAGGTGGTAATAATTTTAATAGCTGACGTAATTTTCTACTCAGACGTTCATGTACGCCATATTCTTTAACGCCAAAACTTATACCATTAGACGAGTTGTTTGTTTGTTATTTTTATGAAGAATGTACATTAGACGAGTTAAGAATGTTAAACTTTTGTTTGATTCCGGCTAAACTTATCCAGTTATTATTATGAAACATTTATAAAATGTATATATATATATATATATATATATATATATATATATATATATATATATAAATAAATAAATAAATAAATTGTAGTGCTCATTCTCAGATCAGAACGTCCTATCATATTTGTATGATTTATATATACACTGGTAAAGAGCAACTGTGTATAATAATTAAATATAAACGACGTACGAAAGTCGAGGAGCGTGCAAAACCTGCGCAGGATAGCGTTTGCGCGAGCATACTTTGAGTAATCTATTATGAATATGTCGTGGTACGCTACAACGCGTCGCCACGCCAACAGTTACTCTGGCCCGTCGTTTGCGATGTTTCTCAAAAACATTTATTTTTTATTTAATGTGAAATTAACTAATATAATATATAATGGTAGTGCCATTAAAACTGTTCTATTAATTGCTCAATATATCTAAGTATCTAAGTAAGGGGACAATGTAAGGACAATGAAACAAGGGGCTCATTCACATCATCATTTGAAATTCCCTTTGAACGAGCAAAGCTCCTTTGCGTAGCGAGCGAAGCCTTCGAAAATGAAGAGATTGTATGTTCTAGATAGAGTAGATATTAATAAGGGTGTTTACATAAGGCGCTCATTGTCGCTGCGTACTATATGCATTTTTTTTTAATTCATTATTTTATAATTTTTTATTTGCTCAAAGAATATTTATTACATTGCTAAATTAAAGAGAAACTTAACTAATCAATATACACTGTGATTTATTTACACACATTCGAAATTCAAAATTTAATTTACTTAAAACAGTTATTTAAAAAGTAAAGAATTAAATTATCGCAATCTATCAAACTTAAAATATCAATTAAAAAGACTCCCCTTGTTGTATTTACATTAACAAAGTAAAAGACAATGATTAATTATTTTGCTATCACCGATTGTGATAAAATAATGGTATTTTAGACTTATTTATGTAGTTACATTATTATTAATATTATATATTTAATAAACACATATATTTTTATTATATCCGATGTAATAAAAATAAGTGTATTCGATTTCAGAACGTTATTCGTATGGCTTTAAAAATTAGCACATGAATTCCCGCGTAAAATTAGAAAATAAATGATGGTCACCAATTTCATATAAATGGGAATTTTTTGTCAATTTTATTTCACCTTATCAATAATAATAAAATTAAACAAAAAATAAAAATTGAGGGATCGGTTTATAGTAAAAACAAACGATTTGATCAACATTTCAAGAAGATTTTCATATAGTTGAACCATGTTTTATCAACCAAAGCCTAATGTGGTTTTAAAACAACATACATATCGGAAACATAAAACCGATTGTATTGCCCGAGTGCTATTTACAATTCAACTTGAAGACACTTTTCAAACATCGTGAGAAAACCTACATCTGTAGAAATAAATTCTAAGCCACGGACGTATACTCGTAAAGTATCCAATAAACCACAAAATAAATCAAAGTGGTCTGAAATTTTTTAAACCCAAAAGTAGTTACCCACCTTAATAATCAGAACTAAAAAAACAGGATCTAATAGATCACTGTTGAAATTTTCAGTATGACAAGATCATTAAGCATTTAACAGCCTTATTATGATGACTTCTTCTCCCTGCCCATGTCCCAATCTATTCGGGGTCGGCGCAGCATGTACTTTCTTTCCATTTTCCTCTATTATTCGTCATCTGATCGTTCTCATCCATCCTCACGCACTCCATCCGTGTTTTCTCAGGTTGTCCTCTTCCCCTCCCTCCCTCTACGCTCATGCTCATCACGTTTTTTGTAACGTGTGTCATTTCTCTGCATCTTACATGTTAAGCCTTATGATAACATTAATAGAAAAGTTAAGTATTCGTTAATTTAAATTCCTGTAAAGATGATGAGCGTCCACTATTGTCAACTGTTCTTTATCTAGTTCGGTCTTGAACTCACTCCACTTTTTGCCTTTGGCAATTTAAAAATTCCAATCTGAAGATAGTTTATAATTTGTTGCAAGTCTTTTTGAAGGGTGTGACCAATCCAATTATATTCATGACTATTATGTAACTCAATTGGGGTCTTGTTGCAACGTTTAGTACATATAGTCTCTGTAGGCCACAATGAATAACTCGTCAAAAGCACTGTCCCACGAAGACATGGACTTTTAGTGCGAGTATATATGTAGGCGGAAGAGCAAATGAACCTCCTGACGGTAAGTGGTCATCACCGCCCATAGATATTGGCACTGCATATTAACCATTAACATCGGCATTATGCCATCAACCTTGGGAACTTAGATTTTATGTATATGTTTGTTACAACACAATAATACTAAGTATTCTTGTTTGACGGAAGAGTATGATGATTGGGTAGTACCTACCTAGATATAAGAATTTATTTTTTTCAATTTTGAAAATAGAACGATCTGAATTTATTGGTTTCAGTTCATAGATGTAAGTTATTTTAATAAAAAACTATTTATGATATATATTTTTAATTATAAACAAAACACGATAACTTTTCATTTAATAAGCTAAGTATTTTAACCGTGTCAAAAGAAGCGTTAGTTTTCTCTGTGTGAAGTTAAGCTTACTTCATAGTAATAGACCAAGTCGAGTGTATAGAAGGAATTTCTGCAGCGCCTCGAGCTTAGAATCTTAAGCGACATTGTTTTTATGAAACATTAAGATAAAGTGCATCTTTTATACGATGTCGACAAAATTTTAGAGCAACGAAACTTCTGTAGTACAAAATTTGTTCTATACTAGTCGCTAGGGTGTATAAATTTTATAGTATTTTTTTTATATTCAGAATAAATTGGTATTAATTACCCAAATCGTAAAAATGTAATAAATAAATATGGATTAAATGAAATAAAATAAAGATAGTTTTTACAAGCCCGTCTGGATAGTTATTCCCCCCACTCATCACATATTCTAGTGCCAAACAGCATTGCATTACTGTTTAAGGATGAGTAATTCTTGGGCACAAGGGACATAACATCTAAGTTCCCAAGGTTGGTGGCAAATTGGATATGTAAGGAATAGTTAAAATTCTTACGGCACCAATGTTAATGAGCGGTGGTGACCAATTACGCTTATTTGCCAGTCCGCCTACAATATAATAATAATAAAAGAATATGCTGTGCCAATAGATGTTTTACACCAAAATGCTTTCAAGTTATGATTTGATCTGTGATTGCTTCATTAAAGATGTTTTTAATAATAGCATTTGAAAACGCTGAATTATTTCTAATATTATATAGTGTATTATAAAAATGAAATTCGTCTTGGTACTTTAAAATCTCTAATAACCATGGTCACTAATGAAACTATTAAACGAAAAGTTATTTTCATCATTACCATTTTATATTTAGTTGAATTTGAACCTTGGATTATGTGCAATAAAGTCAAAATTGCAACGAGCTCTTTTATAAAAAATGTCACAGTCCTGATGCGGCAAAGCGTTCATTACATAAAAACTTCACTACCGTCAGCAAAGGAAGTTAAAAATAACATTAATTTTTTTTAACTACCCCAAAGAAAATAATTAACATTTAAAGTGTCTTTTGCGCTGTAGTTTTGTGGAAGAATTAAAGAGAAATATTGTGAGGCGATGCTAATACTTATTTACTAAGCTAGACGTGATAAGAGTAGAAATTTCTTCAGTCATATAATTCAGATCTCTTGCAATGTTTGAGTACAATATGAATCGAGAGCATACAATTAGCAAAATACAGATTTTATTGACCTATAAATCCGCTTGAGAACCACGTATTATTTTAACAAAATAATTTTAACTCCTTATTTTTTCGTTTTACATTTACACACGAATAAAATATCATTAATTTAATATAAACAATTTTTTTTGGACATTTTCATTTTTTATGTTAGTTACATATTTGAATTATAATTGATATTATTAGCTTTGCAATCGATTTGCTTGCTGACGGTACATAAAATGCATTTCGGGAGAGCAATTTCGGTTAATCGCCGATTTCACGCCAGATGTTGATAGCATTTTTACCATCCCTATTACCACGATTGTTATCACGGAACTCGTAACAATAACAAATTATTTTCAGTATTTAATTTGTGATATAACAACAAGTAACAAATAATATTCTTTGATTTAATATAAATTTACTAAATATTTGTGAAAAAATTCAGCAATTACGAAAGCTGGTGATAGTGGTTTTGGGGGTTGGGGCTATATGTCATCAAATTATCTCACCCGATACACAATGCGGTAATATGGTCATTATGGTAATAATTCTACTACCAAACAGGAATTAGTAAACATTAATGCGGTATTTGGTATCAGTTCGTTCTGGACTAAAGGGTGAGTTAGCTAGTGTAATCATAGGCAAAGGTTATTTCTATTATATATGTTACAGTAAAAGATCGAACTAAGGTAAATCTTAAGATTTTCCAGTAAAACCTAAGATTGGTAGAACTCATGTCGGTAAATCTTAGGTTTTACTGAAAAATCTTAAGATTTACCTTAGTTCGAGCTTTTACAGTAACATATATATTGACAAAGAAAGTATTGATTTATTTCTTGTAGAGCTCGTCTACCTTATACTAATGATCACGAATGAGCTGGAGCCAAGATTCGACTTCTTGCTCGACTGCATTTTCAAAATATATCCGTCGATAACTATACAGCTATGATGAGTATCTTTGGGTGTAGGTGACCAATTATTTTTTTAATTATTTGAAATAAAGAAAATTTATATAAAGTGACTTTTTCATTGAAATAAAAATCTTAATCTGTAATATTTTTTTGTAAATCGATATTTTCGATAATTTTATTTGTAACTTTTTTGCTATCGGTATATGAAATCGAGTGCGTTCTAAACCGGCAATTACATTAGGACGGTCGTTTGGCGTCAGGTGGTAAAATCAACTACGTTTCATTGTCAAGACAGTTATAACGCTCCATCAGCTTTGAAGAGGAATCATTAACTTTTACAGCTGTAGCTAAGCACTAAAACTCAGTGGCTCTATTCTATACGAGCAAATAAAAATCACAAAATATACCGTATTATTGCCAGTTCAGAAAGTGTTGTATCAGAATAGGACTGTTGTGACACGCTGCCTTAAGCAATTCAGTATTTTACGATCGTATCGTATATTAGTAGTGTTATTAGTTTGACGACCTCCGTGGTCGAGTAGTGTGTACAGCGGTTTTCATGGGTACGCCACTCCGAGGTCCCGGGTTCGATTCCCGGCCGAGTCGATGTAGAAAAAAAAATCATTAATTTTCTATGTTGCCTTGGGTCTGGGTGTTTGTGGTACCGTCGTTACTTCTGATTTCCATAACACAAGTGCTTTAGCTACTTACATTGGGATCAGAGTAATGTATGTGATGTTGTCCAATATTTATTTATTTATTATTTATTTATTTATTAGTGGTTAGTGGTAACTGTCATTTTATTGTTCAGAAGTGCATGAAATTCTCGAATAAATTTTATTTTTATTCTATTATTTGCATTTGCGATTGTCTTTTTCATAAACATAATTGACTTTTTCTCCATGTGCCTTAGTATTAAACAAAAGAATGTTCGTTAACATTAATCAAATATTTCTTGGTACATTTTTTTTTAGCATTAGCAACTTGTAAATTTTCCCACTGCCTAAAGGCCTCCTCTCCCTTTGAGGAGAAGGTTTTGGAGCATATTCCACCACGATGCTCCAATGCGGGTTGGCGGAATACACATGTGGCAGAATTTTGTTGAAATTAGACACATGCAGGTTTCCTCAAGATGTTTTCCTTCACCGCCGAGCACGAGATGAATTATAAACAAATTAAGCACATGAAAATTCAGTGCCTGCCTGAGTTTGAACCCGAAATCGTCGGTTAAGATGCACGCGTTCTAACCACTGGGTCATGTCGGTCCTTGGTACATTCTTGTAAATAAAGAAAAATCTCGAGTACCATTGGTGACAAATGATGTATAAGGTTTATAGTCTACATTTATTGCAATAACATCATCAGATTGCACAGTTTAATTTTATGCAATGATTTAGCTGTATCAGATATTGTGAGCCAAGCGATAATGGTGTCAGTAATAATAAAATGTCATATAATTTTGCAACGGAACAATGAACTAATAGGATTTTATATGAGCTCAATGTTATAATAAAATCAAATATCGGAGAGCATAAATGAGTTATCAAGTCGTAGTTGAGTATCCGTAAATACAATTTAAAAAAAAACACTCGAGCCTCTAAACTACAAAACCTCAAACCCAAAAACTATTTTAGTAAAAAATGTATGTAGATTAATTGTAGTTGGTGATAGGGCTTTGTCCCGTCTCGTCTTTGTTTAGACCCGTCTATGTAGGTACCACCCACTCATCAGATATTCTACAGGCAAAGAGCAGTGTCCAGTATGGTATGTTTCGGTTTAAAGGTTGAGTGAACCAGTACTGTTCAGTCTAGTCCTGGCTGTTGTTATTGTTTTTACAGGCATAAGGGACATAACTAAGATGTTATAACCCTTATGTCACAAGGGACATAACATCTTAGTTCCCAAGGTCGGTGGCGCACTGGCGAAGTAAGAAATGCTTAATATTTCTTACAGCGCCATTCATAGGCCATCTATAGGTGGTGGTGACCACTAACCATCAGGTGGCCGATTTAGTCGTCACCGACCGATAACATAAAAACAAATCTAATAAGATTATCACATGTGGCAGATTTATCGCCAACACATGGCAGGTTTCCTCAAGATGTCCTCCACCACCAAGCCGATAATTATGGAAACACAATTTAAGTGCATATATGAAAATTTACTGTATTTACTTATATTTACTTACATCCCGTTTTAATACTACAAAAAAAATCAGACCTAAAACTGTTACTATATCGAAGTTGATTGAATTTGTATTTGAACATAAACAAACTCTTAAAGAATAAGGCCGAGAATAGAATCACATCAAAATTTATACAAAAATATTGGATTTAAAAAAGTACCTCTCATACTAAACTCATAACTAATGTTTTATTCCAACATCTATCATCGTTTTAAATTTAAAACGATTCGAATAAACAAGAACTACGAGTACATATCAATGTTTCGAACGCATGGAATTTAATACTGTTTTCTAAGCACTAGAGGAGTTCGCTTCAATATATTAGATCCATTTCCTCTCGATATTTGCTAGGGAATAGATAAAAGATTCGTTGTGAGATGAAAACATATGAGAGGGTTCGGTCAAGTAGGTTTTCTATGTAGGATTCAATTATTACTTTTTTTATATGATAGTGTTCCAAAGATAAAATCATAAGTCGTTAATATCACAACACTAATTGAAGTTTCCTCTCTGATTGTTGAAAGCATTTTAGAGTTTACTCCGCCCTGCCATTTTAAAACGAGTCATTGAATATTATTCATGATTCTCGATAAATACTCGATGTCATTTTAATTTTTGGTAATTAAAATGACATCCATTAGTAGGCTTTTAATTAGAATTTAGTAATTCAATCGTGAGGTCAGGTTTTTTTCCGAAAAAGTTCGCAAAGCTTGTCAGTGCATTGATGATGTCAAGGTTGGGTAATATTAAGTAAGTACCAACAGTAAGTTGCTACCTTCCGTAGAAAAAGAAAAAGAAATGGATGTCACTGAAAACCAGTTTTGGAGCGAAAACTCCTATCATAACTGAGGGACATTCCTTTTCGGGGACATTGCACCATTATATAACCACCAGATAGATAAGCATTTTATTTTCATTACCTAATGTTTTTTTTTTATTTTTCATATTTTACTATAGTTTTTTATTATCTTTCTTTTCATCATTTTAGGTATATTGTTTTTTTTTTAATGATTGTATGTTGTTTTTTTTTCTCTTTTAAGATTTGTTAAGATTACTTTAATTTTTTTTTCTTATGCTTTTTTGTCTATTTCTTTAATTTGTATACGTGTACATGTTCCCGAATAAAACTTATTCTATTCTATTATATTGTTATTGTCTAAAGGCGGTGCTGACTTGCAATTATGCAGCCAGGATGGCAAAAAAATTACCAGTTAGCTTATATATTATAAAAGTATATGTATCGCGTAGTATTGTTATATACTATATGACAGAATGGGTGGTTGGTCCGAGTGGATGTCCTCACCATCAGACATTATGTGTGGGCGTAATGTGGGTACGGGTAAATAATAATAGTTCCGTAATCACTCAAACGATTTACTTTCCAACACTATTAAACAAACTATTAATAAACACAATAATAACGACGAGTCGTAAGACAGTTTCTAGATGTGTTGTCTGTACGGCGGCTAGCACTGAAATGAAGTGTCGCCGACTCGCACCGGACCCATCTAGACTCCGTCGAAGCGTTATGTAAGACTGACAACGCTTGCGGCTCGTCAAATCAGCTTCCGTATTGTTAACATCTCCGACATATACAACAATAAATCCATCTCAATGTAGTTCCTCAGTTATTAAAATGAAAATATAGAGTATATTTTGTATCCAGTAATTATTTCATGCTAATGAAATATTTAATTGACAATTCAAAATGTACTTCACTAAACCAAAGTCTTTAGTAGAGCCGACAAGGCTTTGTATATATCTAAAACTAGCGACCCGCCCCGGCTTCGCACTGGTGCAATGCTGATACTAAATATACTACAGAATGTCTTACAACGTTCGCAGTTTTTCAGTCATTAGAATATACAAACCGCTATGTCCCTGCGTTTTAAATCTGTAATATTATCGAAAATATTCATTTAAATTACATGCTATAAAGGACCATAATGTATGTATATTAAATGCACAATGTATTTAAGGTACTTAATTGGATAAGGATTAATGTTGTATTGCTTATAATCGCTTCGAAAATAAGCCATTATTTCTCTTAAAAAATATGTGTCATAATGGATATTCATATACCATCGCAGACTTTTTTGAAGATCTTTTTAACGTGTAAAATACTGTAGTACATTATTTTGATCTATCTCGTAGGGTTCAGCCAGCGTTTGCATTGTAAGCGCAAAAAATGTGTTCCTTTACGACATTACTTCAGAAACCTCTAAAATTATCATTGCTTCTCTACTATATTGTACATGTATTATACATATAAACCTTTCTCTTGAATCAATCTATCTATTAAATAAAAACCGCATCAAAATCCGTTGTGTAATTTTAAATCTAAGCATACATAGGGACAGGTAGCGGTAAGCGACTTGTATACTGTGTAATGATGATATGACTTATTATATACATATATCTAAAAGTTACGTAGACTTATCACGTTCTGAGAACTCAATTCGTCTTTACCAAGATAGGAGTACCTATACCTTTTTGTAGACAAAAACTTTGTCTCGGCAGGTCTAATATATAAAGTACTCAAACCACGTTTTACTGTTTGTTTTAATTAACAATTCAACGAACGCGATTTTCATGTTCCAATTATGAAATATACTTTAAAAAAAAAACATATATATTATAAATTATAATATATTTAATTTTTATAAGAAGTCTATGTTTTTTTGATAGTGTTTATAATTTATCAAATATCTTACCGTGGCCGCACGAACAAAGCTCATCACGATAAACCCCTTTGATGTGCGATAGCTCACCGACAATGGAGCGAAGTGTTCTCAGCTTCGTACGTAGTACCGATGTCTTCGCGAAGATTTGGCTTCACATATAGTGAAACTATGAATAATCACGTAAGTTTGCGACCCAGGTGTAGTTACTACTTACTTGAATATTTTGCAATTACAATGTTTCTGAAATAAATAAAAACCTTCCGATTGTCTATGGGTGAGTTTTACCCTAGGTCAATGTTACATATTTACGTACATACGTGCTTATGTCTTGTTTGTCATTGATGTCCATATCAGTGTGTGTAATCTTAATAGAATATAGTGTAAGTTTAATACATATATTGTAAGTGTATCTATGAAATATGTTGATATCGCTCGATTAGTATAGTTTGGTTACTTTCATAGTATTATGTCTTACGGCATTTAGCTTTGGGGTAACGCTACATATATTGAAACAGTTTTCAACCTGATAAAAGAGCTTTTTGGTCCATTTATAATTTTGGAATTCAGGACTCTCTCCTGGATGTTTTTAATAAAGTGGGTATACTTACAGTTGCTTCACAGTAAGTTTATAACAATATTATGTATATAGGTATATACACAAAAATGTAGATATATTTAAAAGAAACGGTGGCATTTATTGTATAACGATGAGGAAAGGTAAAGTAATAACACCCATTTTCCGACTTCGCAAAGTTTATACATCCTTCTTAGACACGATATTCATTCCTCTATATAATAACATTCCACGTACAGTTTGACCTTGGTCTATTAAAAAAAAAACTCATGTCAAAATGACATTAACAAATAATGCATATTATTTAATACGGGATTATGTTAATGATAAAAAGCATGAACTTAGAATTTGTCTATATCTACGCAGGATATACGAATATGTAAATTTAATTGTACTTTATTGACATACTATGTAGTCGAAACGATGGCAAAGAATAAAGAATATTAAACGAAAATAATACTCCGTTCTCTATAGCGTAGCAGCGTACACTTGGAAGAAATCGTTCCGACAAAATTTATCAATATGATACACGTAGAGTATGAGTTATTTCTTTAATTTTTTTTGCGGCCATTTGTAGGTTTTTTGTTTGTGATATATGCCGTCATATGCCAATGTTTCAATCTTGAGAACTCAGATGTTACGTCCTTTGTGCCTGTGTCCTGAATACAGCTCTCTGGCGATAGAATATTTGATGAGTGGGTGGTACCTAGCCAGACGGGCTCGCAAAAAGCCCTACCACCAAATAATTACCGCACTTCCTTAGGTTTACTAATAGAAAATGCTTTTATCAATAAATACATATATAATTTTTTATGCATATATTATATTGAGCAATAAAAGAATACATTTATATTTGTATTTACGTAAATCATTTATATTAAGTAAAAGAATATAATTCCAGTCCATATAGGCTCTACATATATGTATTGTAGAGCGTTAAATATACAACAGAATAATATGTGAATTGATATCGTGTCAAAACGAAAACTTTTAATTTTATTTTGGTACCCAAGTCTATTATGAGAACAAGTTTGTAATAAGCCACTGCGAAGTGCTTAGCGAAGTACTTGCTTTGCTTTGCAAATATAACAATTGTATTACCATAATGTTACCGTAGCGTAAGTTTCGTGGACCAGGATCAGGAAGTTAATAGGATTTCTTTAGTAATTGTAGATTATAATATAAAGATTATTCTAAATTCAAATTACTTGTTATGTAACTAAAATATACATAAGAGTTAAAAACGCAGATAATTATTATTAGTTTTTAAACGAAAATCTATTAAAAAACACGACTGCCGTGACGGAAAACTAATAGAATTTGAAGAAATTTCCAGAAGTACATAACCAGTTTCATATGGAGAACTATAAGGATTCTAAATGGTTTTGGTAGAGTAAAGAAAAATAAACATCATGATGTCGTCCTGACTGATTTCGGTCACAGCGACTAAATTAAGAAAGAGCAGCCTTACAGGACTTTAGTGTTACAGGATTATGTTACAGTGCACACAAGTGTGCGCGTAACCATAAGCGCATTCTCTATTTTATACTCTCATCATCTGATGGAACTCCAAATCTGACATAATCGGACGTATGGCCAATGACTTAACGTGCTTTCAGGGGTACGGGAGTTTATACACTTCCAATTTATAAACTCAGGGATGTTTGTGAGACGATTTAATAGAAACACCCATAATTTTCTTATCAGCTCGATCAAGACATGACCTCGTCAGCTGCGGCCTTATATTTAGTCACTAGATCAAAGGTGCAAGTGATAGCAATTTAAATACATATCTAATTAATAATTTAAGATTACATTTATATCCTACATAAAACACGAGATCCGGGTAAGGACTGTCCACTGATTAAAACAGCGCAACCTAAAAAAAACTACGACATATTTTAGTATCGCTATTGAAATTTCTTGTCTCCTAAGTCCTGCGACATTTTGCGGTTACATGCAATCCAGCTTACTCAATTAAAATCGGGCACGTTACAGCACAAATCTTGAAATTGCGGTTATTAAAATATCGTAGCTTTGCCGAATAAGACGTATAAGCCCAATTGTCGCGTCGGTATACTGGTTAGCGTATGCAGATTAGGCTAGGAATGGCCGCCATTGCCAAATGCCCTAGATTTTTGTGACTATCTTGCCGAATTTTAAACATACATGCTTTAAGTAGAAAACATTACCATAAAAAAAATGCCGAGATTGCGCAGTGATTAGAAAGCGTGCATCTTAACCAGGCAGGCACCACTGAATTTTGATTTTATAATTCATCTCGTGTTCGGCGGTGAAGGAAAAAATCGTGAGGAAACCTGCATGTGTCTAATTTCAACGAAATTTTTCCATATGTGTATTCCACCAACCCGCACTGGAGCAGCGTGGTGGAATATGCTTCTCCTCAAAGGGAGAGGAGGCCTTTAGCCCAGCAGTGGGAAATTTACAGGCTGCTAATACTAATGCTCATCCGCCAAGCTATATGCGTCATGTGTATACACAAATCTCCATTAGACCAGTATAATATGATAAACTCAAAACCTTTTTTCAAAAAGAGAGGCAATTAATGTCTAACCTGTAAATTATTTAATAGAAGCTTCCTATTGTTTACCGTACCTTAAATGCACGTAACATACATATATAAAATATCCTTATAGGATTTTAACGAGGTAAGAAGGAAATTAAATTAAAACCATACAAAGACGTCTTCAACATTCACATCCGTACCAGGTCACTGTTATTAATATTAATGTGGGCGGATAATTATTATTTATGTACATTTGCGAATCAATATACATTCGAAAAAGCCGAAGCAAAAATATGATTCAAATATTCGTATGTTATGTCAAATTACTTTTTTGGTTCCATTTGCTGTTAAGACACTGTCTTGGCCCTAGGAGTAGTAGTGCTAAAAGCTTCATGATAAGTATAACCCTCGCCTTATTGCCTTCACTGGTGACAGAAAGGCTGATTCGCCCTGAGGATTGGAAGTGCGATTCAATATGGAAATGCTGATAGCATTCTTGCCACCATTCCACGCGATCAAGATTTATAAAGTAACAATTTTTAATTCATATTTGTCTATATTTAACATATATATTATAAGAAATATAAACCTAATAACTAGGTAAGACTTACTCCACCGATCTCAATAATCTTTCGAGAAATAGTATTTTAGGCAAGAACAAGCCGATATACTCTTAATTACCATCATCTTCTAAATCATCTTAAATTCTATGGTTAGTGTAGTGTATTGAAATTGGCTCATAGTTCTTACAGTTCCAATGTATTTAAGTAAATATGAAAACTTACCATCAGGAGACTTAAAGTGGCTTACCATTAGCTATTTTTGATTCTTAGAAGAAAAAACTTTATAAAAGAATCTTTTACTTAACGTGATGAAAATTTCGATTGTATTGACGAATCTTTCTTATTAAAACTTGGGCTTAGTGTTTGTATTATATGTACGTTGACCAAATCAGATTTAATTGTATCGAATTCATCAGAACTATATTGTGTATTCTAATACAATCACCATTGCAATTAAATACTAAAGCTTGCCATACACGTATCTATAATGGTTGCGCCATTATCGCGAATTTAAGTTCGTCATGTAACAATCATCAGTATAAATGAAGACTAGGATACATCATGACAAATTTAGCAAGAGTTATAGGATTACTACCGACAAGAACAGGCAAGAAACTCGTTTTCAATATTTAAAAATACAAAGTCATGTTAGTTAAATACAATTACATATGTATATAATACATCATACCTGGAAGTCATCACGCAATACTGGATAATTCTTTTAAAAAATTGTCTCTTTATCGCAAGCGAATTAAATGTGATCTTTGCCGTTTAGTCGTTTCCCTATTCTTCTAACAAAACGACCCTGTTGCGGTTGAGCTGAAGGTGGATTGTTCAATTTATATGTGATATTTTATACTCATAATATATCGCTTAATTATGTGAACGGTAATTTTTTAAATCTACTTTATAAAACTTTATATAGAACATGCAGTTTCGTGTATGGTTACCTTTAAATGGAATTTCAATACGTTCCTAATACGATATTGAATATTAATTTACACATCCTGTGACATGATTATTTGTTGTTTGAACGGTATTAGTTAATAAATTTTTTTCGTAATTTCGCAGGAACAGAGTTAGTGGAATTTAATTCCATAGTTACCAACTGCGTAGCAGAAATTATCTTCTCAAAAAGAGAGAAGGTGTTACCCAAGAGTGAGACGTTTAGAGGTGGTTACTTAACTTTACTTTTACTTAAAGTTTTAAATTTAAATTTTACAATTATTTGTTAAATTGGAATTAGAATGATATGCAAATGATAATATGAAATATTAATTCGTAACTACTTTATATTTCGAACAAATAAAATTATTTATGTCTAATGGAATCGAACGTAAATTCAATGTACTTATAACTAAAGATTATATTATCTGTGGAAGAAGGTTAAGTAGCGTTGGCGGGCTTTTAAAAATATTATTTATGTATAAAAATTGTATGTATTTTCTAACTGATCACAGAAGTAATTATAGTTCATGAATTGAAATAACGGTCAAGTGTGACTTGACTAAAATTCATTGAAGTAATTGAAACTATAGATATTATTGTTCTTACATTTGTAATTTAATTTTCACCTTCAACCAAGCCCAATTCAACAAAATTTTGTAACGTTGCTACCGCAAGACGAATGTCTTTGTTACAAAGTAAAAATAAATCACTCAATTTTGTAATGGTATTCAATCCATCTGTGATGTTCGATTCAATTGGATTTGGCTTAGAGTATTATTGCGTGTTTCCAATTCAACTAAGTGCTGTTCGTGTTTGAAATGGCTTTCAATTTAGTGTTCGTTTTTAAGCTCTTTATTATCGTTTTAAGTTTTTAAGTTGAGTTCACCTAATTTATGGACCTAGGAGGCAGTAGTAGGCTATCACAGAGTTTCTATATATTTGATTCAGCTCTCATGATCTCAGCTCGGTGGTGAAGATTCCTTGCTTAAACACTAAATTTTTCCTCTCACGGAGTCCTTTGCCCAGCATTTCTATCTCCCATACTTACTTGCTTTAACTGGTGAAATGAAATACATTTAAAGGCGGTCTTTATCGTCAGTATTGTAATATATCAATCTTATATTTGATTTCGAGCAACACGTGTCAAAGTCAAAGTGAAAAGTCTTTATTCAATATAGAAGTGTTTACACTTGCTTATTGATAGTCAAAAATCTACCACCGGTTCGAAATTTAACACCTCGGACCTGAGAAGAACCGGCGAAAGAAACTGATAAACATTTGCCTGTAATGTGATAATCTAAGATTCGATTTTGAGTTATTCATCTGCAGTCAAATCCATTGTTTTCTCTTACTGATGTGATGTTCCAAAAGTTGAGCACTGGAATAATTAGTGCCTTTTCCTAATATATGTAATGCTCGAATCTGAACTTTTAGAATACAGGCGAATTTCCGAGGTGAGAGATCGACCTATTTTTTTATAAGAGATAAGTTATAAACTTAACAAATAAATAATTGCATGTCTGGAATTGACCTGATGTCTGACCTGCGATTTACTTTAGATTATTATCTGTTCTGTTTATTAAATCATCTTGGCTCTCTGAACTTCGATTTACTTTATGGAATACATGTTTAACTTTTTAATTACTTTTTAATCCTCTATTTTCAGATTGTAGACTAAATTGAATCTCCAGTTCAGAGACTGGTGAGCAGATTGCATGGGATTTGTACGATTGCATTTCACGTATTCCGAAATGTATTGGTAAAGCTATCTTATAGCTTTATAATATCGGTGAATAGAATGGTTTCGGAAAAGCAAAAAATGAGGATAAATGTGACAATTTTGTTATATTATCATTTTTCAATTCAAGTGACTCCTTCCAAGGTTGATCTCGATTAGCCTGCGGAATATTTTTTTTTAATGTGTTTTGTTTTAAACACGTTGTAGTTCATAATCTCATCTAGATGTGTGCATAATAATCTATGTTTCCGCCACTTAAATATAAAAAAGTATGAGTTCAATATTTTGGATTATTTGTTTGTAAACAAAATAATTATATACAGATAAATATTTTGAAAACAGTATCGTGTGGAATGGTGGCAAGAATGCTTAATATAATAAATACATACTCAAGGATATCTTTACAAAATTAAGCATCAATTAAGTTCAAATGTTTTTCTGCCTCATGTACCGGAAAAGTTAAATTAATTTGAACGTTAATTAAATGATAGATAGTTTTAGTTAGTAAATTTAATAATAGCGGTTACCTACGTAGTTCATTAAAATTTCACGCTTCTAGGTTTTAGCAACGTTGAGAACTATGTCTGAATAGTTGCTAGTCAAGCTCCTAAAATTTATACTTTAAATTGTCATATAAAATATAACTAGAAATATTTTGGCATTTTGATAGATTTTTTTTATTTGGTGGTAGGGCTTTGTCAGGATATTCTACCACCAGTCAGCTGTACTCAGTAATATTGTACAGACACAAAGGTCATATCATCTTAGTTTCCGGTTGATGGTGCAATATTTCTTACAGTGTCATTGGCATTGGTGTCGACTTAGTATCATGTGAGACATGTGTTCGTCCGTCATTTCATAAAAAATAGACTTTAATGACCACCACGGTTTATTGTATTTTTCACTAGTAGAAGAAATTTCTAAAATAATTTCATTTCAAAAATAAAAAAGTTTTATCAACTCGAAGAAAAATATTTCGTAAAGTAAAAACATTTTTCTTTGAACTCTTTATTTCTTACGAATCAGTTCGTTATCGTGCATTCTCTTTGGAATAAAATATGTCGGTTGAACTTCCGTTTGCGTTTTAAACGAAGGCTGCTGTGTTCCGATCTTTGGGGACATTCCAATTTTTAAGCTACTCTTGTCCCGCACACTGGGTTTTTTTTAACTATCCATTTTATTTGTAACAGTTATTTATATATTATGTTCATATTTATTAAGTAAAGTAGCTTAGAAATGTATTATATACATAGGCAGACAGATTGCGTCTAAATCGAATATATACTTATTTATTTTAAGTAATCAATACCACATAGTAAGAAATAAGAGAATCTATACAAATTAAGAGTAAATGGAGACAGGACTAATGATTCTTATAGTTAATATCTGGAATCGTTTCACTATTGTCACTTGTCCTATTTGGCATTAACGGGTTCCCTGCCCAACTGACGCAATCATGAATCGTATATGATACACGGGGCAGGGAAAGGCTTTAAGGGGTTTATTCGGTTGTTTTTAATGTATTCATTATCCAGAATACTGTCTATAAGGATTTTAATTGTCTCATAGTACTCTCTGCACATTTTTATTCGAATTGATAAGAATATACGATTTCGAAAATACGTTATAGTAAACACATAACGAAAATTGAGTCTCAGATACGAAAGTTTAATTCTGCTTCAGAGACTTGAATATATTGATAGATAAAACATGAACTTACATCTTGTGATTCAATTTATAGCAACAGCGTTTGAATTTAAATATATTCAAAAGTAAATAGCGCACGCAAATACATCTTATGATTTTTTTTTGTTGCATCTTTTCCTATTTCGTTTGTGTAATGGCTAGCTAGGCTTTAAATTTCGATATCTTTGTTACATGTCATTACTTTTGATTTCAGGACATTGTCAAAACTACGTGGAGATATAAATTTGATAGTGTAATACTCTTACTAGGGACAGCTATGCCCGATCGATCACCGGTCGTACCGATTGCCATTCTGTTGGATTATAAGAGTGATTAAATAGAGTATACTATAATATCTCCCGTACAACTACAAGTACTTCTTGAGATTAGTTACCGTTGCTTCTTTACTTGGTGGCAGGGCAGGCAAGCCCGTCTGGATAGGTACCACCCACTCATCAGATATTCAAATATTCTATATTTTGAAGGGTGAGTGAGCCATTGTAACTACAGGCACAAGGGACATAACATCTTAAATCCCAAGGATGGTGGCGAATTGGTGATGAAGGTATGATATGTATGGTTAATATTATTTATAGTTAATAATAAAAATAATAAAGTAACAACCTGTTCACGTCTCACTGCTGATCAACAGTATCATTTCCCTTTTGAGGAGAAGGTTTAGAGCGTACTGCACAATTTTACTTCATGTGGGTTGGTGAACACATGAGACAGATTCTCATCCGCCACATGCAAGATTCCTCACGAAGTTTTCCCTCACCGTGCATAACGAGATGAATTATAAACAAAAATTAAACACGTATAGTGACTACTCCGGGTTTAATCTGAGAATAATTTGTTAATATTAATGCCTTGTGGGCAATCACGGCTCTTCAATAAAATATAAAAATGTGTTATATTTATTTCTGAAGTATGAATTGAATATGCTTTTAACTTATTTGATAGTAAAAGCAAGGCATCAGTAATGCAGGATATCTTAAATTTCAAACTGTCAAAAGTGTGACTTGTTGACACTTAGCCTTAAATTAATGGTTTCTTTTGGATTAGCAAAAACCTTTATACTCATCGTGACAAGTTAACGACTTACAATAAACCTTACAAGGATTATACTAAATCAACGACCAAAAATTCACCCAATATTCACATACTATACGATGGTACAGTAATTAGAGAGATGTCTCTAATTACTACTACGCGCTTGATCGCGCAAATTGTTTTGCGCAATCAAACGCGTATGTGCAATAAAACGCCGAATGTTTTCATCTTATAACCTCTTTAGATGGTTTGTTATATTAAATGAATTATATGAAATAGTTTGTAGTTAGTCTATAATAATTGAATATTCAATTCTTTTTTTTGGATTTTTAAAGCGGTCATTTCTTTTTAAGTATTTGTATCATTGAATTTAAGTATTATTTTTAATAAAAGTATTTATAAATATATGAAAAAACTATTATATTTATTTATTTTAACAATAATCGACTCGTTTTTTTAGTTTAATAATTGACTTATTTGTATGGAGGACAGGCAAGTTAGAGATTTATTATTATATTATATATAATAAATAATAACTTAATTTTAATATGAATACCTAAATAATAAACTATAACGTAATTAAATAGCAACACCAAAAGAGCATTGTCATGTTTTTTTTCCAAATATCTATATCGTTAGTCGTGTAAAAAAAAATTAGCAAAGTATTTTTTAGGAAATAATAATGATTGTTAATCACCTGTACTGAGCTAAAATATCTTATTAAATACCCTACGTATTTTCTTGTTTGTTGCGTTTCACTCAACATATTAACATAATATACATGATTAATGGGTAGTAATTTAATCAATAGAATTATCATACTGTTGGGGTTGTCTGGAAGAGATGGCTAACTAGCCATAAGTCTGCCCGTTGAACAACGCATCAAATATTTGTTTTTATTGTTAGTATTATTTATATTTTAGTTTTATTTATTTTTGTTCAGTCGTAAGATTTCTGTATTTTATGTTAACATATGTATTTTGGAGCAATCAGCCCCAACCAAACAATTTCTTATTCAATCAATCAATACAATGAGATGTAAGATCTCGCCGTACGCGTACGTAACAGGTTTTATGAAACAACTTCAAATATTATGAAGTAACAAGCAACACTCTCGGTAAAGGTTGTCAGCTATATATTGAATGCAACATTCTCTTCTAAAACGCGTTACATCTTCTCAATTAAGTTCTATCTGTATAAGTGTAGTAGTTTTTTTATTCGATAGAAAACACAATATATGACTTTCACGTTTCAATGGTGATGCATCTCATTCCTGTAATCCTGTGCGTTAATTCCGAAGGAAGAGGCAGTCCAACGTCAAATGTATTCTTGAACTTCCTCTTGAGCGTAGAGACTCCGATGCATTTCATACATATTCATCTGCAGCGTCATCCAAGGACGCAAAAGAAGCGTGATGGACGAAGACAGCAGGGAGATGAAGTGGGAAGGGTGGAAGTACCGTAACGTCCGAGGGGAAAAGCAGCGCAGCGCCGTCAGCAATACCCGTATGGCCTCACTCTAAACATAGAATAAGGCTATACTAGTATTACTAGTGCGTAGCGTTATAGCAACGCTATAATTTCAACATATTAAGTGTCACACACGAAATGAAAGTGTTAAATAATTTTCATCGAAACACAGCAAATCGACTATCGTTAAAATATTGACTGATAGTCACTATGTCATGTAGAGAACACGATCGACGCTGAGATGCCTTGGATGCGGCGGCATTGCGTTGCGACGTCGCAATGCTCGCGGCGCACTCAATGCGTTGAAATCATATCATAAGTATCACACTAGCAGTACCCGTGTGACGTCACTCTAAATTAGTAGAAAAAGTATCAAAAGTGATGTTCAACAATTTTGCTCAACAGGTATTTGTTTAATATTGATGTTTCTTCTTAAATAGTAAGAAAGTAGAAATAATTCGAGTGATATTTCATAATAAGTTATGATTCAAGCAATCCCGATAAATCTACTTATTGGCAGCGGGTTTTCTATTCCATTAAATTCTATCTAATCTAGTCAGACTAAGGTATGATAATGATTATTACAAACGTTGAGCAAACGATCACCACTATTGTTACCATCGGAAAGTGGTCAGCGTTGCTCATAGCTATCATTATCTGCTAAATAAAAAGAATGCTCGCATCGTGTTTATTATAGTACTCAGGAAAATGTCAGGTGGAAGATCAATTCATGTCTTACAATTTTACGAGAAAAAGCATCGTGATGACGTTGGAAGTATGCCAAACTACCAGGCAGCGTGGATGATATATTGTAGTTATCACCTTCTTATAGTCCTCAAGAAACCTAACATATAAAAATGTACCTATTATCTAAAACCAATATATTTATTTACATAAAAATATTTACATTATATACAAATAAAAATTAAAAATAACCATACTATACAAATTATGACCTTGTGAAATGGTGGCAAGAATTAGTATTCTTGCCACCATATGAATCGCAATTCCGATTCTCTGGGCAAAAAATGAACCAGCCACCAGTGGAGGCATACTTCTACATTCATTTAGTACGCAAAAAAATAGCTACAAAACTATTTTTTATATTATACCGAGTGTGGAACTTAATACGTTGAAATTATAGCGTAGCGTATTTGAGCAACAGAACTATATTTTTGTTTGGTTTATTTTAGGAAAGCAGTCTACCTGTTAGTATCTTGGCAGACTGTAAGGTTTCCATTGCTGGCATAACTTTCAAGAAATTGGACAACATCACATACATTACTCTTATCCCAATGTAAGTAGCTAAAGCACTTGTGTTATGGAAAATCAGAAGTAACGACGGTACCACAAGCACCCAGACCCAAGACAACATAGAAAACTAATGAACACTTTCTACATCGACTCGGCTGGGAATCGGGGTGGCGTACCCATGAAAACCGGTATACACCCTACTCGACCACGGAGGTCTTCGTAAATTATAACTTATTACCAATCCTAGGAATTCAATTATAATGTAGTACATTGAACCTATAATCACACGGGTTCACTCATCCATTAAGACGGAAGAGTGCCAGTGGCGGGGTAAAAGAAAAAATAAAAGAAAAAAATATTTGGCCAAGTTAAATGTTGCGTGGCCCTCTAATGCATATTCGCTGCAAATATACGTTCCGTTGTACAAAGACTTATTTTAAATGATTATTTATATCGACTTTATTTTTTTACAATTCAAATGAATTTTTCTAACAGCGTCGAAGCGCCCGGTTTTATGCCCCACTTTGCTCAGTATGAATCACAAGCACATATCAAGCATACTCTGTATCTGATAACTGGGTATCAAAAATATTAAAACTTGAATAAGATTTTTTTAGTTTTAATTAAATATTAGGTTAACTACTACTAGTTATTCCAGAGAAAAATAATAAAGACAATGTGTTATCATCGTAAGCGTCGTAGCCTTGTAATAAAATAGCAGTTCAAACATGCTTTTGTTCAATTTAGTTCCAAGTTCCTGAACTCAATACAACGTTCGCCCCAATGGCTGCGCTATTCCAGAACGATATTAGAAAATGAGATTTGCTCTAAAGTAAATGATGGTTACAATAAAAGTTCCTTTGTTATAATTCAAACACTATTCGTTTTCATTCTTCGTAAATATATAAAACTCATATGTTCATTTTTTTATATTTCCATCTGTGACGTCATCATATTTTGACATCACATAAAAATGGAGAGACCGTTTTCTCTCTGTAGATACATATAATACCAGAATATTGGGCGTGACTACTGTTCCATAGCTCATTATTATTTTGACTAAAGTAAATAAATTTTAATGATATTATTAATTATTTTGAAAGTAAATTAATTCAAAAAATAATACTGTTACTTACAATTGTTATAAAAATAAATTCAATTATATATTTTTTTCATTACCATACATTGTAATGTAATTGTGTAAGACTCAATAAGAATTTTCCCATTAATAGATAACATTAATAGATATTAATAGAATTAACATTAATAGATACTCGTCATGGCGGGAAAATTGATTCTCGGGTATATTTTATTAACTACGTATCAAGTAAAATATTAAGTAAATTTTTTACAAAATTACATAAGTAAACCTAAAAAATATCGTTTTATTTCTGTTTTATTTTGTTATTTTCTAAGTTGTTATAACAGTAAAATAAATCCAAAACAAGAGAAAAAAAAAGAATATAAATGGTTTACTTGGAAATATCGTCTCATCATTTTTATATAAGACTGATAATAATTTGTTGTTGTGCAACATCTTTCCTATCGCTTTCCCGCAATTTCAGATTGGCTTCGTGAAAAGGACGACGTGTGTATATCAGGAAGCTCAATCTAATCGATTTAGTGCAAGCACAATAACCACAGATGTCTTAAAAACGATTAACTAGTCAATAAAATTAAAAAAAAAATCATTTTGACCTCCCCCCATATTTAATAAATACGACCTCCACGCCGATATTTAGCTGCGTACGCGTAGTACATGAGTGTGCTGTATTAAGCAGACGAACAAACTAAATATGAACTCAGTTACAGATTACGTTATATTGAATGGAGTGATTGATTATGAGCTTAGATATGAAGCTGTCCAGTGAAAGGATCTCATCTATCATAGTCTTATCGTATAACTCTAAATTCTAGATTAGATTTATGACCAGCAGATGTATTATTTAAGTTTCATTTTAATTCATAGAAAAAACGCAATTTTACGCAAAGCAATACATGATTAATTTTATTTATTATAAAGGTAGACAGATAGACAAATGATCCACATGATGTTAAGTGGTCGCCACCGTCCATAAAAAATGCTTAAATAAATATGAATCATTTCATTCCACGCCATTGCCTCATCAACCTTGTGAGCTAAGATATCACGACCCTTGTGCCTGTAGTTAAGCTGGCTCTTCAAGTCGGATCACAATAATAGTAGATATTGCTGTTCGGCGGTAGAATTAGTTTAATCTAATAGAATTCGTTTAATAGAATTTATGATGAGTCGTTGTTATTTACCCAGATGGGCTTGCATAACCCTACCACCAAGAAATATAAAGTATTGATATTTAGGTAGGTACGTTCTTCGTTCTTGGTTTCTTTCGTATTCACCAGCTCTTTGTCCTAAAAGAAGAATGAATGGAGATTAATTTGAGCGCCAATCACAAATAGTCATCGAGATCCTATACATTTTTTTTGTTACTCTAATTTTATTGTTCATCTTTCAAACGTTTATATTGTGACAAATCTTTAAATATTTATACATGGATTTAACGTTAGGCGAAAGAAAGAATTTCTCTCCTAAAAAACCGATCTCTATCGCATGTGATAGATTATAAATAAACGCATATGGAGCGCGCGGAACATCATACTGTAGCAATAAAAGCGAATTCAAAATCAACCGTTTTCTGATAAAATTACTTAAACTATATTTACCTAAATAGTTAGTTAAGCGACTCGTTTGGTTGAGGTTGACAAATGGAAAGTTGTATTCCATTATCTTGAAATTTTACTTACAAACAATTGTTTTAATATTTAAAACTACAAAAGGATTGTGGTTACATAACTCTTAAAAAGCGGAAGCTATTCAGAATGTAGATTCGGGAAGAATTATTGGCAACTCGATTTTAGTTTCCAAAATTTATAGTAATTCTCTATCAGATTTGGACACGAAAAACGTATTCGATCAGGGACAATTCTACTAACTTATAAAGCTTATGACATGTTTCTCATTCTATTCCGATTTAACTAAAAAAATCAACCTCAGCTTGAGCTAAAAATGAGGGTCAATTCTGCTTATTTATATGATATGATCTCTATACCACCTTCGGCCGAACCGCACCTGGATCGTTGGAAAAATTGAGCGGCAACGATTACGTTTGGATTCGATTACGATAAAGTGACAATTATTTCGTAGAATAGCACCCTGGGCGTTTTTTTTTTTATGGCATAGGTGGCAAACGAGCAGGAGGCTCACCTGATGGAAAGTGACTACCACCGCCCATGGACATCTGCAACACCGGGGGAGCTTGCAGGTGCGTTGCCGGCCTTTCAAGAAAGAGTACGCTCTTTTCTTAAAGGTTCGGAAAAACCGCCGGCGAAAGCTGGTTCCACAGAGTGGTTGTGCGAGGCAGAAAATGTCTTAAAAATCGCGCTGTTGTGGATTTTCGGACATCTAGGTGATGCGGGTGATATTTAATTTATTCGGTAATACTACCTAATCCATAGATTTGATTTAAAATTATATTTTTTACTATCGAAATTATAGTCTAAAAGTCAAAACTGCTTAAAATTTCGACCAGATTTTCAGAAACCAGTCAACTGTTGACATTTTGTCTGATGATTAATAGCACACTGGAAGATTAGCATACACCTAGTCAACACAAAGTGACATCTACAAATGATGTGTATGAAGATTTATGTTAGCTCTTCGATGATGAATATTCGTAAGTGTTTTTGAATATGAGCGAAACGAAAGCAGCTCCTCTTTCAAATGTCGAATATAACTTGTATGTGATTATACTTGCTATCCTTTTTTAACTGAATGCATTAAAGACAGTTGTAAACAATTGTCGTTCTTTTCTTTCAAATTTATTTAGAGGCAGTGTTATACTAAAATAAGTACCATTAAGTATTTTTACATGGATGTTAAGTAACAGTCCGTTAATGACCCACTACTGAAAGTTCACTTAAACCGAAGTTTTAGAGGGTTTTCGACCAAGCTATTTCGCTGCAGGTCGGGATTTCCTCGTGTTGTTTACCTTGATAATTGAACACGAAATGATTGCAAACAAAAATTAGGTCTAATAAACACTAGAGCATAAAAAATAGAGCATAGTTTACATAATTATATTATAATTTTTGTTTTTTTATTCTTCATCATCATCATACGTAGGGAATCTATTCAGAATCTTTTCACTTACTAAGGTCTGCTCCTCCGCTAACTTATCAGCGTCCAATACCTGAGTACAATCGAACCTACGAAATTTTTTAGTGAGAGTGAGATGACTAATGTCAGAATAGAGACAGTACTAAAAAAATTAATATTTTCTTTAATTCACGCCTATAATTTAACGCAGAGTTTCGCACCTTCGTGAGTGGACAGATCTATAGAAAGCAGCTGAGAAGAGGTGGCATGGTGATAGGCGAGCGTCATGTCGTCCGCCGATATGAGATAAGAGACGTTCTAGGTCAAAAACTGTTTCACATCAAAAAAATCTCTGTTTTGCATACAAATAAACGACTCCGTCAATTTTTTTTTTTTTTTTATGTCATTGGTTGGCGGACGAGCGTATGGGCCACCTGATGATAAGTGGTCACCACCGCCCATAGACAAAGGCGCTGTAAGAAATATTAACCATTCCTTACATCACCAATGCGCCACCAACCTTGGGCACTAAGATGTTATGTCCCTGTGATTACACTGGCTCACTCACCCTTCTAAACGGAACACAACAATACAGTGTACTGTTATTTGGCGGTAGAATATCTGATGAGTGGGTGGTACCTACCCAGACGGGCTTGCACAAAGCCCTACCACCAAGTAAATATATATATATCAATAAAGTAGCTTTCAGTATAACCGATAGAGCAGCTCTAAAACGCGTTGATCCAAAAGATTCATGGTCCGATTATTCAGTTTGGATAACGGTCTCCGTTAATCCACATAATGCATAGCCTGTTATTGATCTCAGATTTGCTTAAATTCGAACGGTTAGTGGTTGTATTCAATGGCAAATTTCAGCATAGAGCACAAGAAATAGTAATCAAATACAAGTCTCCTTATAGGATTTCGGCAATTCGGTACGATGCTGCTTGTTAGAGCAATCATCTGGGTAGGTGCCACCCAGATGATTGCTCTAAAAAATATATTTCACCAATAATCCGCAATATTTTATATTACTGTAGTCCGGTTTGAAGGATAATCGAATCGAAATCGAATCGAAGTGTAACAAGGGACATAACATCATACTTCTCGTGGTTGGTGGTGAGTTTGCAATTAAAAAAATGTTTATTGTTTTTAACTGTGCAAGTTTATATGGGCAATGGTGATCACTCAAAATCAGGTGATCCATTTTAAGTGCTGTCCTGTCGGCGTCCGACAGGACAGCACAGGAATTAAGATAAAGTTTGAAGCGAATTTACACCAATTTATCGTTCACCGATGCCGAGATGACCTTTTGGTTAGAACGCGTGCATCTTAACCGATGATTTCGGGTTCAAGCCCAGAGAGGCACCACTGAATTTTCATGTGTTTAATTTGTGTTTATAATTCATCTCGTGCTCGGCGGTGAAGGAAAACATCGTGAGGAAACCTGCATATGTCTACTTTCAACGAAATTCTGCTACATATGTATTCCACCAACCCACACTGGAGCAAAGTGGTGGAATATGCCCCAAACCTTCTCCTCAAAGGGAGAGGAGGCCTTGGCCCAGCAGTGGGAAATTTACACACTGCTAATGTATGTAATGTATCGTTCACCTTAGAATTATTCATACAAATATATTTTTTTATGTAATCCCTATATTTATTGAAAACAGTCCGGCTGTCAGATTATCTCGCATCAGTTAATCTACAAAATGCAGTTTGTACAATAAATTGGTTTATGGATTTGTGAAAGTTGCGAAGTGTGCCAAAAGTCGGTTGCAGTGGCCAAAATTAAACGTTATTGTGAATATTCTATCATAAAATTGAGTGCAATGTATTAATTGTCAACAGATAATAAAAGAAGAAAATAGAATGGATAAAAAGAAATATTAAAAAAATACATCAATTCATATAATAGGTTTTTATCTCTCTCCAAATATTAGTTTGCTATTTGCTTTTAAATTTATTTAAAAAAATAGAACAATGTTTTTAAATTTCATTCTACATTTAAAAATTATTTGGGCAGAATAGCTTAATACAGTCTTGACTTTTAATTTTAATGTATTAATTACGTTATAATTCAATTTTCTATTCTCGCAGGTTGACCCAGATGTCGCAGAATCGCTTATCACGCCACGATTTTCCATATCGTGAGAAGCGATCAATGTCAGTGCTTGATATAGCAAAATCGTGATGTGCCTGGAAATTATATTGCATCCCGGTATAGAATGAATTTCAATGTGTTATTGTTAGTAGAATATTATAAATGCTATTGAAATTTTAAGGGGGTGAAATAATGTCATCCCCATAAGCCGGATAGAACCAGAGAGTGGAATTTTTAAATTGACGTTTAATTTATTTTATTAATATACCAAGCTGGCAAAAGAGCTTGTGGTTGGTGATCACCACTGCTCATAGACATAGGTACTTGATGAAATATTAATAATTCCTAATATCACCATGCGCCACTAACCTTGGGAGTTAATTTGTTACATACGTCCCTTGTAACTGTAGTAACATTAGCTAGTACATCCTTCAATTTGGAATACAACAGCAATAAGTATTTGGCAGTGGATATATCAATTCAGAAGCCTCATAAGCTTAAAAGTAACGAAGTAGTCAACTTGATTAAACATTCAATATAAATAATTTACTAGTCGTAGTTGTATTCTGTAAGTAGAAACTCGGAACTCACTGCAGAACTCGAGCGTGAAATGCCAATATGTGATGTGTGTGACGATATTGACCATAATAATTATAAAAAAATAAAATACACGTATCAAAATGGCGTATCACTTTAGGTCGGTTATCATGTTGACATTTCACGAGCGAGTTACGATGTGAGTTCTTCCAGAATCGCACAGACTTAACTTAAAAAATAAGAAAAATGAACTGCAGCGTACAGAATTTTTGTTTAAATAAAACATTTGCTTCCAACTGAAGAACAGCATCCTTCAAGAGTATTTGCATAATCATTCAAGATCAGATGCAAGCGACTTAGTCGAGGAGAAAAATTGAAAATAAACCTTGTCTGAAAAGAAAATCTCCGCCATTTGTTAACTCCCGTGGTCCTGAATGTAAAAAAAAACAGCTGTTTTTATTTACTTTGACCATTTCTATTTGCTTTTCTGTTATAATAAGAATATGAACTTTATTCTGTCAGCGTTATTTATTAAAATATCATTTTTAGAAAAATATAAAATTATATATATAGTAAAAAACAGGCGATTTTTATATTATGATAAAACTGGCGAAACCTATTCTTTACTTATTATAATACAATTATCAAAAAAACTAATAGTAAAAATAAATAAAAGTAAAATTTAAGTGGTCACCATCAACCTTTGCCATATAGAAAAAGTATAACCATTATCCGTTCTGTCAAGGCACAACCTTATATCCCTTGTCCCCAAAATAAAAACTCACCGGAGTAGTTGTAGTACAGGTGGCAAATGAGCAGGAGTCTTATCTGATGGAAAGTGGACATCTGCAACACCGGGGGGCTTGCAGGTGCATTACCGGCCTTTGTCATCGTACTTACTTCTTATGTAGTTTCTTATCGAATGCGTGACAAGTTACCGAACACTAAACATAATTATTAATATATTTAATCCACGATATTATAACTAAATAGTATTAGAATTTTCATTTATTTCGCACAACATTCATTACCTTTGTATACTAACATAATAAACTTTTCAATTTGTTTCGTTGAACATTTTCATATTTAATGGGACCGTTAAAAGAAGGCTAAGGCTAGCGGAGTTAATTTAATACCAGCGTTCTAGCTATAGTCCGAGAGCTAAAACAATAAAGAATTAAGATAAAAACGAAAATATATTTATAAAAAGAAAATCATTCAGTATGATGCTTGAATGAATTGTTGGTTAAATTGAGTTGTTTTCATTGACATTTTAAAGGAAAGTCAGTTGAAAACTGTTCTCTATAAAAGATTTAAAATAGTCAGGAACTATATCATTAGTTTCACAGCGTCTATAACAACCTTAATTAAAAACTATTTTAAATTGTAAAAAAAAAGTTGTTTGTTTTTTTTTATTTGTAATAAAAGACTCTTGAAGACAGATAACTAAAAGATCAGATTGTAAATGAGAGTATGTTACTTGTTCAAACCTGTTCTACCCACTGAATTTTCTTAACCTTAATTTGCGTTTATAATTTACCTCATGATTGCGTAAAGTAATAAAATAATCAAGAAATCTTCCTGTGTCCGATAAAGCCTGCCACATGTGCACCCACAAGGCACCAACCCGCTTCAAATCGGCGTTGTTGTAAATCTCTCAAAAATGTTGAGGCCTAACCCCAATAGTAGACTTTAATAGGTGACTTTTTACTATTGATTGTATAGTTTATTTAGCTTTAACTAGCATTGAACAGTGCTATGCAATTTTTTCTATACATAGTTTAGAATTATTCGACAATTGTTGTTGAAGGTACTTGTAACAAAAGCTTTCCGTCCAATTTGAGAAGAAAATAGGAACAAGGGTAAATTAGAAATGCTTGAAAGCGCGCGATATTAGGATTCAAAAACGAAAACCTAAAATGTGTAATGGCGCTACTTAAAATATAAAATATCGACCCGCTCCGGCTTCACGAGAGCAATTTATTGATAAAGAAAATGAAAAGGACGCTTCGCAAGAAAATATTTAGTAGGTATATCTATTTCGTTATATAACTATGTCATAAATGAGAAATATGTATAATGATGTTACTGATAAACATTGGTCTATATGTCTCCACGGTTTATAGATTCAAATTTGGATTATTTTGTAATGTAAGCCTACGAAAACAGTTTAACATAATATTTATCGATAAACATTATTATGTATTAAGAATATTTTATTACTTTTTTGTATGTGATTATAACTAATTCAGTTACAGTTTATTCATATTTTATCATTAATATAAATTAGAATATTTATTTGTTTATTTTTACAAATACATAGATTGATAAATTTCAAAAAGTTTATTTTTTATTTTTTTTTTATTTTACAGCACTCGATAGAATGAAAAACAAATCCAATATTAGTCTAGCACATACCGAGTTTATAAAGTGCAATAAAAATCAGACGACGACTCGTTTCAAGTCGAGTTTAACAAATGTCACATACATACGTACATAAAAATGTAGCACTATTTGTTTGGAATAAACGCATTGTCTCAGTCGCTGTATTAGAATATATTTTACTGCCTTACTGACTCGACTTCATCCGGGTTTAAGGTAAGGAAATAAATTATCGTGTATAATAAAACATTTTTATTTTCTTTGCCAAGAAAACCTCGTGCTGAAAACACGTGAATCTCAATCGAACATAACAGTTTCAAAGCCGGGTCAGTTGATTTCTCGTGTACTTATTTAGTTCGTATAACTAATAATGTTATGTGTATCCATCGCAGTAGAGAGAAACATTATTAAAAAGAGAAGAAGAGAAGGTTTCAGATCAGTAGTGGACATATACAGCTTGTTACTTTAAATATTGTAAGTGAAAAAAAAAATATGTGTGCCTTTCGCGACCTGACAGTTGTGATAACTTAAAAAAAACGTCTGTGTGACATACAGCTAGCACTGAGAGTGAGAGAGGAGGAGCCCTCTTACCGTTGTCGTTTGCGTAAGAGAAAGGGAATCCAGACAGACTCGCGCCGTAACGCGTTACGTAACGAAGCTTTTTACCCTCTCATAAGAAGTTATCACTTCAACAGAGATTTAGCAAAATTAAGTTTATAATATATTCTTTTATATTTTCTAACTATAAATTGATAAGAAAGATCCGAACTTTGTTTCCAACGAGTTGGTACTCTTGGTTCTTGTAAGTACATATGTGTGTATCAGAATTTCAATCAATATATGCGGACTCGGATGTTTATCTCCAGCGCCGAGCAGTAGACTACTGTAAACATACTTACATTTGTAACAGTATTCCTTATATATATAAAAGTATTATACTATAGTTCTATTATTTATTTATGAAACTGTAAACTTCAATCAAACGATATCTTCCTCGTGATCACAAGCATGTACTAATATTTAAATGTGTGTGTAGATATAAATATATAAGTCGCACACTGTTGTTTCTAACAAAAATCATCTTTAGCTTGAACGTAATTGAGAGTCAATTGTACTTATTTATATCAGATATATTTCGATCCAACTTCGATCGAACTGCATGCAACTGGAGTTGGGTTAGTAGAATAGGAAACAAATAAATGGCAACGATTTCGATTCGATTCAATTGCGATAAGGTGTCAATTTGTTAGAAGATTCGACGCCTAGTTTCATTAACGATTTCGTTTCGATTCAATTGCAAAAGAGACAATCTTTAATAGAATCGACGTCTAGTTTCACTTATCCGGATCAGACCCTGGGATTTTTGGTGATCAACAAAAAAATAATAATATTTATTTATTTATTTATTTATTTATTTATTTGGTAATCCAACAGTTTTTATACGTAAGTTGATATATTGACTATTATATAACATATAATTAAAACCAAAATAGGATTACACAGGTAACTTAAACATATTTATAACTAGAAGACGGTAGTAAAAGTAAAACTGTTTACGGGTGGGTGTCTGTGTGTGTATGCGTGCGTGCGCGAGCGCGCGCGTGTGTGTGTGTGTGTGTGTGTGTGTGTGTGTGTGTGTGTGTTATAATGAATTTTTATCTTTTTTAATTATAGCTTTTTTAAAAGCTAGTTTTGACATGCTGAACAGATCTATTTCTGAGTATTTTGAATTGTATGTGTGGACCATGCGATTAAGGACAGAGTTGTGTGCATAATTAGTGTTTAGCTCAGGCATGTGGAATAGTGCTGTGTGACGTGTGCGGCGATTAGGAACTCTAAAGTACAAAACGCTCAATAAATCGTTGCAATCTATATCTCCGGTTATTATTGCATGTAGCATATACATATCGTAATGTCGTCGTCTCGTTTCTAATGTTTCAATATTATATTGTTTACATATATCAACATAATCGTTAAATTCTTTAAAGTCCTTGAAGCAAAGAAATCTGATGAACTTTTTTTGTATTCTCTCCAGTTTTTCTTTGTAAGTTAAATAATTCGGAGACCATATGCTACAACCGTATTCTAGAATACAACGTACATAAGTAAAATATAAGATTTTTATGCATTCAATATTATTAATAGATTGACATATACGTTTAATATAGCCTAATTGCTTATATGCCTTATCAGTAATGAGTTCTATATGCTCTGCCATCAATAATTTAGAGTCTAATTGAATACCAAGGTCACGCACTGATTTAACTTCTTGTATCGGCTTGTTATCAATATTATAGTTATATTCAATATTTTTATACTTCCTAGAAAATGTTATTTTTACTGTTTTTTTAATATTAATCGTTATTTTATTTTTTTCGTAGTAATGTGAAAGATTATCAAGGTCACGTTGCAATTCAATGCAGTCAGATGTGCTACTTATTACTTTATAAATTTTTTTATCATCTGCGAATAGTAAAAAACGGGAGTGCTTAAAACAATTAAATATATCATACAAGTATACGTTATACAGTAACGGACCTAATAGTGATCCCTGTGGGACCCCTGAAGTTGCGTATATGAAGTCACTACGAGCACTACCTATAACAACTGCTTGCTGCCTTTTTGATATATAGGAACAAAACCACCTATGCAAGTCACCTTTGATTCCAAGTTCTTGAAGCTTTTGCATTAGTATATCATGGTCTACTCTGTCAAACGCCTTTTGAAAGTCGGTGTATATTACATCTACTTGCTCTCTATTGTCCATTGCCATGTAAACAAAATTAGTAAATAGTGATAAGTTTGTTACTGTTGATCGTTTTTCCATAAAGCCATGTTGTTGTACGGGTATTGAGTTATGGATAATAGGTACGATCGCCTTATAAACAACTCTTTCAAAGATTTTACTTATTGTATTTAATATGGAAATGGGTCTATAATTTTCTATTTTATTCCTTGGTCCTGATTTATGGATTGGTATGATTAGTGCTTCCTTCCATTTCGTTGGAAAAGCGCTAAATACGTTGACAGACTTATTATATATTATTGACAGTGACTCTGCTAATGCTTTAGCACATTTACTGTAAAATATGGCTGGGATTCTGTCACTTCCTGCTCCTTTTTTTATGTCCAGGTCTTTAAGTATTTTATAAACTAATTCTTTGTCAATGTTGAGGTTACAAATAATATCATTTGTATTAGGCTCTTGGATATGTGTGCTGTAAGCATTACTATTACGCTTGGCGAAAACACTTTCGAAGAACTCACAGAATCCCGTGCATATTTCTGTAGGATTATTGAATTGACGATCTCCTAAGGAAAGAGAGCTCGGATAGCTATTCTTACAGTTTCGTAAGTATTTTTGGTACCACCATAATCGTGTTGGATCCTTTTTAATTTTTTCCTGCATTTTTGTTTGAAATTGCTTATAATACTTATTTTGAACTTTTTTTTGTCTGAATCGTAATAGCGAAAATTCATCATAATCACGTGGATTTTTAGATGATTTCCAACGTGCATGAGCTTTAAGTTTGTCTCGAATTATATGTATTAGGGATTTGCTATACCAAATGGGGTAGTGGTTAAGATATTTGCCTGTGGTATTTGGTACATGTTCGTCTATTATTTTGTTAATAACGGTATAGAAGTTGTTAACTATGTCATCAATAGAATTACCGTTTAGAATAGATTGCCAGTCTAACTTAATGAGAGTATCATTAATAGCATTAAAATCCGCTTTTTGGAAATTCAATTTACTTAAAGGAGGTACATTAAGTTCTCTTAATAGAAAATCTGAGGCATCAATTTCGAGACTGGGGTGATATTTATCTTCAGCAACTAAGTTTTGATTCGACCTTTGAACATCTAGATAAGTATTTCCAAAAACTAATATAATAATAATAAATATTCTAGACAAATTTTTTTTTTACCAAATAGTTGGTTTTTCTTCAGTACAGGTCTGATTTGACTGCACTGATTTATTGCAAGGACGTGCTCTTCCGTCGCGGAATATTTGTCATATTCACGCGACGCTACCTGGGGATTCTGATTTACGTCTAAACTTATAAAGGAAATGTCGTTTGCATAGCTTACTTTAGTGCAAATAAAATTTAATGAGAAATAATAAAATGTACCATTTATGTGACTACGCAAACTTTCCGTTAAAATATTCATCAGTCCAGTTAGACTTGGCCTATTAAAAAAACTTTGATAAATTTTGCATATTACTCAATACGAGATTATATTAATTATATAAAATCGATACTAAATAAATAAATTTAATTATACTTTATTGACATACTCTGTAATTAAAAGTTTCTTGCCGGTTCTTCAAGGTAGAATCTACTTTCCCAATTGGTGGTAGCTTTATTTTTATTCAAAACTGTAACACGACGAATCAATAATGCTTTTATGAGCCTACTTGAATAAAGAAATTTTGATTTTGGAGTCGCAAATGTGCCACCTGATAGTAAGTGGTCACCAATGCCCGTAGATATTGTTATTGTTAGAAATATTAACCATACCTTTCTTTGCCAACCTTGGGACCAACTTTGGGAGCCAAGATATTCCATCATCATCATAATTTGCAATAATATTTTACTGCAGATCGTTAAAAGTATAAATAAAAGAAGTTAAACTTCTTTTAAGGCTCTTGCAACTTTTTAATCGCAATTTTATTAATTAAAATGAATTGCATAGCAATCGAATCTGAATAAACATTCTACTGAAATATGCCAACAATTACTTACTCTTATTTATTAATTAAATCATTTATAAGCATTAATTATAGCTTTTTTTACTTAGCAATATATATTTTGAAAAATGAATCATCTGCATTGGAATGGACTGACTTATAAATGCAGACATTAAATACATTTTGAATAAATGTATTTAGCTTAACAATAATTCGAGAGAACATAATGTGGACTACTTAAGTGTACTTGTAAATCGGCGTTCGCGATTGGGAAGCCATTAATTCTGAGAGCGATTAGTGACGTGGTCAATATATAAATCGGATTGCTGTGTTAAGGGAACGATCAACGTTTATTTAGGATTTTGTTTACGCTTAGAACGGTAGTGCGATTCAGTAAGAATTCATTTCGTACCTCACTCATGAAATCTCGACAACGAACTTTCGGTGATACGTCATTTTGATACGAGTACCCTACAAATTTTGTAATGTTCTAATCAATTCGTAAATTCCGACATTTCACACTCTTTTGCGGTTAGTTTCGAGATTGTTCTCGCAGAATACCTCTACAGCTTTGTCAATAATTATGAGAAGTGAGAAAGTATAAACAAAGTTTTAAAAATTATTTTAACTAACTCATAATAATATATATAAATAATTAAGTTAGCTCATTTCAAATTAATTTAACTAACTTTATCTTTATATGGCTGTTTTTATCGTCCGTCCGTCTGTAGTCTATGTCTGTCTAAGTGGAGTCCGATTTTGATTATTCTTGAGTCGATCTATGAATGATTTAATTTGAGCCCAGTAAGTGGCAATGAGATCGATAGATAGAGGATAAAATTCTTATTTAAACACAAATTTAGCACAAGGAAATCCAGTAGTGCTGACATGGATTTGAACCCGCAATCAACGATTCATGTACTCTAACGACTGTGTCATCTCGACTCGATAATCGAAATAGCTGGTACTACGATAAAACGAGACCCTCTTACCCAGGTATCCTCATACTTAAAAAACCCAAGCCCTTGAAATGTATCGTAGATAAAGTTTACAGAAAATAAAAAAAGTGTCTTAATTGTAGTGACTCTCTGATTTTTCATATAACCAGAACATTAAGTTTTAAAAGTTACTTAAAATGTATTTGCATATTATGAAAAAGGACATATTAAAAGAAGTAAAATGGTGTCATAATAAGAGCATTTCCTTGTTGAATTAAGTCAGCCTTCTACTAACGTCATAAGGACGCAACACGACATATGTGGTACAATTTCTTAATAGCACAATTTGTCAACATTCAATGAAATTGTTCATAATGATGTTGTCCTAACTGATTTGACCACGGCGGTTAACCTCAAGAGAGACCAAGCCAAATATAGCCAAATACGAAGGACATATTATAGGGCAAAAGAGTGTGCGCAAACATAGTTACAAGCTTGTAGTCACATAATCCGATGGGACAACAACTCCGACGCCACCGAAATCGAGGAGCAGGACCAATGAGTTTACGTTCTTTCCGAGTACGGGACTAGCAATAGATGTCGGAAAACCTGATCTGCGGCGATCTAGCAAATTAAATCAAATCAAAGTATACTTTATTCGAGTAGACTTTTACTAGCACTTTTGAATCGTCATTTAACAAACTATATTAAATTAAGCTACCACCGGTTCAGAATGCAGATTCTACCGAGAAGAATCGGCAAGAACCTCAGTAGTTACTCATATTCAACATTTAAAAATACAAAGTCATGTTAGTTAAATACAATTATATACCTTTTTAATACATCCTGGAAGTCAGCAAGCATTAGCTCCACGCTCTTTTATCATCTATATAATCTTGTATTGAATAATATGACTTCTTTACCAATGTATTTTTTACAAATGATTTGAATTTATAAACTGGCACTAGACCAACGAGGCAGTGAACTTTATAAGCTTCTATCTATCTTCATATATATATGTGTATCTTCTATCTTCTTTACTTATGAGTATATTAGTATAATGAGTTATTTTTTTCTATAACCAATATATATAAAAGTTCGCGCTAGAATACTTCGCGCGTTTCGGCAAGTTTCGCTTCGGAGTTTCGCCCGCTTTAAATTTACTATTGACGTGACGAGCGTGAACTTTATGTACTCGAATTTAAATATCATGCATGATACTCTAAAATTCAATTAAGTGCCTTACGAAGAAATTTTTAACCGATTATTGCGAGTAACACAGTTTGCTTATTCAAGATCAGTTTTAATTTTATTCTTACACATAATTTCACAAACAATAAAAAAATATTTAATAAGTTAATTATCAACTGGTAATGTGAATGATATTTAGAATAATTTTCAATTAGTTTAATAAAATATGTGAAAATATATAATATTCACAGGAAGTTTAAATCCCTAAGCTTTAGTGTAGAAGCAAACAAAATAAAACAGACGATATTTGTCACAAGGAGAAATAGAATTCAATTTTTTTTCGTCAAAAATAAAGGGAATTCGGTGTGCATTGCATCCATGTTTATTTAGTAAATGTGTACAAAACACCCACGTGCTTTGAAGACAAATGAGGACAAATTTTTTGGGTCCAGGTTGTGGCTATGGTATTTAATACGAAAATATTAGGGTCCCACATAAGTTATAAATGGGTTTCAATATAATGTAGGATAATACGTATTGTTAACGTTCAAAACCGGTCAATAATATTTATTTATGAAATAATTTACGTATCACGTACTACCTATCATTTTGCAGTGTACATCACAGATATTCAGATATATAGCTACCCATCCCGGTTTCAAACGGGTACGGTCCATGTACAATTTTTACATTGAAGAACAAATAAAAAAAAAACTTGTTTTTTCTGGCTGGAAATTTTCGAGTTTTCTCCTCAATAATAAGTATGTACTATACATTTACAATTTTCTGATGAATCATTAGATTATTGATTAAAAAAAGCCGAGTGGCCCAGTGGTGCATGCGTGCAGCGTGCATCTTAACCGATGATTTCGGGTTCAACCCCAGGCACGCACCACTGAATTTCATGTGCTTAATTTGTGTTTATAATTTATGTCGTGCTCGGCTGTAAAGGAATATATCGTGAGGAAACCTGCATGTGTCTAATTTCAACGAAATTCTGGCTCATGTGTATTCCACCAACCCGCATTGGAGCAGCGTGGTGGAATATGCTCCAAACCTTCTCCTCAAAAGGAGAGGAAGCCTTAGCCCAGCAGTGGGAAATTTACAGGCTGCTAATGTAAAAAAAAAAAATATCTGACTATATGACTTTAATGACTGGCTACATAAACATATTTCTATTCATTCTTTGATATTCATATTATTATATAAATATTAAACACCGCGTACGCCTGAGTTAAATAATATCCCTATTAATATCACTAAAGCGACGAGTATTTTTTTGTTTTTGCTTCGTACTTTCTTCGCGTAGCAACGAAGCAATGAGATCGACGTAGTTTTTTTGCTCGGGGATGGTTAATGGACCGGGAAGTGACAGGCTTTGTGTCGCGAGAAAAGACGCAGGTAAAAGCCATTTAAAAAATATATCATTTATAATTGTTGTGCAATATATAATTTTTATGTCCGCCTCTGTCTGAGAGGTTTATTTAATTGATACATGTTATGTTGCTAATACAAGTAGTTACACCGGCTCACTCATCTTTAGACAGGAACACAACAATACGCAATATTATTCTTTAGTGGTAGAACAGAATATGATGAGTGGGCGATACCTACCCAACAAGCACGCATAACGTACCATCAAGTCATGTACTGAAACGTAATTAATTTAGCCATGACGCTAAAACTGGAAAGATAGGACAAGTTGGATTTTTTTTATGATATAGCCAGGTGAACGTGCAAATGGGGTACCTGATGGTAAGTGGTCCCCACCGCTCATAGACAATAGCGCTGTAAGAAATATCAACCATTCCTTATGTCCAATGTGCCACCAATGGTGGGAACTAAAATGTTATGTCCCTTGTGATTGTAGTTACACTCACTCACCCTTCAAACCGGAACACAACAATACTGAGTACTGCTGTTTTGCAGTAGTATATCTGATGAGTAGGCGACCTACCCAGAGATGCTTGCAAAATGCCCTATCACCAAGTACTAGGAGAGATGTATTAAGAAATATAAATATTCTTAACATCGTCAATGTTTCAAGATAATCAAAAACATTACGTCTCTTGTGCGTGTAGTTACAACTACCCATTTAGAGTTCAGACTGAAACACCACTGAGTTCAGGCATCAATATTAAATGATGATTCTTAATTCAATAGAACATAAACATAATGTACTAGAATTAAATAAAAGCAAAAGACATGGTACAAAACGAGTTTTCACATTTACGAAAGTTCCAGTATGTGACGCTAACTTCCACAGAAACTTTGTACAAAAGTTAAATTTGTCAGCGAAAACACAACAAGAATTACATTAATTATAAGACATCGTTATAAACGAAATTTGTTTGTAATTTCTTTAACAACATATTTTAATCCTATTAATGTTTTAAGAAAGGAGACGTGCAAATGGGCTGCGGGTAACCAGAGATAAACGAGCCAACTTTATTATCGTAGTGTGGGTGACAGGTACGCTTGACTTGACGCCAAACGTCATACTACTTTACTAGTGTGCGTGTGCTTAGTGACGAACTGGTGGCTACTACTTTTAACGAAGCGTTCTCAGCTTTGATAGTCAATCTAGACATAAATAATCAAAGTGAAAAGGGTCGTAATTACTTGGTAATTACTTATTTTAGACATAATAATGAAAACTGTTGATTTTTATATCATTTAAATAAGCAGGCCACAATGATTGAATTCGTATTTTTTAAAAGGCAAACACGAAAATGTGTCTGCAAATGTAAAATAATATTTTTTTAGGCAGCATCTGAAGCAAAATATTAGAATTAAAAAAGATGTGTGGAGGGATACACATATTTTTTTGTAGACGCCTTTAATATCTTCTGTCCTAAATATGATCCATAATGATAAAATCTATATACCTCTCATTATATGTTTCATCAGACCTTAGGTATAAAAAAGTATAATATAAAGTATATAAAGTCTATGTGCTTCCTTGGGGTTCAAGCTTGCTTCATACGAAAAGTCATCAAATTCAGGTCAGTAATTTAAACGTTCATACACTCCACTCGGAGAGACATCCAAACATCCATGGGGTTTGAAGATACGCATAATAAAAAACCGGGGACAATTATTCCTCATGAGCGAGAACTGAATTCGCGATTGTGAATCTAGCACCTAATTATACGACCATAGCACCAAGGAATAAAATTAATTAACATTTTTTAAATTCAGTTTATTAACATTAATTTAAAATATCATATCGTATCGACATGAACTCAAAATGAATTCGATATTACACATAAAATTTTAAAGATATTTCTAGAGACATGTACCACGACGTTGTAATATGTTTTACGACGTCATAATACTAGATTTAGTACCGCCATAAGGCTTTTACGGTCATGATTCCATTAAATGTGATAGTTACTAATAACCATGTTACATAGATCTTTAAACACTACATATTATTATAAAACAAAGACCCCCGGCGCGTCTGTTTGTATTCCTGAACGCGGTAAACTCAAAAACTAAAAAACTATTTTTGATACGGTTTGCTGTGATTCATGATGAAGGTTTTAGAGTAAACTTCGTTATAGATTTTGTGTATCTTTGAAGTCAAGACGACTGGGTGCATTAATGACGTGCGCCTCGTATACCAATAGTAATTATATGAATATTAACATTTTATACAGACTATTATTCTACCCGTGTAAAGCTAGCCCAGCCCAGCCCAGCTAGGTAGCTAATTAATAGCTAAAACTAATATCAACCTGTAGAAAGATAAAGCCCCTTATGTTTTTGTATAAAGGTTAATAAAAATTTAATCAATATATATTTCATTACGTATGATTTTCCAAGAATCTTTGAATCGATATTTTGCAAGGTATAATCTAACCTAACCTACCCCACCCCAAAGAAGGAATGTATATTTGTGCTGAGACTTAGGAGCCAACGTTAGGTTTTGTGAGAATTATGTTCCGTGACCTTCTGCTGTGAGAAGGGAACTTAGCACTCAACGTTGTCGATACGAAGTGCGCTATGCAGAACACGTGCGGTCTATATGTCCATCGACGATATGTCGTTAGGGTCCGTTTCCACTGGAGCCATTATAATAATACGAAGTTTCATAAAATTATATAATACGATTCAATTTAAAAGAGTTACCGTGACCTTTCTTTTTACATGTACTCAAATAGGGTTGTATCAAATTTATAAAATTCACACGTTGCTTATATGCTCCATCTGTGACCTTACTACATCAGTATCGCTGTAAGGGCTCCCACACATAAACGCGAATTCGCAATGCATCGCAAATATCTGCGAGCTCGCACGAATGCACCGCAAGAATATCCGATCTGAGTCGCATTCCTGCGATATTACGTCACACTTCTTGACGCCACGTTAGGCCGCTCTGAGACAGCATAGGGGATAGATTCCACCGCCGGCGTAGTAGCTCTTCAAATTAAGATATGCTCATTTTAAAATAATCAAAATTTAACTTCTTCTATTCTCAAAGTATAGTATTTTCGTGTAAAATAGTTCCTATCAGCGTTCATATTCGTAATTTTCTTTCTTCTATATCTTTTAAACAATAACAACAGTGCAAGAACCTTGTTGCGATCCATGTCACTATTTCTACAAAACACGTCCAATACGGCTGACTAGCGTTAAAGATGTGGTCACCTGAACCAACCCTTTGCCGGACGAAATCGTATCGCAGCTATTCGTTTCGCAAGTTCCTGAGATGCGCCGTCGTATCTCATCGCATCGCGGTTTCGTTTGTTTAGCGCCCTAACTGTCTACATTATAATCTATTATCATTTGAAATAATTCCATATCACTGCCATCGATGCTAAATTATTCCATAATTAATAGAAATTACGGTGAGTTAATTTTCTAAATCCAAAGTAATTGTCCGATTTTTACAGATCATCGAATGACGTTATTAGAAATAGCTTCGTCTATCCGAGAGTAACTATCCGTTCTCCCGATGACGAATGGCTATTTCGATGGGAAATGTTAATCGTTCATAGTTTATTCAAAAGAAATTAAGGGCATAATAATATATTTGGGTACTTTTAGTTGAAACTAGAGATAGATACGTCATTGAAAACGGCCGATAGACTGTAATTCAAAATACAAGTGAATTTGAAAAAAGAATTACAAATAAATATCTTGAGTTAATTATTTACATACGTTTCATACACATATATAACTATATATATTTACTTTATACACGCAATGTTCGAGTGCACGCCATGTTGTAGATATGACCAGGTAAGTCAGACACACGTCAAGTTGTCTCGCTGGAGCTGTAAATGAAATGTGGTCGAGCACGCATCGAACATCTGCGGAATGCAAATTATCTATTTTACCGCAAATCAAAGCAACTGCCAGTTCATGTTAATGTTCATTTGAATAATTTCAATCTATCTAAATACCATTTTGCTAAGTTATCTTCATTTCATATACTGAAGATGTCCTATTAAGGGCTAAGGAAATAAGTATTTTTTGAGAATTTTGTTAAAGTATTGCAGCTTGTTTCACCACTCCATTCCAATGCGAGTTGGTGAATACGAGTTGGATAGAATTTAACTCTTCACATTTAGGTGAACACAAATTAAGCACACGAAAATTCAGTGGTACTTGCATTACCGTCTTTACCATAAGAGCGGGGTACCGTCTTTACCATAAGAATGAAGCCTGGAGGTGAAAGGCATTTCGCATTTTTTTTTTGTAACGTTATTTTCACATTAAGGCCCCCGTACGGTAAAAGAAGGGTCCCACATAGGTCATTCAAGACACATACATACATACAACAAAAATAATTTTGATATATCGAATATAATAAATAATAATATTTTTATATATATCGTTTCGTATTTACAAGTGAAGAAATCTGAGATAAAGCAAAGTAGGTCCTTGGTAAAAGAAGAATTGGAAAGAAGAAGAAGTGGAATTCCTCCACATGTCCTAGGGCCCAGGAATGGGCGATATTATACGTAACACTTGTTAAATTATTTTAAAAAGATTTGAAAAGTGCTTAAAACTCTGGTATTGTAACGACTTAGTAACATTTACAAAGAAATGTTAAAATAAAATGAAACTAAACTAAAAATACCGTCTTTTTAGCGATTAAAAAAACAAAATTGATGCATACTAGAAGTCGGATTTTTGATAGAATAAACTAGAAAATATAGTTTGTAAATATATAGTTTTTAAATCTATCTTGTTTTTTTTTATTTAAATTATTCCCGTAATGTTAGACGTTGTTAAATTCATTACAATTTTCATTCAAGTAGAAGTATTGTTTATATTTGATTTGGAACGAATTTTATTTACGATGATTTGAATACATAAATATCAATGACATTTTTTTGATTAGGCTTTTTTAAATTCTATTTTCATTTTATTTTCAATTGATGACGATTAGTAAATAAAAAAGTAAAATCAAAATTAATAATAAAACACGCAAATAAGTATGACATAAACTTTATTTCAATACAATATATATATATACATAAAACCATGAAGTCGCAACAATATTAAACGTTTGAATAAATAAAACAAAACGAAGGAACGACAACAAAGTGTATTAATAATTACAACAATATCAACATTAATATAAAACACGAAAGAATTAAAATTCGAACGACTAGATTTTAAGAGTGTTTCACACAAGTGAAACCGAAAAGTGGCGGCAGACGGCAGTGCTTTCATGTTAGTCGTAAAATAAATCTTTAAAACGTTAAACATTACTTCTAAACTGAGAAAGGAGGGGTACACACATTTAAAGGCAAAACATTACGTAACAAGAAGTCCAAAACACAATATTAAATACGATTTGATTATTTTATCTAGATATGACTACAAGATATGCTATAATAAGAAACTCGATAGTGAAAAGATTTCATAGCATACACTCTAAGAGTCGAAAATTTCTAAACTTTGAGCTTCAATATGGAAATCGAATATTCATATGATTCTATTAATGACAAAATTACTATTACATCTTGAACACACACCCAAAATTAGATTAATGTGACGTTGACGTGAGGCCTATCACACGATTAATTTGATTTCTCGTCGATTTAATTAGGAGTTTTGCGTTAAATTTAAACGCAGCGATTTTTCGTTTCGTGTGTTAAACCTTGATGCCAAGACTCGTGTTGATGGAATGTACTTTGCCCTTTAAATTTTGGGCATTGTCAATAGGGACTGAATTTAGAAGCTTGTTCTTCCAAATATATAGTTGCCAGCCGCATTAGGATCTTCGGTGGAGAAGTACTCCTTCCACAACTCCTGGAATTCTTCCCAGGAAACGCTCGCCTTACCCTGTGAAGTTAAATAAAATTGAGTTTTATTTGATATAGGAATAAAATATATGGATGGAAAAAAATTATAGAAACATCGCCAATACAATAATTTAATCGATGGTAAAAAGTATGACTCTTCTAAAGCTATCGAAGTGATAACTATAAACAAAGGCAAAAACAAACTCAGAAGAAAATTTTGTATAAGTCGTTGTTTTAAGTCCTCTTGTAGTATTCTTCTAAGAAACAGCCATTGTCAATGTTTGCGGAGTTGGCCAAGAGATCGATAAAACCGGGCTTCAGCATAACTGACTTATAATGTCAAAAAATGATTGAGTTTGATCAAATAAAAATTATTTACAGGTTTCGCTTGCTCACCTTGGCCATCTGACCGAAGGCCACCTTGCATTCTTGAGGATCGATGCCATAGGAGGAGCAAACGGTTGTGAATTCGTCACAATCGATGGTGCCATCGGCGCTGGCATCCTCGAGTTGGAACATGAACTGGCAGTACAACTGCTGCCATTTTAAAGCAGCTGAAGGATTTTGTGCATAATCATTCCACATTGACACCCATTCCTCAACTGATACCTGTGGCAAAAATATAAACATTGTAAATAAAAAATAAAATAACTCAAACAAATCAGCTTTTCAGCTTCATATTATATAATCTCTGTTTGTTTTGAGTCCATTTTTGGAAATTCACGTCAAGCCTTTTTCAGGATTTGAGAGTTTCAATATCAGGTTCTGCTTTTACAGAATAAATCTATTTTACAAAGTATGAAATCATGACCAACATTATCTCTAAAAACATTACGTATAATTGATGAGAACTTAAATTAGACAATATATAAATTTATATAACACATTTTTCTCAAATATTCAATAATGATTATGGCCACTAGCCGGACAGTATTATATATAAATATACTAAAACGTATGTATTATGTATTGCTACAGTAGCCGTCAATATGTTAAACTAATTATTTATTAATAGCATATACTTAATAAATCTGATTTGTATTTTTTTGCTGTCTCTACTCTTACTCTCACCCACACTAAGACATTTTGTAAGCACGAGCGTCACACACTCATACTAATAGTAGTACCGATAGTAGTTTAATATACAGGATGCCTTTGTGGTTGAATATATATATGTATGTATGTAAGATATTTTAAAAATAATTTTATATTGGTGCGTTAAGATCGAATTACATAAAAATAAGTATTCAAATTAAAGACAAACAACTCCAAGTCAACTCTTATCTGTTTGATATCGTGATTGAATCTTTGTGTACAAGAAGCAATATTGCAAACAAACACCAGAAAGGGTTAGCCTAAATATAGGGGTTTCATAAAAATGCTAATACTCAACCCGAAGGCGTGCATTAAAATGTCAGCTTTTATAAAAGGCTGAGTGTCCTTCATGACTGATATAGGAAAAACAAACAAAGGTCAACCTTTATACAGAATGTTGATTTAACAAATTTTTAGTTAAAATATATTAATAAAAAAATCTATTGTAAATGTTATGACTACTGGCGCGCGCCGTCGTCTTCTAATAAAGCTAAATTGTATTGTGTAAAGTAATAAACATCGTTATTATTACTTGAATATAATTACATTCTTATCGTGATTGATAAGATAGAATTGAGATTTAATTAATTCTTCTTTGAACAAATGTAGGTAATCACATTGTTAATCTCCTAAAAACCAATTGGATCTTGTGTAATCCTAACACTATATTTTTATATTATTAATTATATATATATATATATATAATCTAGTAAGATCTAAAAGTATAACGTTGCCTCAAGTGATATTCGCTAATGTAGCAGTGAAAACCCTGACGCAATAAAAACGCCTTGTAGGGTCATTGGGGCAACATAAAAACATTTGCTTACACCGTATAATATATTAGTCCGGGAAAGGCTCAACAATATAACTCTCTAGAGGACAATAGGCAATATAAACTGTGAATAAAAAATTATATAACAAAAAATAGATACGATCAACTTCATGGTTGGTATCTGTAAATGCCACGGAGTATAAATACCATAAAAAAAAATTATAAATGTATGGAATGGATTACATAAAAAAATTACCACCTGATTGTAAGATTGCATATACATTGTTACTGTAAGAAATATTAATCATCACCCATAAAACCAAAGCGCCACCAACCTTGGCAACTGACATGTTATATTTTGTGTCTGTAGTAACACTGGCTCACTCGCCCACCAAACTGGAACACGACAATACTAAGTATTGCTGTTTGTTTGTAGGATATAAGACACTGTGGTAGGTACTGAGACGGACTAGCAAAAAGCCTTACCACAAAGTAATTATGACGTTGTACTTTTCGTATGTAATTCATAAGGGGCTAATTTTTTTCAACTATTTATACAATTTAATTTGGATATAAAATAACTTATAAGCAGTTTCCGTAATTATAATCAAACTCGGATTGATTAATCTGATTATGTATTCAACGCTCATTCATTAACGATTATGTCATCAGTCATCACCAAAATAAAAATCATTATTGACATATAAACCTGACACTTGATTATTTGTTGTCAAATAATATGTGGCACACACACACACACACACACACACACGAATACTGGTTAAGAAGGAAATATAGTATGACCCGAAGAAAACTTTTCAAAGAAACTCAACGTATTATATTTTATCAAAATATTTTTGCTGTCATATAATTACAATTTAAACTTGAAACGGCCTAGAGGCAATCGTTTCATTCCTAAAGTATGATCTATAAAGTGTTTGATGATAGGTTTATTACTTAACTATTAAAATGTATTGAGTTGTTTCTGGGATCCTGTTTTACCATTACAAAACGATCAACGATTAATTTGGATTGAAGTCAAATCAATTTATTTAAATTTGATCAGGGTTTCAGATATTATAGAAAAATAACTTACAATTTTCATAAGTTACATGTCATAAACTTAGTAATCAGTCCTTGAACTTCGCGAATTATTTCATACAGGCACAAGAAGATACCTACGGGTTGATATCTCTGAGATGTGCCAGTCTACTCAGTAATTGTTGTAATGTCACTCGACTAATGAACTTGATCTGGGTGAGAGACATGACAAATACTTAATCCATTAAGGAAACGCTTCACTCTCTAAGTTAGAGGTAAGTATATTTTACTAATAAGCAAAAAATCTCTTAGGTAATGTACTGTTGTAATGCTGCGCTATTTTGTTGGAGGTCGTTGTTGCTTTTAGGTTAATACTATGTAACGATTGTTACTTTTAGATTTCTACTTTGTGGTAGGGCTTTGTGCAAGCCCGTCTGGGTAGGTACCACCCACTCATAAGATATTCTACCGCCAAACAGCAGTATTCAGTATTGCTGTGTTCCGGCTTGAAGGGCGAGTGAGCCAGTGTAACTACAGGCACAAGTGACATAACATCTTAGTTCCCGAGGTTGGTGGCGCATTGATGATGTAAGGAATGTTTAATATTTCTTACAGCGCCATTGTCTATGGCGGTGGTGACCACTTACCATTAGGTGACCTATTTGCTCGTCCGTCTACCGATATCATAAAAAAAAGATGAATATTTTTTTTTCCTCGAATACTTCGCAAATAATATTCACAATTTTTTTTGTGTTGTTGTGATAATTTTCATTTAATACTTTTGTTTTTGGTTTCGATAATTATATGTTTACATACCGTTGCTTTGTTTATTTTATTGTTCATTATTATATTAAGGAAACTCACTTGCACTTATAAAAGAAAGTTATACTTAAATATTATGCTCACCTTCTTTATATAGATTCATGAATACGTGTACAATAATAATAATAAATTTTATAATTAAATAAATTTATATATTTTTTTAATTAATTACTCTCTTCAATAAATATAATAATAAAACATTTTGTTGACTGTTATCTGTCGTAAATATATACTAAAATTATAAAGAGGTAAAATTAGATTTTTTTTTATATTTTCCTCCTATATTTATAAATATATTATTTTGTAAACGTAGATATGAGTTAATTTGTTTTAAATTTAAGAATCATATTTGTAAAGTAATAATAATCGGTTTATAAAGAACATAAAGATTAAAATTAAATGTAATAAAAGCACGGAAGAAAAATTATTGGAACATATACCGATTAAAAAATTAAACCTCCTTCCTTAGAAAAATTTTATAAGTCACGGGCGTTCATTTTTATCATATTATTGATTAGATTTAGTATTAAGTAATTTTCCATTATATACTATAATTATCTAAATTAAATTAAGTGACAAGCTATAATGACATAAAAATAGAACTGAGATGGCCCAATCGTTAAGAAGCCTGAATCTATAATGAATATTTTGAGTTCAAACGAACAAAGCTGAATTTTTATGTACTTTATTTGTATTAATATTGCGCCCTGCATACATCGTGAAGTAACCTACATGAAAATCTGCCACATATGTAACCGCATTGAAGCAACGTGGTGAAATATGCTCTAACGCTTTCCTCTAAAGAGTCTTTTCCGAAGTGGAGGCTTAATTCCAGTAACGTACAGACTATTACTTATAATGTAAATATCCATTTCCCCTTAATAGGTCTTAAATTTTAATTGCCGAATTAATCTTCAAAGGTATTGTATGACTTTTAAATCGATCTAATTACTTTAACTTTGTTCCGAGCTTGCCCTCTTCTCCTGAGAGTAATACGGTAGATCTGAGGAGACTGAGAGCGCTTTGAGCTTTAACACCTCTAATGGGCTTATATTAGCTCAATGTATATTGTTAACCATAATATATATTTAGTTCAATTATTGTTTTCAAATTATTCTTAGTGATTTATGTTATATTCTAACGATAGAAGTTTGACATTCGAATGACAACTTTGACATTTGAATTTAAGTTTCAGTCGAGATATTAAATTATAATCTTGTAATAATGATAAATTCGTGAAAAAATGGCATTCTTAATTTCGGCGAATTCGCTTTTTTATATAAAATAAGTAGGCGGACTGCCAAATGGGCCACACAATAGTAAGTGGTCACCACTGCCTATAGACATTGGTACTGTATGGAATATTAACCATTTCTAATATAACCAATGTACCATCGATTTTGGACAGTACAATGCTATGTCCCTCGTGCATACTTACACTGGCTCGCTCTACCAGAATACAACAATACTATTACTGTTTGGGGGTAGAATGTATGATTAGTACCTAACCAGATGGGTTTGCACAAAACCAAGTAAAGTTGCAGTGGGAAATTTGGAAGTAAATTAAAATTGATATAAGTAGTATAGTACTGCATTATTAACAAAAATATATATTAATCAAGAACTATTTTTAGTGCATAATATAGTAGAATAGGGCTTATATGCTAATAAGCAAATCCATCTAACAGATTGTTTTTTATAATCTTTCGATTGAAATAGAACTTGTAATGAAATATTTTATTTTGTTGTGATATTTCCGACAAAAAAGAATATATGTTACAAAATACGATAAAATGTATAACAGACTATATATGTATTTACAAAAAATAGCTAAAATTAAAAAAAAAATACATTTAAAACAAAAAGTTTATACATTGTATTTAAAATAAAGAATTATAAGAACAAATAAATTCTTAAAATTCGAATTATACGACAAATGATGTACCATGGAACATGAAAATTAAATTAAAAAAAAAAACATTAATTAGTGTCATTTTTGCATAAAAGCTAATAGTAAATCTTCTTATAAATTCTAAGCTTATACTTGCCTGTCCATCCTTATTGGAATCAGCTCTCTTCCTCAGTCCATCCCAGATCTTAATCATGATCTCGTGTGTCTCGGTATTCTTCGCATCTCCGGGCTTCCAGCCTCGAAGGCTGCATATTTTCTAAGAACGAAATTTTATAGGTTTCGTTAACAAGACAAATTAATCAAGATAATGTCTAATGTGTGATTATTATTTAATTTAACATAAAAGTCGACTGTCATACTAAAAGATAATACAAAATATTTTTGACCATTGAAGAACAAAATTTTAAATTGCAATTATAATTAAGACGTTATTGGTGCAAAGTTCAACACTTAATCAATCTGCATTCCACAATATGTACTTTGGTTGAGTTACAATAAGGAGATCATTATGGAACCCTGTCGTACGCAGCGAAGTAAGATTTAAGAGAAGGTTAAGCATTAGAATAATACTGTTATTTTAAAGATTTAATTTAACTATTTTAATTTGTACTGTTATAATATAATATCACGTCTGGATAGATTTTAAAATTGGAACCTGCATTAACAATATAATAATAATAACGAAATTACTGCACAATGTCAAATTAAATTCCTTATACTGTTTTTATGTTGAATTTTAAACTATTCGATCATAGCAAAGAACTAAAACTCTTTGATGCATTAAGCTAGAAAATAACTTCATCAGCTTTTAAAGAAGCGGCGATTCCGATCTGAGCTACTTTGAAACTAATTATCAAGAGAGAAGTTCAATTGGATAACTTTATCAGGAAAAATCCGGGAAAGACTATACAAATATATGAGTAAGACGAACGAACAAATCGCTTATATAATGACTAATGCCACCTTCGTCTCGCTGGGTTATGGATCATAGGGTAACGGGTACGAATCTCGGACCCATAAACATTATTATTTATTTTTTACAAGATATTGTTAGTGACATGCCGGTAATAAAAAGTAAACCATGTTACACTCCCAGGCTTTTAAAAGCACAAAATCGAGGATCTCGAGTCTTATGTTTATCTGGTGTTGGCGGAATATCACCCCATCGAACCAGGAGATTGAGGGAATGGGCGAAAATAAGGATGTACTTCTACTTTTTAGCCTGCGATCGTGAGATAACTGGTGACAGTTCCATATGACCGTTGGCAGAAATACGTCAGATGGTCGTTATAATATCATACTTTCTGTTTATTATTTAATTTTTTTTTAATTTACCTAATTTGGGCAGAAGTGATCAACTGATGTGCCTTGCGTTAGCAAGCTTACATAGAAAAAATATTGTAACAGGTTTTTACAGCTTTTCAAATTTGGAACTTTAGTATTAGATATAATTGGAGAAAGCCATAATTGAATTAAATCGTGTTAGTAAGAATTAATTGTTATTAACAAATAAACTTATTTTAATCATTGATAAATTAGTACACCAACCTCGATAGCTAGCTCGAAATCTTTCCTTTCAATGGTACCGCTTTGATTGACATCTGAAAAGAAAAGTTGCCTTTAATTTTTTTTTAATAGGTTTTTATTTAAATAATGTTATCTTTGTCTATCAAATGATCAATCAATGAAGACAGATAGAGATAAATCTTTGTTTAACTATCCCCTCGATACATAATGCTTATAAATATAGTCATGCGTGTGTTTAAAACTACGATGATATTAGGTCTGATATTTAAAAAAAAAACTTTAAAGATGTCATTTTTTTTGTTATTATATATGTACGGCATATGAAATTATTTGTCCAGACCTAGATCAATAGGTACATTGCAGCTGATATTACAAAAATTGTATTTCTAACTTCAAATTTTAGGTAAAGAATTTTGCGGAAGTTGTGCCAAGATCATAATCTAAATTTATTCAAGTTACTTACAAGCGGTTATGTATCGTTATTTTACAAGATAGATTATATCAAATTTATAGCTACCAATAACAGAATTCGAGAAGGCTCTATGCCGTCCAACCAAGCGTACCCTTGCGTGCTAACGTGTTACTACTTTCGTAAGTTGTAGGTATAAATAAGATGACACGCTCGATTTTCATACTATTTTTTTTTATGGCATTTGTTGGCGGACGAGCATATGGGCCACCTGATGGTAAGTGGTCACCACCGCCCATAGACAAAGGCGCTGTAAGAAATATTAACCATTCCTTACATCACCTATGCGCCACCAACCTTGGGAACTAAGATGTTATGTCCCTTGTGCCTGTGATTACACTTGCTCACTCACCCTTCTAACCGGAACACAACAATACAGAGTACTGTTATTTGGCGGTAGAATATCTGATGAGTGGGTGGTACCTACTCAGACGGGCTTGCACAAAGCCCTACCACCAAGTAAAATACTAGGACGATATATCAGAAGCCTAAGCATAATACCGAACTAATAACCAGCAATTAACTTACTAGTTACCCTTTTCCAGCTATTAAATAGCATGTGCTATATTAATAATAGATTAAAATTCGTCCTCGAATCGAATGACGACCTCCGTGGTCGAGTAGTGAGTACACCGGTTTTTAGGCGTACGCCACTCCGGATTCGATTCCCGGCCGAGTCGATGTAGAAAAAGTTCATTAGTTTTCTATGTTGTCTTGGGTCTGGGTGTATGTGGTACCGTTGTTACTTCTGATTTTCCATAACACAAGTGCTTTAGCTACTTACATTGGGATCAGAGTAACGTATGTGATCATGTTCAATATTTATTATTATTATATTATATATTATTCTTACCAAAGAATACATTGAAGACATAGAGCAGCTTCTTACGTCTAAACGCAGAGATAGACATATTTCTTTATCTGTAACAATAAAAACATACAATTAGTGAAATTGCATTTGTATAACGAAAAAAATATTACAATGGTAAAATATTTCGTTCTATCTTTGATCTTCTTTGAGATATTTGGTCGACGTTTGTCGTTCTTTGAAGGGAAACTGCGTATACTTTGAACACTTCGTTACATTGTCGCAAAGGAATGTCATGATTGCTTCAATTGTGAATTCTGTATATTGCTCTTACAATATTTTCTCATAAACATTATCTTTTCAGACATGTTGTACGTAAAAGGCTGTTATCGTCTACTTCAAGCCAAAGTCTTTGTATAATTGGGGTCTTTCTGTTCGTCAAGGTCTAGAGCGTACACTAATTAGTGCGAATACAAATTGTCTTTACGTGGTATACTATAGAGCAGAAAATAGGGTAATGCAATGTTCCTAATGTGCACTGGGAATGTGGGGTTCTCAAAAAAGAAACACAACTAACTACTAAAACATCATTTTAGCATTATTAGAATTAGCAGCATGTAAATTTTCCCACTGCTGGGCTGAATGCCTCCTGTCCCTTTGAGGAGAAGGTTTGGAGCATATCCCACCCCGCTGCTCCAATGCGGGTTGGCGGAACACACATGTGGCAGAATTTCGTTGAAATTAGACACACGCAGGTTTCCTCACGATGTTTTCCTTCACCGCCGAGCACGAGATGAATTATAAACACAAATCAAGCACATGAAAATTCAGTGGTTTGCCTGCCTGGGTTTGAACCCGAAATCATCGGTTAAGATGCACGCGTTCTAACCACTGGGCCATCTCGGCTCTTAACTAAAACATCATAACGCATCTATCATTGGTAAGGATTTACTAGGCAGAGGACAAAAACTAATTAAACTCTTATTAATACACAGTGAGTATATTTATATAAACTAAATGTTTGCGGTATTTAAATTGTGGGTAATCTTCGCAACTAATCTGATTGTAAATTGATGTAGATGATAAGCGTGAGGGTATCACGCTTAAAATTACTACTGAGTGAGTAAGGAACTGTGGCTTCAGTATTCCTTTATTGTGGAGTATTATATGGTGCTTAGGATGAAAATTATATTTATGTTCAATATATATATATATTGAACATAAATATATCTCTCTCAAGTAACAGCATGTAAATATCCCACTGCTGGACCAAGGCCTCCTCTTCCTTTTGAGGAGAAGGGTTGGAGTATTCTCCACCACTCTACTCTACATACGTATACAAATGTAGCAAAATTTTATTGAAATTGCATACATGCAGTTTTCCTCTCAATGTTTTCCTTCACAGTCGAGCCCGAGATGAATTATAAACACAAATTAAGGATATGAAAATTCAGTGGTGCTTGCCTAGGTTTGATCCAGGTTAAGATGTACGTGTTCTAATCACTGGGTCATCTCGGATCGATCATTGGGCCATCTCATCATACTATAAATGTACTCAGCTCGTAATATAAAAGCAAATAACTTTACTCCTAACAAAGTTAAAGAATTTAAATAACCAGTACAGGAACCTAATTTAGTTAATAAACTTAATATATTCCAAGCTATGCTATATAGCAAAATATGACTATATGACAAAATCTATTAATCTCTACCAAATTTAACATGTAACAAAACAATGAATAAATAAATAAATATTGAATGGAAAAAAAATTTAATGCATGTTCAAAAACAACACAAAACAAAATGAGATTTCCTTAAGCATACCGATAAGAAGAAATGGTACTGAGATGCCTTTTTCTTAATTAAAATTTTTCCAATATAATGCCAGTATTAGTCTGGAAAATCGTGACTAGAAAAATTTTCCCAGAGAGGCCCGATGGAAAATTGCAAAATAATTAAACCCACAGATTTTATTGTGTTCACGACACATTTTTATAATGAGGATTATGGTAATATCAAAACGATAAAGTAGCTACTTTAATATTATTAAAACGAATTAATTTTATATTCATTAAAATACCAGAACCACTATATATTTGAAAGAGGATAGTTTGATTTAACATAGTCCTAATAAAAAGTAAACCAATAAAGGGTTATTAAGGGATAAAGAGATAATAGTAAGGCATGATACTACCAAAATATTAATACTATTCATATGAGCAATACTTAAATAGTCACTCGTTGGTCTAGTGTCTAAATATAAGACCGCAGAATCCTCGGTCAGAACCCCAGGTCGGACAAATACAAAGTTATTGGATTTTCCTGTCGAAAAATTGACAGTTATAGCTCGGAGCCTTGAGAATTATGTACACTCCGTGCCTCGACAAGCAAGTAAAGCCGTTCGTCCTATCCCTTAATTCACTCCTTTCGTGTTGAATATGTCATATTAACATTATATTTTTAAAATTACTGTTGGAGGTTCTGGATTACGTTCTCAAAATGGCGACCCGTAATAGAGATGACTCGATTTTAGAAAATTTGACTAAATGTAACCCATACCAACTGAAGAACCCAAAACCCCAATAATAATACCAAGGAAGATTATTCAATAAAGACAAACTCCGAGCCAATGAAGAATCATAGTACAGTTCAACCCAATTGTAATTTGAAATAAAAAAAATTAGGTCATGTCTTTGTGGCAATAAAACATGCAACCACAATAAAATAACATAAATTAAATCACAAATATCATATAATAGCGATAAGAAACGGCATGTCTATGGCGAAACTATAAAAACATTAAAAAAACATTACTTTTAAAAATGATTCAAGCTTCGACAAATATCCCTGAAGTTGAACAGAAGAGTATGGTGAAGCATTTGTTTAAAATTCTAATAAGGTTCCATCGCAATGTCTAAATAATTTATAGAATTAGTTACATTTCTGATTTAAATCTAATTTGGAACGTAACTGCATAAAGTAATTAGTAAATAATGTTATTAGAGTAACATTTGATAAGTTGCAATAATTAGTACGTCAACCGCAACTCTCGAGGGCGGCAAAATCTAATTAAAATATAATTGGGAATAATTAACGTTGGTGTGATAAAAACACGTAATAAATCGGTTTCTTTGGTATATCTATACTAGTCAAAAATAATTAAGAATAATTTATCCCGTTTCTGTAACTACATTGATAGAAAACGACTAGTTATCAAACTTTTATAGTATTTATTTTTTTCATCAATAAATAATTAATAATAACTAGAGGCCCATGTTCAAAACACGTGAATATTGATCTAAGATTACAGATTTAAATGCGTCTATCATTGAATTTTTGTGCGCTTAATTTGTGTGATAATAATTTATCTCGTGCTCGGTGGCGATGGAAAACATCGTGAGGCATGTGGATTAAAATCTACTACGTGTGTATTCACCGTCCAATCAGAGAAGCTGGGTGAAATAATTTCACTGGAATCCACGTTCTCGCGGCGAAGAGGTTATTTCCCAGCACTGGGATATCTCTCCTCATGAAACAAAAGACAGATGAAGCGCGCGAAACATTATAATGAAGCAAGAAAATCGAATATAAAATCAAATTTAATGAAACCAAAATTCTGGTAGTGCGACACGACGTTTTTTTTTAATTGATACCTTAAAAGTTCTGTCATCTTAATTATTGAGAAAAACAACTCGTTTCGCACCAAAGGGAATTTCTATTAGCTTTTGCTTCACAATAATATTGTATGTATTTAATAATCTCATCATAATGTGATTAGTTTTGTTAGCATTAGCTTTAGCAGCCTGTAAATTTCCCACTGCTGGGCTAAAGGCCTCCTCTCCCTTGAGGAAAAGGTTTGGAGCATATTCCACCACGCTGCTCCAATGCGAGTTGGTGAAATACACATGTGGCAGAATTTCGTTGAAATTAGACACTTCCAGGTTTCCTCACGATGTTTTCCTTCACCGCCGAGCACGAGATGAATTATAAACACAAATTAAGCACATGAAAATTCAGTGGTGCCTGCCTGGGTTTGAACCCGAAATAATCGGTTAAGATGAACGCGTTCTAACCACTGGGCCATCTCGGCTCATACATACATTTTGTTAGAATTCAGAAAAAAATATCTCTATTTTATAGTATCATAAACAGTATCCCAAAGTAATACAATAGGGTTGGTATATACTTAGTTTTCAAAAGAGCCCGATCAAGGATGATAAATTCCAATTATATGAAATACAAGCGAAAATAGGTATCAGATAGCGGGACTTTAATTAAATTTGATAACCATCCATTCATAGAACTTAATTCTTTACAAAATACGCTGAGAAATTTATAAGGCCAGGATAAAATTTACTGATAAAGGTTTCCCATTAATAAAACAATGAAAATTCTTATTACATGGAAAATTTATAACTTTATTAGGCTACTGACATTGAGCCCGTTTTTGTGCGTTCTTTCAAATATTTCGTATTAAACATAATATTTACTTATTAAAGTCTCAAGGTTTCAATTAAAGAAGTTGGAAACATTCTTCTCTTCTTCATTGACATATGACCAATATTGTATAGTCAAATCAATATATACTGATAATATATTCTTATTAATTCAACTGGGTGGTAGGACTTTGTGCAAGTTGATATCACTTATATATTTCGTCATATATTCTACCATTAAGCAGCCATACAGCCATAGCCATTATAGTCAATACGCAGTGATGACCACCATCAAAGCCAGTCCACGTTCCAGTGCTATTAAAAAAAAATCATCATTTTATTTTTTAATTTATATACATACGTATTTTATAAAAATAAATTAATAATAATAAAACTGATAGAATAACGAATATAAACAATTATAATTGAAGGCGTTAATTTATAAACATTTGACTCTTTTCGCTAACAAATGTTCGGTCCAAATGATTGATGTGTTTAATAAAACCCCCATTCAATTCCGGACACGCTGCTACAAGAGAGAACGTACTACGTGACCCAAATAAAATATCATTAAAACATTCTGGTACAAGTGCAATGTGATGCTATGCAAAACTATGTCCTAAGAACATAGTAAAATATATATCCGAGTATATAAATACCGTGTAAATGATAAAAGGACATATAGAATATTTTTTCCTTTCTCTTATAGTACTATTTAATGTTTTTACTAATTTAACAATAATAAGGTAATTTAACATATTTTTACAATACAGTAATGATACAGGATCAATGCCGTCATTAGTTATTGCCTCTAGTACTTTAACGAATCGTTTTTGGGCAATCGTATACGCATATATAATAAAATACCGGGAAATGTAATCAATTTACTATTTACAAAGTTTAAAAAGTTTATTAAGACTAAATTAATAAATTAATCTTATTATTCATTAAAAGAGTACTTTTTAGAAAAAACGCCTGGATTTAGGCTCGGGTTCCATCACAGGACACTAATTATTGTAAAAAACAGCATTGTAAATCTGTTTATTTTAAAAGAGCAACTATGCGAGTTTCTTGCCGTTTCTTCTCGCTGGAGACTGCTTTCCGAAAGGTTAGTAGTATTTTAATATCGACGATACAAAAACGCTTCATTGTGAATTATTCTTGAATAAAATTGATTTGATTTGATATACCAGCAGCTTGTTTTAAGTAACGAGTAAAGTCTATACTAAAGTCACATTCAAACGACTCCACCAACTTACAAAACATTTTTATAAAGACGCTTCTAAATTACGTGTCGCAGAAGGCTTACATTATAGTATACTTATATTAAGACGTACTTTATAATGTAAGCAGTTTTTATTTATAATAGATAATATTAATCTTTGGCTTTTTAATAATTATAATTAAGTTTGTAATATTATTTGATCTAATATTTGTTGGTAAATTAATAAAGACAACTAAAAAATATATATAATTATTTATATTATAATTTTAGCGATGAGAAGGTTTTGTATAAGCTCGTCTAGTTGGACTTACTAGCTTTCCTACTACACCATAATACTTCGTATTGTTGTGTTTTCGTTAGAAACATTAGTGTGTGAATAAGGCACAAGGGACAAGATTATTCGATCTCATGGTTGGTTAGGTTAGTATTGACGGTGTGAGAACTGATTTTTGTTCTTAGTGTCAGTATCTATTGGCTTATCTGTCTTCCAAATATAATTTAAAAAAGGTATTTTTTTAATAATTTGATAAAGATCAGAAATACTATTCTGAAATTCATTACCAGTTCAACGCAGGATAAGAAGCCTTCGAAAAGGTACATTCCGACCCTATATATCTAATAGTATAGTATATAATGTATAATGTTAACTGAGAAAGAATTATATGTAAATGTAATCCCAAGAGGAAGTAAGGGGTTGAATGTACCAGATAAGGTGACACCTTCTCTGAGATACCGATTTGGCAGGTATGTTTTCTATACAAAGACACACACTAAAAACAACGCTTTGGAGTAAAACATAAAGTAAAGTCAGAAACTTTATTTCTGAAAATTGACTCCATTAAGACATATATATGTTTAATTAGATCATGGTTAAAATCTTCGAAAAATTAATAGTACGTAATATGTATAAAAAAGTGCGTGTTTCCAAGTACGCGCGTGAGAAGTTCTACTGCTTCTGCGTTATTAAAAATATTTTTAGTTATATTAAAATAATATTAACTATCACGATAGATGTAATTTCTTTTTTATCACTACTATAAGAGTCACTCACAAATTTGACCATTCTCGATTTAAATCTGTAATCATTTTGACATTATAAAATAAAATGAGGCGTTAAGTTGACTATTTCAAGCGACTTGACACTAAATTCTTCTACTTCGTCATATAGTTTTTAAGTTAACCTGTATTAATAGACATCGTAAAAATTCTCTCTCATCAGTTTTTCATAGCGCGCCAAAAGAAGCATTCTTCAAAAATTTGACTCAAAAAAATATGCCTGAATGACATTTTATAATATTAAATAATTTATCATCTTCATTATTTTAGAATTACTTTAGAAACAGCCAGTTTATAGTTTCCAGCATTAGAATACCGATTTCAAACACAATTTATTATCAGAGAAACTAAGATCAAAAACTAATTTATAAACCGGCCAAATTTTGTCCATTCCATAGACAATATTATTTCGATAAAACATTACGAAGCTACTAACTCTTGAGCGTTAGTACGAAATTTATAGTCTGCGTCATTGTTTGCTTGTCGATTATGGGCTTAAGTTGATCCGAGGAGTGGTATCTAAAACCGAAAGCAATTTACTGGGGCTATTGCGATTATGAACACCTGACGCGGCCGGCTTTTAGGCTTTTAGGCGAAAATAAACTACCAGAACTAGCAATGTCCAAGCTTGATTGACTTTACTGAACAATATGACCAAAATTGTTTTGATAGATCAGATTATGCAGTCAACATAAAATTATCGTTTCAAAAGATCACTTTTTAATTTATAATAGGTGCTTGTAATTCGTAACATAAAATACACTATCTCTTTCATACATTTATAAAGTTATATATAATTTGTCTTTGCGCAATCCCATCTTATCATCGCGGGTTTTATCGATACGACGAAATATATATTAACAGAATAAATTATATTTAAGTAACAGCGCGTAAATTGTCAACTGCTGGACGAAAGCATGCTTTTCCTTTAAAGGCGATTGTAGTGAAATATACAATGCTGCTCAGATGCGTTACATATGTGGCAGAATTACAATGAAATTAGATAAATCTAGGAATCCTGGGTCAGCCTCTGGGTCGAACGATAAAGATATAGCCACTAAAGACAAGTTACAATAAAGTGATTACTATAAATACCTCCTTCATAAAAAACACATGTGGTTCAAGTTTTTTCGTGATTGGTCAGCTGATTTACTATGTGTATCAATCATTTTAACAACATCCCAAACATGACCCATATATACGACGATTTTATTGGAGTCCATGTATGGTTATAGCAGTGCCAAGTACAAAGTTATTCGGACATGTATTTTAAGCTAAAATTGCTTCGTATTTCTGTAATTAAGTCCGAAGTGTGAGTAAGAGAAGTTTTAAGTTAAGATAATGTTACCCAAGTCATATAACATATGGTACTTTGTTTGGAAGATGTTCATACTTATGTCTCTTGAAAAGTTTATATGTTGGTTTGTATATTTCTAATGTAACTATTCGTCCGAATTGCATCCTCAATTTGGGTTTGTTATATTTTATACAAATTTGATTGCTAAAAAATCTCAATCGTGACGTATATTTTTGAATACAAATTGTACATTTGACAATTCCATTCTTGACAGAATGTATATTATTCAATTTGTATGTATGTGTTTGTTATTAACAAATTGGAAGTCAAATATGTATATGGAAATCCAATTATTAATTTGTACAAACGAACTTGGTTCCTGGAGCGTGCGGATTCAAAAATTCGGGAGCATAAATACTTTTTCGTGCCCTTAATTTGTTTTAATAATTCATGTTATTCTCAGCGGTGTTAAACCTTGTCACAAAATGTTTTGAATGAATGTTAGGTACGTATCTGAGTGAAATTATCTTCCTCAACAAGAGAGTCCATATAAATATCCCAGGATAGACCCTATCCCTGTTTCCAACAATGTACAATTATGTATAATGGCCCACTAGAGTTTATACAATACCATTATTTGTTACGACTTTGTAATAAAAAAGGGTTAAAACTATAAATAACACCGGGTCACGGAATACAAATGAATTTAAGGATTTTGTAAAGTTTTGGGATATTGTTGGAAGGTATTCGTTTGGAAAATTCATCTGTAGTACGTGATAAATTGTTTTTATGCTATTATATGTATCCGTGATTTGTTTTTTTGGTTTTTAGTTAAACCAGATTTTTGATGACACTTTTTATTTTATTTGTTGGATAAACGCATATACGAGTTTCTCCCGTCTTCTTCGGCGGAATGAGTCAGCGGAAACACTCTCCTCACGCACCCGCTCCATGGCTTCCTTCTGCGAGATGACTTTTTCGTAGAAGGAGACCATCTTCGCCTTCATGTTCCGTACAGTGCCATGGCATGCATCACACTGACGTATAAATTCCGGTATGATGATTCGAGCCCTCCCACGTTGGGGAGGAGGTGGCCCAAGATATACCTAAAGCCACCATTGCATTGAATTGTGAGAGGAGCTGACAAAGCCTAGGCCAAGTTACTTTGAAAAAACTGCTAGTGAAACTTAACTATAAAGCTCAAGGCAGCCTTGATACCTTGTCACCAATATCCACTTTTTATACAATACCAGTTGTCGCCAGTGGCTTCGCTCGCGTCTTAAGTGTCGGTAGTTAGGTGCTTAGCATAAAAAGTAGCCTTCCTTGGAGTTCGAACTTGCTTCATAACAAATTTCATCAAATCATCACCAAATTTCATCGGTAAATTTGTTTGGCCATGAAACATCAACTGACAGATGGACATTCAGACAGAGATACTTTCGCATATAAAGTATTAGTATAGATTATCTTTTATTTAAACATTAAAAGAAAATCTACTAAGGCGATTTTTTTGAATATATGCGATATAAAATAATTCTGTATTATAAATTTGTTATTTTAAATCAAATAACAGACGTACAAAGTCAACTCGCATCAAAATGTCTTTATATTTAAATTCATTCGTAATAATGTCGTAGAAGCATTTGCTTATGAAGGGTAAGAATCTCTTCCATCCGTATTTTCCCAAGAGCCTCGCGAGACTTTATTTTCCTCACAACTTAAAGGTAATGAGATATTTTAAACAAGCATTGAGGAGGCGGAAGGAGTGATCGCCCGCCCGGAAAACGAACCTGACTGTTAACATTCAGATATATTCTAGATTTTAATTAAAATGTTACACTTAAAACTTTAAGAAGTTTGATTTTTGACTGGTATGAAACAAAAATACTTGGCTTATAAACATTTTAATTTTAATGAAATATTATCTTGCGATAATATTTTGTGACATCTAAATAATATTATAATATACCAAGGAAACAAAACAGAAGTATTTTTGTCCTAATATAAAATGTTATTTTTTTTTTTTAATATTTTTTTCTTGATAGTTGTGTATACGTTTAGTATTTTAACGGCTTATAATGTATATTCATTAATACTTCAAACTACAAGACCTATTCGAAAATAAAAATAATAACATCTTGTCAAAAGTAACCTACTATAAAGATCCCACTGATGGGCTAAGGTCTCCTCTACTCTTTGAGAGGAAGGTTTGAAACTTACTCAACCACGCCGAGTATATACCACTCACTCATCATATACTTTACCACCAAGAAGCAATGCTTAGTATTTATTGTTGTGTTCTAGTTTGAAGAGGCGTCAAACTTCTCTAAATTTCATCCGACTTAATTTTTTTTTATATCCAACAACAAAATAAAACCCTTATGGATTGAATCACTTTTCTCGGAATATTGTCGTCGAACGTTCTGAGAATCTGCGTGACAGGTACAGTTTTGAGTCTCGCATGATACATGCAAGCGATTCTTTATTAAAAATTGTGTATAATCAAAATCTGTAACCTTTTGTGCCATGTCGCTGATTCATATCATGCTTACAAGAACGAACAGTTCGACTATAATTTAACGATATTTTTCAAAATTAATGTTGCAATATTAAAATTAATTTTGAATATTTTATTTCTTTTAAAAATAAATATCATAAGATTGGAATTCAGATAATTGATATTATCAAAAATTATATTTGTTATTTTAATAATATTTTTTTTAATGAATATCCTGATTAATAATAAAACGTCACAGATTAAATGCGAGCATTAATAATATTAATAAAATTCAACACAAATCTCTTTCAGAAATCTTATATTCTTAAATAATAATAAAATTATATCGACTAAAAATATTCAGGATTCATAAAAAAATAAGTTTTTATCGTGCATGAGTACGTATTTATTTGTAATATGTATGTAGTAGTAATATATTTTACAAATTGATATCTTACAATTATATTATAAATAAAGTTAAACTTAATTTTTAAAAGAACGATTTTTGAGGAGTCATTATTAAAAATGACAACAAAAGATTATTACTCTTAAATAAAAAAAAAAAATCCTTTTGGCTGTACAAATTGTACAACGCGATGTAATAAATTAAAATTCGAACATGAAAAGTATGTGTGCGTTTTCCGCGTCCAAATATTTGATTCTGCGTTGCGTGAGCTCAATACGAACTAAACATATCATTATTATGTAAACGAGTAAATAATATAAGGTTGGGTTTATTATTCGTAAATTTTTGTTTCCTTTTACGTTAATACATCACGCGAAATGTTTGCATCAAATATATAATCATTATTTTTCATAGTATTGGAGGGCGGACGGGCAAAAGAGCCAACCGATTATAATTCCTAGTAACCAATCACTAGACGGCGGTTTAAGAATGTGACATTTTTAATCTGTGCGTCAGTGCTATGTATTGCTACTGAATTGTAACATACTTCATAAAAGCGGAGTAGCAAACGCTTCAAGTGTAACCACGTGGATAGTAGACAAGAATTTGAAGTTTCTGTAAAAATATTTTTAAGGTTAATTATTAACTCACTTTAAAACACTTTTAATATGATAAAAAAATAAGTAACTTTTCCTCGTTAAAGTTTAACTTGAATTTCATGATTCAAATTTTTCACATGTTGAAAATATTTTAAGTAAGCTCAAGTATGCTGTAAAAATTCACTTTACGCCGCTTAAAATAATAAAGAGCTTCGGAATTATGAATTGGCGGCTTTGAAAAGGATTTAAATAAAAAATTCAGCATCTATGTTATAAAAATGAAGATTGAATTTCAAAAATAATTTGAAATTCAGAGCGCGTTTTTCTTTCAAGGACTAACTGGTAGTTACTTGATTTAAATAGAGAAGGAATAATTTGGTTATGCGTTAACCCATTGTTTATTTTTCGATTAGTTACAAGTTGTATAATTAGTTTAGTCCTATAATTCATATATAAAAAGAATACATAAGATTTATTATAAACGCGATTTGTATGTCTGTTATGTTTTCACTGCTAAGACACTAAACAGATATTGATGAAATTAGGAAATTTATTATAAGAAAATTTACTATTGAAGAACATTCTAGAAGTATATTTTCAAAAACTTCAACGGAACACAGCAATACATAGTCCATCTATCTGTTGATTAACATATGTTATTTATGTATGTAGATAGCAATACTTGGCAGACATTCTCCCTGTGTTTACAATTGAACTATAATGGTTAGCTATAATGGTATTCAAGTTTATATCCCACAACGCCATCTAGCGGCAAGTTATTGATGTGGTTAGTGTCAAAACCTCCTCCATATATTAGTCGATCAACCTTAAATATATAACAATATCCATCTTTATATAAAAAATTAATAATATACCTTTGAAGATTTAATACAGACGCCAAAGCTTATAATAATTGTAGTCATTATCGCGTTAATAGTTTCATTATAATTACTTTCTGTCTAGGCTCCCAGTCATCAGACCTTCATTAACGTAAATTAAATTATAAGAGAATTAAGAAAAAAAAACAACTTTTGTTCTTTATAAAAAATAGCCAACTCGATTAATTTATAAATTCGAAGGTAATTTATTCGTGCCAAATGATAAGACGCCTAAAATAACAGCAAACCCTTCGTTAAATATTGTTTTTTGTTAATTGCTGATAAAAAGGTATTAAATTATTATACGGCTTAAATGGTTGGTTAATAAAGGCTATAAATATACGTATAAAATATGTAGTCTAATTAATCTGTCGCGTTAAGTCAGTCCCTACGGCATTATGGACCACAAGTATCAAATTATTAATCTAACTAGAGTAGATTTACGTATTATTTTCTTATAATATTTGATATTTATTTATCTTAGGTTGATGAGCAAATGTTCTACTCGTTGATATATACAACCTTAGTCCATATATATTGTACGTATGGTTTATTTAAAACGTCAAAGCGACGCCATGAGGTCGAATCTGTTTACATGATTTTTGTCCCTTTATTAGTAAGCTTTATTTTAAATACATTTGGGTATGCAGTAATTAGACCTATCGTCATGTATGGATCGGAAAGCTGGGTCGTGAAGTAGAAGGAAGGAAAGAAATTGCATGTAGCAGAGATGAGAATTTTGAGATGTATGTGTGGAGTAACGAGAATTAATTGAAGAACAAGGAAGGATATATAAGAGGACGTCGAAAGTATCGCCAATAACAGAAAAAGAGAAATGGGGACCGTTTGAGTTGGTGTGGACATGTGAGTAGAGAGGAGACGCACGTTACTAAAAATATTATGAGCATGAGCGTAGAGGGGTGGAAGGTGGAAAGACCTAAGAAAACATGGATGGAGTGTACGAGGAGGGATATGAGAGAGATGGTTGTGAACGATCAGATGACGAATAATAGAGAGAATGAAAAGAAAAGTCATGCTGCGCCAATCCCGAATAGATTCGGAAACGGGCAGAGAAAAGATATATACGACTATGTAAACTTTTCTTTATATATATATACATTTTAAATACACTAGCTAGTTTCCTTTCCGTTTAATCTGAATCGCATTATAAAATATTGATATTGTATGTAATAAGTTAAAGATACTGAGGTGGGCGAATATATCGCTTTTATTATTAAATAATATATAAATTTATATTATTTAATAATAAAACCGATATATTAAAAATAGTAACTGTATAAATCTTGACCGCATGAAATGTTGGCAATTAAATTATACAATGATATCAATCAAAAATGTGATCAAATAATAATAAGCGAAATTGTCTACAATAATAATAATATTAAAATAATATAAGGATCAAATTAGCGTGTCACCGAAAGTCGGTTAATATCTTACGATCAGGTCATCGAGTGTCGACAGCTTTGCTGAATATATATGAAAGCATCAATAGTTGGGTTATCCAAGACTGTAAAGTCGTTGGCGGCACGTTTGCCTGCCACTTGGTCTACTAGAGCTAAAAGCGATACAAGTCCAGGTCAACAGCGAAATGGCGATTCACTTTGAACTATTTAAAACGATGCCGATGTAATATTTTTCGCCACAGCTGACGATATGGATATATGTAGTATGTAGTATATGATAGGCATACATGTAGGCAGAGAAGATTCAATAATAATAAATAAGATTTAATTTTTCTTAACATGAAATTTGATTTAATTTTATTGTCTAATAAATCATTATAAAGACTTAATACACTGGCTCACTCACCATTAAAAACGAAAAATAATTATAAATTTTAATTAACTATTAAAAAAAAATATTCGAAATGCTTGTAAATTCCATTATTCCTTGCTAATTTAAAAACACAATAAAGACGGTAGATACACATCGAAACCATACATAAAATGAAGCATAACAGCATAAGTTTTTAATTATTCTTCGCAATACAAATAGACGCTGATTCTAGTACTTGAAAACTTTTTACGAAACACTATCGTTCGAAATGAACCTAATTAGACTTTCAATGATCAGAATAATTAAACAATGGCATGAAGAACAATTGCCGAGAAACTTCAAAACAATCCTTGTTAGTATAATCTTAAATTCATTTGTTTACTTCGTGACGAACAGAAAAACGCGGGTTTGATTCCCGGGCAACAGTCAGCAACGTTGAATTTTCAACTTCAATATTATATTTTCAACAATTCTTTTTTTATGTCAGTCATTATTTTTATTATTCAGCAAATATGATATGAATTGGTTGGCCAAATGGCTAGAACGTATCTTAGCCGATGTTTGTGGGTTCTGACCTAAGCGAACACCACTGAATTACCGATTATACAAATTAAAATTTGTATAATCTCGTGCACGTCGGTGAAGGAGAACATCGTGATTCTGCTTCTGCTACTGTATGTATCTATTAATCCGTATTAGAGCAGCGTGGTGAAATTCGCTGCAAACCTTCTCCTTAAAGGGATAGGATGCTTTAGTCCAGCAAGGGTTCATTTAAGGACTGTTATCTTAGGGGTAAGACCGACTCGTAAGCCAAGACGATAAACGGCATGTCGCTCTCATATACCGACATGGCCCTTGTGTTCCTTCCCTCGTGTTTGCGTGACGCGTGTCACGTACTGTACATTATATCGCTATATATTATTATATTAATAACATAAATATATTATTTACTTATTAACAAAACTATAGTTTTGTGAATTTTAATCACTCATTTGTTTTCTGTTATTATAAACTAGTCGAACCTGCGGCTTTACTCACCAATTTTACGCCCGGGGTTCAAACTATCTACGTATCTAATTTCATCTAAATAGGTTTTGAGGAGGTAACTAACAGAGTTACTTTCGCGTTTATAATATTAGTATTGATTATTTCAATATGTATAGGAGTCACGTTATGACTACGCTTTCAGTGAATTGAGTAGTTTTAAACATTATTCCCAGTATTTTATCGTCCATTTTATGATATATTATTTATGAGCCGAGCCTTATCGATGGCACTCGAAGGAGCGAACACGTAAAATATTTACACACAACTTATATATTGAATAAATATTTTATCTCACCAGTATATACAATAAAACGATCTTGAACAATTAACATTAAAGCCTTAATTATGTACAAATAAAAATGTATAATAGTTACTGTACAAAATATATTTTGAATAAATTAACTGGATCAGTTTTATACGACAAAACGTATAAGATAAAATGAGACATTTTTTTTTATAGTTAGTCGACATAAGAAATAATATTTAATATACAAAACATGTCCGCGAGGAATCATTGCTGGATTTAGGGAGGGCAACCAGGGCAACCCGGGGACCTAAACATGAGAGGGACCTCACAACAGATATTCGGAAGAGTTGTATATGTAATATGTCTTTAGTAAAACTATAAATAACTACTAATAATGTTACTAATGACTGTTTTAAAATTTACCGGTACAACTAAATAAATTATAACTTATTGACAGAAATTAAAATATTTAAATTAATTCATAATATTATTATTAGGGTCTTCACGCCCCTGTTGCTCTAGGGCCAAGGCTCCAGGCTCCACACCTTTAAATCCGACTCTACGTTGAATGGTTACAAGAATCTATAATTTCCAAGTTGAATTCCATTTCGAATTTTCTGAGCGGAAAAATAATCGTTCGATCTTCGAATTGATAGAAGTAGTTTGAGATGGGAGTTTTATAATATTCCTTAATATTATATTATCTCTAGGTTTTTAGGTACTTATTAAGTCTGTATTAAAGTAAGCAATGGTAATTCTTTACATATTTTTATATTTTACCGTCGAAAGGATATGTTTATTTTACGACCATGGAGGATATCGTAAAAAAAGATTTCACATGATTACAGGTTACAAATATATTTTATGAAAATTCGTTTATTAATGGAGTTTATCTTTCATCATTTTTACGGGAGGACTGGCTCATTTTTCGACTTAATAATCGCAATTTATTCAGCTGGAAGGCTTCCTCGCCAAAACGTACACGTAATAAACCCATAATGGCAATCGTTAGATCAACAGAAAAAATATATTACGTGAATGATATTATAGATTATTTTATATAAGGCAATTTTGGGCGCACAATTGCTTAAGACAGGGCCCATTAAGTAAACATAATGCTGAAGTCATATCGGAGAAGGATCCGCAAAATGTTTACCTTATTTAGCAAATAAATTGAATGAATGCTATATTGACATTTTTAGTGTTTTACAATTTTTTTTTATGGCATTGGTTGGCAGACGAGCATATATGCCACCTGATGGTTAGTGGTCACCACCGCCCATAGACAAAGGCGCTGTAAGAAATATTAACCATTCCTTACATCACCTATGCGCCACGAATCTTGGGAACTAAGATGTTATGTCCCTTGTGCCTGTGATTATAATGGCTCACTCACCCTTCTAACCGGAACACAACAATACAGTGTACTGTTATTTGGCGGTAGAATATCTGATGAGTGGGTGATACCTAACCAGACGGGCTTGCACAAGGCCCTACCACCAAGTAAATACAGATTTACAAACAATTTAATTTCTTTATTTTAATTGAGTCATATCATTTTAATAAATTTTATACTATATATATTATATTACTATTTATATTATTATATAAATAGTAAAATACTGTTAATGTGTCAATGCTGGTCTAAGCCTCATCTCTTATTCAATGGCAGGAGAATTGAGATATTTTTGGAACCATCAATTGTAAGATGGTGGACGAGTGGTTGAATTTTCGCATCATCAAGCACGAGATAAATTATTATAAATTTAAATTAACACGAAAGTTTTGTGATGCTGTCCAGCAATGAAGACGCAATGTACGGTTAACATTCACGTATTCTAAGTACGGGACCATCGGGATTATTTATATAGATACATATATTATGTATCTACGTACGTGTACACATGGTTATTATTATTGTAACATAATTAAATTCGAACGATTTAATTTGAAGTTATCAATTTCAGCACAAATGCAAATTAAAGTAAATTGAGGCAGTTATAGGAGTCTCTATCTACAGAGTTACCCGACCCTTTGTATGTTTGTGGCAACACTATAATTAAGGGGGACTCATTTGAAATGTAAATAGAGGCGAATGTCGCATTGGCCCTTTGTGGCGGAAATGGGATCAAATAAATAACTTACAGATTGAAAATGTGTTCCCCAATATGTATGTATGTATGTATGTATGTATGTATGTATGTATGTATGTAAATGTATTTGAAAGTATTTTTTTATGAATATTATTTCATTCTTTATAATTGTTATTGATTATTATTTGAAGATCAATATATATCTAAAATATATATGTTTATATTATAGTGTTGGGCTATAAAAGGGATGACTGAAAGACAATTGCATGTGGCGGAGATGAGAATGCTGAGAGGAGTGTGCGAATGGATAGAGTAAGGAATGAGTACATAAGGAAGTTTGAAAGTGGCACCGGTAACCGAGAAGCTATCTGGAAACCGGCTGTCTTGGTATGGGCATGTTATGCGGAGGAATGAGGACAATGTTGTGAGAAAGGTTTTCAGTATGGATGTGGATGGATATAGAGGTAGGGGACGTCCCAAGAAACGATGGATGGATTGTGTGAAAGACGATATGGTTAGAAAGAATGTTACTTGTGAGATGACGTCTGACAGAGAAGTATGGAAGAAGAAAACATGCTGCGCCGACCCCAAGTAAAATCGGGATAAGGGCAGGAGGATGATGATGAATATATATATTTATATATATATCATCACGAAAATTAATTGTATCTAGTAGATTTAATTTTCGGTTTTTTTCCTATTTATGAATAAATTATTTATCACCTCTCATTGTCATGGCATATTGGCACCATAAAAGAGGTAACCATTCCTTACATCGCAAAGCTACCTCGGCAATTTTGGAACTGTGATGTGCGCCCTTGTTGCTTTAGTTACACTGACCCTTCAAACTGGAACACAATTTAGTATAGCTGTATGTATGATGAGTAGATGGGACCTACCCAGAGGGGCTTGCACAAAGCTATATCACTAACAAAAAGGAAATATATATAAGGAATTAAGGAAGAAAACGGTACACTGGTTATTACCGTGCGCACAAATCATATCAAATTACATATTTGTTATATTTATAATTAATTATTGCAGAAATTAAAAATGTAATTCAATCTGAATTCCACTGAATTGACTTGATTTTTACAACAGACATATTGTTTGTTTTCGTTTGAATTTTTGTATCTTTTTTATCGGCGGAGTACACAAATGCTGTTTCAACCCGAGATTCTTAATTTGAATGTTATAGAACATCTAATTTCCACTTCACACTGAAAAGTAATTTTCTTCTAAGCTATGATGATATTTAAATTTGAGCTCTATTACGAAACGAATAGAGTTCTTTTTTAAAGTGCAAATTCTTTTAGAAGACTTTTATCTATGCCAACACAGCACTGTTTTCTCAATATTAAACAGTGAGCTTGAAAGAGTTTCAGGATCCATTCTATTTCCCTAATACTGTTGGTTTCTACTGAACGACCTTTTTGATTTCAAATTCGACAATTTCTTTGATCGTGGACGTTAAAACTCTAATTGGTATTTGTTATTAATACAGTTCTTATATTTATAGAATATCAGTTATATCTGCGGCTTTTCTTACTACTTACTTGCTTGCACCTTTTAGGGATTATTAATTAAATATCCTGTGTCCTACCTATGGGTTCAAGCTAAATTCGTATCAAATTTGGTCCAGCCGTTTTGTCGCGAAGCGGAAAGATAGTCAGAGTTATTTTAGCATTTATACTATTAGTATGGATTTTCATTTATACATTAACGCCTGTAAATTTCCTACTGCTAGGCTAAGGCATCCTCTCCCTTTGAGGAGAATTTTAATAGCATATTCCAACACGCTGCTCCAGTGCGGGTTGGTGGAATACACATGTGGCAGAATTTCGATGAAATTAGACACATGCAGGTTTCCTCACGATGTTTTCCTTCACCGCCGAGCACGAGATGAATTATAAAAACAAATTATATATAGATATATATGTAGTATAGATTATTCATAACGTAATTGCAAACTGCATTTCCATATAAATATAGAGTCGTTTAAAACGGAACTTGTTATAATTCGGAATCGTTTGCATCCTAATGACCGAACGAAGACTTTAAATATGCATTCAAAGAGAAACTTCTCGAATGTAGGCAAAGTTTAGGCTACTATTATCACAGATAATATCCCACAGTTACAAGTTTGAGCAAAACTTACCGAAGGTATTTTAGGTTAACGTAACGTTTATTAATGAGATAAATTTTCTCTGATAAAATCGGACTGATCAAAATTGATATTTCCTTAATATATAAAATGTATTATATAACTTGTAAAAAAGTCATTAAGAGACAATAAAGTTATCGCTAATGCTCATATAGTTGACATTTTTGATAAGGATTTTAGTGCAGTGCTGCTATGTTTTTTTTTTCAATAAATGAGCAAAGTATACTGACGATCTGCCAATATGCCACTAATCATGGGATCGTCGTTAACATGTAATTGATTCAATTATACGTTAGAATTTAGTATAAGTGGAACGATTCAAAGCCTTAGTCTAGTTTCTAGTATAGTCTACTCCAATCGAATAAATAAAGGCAAAAAATATTCATATTTAGTTACGTATTTTATCCTTATATACGTTCTTGAATAATATATCTTTACTTGTAATATAACACTATTCCATTGAACAATTTATATCAACTTTAATTTTACTTCGAAAGTTCCGATAACAGCTTCGTAGACGTTCAAAAGGCAACTTTTTCAAAAAGCCATAATTAATATCATAGATTATTCAAGCTGTCGGCCAATAGCGTCGCGTCATTTGGCTTTTGTCCTCTTGTGGTTGGAATAATATAGGCTCTTAAGACCTTTTGAATCAGGATAATGTTAACCGTAAAACATTGGTTCGAAATATAAATTTTACTGAGAGTAACGGAAAAAGAGTCCAGAGATACATATACTTTTCTACGAATTAAAGATAGGTACGTCCATAATTCCTGTGAAAGTCTTGGCATTTGTCTTAAATTCCATTTAATAAACAACATCACTGAACGCTATCAGACAATCCGGCCCAAATTAGCTCATCTGATTATCTTTAAGTTCTCTTGAATGTGAAAGGATTTGTTTAGTAAACATAACTAAGAAGATTACGAACTGTGATGAAATCATAAATAATATTCACTCTTGTTTCGCGCCTCGGAGATTTAAATTAAGTTTTAAAATTTGCATATTTCTGGATTGCAGCTATTATTCTAAATTGTGCCCTTGTGCGGGTTTCTTAACAAAATTGGATTCTGTAGGCTATGAAATTCTTGGAAATTTTCATTTTATGAAATAGTATCTTATTCTTGTGTGCACATACATATATTGTTACATTATTTCATATCTTTTGATTTGAAGGGAGAATAGTTTGTTTCTTTGAACGGAAAATAACGAATTTTTTTGGTAGAAAAAATGTAGTCTGATTTATATATTGAATTGAATTCCTTTATTCAATTAAAATTACTTACTTTTTATAGTCAAAGTAAAAACTACTATCGGATCGGAAGAGAAATAAATAAGGTGTATTATGAAATTGTTTAAAATATAGAAAAATTGTTTCAATTATAGAAAAATGATATAATTAAATAGAACTTCGAAGATAAAAGTGTTATTGACAATTTTTTCACCTTAAACAATGAATGGTCTAAAAAATCATTTACAGTTTTCAGCTGATGGTTTTATCACGAGGTTCGTTCGTAGTGTACGATTACAAGGTTAAGTAACAAAGTTCCGCCTTGCATAAACTGGGCAGATCTGGTTACGTAAATCGTGTAGGTGTACCTTCGCCTTTTGCATCGATTAAGAGATCTAGATCACTAATGCGATTCACTCACCAGTCACTTAATTTTGGCTTTTGCTGTCAGTCGTATAGACTAACAAACTTTGACATAAATATTATAGCATGCAATTGCAAATATTTCTTTACTCCGATAGTAAATAAAGTCGAAATTTCAATACGACAGCAATGTGATTTCTTACTTTCTATCCTATTATAATCCCAGGTTACTAGTAATTATTACACTATAAATCAATATTTTATTTATCGGGCTGTGTCGTTCGAATCAAATCTCATGATTCTGTGACGATCAACGAGTTATCTATTTAGTAACTATATTATTGACTTCTTAGTCGGTCTAGTGACTATATATATATAAGGCCATAGTACCCGAGGTTTTGATTCAAACCGAAATTGGTACGATTAAAAGTTATTGGTTTTTTTTTTTAGTCAAAACTCAGTAAACGCCTGGAAGACTCCAGGTTGGAAGTGCGTACACGCCCGTGGCTTAGAAAAGTCCAGTCGTATCGGATTTGCCTTCCAACGGATTATGAGAGCGGTAATAGAGATGCCAGCTGTGTTTACGCACACACTTGTGCTCTATGACATGTCCTGCGTAGTTAGATGGTATGCTGGTCATCAGGACGACATGACCTGCCTTATGTTATTTTCGAAATTTTTATGATTAAAATTCACGCATTCAACATTAGATACTTTATAACTTATAAAATGGCACAGGTGCGTTTTTTTTATGATTTACATATGATTACGTATATCCGAGACGTGAAATTTTACATGATATGAATAATTTACACAAGGGTGAATTTATCGCGGTCATAAATCTTGTGAATATCTTCGAAGTTTCAAACGGAAGGGTCGATCACAAGAGTTTCATATTGAACTACATAGTTAGCGAATGGCGTCCCTAATGAGTTTATGATAGTGGATCCTGTTTAATGCTTTGAGGAGCACACGCAGTGACATGTAACTTTAATTTATTTAATAGATTTTGTAAATAACAGTTAATTTTATATGAATAGTAGGATAAATTTGAGTTTTGAAGGGTCGAATATTTGTTATAGTTTGATAGTAGGTTATCGAAACTTGTATATATATATATATATATATACACATTTATAACGTGTTATGATGTATTTAATTGATACAATCTTTAATAGATACATAAGTATAATACGTTTTACTTCTAAGCTATTTTAATTAAAGATAATTGTTCAGTGTATATATTGTTTACGTCTCACAAATCTAAAGTTATATCAATCAAATTAATATTCTTTATTTTATACAGAAGCATTACACTTACTTATTGATTGTCAAATTAGGTAAGCACTATCACCGATTTGGAAAATAAATTACCCTGACCTGAGAAGAACAGGTGAAAGAAACTCAGCGGGGTTTTTTTTAATTTGGTATATTCAATAAAACAATAAAATATCACTAGCTTTCAACTGTAATTTTTTTTTTATTTAAAAGGTAGGCGGACAGCCAAATTTACCACCTTATGGTAAGTGGTCCCCGCCACCCACAGACATTGGCATTGTAAAAAGTATTAACCATTCCCTAGATCACACCATAGCTTCACCAACCTCGGGAGCTATCTTATGTCCCCTGCCATTACTCTGGCTCACATTACATAGCTGTTTTTGCGGTTGAATACCTATACAGACGGGCTTGCACATTTTCCTTTGACCTCCCCCCACTATAAAGTAATAATAATTATGTATTTATATTTTTGACAGTAAGACAAACAAACAAATCATTATAAGTCAAATGATAACGAAAACGAATAATGATATTAATGATAAATATTTATATTCCTCTGCGATCAAAATGTCCAAACATTCGACTCCGAATGACAATTCAAAGGGAATCAACGTTAAAAACAAAATAGCATAAATTGTATTTTATATTTCGTCGAGAACGTACGAATAAATTTCGACGAATTGTTAATTATAAATACGTTTTAATTTCATAATATTGTACGTCCACGGCATTCTCATTATATTAATAACGAACTATATCGTGAACAATAGTGATGGCGATGAATACGACTCAGCTTATCGGACATGTTAATTTAAACTGATTATCGCCTTTTAAAATCCTGGTAATTGGGCAAAAGAGCTTTGTTGTGCTTGATTTGCGTCTACAATTGATCTTCGTCTTAGTAAAGGAAATCATTGTGAGATAACCTACAAGGAATGGTTGAATTACTACATGTTTATGTAATAATCTGAAGTTGATTCAATTTTACCATAATAGGTGGTAGATGCCGAGACAAGCCGAGATGGTCCAGTGGTTAGAACGCGTGCATCTTAACCGATGATTTCGGGTTCAAACGCAGGCAGGCACCACTGTAATTTCATGTGCTTAATTTGTGTTTATAATTCATCTTGTGCTCGACGAAAACATCGTGAGGAAACCTGCATGTGTATAATTTCAATGAAATTCTGCCACATGTGTATTCCGCCAACCCGCATTGGAGCAGCGTGGTGGAATATGCTCCAAACCTTCTCCTCAAAGGGACAAGAGGCCTTTATCCCAGCAGTGGGACATTTACGGGCTGCTAATGCTAATGCTAGCTGGTAGATCACCAGTTTGAAGGGTGAGTGAGTGAGCCAACTACAGGCATCTTAGTTCCCAAGGTTGGAGGTGCATTGGTAATATATCGAATGATTAATATTTGAAAGTTGATGAATCCCCCCCCCCTTCCCCGTGTCTCATACACGTGTCTCCACATTGTGTGCGTTAACAGAATTCCTCCTCTGTGGCTCGAAATGCCTTCTGTTAATTTAATACTACATTCGAACTCAGATCAGGCGGTGAGATTTTTAAATGTAGAGTCCATCATAATTATTAAAGTATTTTGAAATTTCTACCCGCTGATATTATTTATACAGAAAAAAGTTTAAACTTACGCAACGTTCAACACCATTTTGTCTCTTCATGTAGTGAAATAAAAAAAAGTGGCCTTTGTTTTTTTCGGGGACTAAAACTATCTCCATAACAAATTTTATCTAAATCAGTTCAGCGTTATAAGCGTCAAAGGGTAACAGACAGAGTTACTTTCGCATTTATAATATTAGTAGGGATTTCCATTGCTTCTTATTTTTTATTAAATGATATTTTTAATAATACAGTCATCTTGGATATTACGTACAAACTTAAATAAGTATTTACAATACGAGGGCAAGCAATACTAGTAAATAAGTAATATATTTTGAGTGAGACGTCAGTCGTAAGCATTGACGATTCTGAAAATTTTATTCCTGTTACTTGGGTCCAATTTACATATAATGTGATTAATATATAAATGCCAATATTTGTCTGTTTCTGTTTGTTGTGCTCGAAGAAATAAATGCTTTAAAATATTTCATAGAAGTTATCTTTACAATACTTGAGTATTTTAAGTATTCATAAAATAATACTAAAATTTATTTGACGACGAGTACATAAGAGGAAGTTTGAAAGTGGCACCGGTAGCCGAGAAGCTATCTGGAAACCGGCTGTCTTGGTATGGGCATAGTATGCGGAGGAATGAGGACCATGTTGTGAGAAAAGTTTTGAGTATGGATGTGGATGGATATAGAGGTAGGGGACGACCCAAGAAACGATGGATGGATTGTGTGAAAGACGATATGGGTAGAAAGAATGTTACTTGTGAGATGACGTCTGACAGAGAAGTATGGAAGAAGAAGACATGCTGCGCCGACCCCAAGTAAAATTGGGATAAGGGCAGGAGGATGATGATGATGATGATTTGACTACGAGCGAATGAGATTTATATTATAAATAAATAAAACAAAACTGTAACCCAACATTGTCTTTTTAAAGGATTGTTTTTATAGTTTATTTTTAAGAATACAGTTTATCGTATGAGATCAAAAAAACGTCATTAAAATCTATTTATCTAAAAGTATCTTACGCGATTGTACATTTTTTTTACATTTATTATAGAATATTTAAAATATATATATTATTTTATAGAAGATAAGAAATACCATGTACCATAAAGACTCGACGCTAAACTTATAATTTTAATGCAAGAGATTCCAAGCGAATTAACGTTATCACTGTTGAACGGTTTAAATGAAATGTTTTCATTCATTGCTTCGCTGCGAGACATTTGCTTACACAAACATTCGTAATGTAATCGGAATTGCAATTTGCGTTGATGATACTATCAGTTCAAATTGTGTAAACTCTGTCGTTTATTTAAATTAAGATATACATTTGATGATGATGTCCTCCTGACCGATTTCGGTCACGGCGATAATTGAGGGCGACCAGCCAAATACGCAGGACCTATCATTGCGGACAATTGTCTCTTCGGTCAATCTCTAAAGCCGATGGGACGGCAAATCCGATACGAAAGAGTTCAGGCCTGACCAACAGCTTTTCCTGCTTTCCGAGGCATGAGAGTGTACACACTTCTAAGTCCCATTATCGGCCAGAAAATCGGGTTTTGCATCCTTATATCTAGCCACCGAACCAACGAGGCAATCAAAATATATAATAATATATTAAATATACATTAATAGAAATTTTACCCAAAAGTACTTCTCGTAAAATTTCCACGACCGGTCAAAGCTATCACTCCCATTAAGGAGAGTATTTGACATTCTCTGAAACATATGGGTATTCGAACGGTGTTTCTACAAGGTCATATTATAAATACAATTGAACTAAAATTTCAACATCATCAATGCTAATTATTGACTGCATAGAGTTAGTAACTACTTTTTTTACGGTATACGTTGTGGCATTTTACACCAGGATTCTAGAAAGCTATCAAAATGCTAGACTAGACTACTTAAACTTAATTTATAAATAAAATTAAATAATTCCTTGTGTGCAAAAGGTTATTATACAATTAGTGAGTTCAGGATTGATAAACTTTGACCTTGGGATTGAAAAGATCGCCTTATAGCTATTTCTTTGTGATTATTTAATATCTCAATCATTAAATAATATTAATCTTGATGTTATTTAATGATTCATGGGGTAATTTCATTTATACAATTATATAATTTTATTATGATTATTCCTAATTGTTAACAAGTTTTTGGCCACGGGTTAATTTATTGGAATATCAAAATACAGTTTTATATTTCTTCATTCAAAAATAGATTATAAATAACTATTACGAAATGTTGCCAGTCTCAACTTTACTTGATGAAAAGGCTTAATGCAAGCTCGGCTGGGTAAGTACCACCTACTCATCAAATATTCTATGGTCATTAGCAAATCTTAGTATTGATGTGTTGTGGTTCAAAGGGTGAGTGAGCCAGTATAATTACAGGCGTTGGTGACCACACACTATCAGGCTATCCATTTGATGTTCTGCCTACCAAAATTCTTGGATATTAATTACTATTATTAATAGAACAGTGGCATAATAAACATCAAAGTAACTTTTGTCCGAAGAACCTAAGTCGTAAACCCAAACTGACAGAATTATCCTCAAGAAAATAACCTCTCGAATTGGCCCCATTAGTTCCTATAATAGAGAAGTTCTTTATCTTACACGAGCTCATTGTTTAAGCATGTTAGACTAATAATGTCTATTTTTCAATCCTTTGTTACTTTGCCATTGGTTCAAGTGAATAGTTTTCTTGGGAGACTTGGAACGCTATCTCCCGTACCAAATGGATGGTCGCTTTGAATTGAAGTCATTGTTGAAAATGGTTATTACATTTAGTGGTTATTTTACTAACCGTGCAACTACCATCGTATTTATTTCTTTGAAGCTAATTTGGTCTTCTTTTTGTACGCATTGAAGAAGTAAATTGCTTGAACATTTATTTTTTGTACGCTATTTTGTCTCCAAATTTAACAATGGAATTAATTATTTGATATTTGTAATTAAGTTTGTCTAAATTTATTTCTCAGTGGACAGTAGTTTCACGATTTGTTTAAAGTTTGAAAAAAATATTTCCAAAGTGTAAAAAATATGTTATGTTTTGATATAGATAATCAGCTCTACATTTTTTATTAAGCTAAGTCTGACTTTGATCACACGTGATAGTCTAAAATTCTGTAAAAAAAAAATGAAGCGTTACCAATGATGTTAATGAAGGCATAATAATTCAGAGGCTACATTTTTCAAGGCCTTAATACTTTTATTAATTCCGTACTTTTTACTTTTAGGATAAAAGCGACTTTAAATGAAACGAATAAATTAATTTATTTAAAGACACCCAACGGACGAAATTAATTTATTCCGAAACACTTTTAACACCATTCCGAATAAAACAATTAAATAATCCTTTAATCCTTAGCTGCCCATGAGATCATTTTCATTCGACTGTGAAAAAATAACATTATTAGAACTGAAAAGAGTAAAAATTTTATTATAGTCCTATTATTTTTAAAGAATAAAATGCTGTACCAATATAGTGATATTGGTTTTTTTTTTTTTTTTTTTATTTCAAGAACAGTTAAATCATAAAAAAAGGTTAAATGTATCTTATCTTTAATTTTATTTTTTTATTTTAGTTGTCTTACATATTTTTTTTTTATGATCAATCTAAGTTTTAATCAATCAAAGTATTTATATGCAATATGATGTCGTTGGAACGATATCGGTCAAGGCAGGCCATCTCACGGGTGACCAGTTAAAGTGCACAAGTGAGTAATGTTTTATAATTCAATTTTTTTCGGGTGTATTACAGATTCTGCCGTACACGACTTTTGCGAAACTTTAACCAGTTACGCATATGCAACGGAAGCTCTCAAAAAGAGTAATAATCCCCGTTTTGCAACATTTTCATAGATACTCTGCTCTTATTGGTTGTCCTCCTTACAGGCCGTATAGCCTTTCTCGATAAATGGGCTATTTAACTCTGAAAGAGTTTTTCAAATCGGACTATTAGTTGCTGAGATGGACGCGTTCAACCAAACAAACTATTCAGCTTTAAAATAAATATGGATAAATGTACGTAGGTATATTCCAGTAACCTCCCTGTCAGTCTAATCGAAATACACCCGAGGTTATCTATAAAAGATATTTACCAGGTAAGATCGTATTTGCTTATAATTTATTCGTAGTACAACTTATTTTTTTTTGTAGTTAAGCAACCTACCTACCTACTTATGTTCGATATTACGTTTGTAAGTTTCAAATATTTTTAAATTCATAAAAAAAAACCATTTACATGTAATTTTCTCAAGATATATTTCAGGACAAGCTACTCTGAATATCTATGCATTCCTGGTACTAAATTATAATAAATCTCGGAAAGGTGATAAATCATACAGATGCTCAATGTATATGATACTTCCCGAAATTGGATTTCGCGATCCCAACGATCCTCTGGATAATTCAGTGAGGGTCTCGAATTTGACATTTATCAAAAGGTATACGTACGCCTATGAGATTAAATTCGTAAATATTCTAAATCTAATGAAATCGTTTATATTCAATCTCTACTCTAAACTCTAAACGAAATGCTTGTATTATACGATTATATTGTTGTTTTAGATTGCCTTATTTATTTATTTCGTTAAGCGTTCCGTGTATTCAAAATACTAACTTACCAAATATTTAAATATAATATTTAAATATTTCTAAATAATTCCATAAAGCCAGATGTCGTTGAAATCTAACATTCAAATTTTACAAAAATGGACAAACATACCTATTAAATTAACAGCCTGTACATTTCCCACTGCTGGGCCAATGCCTCTTCTCCCTTTGAGGAGAGTTGGTGGAATATACATGTGGCAGAATTTCGTTTAAATTACACACACGCAGGTTTCCTCGCGATGTTTTCCTTCACCACCGAGCATGAGAAGAATTATAAAAACAAATTAAGCACATGAAAATTCAGTGGTGCTTGCCTGGGTTTGAACCCGAAATCATCGGTTAAGATGCACGCGTTCTAACCACTGGGCCATTTCGGCTCAAACATACCTATATTTTATACAAAAAAAATAACCTGAAGATTTTATATCTAAACAAATTTATTGATAATTGAAATTCGAACTCGATTTTCGTCAACGACGTTTCTATAGTTCATTAAAGAAGTTTTATTACAAATTGGAAAGCGAAACTAAATCAGGATGTTCCAAAACAATTGGATTACCGAATTCCAATACGCAATTACTGGAATTATTCCCGCAAGTACCAGATTTGGTTAATTGAACAGGTTCGTTGACTCACGATTTATGTTTATCTAGAAATTTACATATATTTAAATGAAATTGATCCTTCTGCTCACAATTTTCGATAAAAACGGATTCTGACCAAACATATAAATTTGACCTTATTCTAAGAACTATTCGAATGCCTATATTTTTGACGATTTGAATTTACATATAATGTTGTGAGGTCAATGTAACCAACAAATTTTCACGTTCATTGGTCTTTAGCTGGTCGTTTTGTTTTGAAAATTAGGCAAAATCAATGAACAAGGTATTAAACAAGGAGTATGTATAAATTCAATGTAAAATTATCCGTATTATAATATTTTAGGTCCAAACATACTCTATTTTAATTCTTCATATTTATTCAGAGGGCACAGAATCAATATAGTAAACACTGCCATCTAGACTCCAGGCTATATATAACAACAATAATATACTGTCCCGATCCGGAGTTTTTTTTTAAAACCAAATTTTCATGGAATCTCCTTTGTTTAAAGTAATTGGATTTTATTTAGATTTTATTGCTCACAATTATTTAAAAAAAAGTAACAATAAGTATACATTGCAAGCGTTAAGGATACAAACAGTGGCTTGGGAACTAAGATTTTGTAAGCTAGACCAATATATTGTCAGTATAAATGGTACCTTTGGGAAATGCGGTTTTAGTTTTAACTTTAAACCGCGTTTCCTAAAAGCACCGTTTTGGTGCTTTAACCTTTCTTCCTCTGATATAATTTTTCTACAACTGGTCCGATATTGGTTTCATTTTTTTTCTGGGTGTTTGAGTGGATTCTTAGGTGGAAGATTATTTTTTTTATTTTTTTTTTAGGCAAATGAGCAGGAGGCTCCTCTGATGGAAGGTGACTACCACCGCCCATGGACATCTGCATCTTTTCTTAGGTGGAAGGTATCCAAGATGTTCTTTACCAAAAATAAATGAAACAAATCTGCTAACATAATGTAATTCTAGTTAAAAAGAAGACTAATATAATTAAAGTGTTGAATAACGAAGCGTAATTGTTCCCACGCAAACATGGATGAGCTAAGACTGCTTTTAAACTTCCGTGTGCAAACATTTCAACGCGCAAACAGACTGTTAAACAATTTACTTATTTTTTGTTTTCACTGAATAAAACAAATGCCTATGATGACACAGAGGCTAGAACACGTAAATTTTAACAAAAGATTACGAGTTCAAACCCTTCGTGCATGGTTCATGTGGTGAATTCCTGTTTATAAATTATTTCTTAGTTGCCGGTAGAGGAAAAAAAATGTGAGGAATCCTGTATGTGTCTGATGCAAATCTTCTACTTGTGTATCTACCATCCCACGTTGGAGAAGCATAATCTTGATACTTAATCATCCACCTCAAAAAAGAAGCCCATCAGGAATATTTACATTTACCCGGCACAACTATGAAGGACTATAAATGTTTGATGCTTCAGAAAGATGTATCGATGGAACTGATTTTAAAACGTTTCTTGCCGGTTCTTCTCGGTAGAATCTACATTCCAAACCGACAGATATTTAAATTAACCTTGTAATATGATTATTCAAAAGTGCTTGTAAGAATCTACAGAAAATCACAGTATATTCTGATTTAATTTTTATTTCTAAGTCTACAGATGTTTTTCTTGTGTTATAAAATATTGATGTTTGATATCCTTCAGACAGATTTATGTCATACAGCCATTAAGAGAGTCTAAGTAATTGCTTAGGATATTATAGTTCACGAGTGTGTACCGCAAACAAAGATGAACTCTCTCTTTAATTACTCTCATGATCCTATAAGATGACATTTCGACATGACCGGTAAGAGGCTGTTTAGAGAGTTTTTAGAAAAAATATATTTTCGTCTATTTTTGTTTTACTTTTGGTAATTGTTTTTATAAAAAAATACAAACATTTAAACTATTACGTTTTTAACTTTGCCAAATGTTTTATATGTATAGATGATGAATATTTTCAAAATTCGTTTATTTTCAAGAAAGGATATATTTACATAACGTTGTGTAATTTTATATAGTAAAATAAATAATCACTTTGTTAGTTGCCGGTAATTCTCGATAGAGTCCACATTCCAAATCATTAGTAGATTTACGTTCCCTTTAATCCAGTTGACGACGACATGATCCTAAACAGCTTAAAATAATATTTTGATTTTAACACTTTTCCATTAAAATCACCTCGGCGATGGTTTATGTCGTACTCACACCATTATATTTGACAATTCTAAAGTTGGCAAGCGTTTCCTAAAGTTGTTTGTAAATATTATCTTTAAAATATCTTGAAGTTTTGTACGTAAAAGTAAAGTATGCACTTTGAGATAATTCAGTGGGAACTCGGTTCTAGAAACAGGGTTCTAAGTGAAACTGCTAACGATGCAAACTTTATTTTCTTTGAAACGTGCTTTGATGTACTGTGGTTCAGATTTTTCAACTACATTTTAAAGCTCTGTAAGTAATATTTTGATATATATGGTGGTGGATCCAGGGCTGTCATTACATAGGATCTTCGCCCAGCTGGGGGGAAATTTTACCAAAGTAAACCCTTAAATATCAGTCATTTTATTTTACTTTAGGTATTATAATGTTTCATATATAGAGCCAAACCATCTCCTTAAAAAAGTATAGGAGACCGTTAACCAGCAGTAATACATTAACAAGCTACAAATTTATAGTAATGCTTGGTAAAATGATTAATCAGAATAGTCTTCAAGAAAGCATAGTGCAGTTTGATGGTGCAATAGTGATATGAGGAATGCTTACTATTTCTTACAGTACCAATGCATGGGCTGTGGTGACCACTTACCACCAGGTATCCCATTCGTCAGTCCGCCTAAATAAACTAGTCATAAAAATATATTCAAATATATATATTTTAATTCGAAATTAAATTCTTAGATTAGCGTATTCAATTTCTCTAGCTTTATTTAAATATAGATTAAAACATTACAGTCAAATTTAATTACAATAAAAGGAGAATGAGCATCCAAAAAACTAAGTAAATTTCTTTATTACCGTTCACAATTTTCATAATAAAAAATAACCTCAAAGAGATCGTTGTATTCCCGAGGCGTATAGTCTTTATACCCACTATTATTGTATTAGGCTTTACATAATTTAAAAAAAAAAGAAACACTTGAAGAACCGTGTCTTGAAATGTAAGATCATAAGCATTGTTACTTATGATAGATTTGACTCTCTCTCGATCTTAGTATACTATATGCGAAATTTAATCGTCTTAAAAATATGTCAGACTTAAAAAACAAAGAACTCGTCTAATAAAAACATAAAAAGAAAACTTTTCTTGTAATCCATTTTATAAGTCGATAAGAGTTTTTATAGACGCTACTGTTGACATTTGTAATATTTTTGGTTAATACATTAGGATGTACACTCGAAGAAAATGAGTTCAGAAAGTCTTCATTGGTCTGTGGAGATCCATTTATCCAATAAGTCTCATAACTATAAAAACGTGACCAGAAAACAAAATTGGTCTAAAGATTTTTGATATATCCGTGGAACATCTTTTAGCCAAAAGCGAGGATAGGCGTTACTTTTATACGGCGAATACTTTACGTAATATCGACATGGCTTGGTTCCGCCAAAGTTTTCCTTAATAAAACTTGTAAGGAAGTATTACAATCTTAGTATCACATAAATGTAACAGATTGGGTTAGTTAAAAATGTTATCATACTAATGTTTTAACTTCATGGTAAGGGAATTTGTACAATAACAGATTTCACTAATTTTGGGCTGACATATTGTCGGGCGTTGACCAAAAACCAAAAAAAAAACAATCTTATGTCACTTAACAATCTCAACATGTATTTATAAAGATGTTTTGCTCGTATATTCGTATTGTATTATTTATAGCGACATGACATGACATATATTTCAGCAAGCTAATGCGAAAATGTGTAGAATTCGAGAAACAATTTCGCAGAATCGGTAATTCAACCGCACTATTTGGTGAAATCGTGGTAAGAATGTAATGTGAGGTAAATGCTTGCTTCGATAAAATGTTGCCTTTATTTCTTTGTGTGAGATTAAATTTTAAATCGTTTTGAACATTTAAACGTTGTAACCGATGACTGCGGAGTCAAACCCGACCAGCAACACATTTTCATGTGCTTAATATGAGATTATAATTCTTCTCGTGCTTGGCGGTGAAGGAAAACGTCGTGAAGAAACCTGCATTTGTCTAATTTCAACGAAATTCTGCCACACGTGAATCCAACAACCCGCATTGGAACAGCGTGGTGGAATATGCTCCAAACCATTATCATCTCAAAGGGAGGGGAGCCCTTAGCCCAGCATTGGGAAATTATTAGACTACACTTGTATACTTTTAATATCAACAATCAGCTACATCCTTGTAAAATTGCGACGAAATTTGGTCGGGATTGCAAAGTAATGGGTATAAACACACAAGAAAAATTTAAATATATATATATTATATATATATGTTAAATATCAATATAAATAACAACCTATTTATTTTGCACAATCAAACTTTTTCCTTACAAAAATAAAGTTTCAAGATTTTCACGCGGTAATATTTATTAAGACGTTTTAATTTTTCACAAGTTTTAAAATTAATTACATAGGGACGAGTCTGAGAATTAATTAGTGGTTTTCGTTTGTTTACATGATTTGACATAAGAAAATATCAACGCTGCGATCTAGAAATTTTTGCTATAGTACGTGTGTTTATGTGTTGATAAGCGAATGTCTTTGTATGGGTATATGTGACGTGTACATCCGCTGTATTCGTACTCGTATGTGTTAAGCAATTAAAATGTTATTAACATTCTTTATTTTTTATTGTCCCTATATTACGCTCAAACGATGTTCATTTATTTCATTATGCCCGTTACGTAAAATATAATGTATGGGAAAAGGAAGTTAGTTTCAAAGTTCTGAACACGTTTCGCGGGAGACCCACTAGTAGTAATAAACGCCGATATTTATTTAATGTGCAGGAGCGAACCTTCGTAATAGATTAACAGTTTTTGTAAGAAATATCTCGACATATTGAGAGTTGAAAAACATGAAATAAGAGAGAAATAAAATTCATACATATATACTAATTAGATAGGTATTGTTTAATTAAAGGCTAATTTACACTATAATTAAGGACTGGCGATTTTTTCACTGGTTAATGAATGTGTTTAAGTGTTTGTCCGTTTTTACAGAAAAAGAAATCTCATTAGTTATGAAACGCTATAAATGCATTTGTCTTTATAATATGAGAATGTAACGTCTAATTTGTGCTTTTTAGCGTTAATTAAGTACTGGGTAAAGTTGTTAAATAAAAATGTTTTAAGACTTAACATATTAACCAATGCATCTATATGTAAATACATGTAAATGTCTGGATTCTTTTATAATGGACTAGTTTCAAAAGTGCCTGTGCGTGAGGGAGGAGAGAAGTCAGGTGTTAGGTACATTTTTTTAACTATTCCGTTGTTAAATCATTCAGAACTTTTCGACCATTCTGAAGTAATTGAGTAACAAAAATCTATCCTTTTGATTTATAATATTATAATAATTAGTAACAGTAAAGTATACTTAATATTTTATATAAAGAAACATTCTCAATGTACTCTTCCCAAGTATATGAATACGTCTCTTTCGAATAAATAGACTTAAACACCGTTTGACATATGATTTTTCAAGCAGATTTTTCTAACCACTTTATTACAGCGCTAGATAGCGCTGCAATACACCAACGTATGTATATTAACCCCAAAGCAAAGCAAAGACAACGCCGGATTCTGCTAGTATTTCAAAACTACACTAAAAACTAATTACATTTAAATTTACTGAATAATCAAACGATCACAATAAATGTACCAATTACATTTAATATTCTGTCCAATGTCCACGTCAAAATTGATTCTTATCGTACGTCACGAAATGTTAAAGTCCGACGAGGGAGAGCTAAACTTTAAGTGCCTTCAAAACTTAACCAGGCATCTGATGTTTCCAACTTCTGTCGTTGATTAAACATTTGTGTTTATAAATCTGCGTCTCAACTTTTCCGGTCTAGAAGATTTTTCCATTGGATTACAAGAGGAACTTTTTGGATTGGATGGTTCCATCGTATTATGAGAGAGGAAATAGAGAGTACATTATTTGTTTGATATTCTAGTAGAACTACTTTTCGACTGTGCTCCATTTACGTTAGAGAGGCTAGGTGTGGTCTTCGTCTGTATCCTCGACAAAATTAATGCAAAAATTTCAATGTCATTGATGATTTAAGATGCGAAAGAGTAACAAACAGACAAAGAAACTAACTCGTTTTCTAATTTAGGTATATATTGGTTAGATATAATCATCTAATTTCCGGGACATTATAAAAATTCGCAACACGAGAAATTGATGAATTCTTTATTGATTTCATTCACACAGATATCCGACAGGGGCAAAGAAAAAAACGGCGTAAGAATACTTTCCAAAACAGAGCGGGATAAAGATCTCCAACGTCAAAATATAGATATACTAAAAATTCGTTACTAGAGAATCTCTATAATTTTTTTGACCCAACCCAAATATCGAATTTAGAACCGTAAGTTCACAGCCTGATAACATGCCATTGGTAAACGAGACTGTCAAACATTAGTAACATTATTAACACATAGGACTTATTGACTAAGTAATATTATAGTTTATATTTGTCCAGAATCCTATTCAATCGAACTATCACCGAAGCTTAGTATTCGGACAAAGCAAAACACTCTAATTGGTGAAGCAAACAGCAGTGATTTCTAAACAAGTCTGTAGTGGGCAAACTTCAATCAGACTTAAGCTGGATACCGTCCAATTCTCTGTATAGCCTTTGAACGGAGAATTTGTGGACATTTCTGCTCAAGCAAACACAAATATATGCTTCGAAAATGTTTAAATGAAGTTTCACTTTAAATGCAAAGATAAACTTAAGCTTTTTGGCAATTGTATAATTTCGAAAGTAAAATTGTCGCATTCGGATGGTTTATTGAAGCTGTCAACTGGCTTTTCCCGTTCGCTTCGCGTAAATGAAATTAAAGTAATTTATATTTTTTAATTCCATTTCTACGTACAGACCTAACAATGTTTATTGTCTTATAAATCTGAATACAATTTTTAATTTAAACATCTAATTATATATTAGTTATAACTAGGCAGTAGGAACCAGCGGTCAATATCGGACCGCTTATAAAACTGGGTATCATAAGAAACTTTGAAAAGCCACAAATTTGGGTCCTTTGCATTGATATTGAACTTAACAAAAAAAAAAATACGCTAAAGACAAAACGTTCATTATTATTGTAGATAAATATTAATTATTATTACTGTGTTCATAATTCGTTGTTTTTAAGCATTATATACAGAGATAGGAACTTTATTATTGAGACATAAATTAATAAAAATAATATTATTTTTTTTATTCGCAGGAAATCTTTAAAGAGTTCGTCTCTTCCAGGGGTAAGCAAATAATTGCCTTTTACATACAGTTATATTCTTATTATTGCATTTATATGCTTTAAGAATATCTGGAAGAGATAGCCGTCTTAGCATTAAATCGCCTTTGTATATCTTACCTCCTAGAAGTTACTATGTAATTATTTCCGTATCTTATTTTCCTTCGACAATATCAACATTAAAAGCCTGTAAGTTTCCCACTGCTGGGCTATCCTCTATACTCTCCGTTTCAGGAGAAGGTTTGGACCATATTCCACCACGCTGCTTCAATGCGCGTTTGTTGATAAACATGTGGCAGAATTTCGTTGAAATTAAACACATGCAGGTTTCCTCACGATGTTTTGCTTCACCGACGAGAACGAGATGAATTATAAACACAAATTAAGCATATGAAATTTCAGCTCTTGTCTGGGTTTGAACCTGAATCATCGGTTAATATGCACGTCACCTAACCACTGGGCCATCTAGGCTCTCCATTTTCCTTCGGCTTAACTAAAATGTCTAGAGGTGTTGTCTAACAATGCTGTTATCTTCTTTTAAGCGTGAAATCATGAAAGACAGAAAGAGACAAATCACTGTTTAAAAGTTAGGCCGTTTGCGATTGCGAGCACGTTGTAATGGTTTCTTTTTAATATTGTTTTATTTGAATGTTGACAAAAATGCTGTCCGTACTGTCAAGGTATCTTATCTTTAATTTTTCCTTGTTATTTATTGCACCTGCGTATTTTTATCACCAGGCAGCGTCACAATTTAAGTTATAGAATAAACTTTTTTCTATATCCCGGGCGCCTTATTCATTGACTCGGAATGTATTAAATAAGTATTCAAAATTAAATAATAATAATACTCCGTCAAATATAATCGCGCAAAGTTGAATATAATAAGATATAAGAGAAAATAAATACTTACTTGATTTGCGACGACTTGCTCGAAGGAAACCTGCAACCAAAAATAACAACATTAATGACTAGTAGTCGCAAGTGGCTGTGCTCGTGTTTTATCAGTTCGGCACGTGTTAGACATAACAGTAAGAGTAAGTAGCTTACAGCCTTGAAGTTCAAACTCGATAAAAAAATTCATCAATTCGATTCAATGGTTTTGTCGTTATAGAGCAAAAGAAAGACAGATAGACGGAGTTACATTTATAATATTAGTATACATGTAGATGATGAAATATCCTTGAGACGAATAATAAAATTCATAAATTGAATAATACTGTAATCTACATAAAGCACTCACTCGGCGGTCACAAATTTCCTGTTTTTTAATTTGCCCAAAACACGTCAAATGAATAAAATATTAGAAATTTTAATGTCTCTAGCGTTTCCTACAAGTGCATCCAAGACATTTCTATAGTATAGTAATTCTCGTTTATTTATTATTATTTTAATTATAAAAAAATACATTACATACATTAGCAGCCCGTAAATGTCCCACTGCTGGGATAAAGGCCTCTTCTCCCTTTGAGGAGAAGGTTTGGAGCATATTCCACCACGCTGCCCAATGCGGGTTGGCGGATTACACATGTGGCTGAATTTCGTTGAAATTAGACACATGCAGGTTTCCTCACGATGTTTTCCTTCACCGCCGAGCACGAGATGAATTATAAACACAAATTAAGCACATGAAATTTCAGTGGTGCCTGCCTGGGTTTGAACCCGAAATCATCGGTTAAGATGCACGCGTTCTAACCACTGGACCATCTCGGCTCTCATATACTCACAATTATAAAAAAATACTGTATAAGTACTTTAATCGTGACTGTGGAGGTCACTGGGTAGATTGCTGGCGAATTGTATTGTATTTTTTATTTAATTTAATTGAATTGTAATTTAGAAACAGACGTTAGAGGTAATTTTAAATATTATTTTTATTATATTCATGTATATTCGATGTACAGAAATGCCCGTTTGAATAGTATGATAAGATTGTACAAAACATTTAACATTTTTTCGTGAGAAACGGCTTATCTTGGCAGCCGAAAATATTTGCATAAAATATAAAGTTCCCTCCGGGCCTCCTTTTTGATATTTCTATTAAAAGGAAAAAGTAAAAGAGGGAAGGTGATACAATTTGAATTATTATTATTTATAAGGTGGAATGATATTTATTAACTTTTTTATTATTACAATCATTTTCATCGTTCTCTTATCGTACTTCTTTCTCAAAGTACCACCGGGGTGAAGATGGCTCAGGTTCCTCTGTTCTCAATGCTGATGAATGGAATAGTTAATTTATATTCGGTTACGTATGTGTATATAAAACTTTCCAATAGGTAGACAGTCTAGCCAATGGGCAACTTGATTGTACAAGTTCACTCGCAACTAAGATGTTATGTCCATTGTTATGCCTGTAGTCTCATCTAATTAATGCTCTTTGGTTGTAGTATCTAAAAGGGCCTGCACAAAGCCCTACCATCACCCATCAACCCAACAAGTAAGGTAATATAACCCCTAGAATACGCTCTGACAGACACGATATATAGTCTATATTTAACGGAAGAAGACTTCTTGACTAAAGTCGGAAACATTAAGATATATAACGACAATTCCCAAATGGGAACACTTAAATATATATAATAAAGATATATGAATGTACCATTCAGCCTGTTTAGTAAAATTTACCAAAATATTAAAAAAAAAAAACTTTTCCTAACTCCCATGAACATACTCGTAGTAACGAATTGACGAGAGTCTGCGAAGTTTGAATGAGTTTTGTAATAAATTCCGTTTTTTTTTTTTATCCGAATCTCGTTTGAATTATATCAAGAAAAGGAATAAAAATAAAAGCCACGGTCATATAATTTTAAGATCGTATTCCTTTTTGTTTTTTAAAAGAGTTGGACGTGGTTTTTATTGTAATTATTTTTCCACATATAACTGTATTCCCTGGAGGCACTTACAGCGTTTTTAATAACAAGAAATATAATTCTACTTTTAGAAAATGCTTGTAGGTTATTTTTATCTAAATTGTGAACAATTATAAAAAGTAATATTATCACGAAAGGTTAGTTTTCCTGTTATTCATTTGCATTTATAATTAAAAAAATCGTCAGGTAACCTGCCTCTATATGATGAAATTCCATCTAATTTTATCCACCAACCCGCTTTGACTGACATGACTAAGACCTAAGACCCTAATCCAAGCAGCTGAATGTTTACTTATTACTTTAGGACAAATTTCGGTATTAAGTTACCGATATAAAAAAGTACCATTGGTCCACAGTTACGATTAAGTTGAGGTTCATTTTTGTGAGGAATTGTTGGAGTTTGGATTGGAGTAGAATCGGGAACGTTACCGTTATAATATAGCACCTCCTGCATATAATTAAACGAATCTTCTGTATAGTGTTCCGTATGATTAATTAAAAGATCTGGAAATAAATAAGTTACGAGATGGGATGTTTATATATTCTTATACTAATTGTCCCCCACAGCTTCGCTCGCGTTTTAGGGGTTTTGTTTAATTTGCCCAAAATGAATAAAATATTAGAAATTTTAACTCTCGTTATTTTTATTATTATGTTTATAATATTTTAATATTGTATATTTAATAATTATTAAATATATATTTGTCCTTCATTGGAGTTCAAACTTGCTTTATACGAAATGTCATCCAATTCGGTTCATTGCTTTGGTAGTGAAAGAGCGACAGAGAGACAGACAGACAGACATAGTTACTTTAATATTTACAATATTAATATAGATATTCAGCCATTACTCCGTCATAAAAATTTAAAAGAGTATTTTTTTAAAAGAGTTTAATCCGAAATGGTCCCATTTAAATAAAGATCTGATGGTGAATTTCGTAGGAAAACGAAACTCTTCAATAAATGCCCACAAATCAACGGAGATTTCTACTATATTTTTGCTACAACCTATTTAAGTCGTTTTTTTTTTGTTAAAAAGCTTTTATCTTATTATTAAGTTTACTGCAATGTTGTAAGCGTTGTGATAAAGTTTAATGTCAGAGAAAAGGCTACACCATTCAATTGTCAAATTGTCTCTGAAGAAATTGTTTTTTGTCTTACGAATAATATGCGTAAAAGCAATACTAAAACAGTTGTATTTTTATGTTAAAAATAAACAAATATTTGTTACGTTGATAAAACTTCATTCTGAGTTTAATTAATAAAACCTATCTCACTACAGTTTTGATATAAACCTATTAAAATACTTCGCCCCTGAAGTGTTGCATTTACATTTAATTGGATTTTGTAAAATAACGATCGACAGTCTACTTGAACATAGTTTATTTTGATTTGGTTTTATATCTATTTTAGGAACGCTGACGAACAAATAGGCATGATAGGAATTATAATTAATTTAATTACTTAACCGCCTCTCAAAGAAGAGCATTTTTTATACTTATGTTGTCAATGGACTGCCAATCATGAACCTTAAAATATCAATCGTTTGTGCTGATTTGTTCCGCTTTTGTAAAGTGAGTGAGCATGTGCATTAAGACATAACATGTAAGGTTACGATTATATTTCTATTTATTATCAGGTGACATATTACCAGCCAGCCTTACCATAATCAATTAAAAAAACTAAATTGATATCTGTTCCTAAGAAAACTGTATTATATTTACAGTTTACTGTGTTTTAATGTGAGGGATACATTTTGAATAGAATATGATTAATAATTGTAGATTAAACCTTTTTTTAATAGTTTTGCTTCATTTTTTATAAAATATTCTTGCAATAGGGCTTTTTTTATTATATTATTTATAGTTATATCGCTTTTAAATATAATTTTGTACTGTTAAACAAAAGATCGTTAAATTACAAGATTTCTTATTTTATTTTTTTTGGAATATGTTCCTTTTTCAACTTATCAAGTAAATTCAATTAATTAATTGCTATTATCTAATATTTTTTTTTAATCAAAATGGGCGTAATACTGCGGAATAACACTACTCTACAATTCTCAAGAACTAAAGTGGCTTCAATACTTGAAGCGTTTCCGTTAGCTGACATGTGCTTACTAAGAAAGGATTTTTAAAATGGATGTCAATTTCCACGAACAATCAATAGCGGAAATTCGAACGGAACTTCGAGAAAGTGCTAAATATACTATATTTAATATCAATGACTAAATATCCATAAGTATATTTGTTATATTTTAAAGAATTAAAAAGATGAAGAAACCTTCGGTTATTGTTACAAATAAATTACTTATAATTAAAATCTAAAACAACATTCTTAATATTTTTACTTGGTGGCAGGACTCTGCGCTGGGTGTCTGGGTGGGTACCACCCACTCATCAAATATTCTACCGCCAAGCAGCAATACTTGATATTATTGTGTTCCGGTTGGAAGGGTGAGTATAACTACAGACACAAGGGACATTACATCTTAGTTCCCAAGGTTGGTGGTGCATTGGCGATGTAGGAGATGTAACAGCGCCAATGTCTATGGGCGGTGGTGACCACTTTACATCAGGTGAACCATATGCCAGTCCGCCTACCTCTAAAAAGCTTTCATTCAACTCTTACAGCACTTTGGATTCGTCCGGTTCATGATATACTAACAAGAAGAAAGACGTAAGGAACTCAGTAGTTATTCTTTTTCAAATAATATACATGTTAAATAAAATACAATTAAATTTATACTTTCAGCTGGAATATCGAGAGATTCTAATTCGATTCTTTTTACCGTCGTTATCTTGTACTGAATAATACGCCTCATTAATTAATTATTATTTAACATAAATTTATTATTTATTAGCAAGCCGTCCAGGCTTCGCGAGGTTAAAATAAGGGTCTACGTAAAATGTTTTAATTTAAGAATAAACAATTTCTCGTTTCTTGTACCGTAAAACATACAAAGAAAAAATATTGTTGTTTTTTTTGTTTCGTACGCAGCACACTTTAACAAACTTTGGTCACAATCGGATAAATAAACATTCATTTTATTTATTACGAAAGATTAATTGCAAAATTTAAATATTTTCATTGGATTATATGTTCACAACACATTATTATACAGAATCTCTGCAATATACATAGCGCGGATATTATATATATATACCGATAATATATGAATTGCTATATATGTAACTTGAAAAGGGCGGAGTCGTGATTAGAATATTTAATCACTTAAAAAGATTGTTATATAGAATATCTATGTATATTAATAAAATAACGGTGACACATACTCATTCTTATAAGTAAAAGCGTTACGTAAATTATTTAAATAAATGTTTATACCGTCGGTAGTGTGACGTAACAATACTAGTATGTTTGTGTGCCCCGTGGGATTTATAAAGTTTTTTGTTTAATCTTTATTTATATTTTAATAAAACCCTCATGCCACACTGTAGACGTAAATAGTTCACTTTTTTTTTATTCCTTAATTTTTTTTTGTTTTTTTATACCTTAGCTAAGACGTAAGCTATTTTTTTCATTATTTAAAATACTGTATTGTAATATAAATTTATTCCTATTTTATTATAAGTGTGTATGAAATATTTTCAAACAAAATCTTTTCTAAATATTTAAGAAAATCCGCATTAAACTTCTCGACGCTGTAAACGCGGAAAACTTTAAAAGGAGTTATTTATTACTTTGGAAATTTTAAATCGAAACGTTTACGGCGAATATCGCGTTGATTTCGAAAGTTTTACAACGTGCCGAACTTCAAGAGCGTCAGTTAAAATTACGCGAAATGTATTTCAAGAAAAGTTTGGCATTACATACATAGATCAGTTACCAATCTTACAAAAAAACTTTTTTATTAGATCCGCGCTTTGTGAAATAAAAATACGTCCTTCGCCGAAATATTTTTTTTCTTTAACGATAATGCATTCGAAACAAATATTTAAATTTCGAATTTCGAAGACTGAAATTATTTGTGGCACTTACCTTTCGGGTGGGTATTAGTAGGCGTTCGACAGCGAGCGCGGCACAACGTGGAATGCCGTGCGGCGGAGTGAGCCGATCCACTATGTCTCGTCTACATACTGCAGTTCAGAAGGAACCGAAGATTGATCGTTCGTATTCCGAGCCCGAGGGATGTTAAGCCTGTTTATAACTTTCAATTTACAACGAAAATCGACTTTTTATACTTTGTAGTGGAGTCGATTAACAACAATGACTCGCAAATATCCTAATACAGCTAAACATTTATGGAACATATTTGTCACGGTGATTTATATTTATAAATTTGAGAAAGGCTTTAATGCATTTTATCTTCGAATATAGCAAAACATTATCATGTATGGTTTCTAGAATTTAAATATTAATTTATTTGAGCACTTTTATCTTACGAAGTTTATTAAAATGTCTACGCTATTGGCTTAAAATATTTTGTTCGCTAGTTTAATAAAACATATTTGCGTTCTTTTTATCAGATTCAGCGTGCTTCTATTTTCTAAAGCTGAAAATGGTGGCATTATCCAGCTGCTGTTACCAGTATCTCGTTACAAAGCTAATATTCATTTCATTATATTTCTTATTCCGTACTAGAACAAGAAGCAAAATTAAATATCCATCAAAAAGTAATTCATTCTAAGGAAAGTAAATTAAATTCTAATAAAGACACTGGACTATACCGAGTTCACCATTATAAAACATAAATTTAATTGACGTCTAGAAATTATTTAAAATATATTTTTAGTTTTTCTAAAAGTAATCCACGGCTTGAGGAAAGTTAAAAGTTTTAGCAAGAAAACTGGATTTCTTTGAAAGCATAAATCTTACCAGAATAAACAGTGGGGAAAATATTTTTAGTCTTTAGTTGAGCATTTAAGCCCTCTTAAATAGCCATAAATCCAGCTTAACTTTACTCCAAAATACTGCAGTATTTAATAGACCTTAAAAATATATTTACGTGAAATACACTTTGTTCCCAAGCAAAGAGTATTACTTATCTTTTTATATCATAGGTAGGTGAATGAGCGAGCCACCTGATGGTATGTGATCACCTCTGCCCATAAACATTTGAGCCTTCAAAATTTTTACCAATGTAAGAATTGGCATCCAATGTGCTACTAACCTTGGAAACTAAAATGTTATTTACCTTATATCTGTAATTGTACTGGTTGTACTCACTCTTCCAACCGGAACACAACAATACTATGTAGGTATTGCTAATGGCGGTAGAATTTGTGATGAGTGGGTGGTACCTTCCCAGACGGACTTGCATACCAAGTAGCACGTTGCAAATTACTGTCGGACAATTAATTTTAATGGGCTATATAACTACAAATTATACATTTCACCTTTTTTAAGGATTGTATTCACTAATTGCGGTATAGAACAGTTCACAAAGCGTCGTTTCATCTTCAAATGCATAATTAAATCGTAACTTATATAGGACATGTGAATACTTAGCCGATAATCATGAAATCACATACAGACATTGACAGAAAAGGACATAATGTACAACCCCCTCCCCCTTCCCCATCACACACACATGCGAAACGTCGGGCACAAATTAGTAAGTAAATATATTTTTATTTCTTCTCACAAGGCAAAACTGTGATGCAAATATCATGGTACAATAAAAAAATCTAAGTAAATGAAGAAAATATTTTTCAGTCGTAAAAAGGGGAGCTGATGTCTTTAATGGGAAAAAATATTATTTATTATGTCTAGTATATGAAATGATTTTATGAGGATAAATTTTATATATTATTTATGTTTATCTGATTTTAATGAATAATGTTTACAGCCTTGGTCAACCAACACACGATATTTATACTGGGATACGAAACGGCCCCCTTGGGTGAACCCAAAAACTTTAAATACATATTTGACTTACACGGGAAGCAGTCGTGGGAATCACGTCGTTTGTTGTAGAGCCTTAAATACAATGTAACCGCGTATTGTAAAAGTAAGTCGAAGTGCTACCTTGAAAGAGCCACGCCCTTAATAATACATTTCAGCGTATAGTAGATATTTCTGTATATATATTTATGAATTACTCGTGCGAAGCCGAGTTAGTCGTATATATATACATTCTAGCTGTTTCTTGCGGCTTTGCTCGCGTAGAATATTAATATATTTACAAATTAACTTAAAATATTACGTTAATGTAAAACCTCTTTGTATACCACATTATTGTGATAAACGCTTAAATCTTAAAGCTAAAATCTACTCATTTTTAATCGGTAGCTCAAAATACAATTTCATGCTTCTAACTTCAAAAATGACAGACTTCCAGACTAACCTGTATACGAAATGTCAACCCCTAAAATATCCAGAAACGCTTAAATACCTAATAAATTAAACTTTATTTTTGGGATACTGATTAAAAATGTGTAAATACGTATTTAAGTGTTTTTTGATATTCTACCTCAAAGGGGTTTAAGGGGGGTAGGACATTTTTTATATAGGTTAGTCTGGAAATCCGTCATTTTTTAAGTTAGAAGCATGAAACTTCATTTATGGGTTACTGATTAAAAATGAGTAGATACGTATTTATTTTGTTTCTTGATATTTTACGCCTAAAGGGAAAAAGTAGGGGTTGACATTCCGTATTCAGGTTAGTCTGGAAGTCTGTCATTTTGAAGTTAGAAGGTCGAAATTTTCTTTTTGGGATACCAATTAAAAATGAGTTGATTCGCATTTAAGCGTTTCTGGATATTCTACCCTAAGGGCTGAAATATACACCAATGTGGTATACAAAGACGTATTACATTAACGTAATATTTTAACTTAATTTGTAAATATATTCATATTCTACGCGGGCAAAGTCGCGGGTAACAGCTGGTATAATATACCAGTGCAATTTATTAATAAAGGAAATAAGGAGTGCGAAACTCAGTTGTTTCCCTTTTCTAACAATTAAAATGCAATATTATGTTAGTTAAATACAATTATATATGTATTTTTTTTTTATGATATCGGTAGGCGGACATGCAAATGGACCCCTTGATGGTAAGTAGTCACCACCGCCCATAGACAAAAGCATTGTAAGAAATATTAACCATTCCTTACATCACCATAATGGCACAAGGGACGTAAGACTACTGCTGTTTGGCGGTGGAATATCTGATGAGTGGGTGGTACCTACCCGGAGGGGCTTGCACAAAGCTCTACCACCAAGTAGTATATGTAATATATCCTACCTGGAAGTCAACAAATATTAGTTCCACGCTTTTTTATCATCTATATAATCTTGTGTTGAATAATATGTTTTTTTTAAATGATGGTTTAAATTTATGACTCGGCAAAGTAAAAATATCTGCGGAATTTGATAATAAAAACGGATACCTTGCACCAAGAAGCATTTATTGTCTTGCGGAGTCGGACACTAGGCGTTATAAGCTTATCCTTGCGTCTCGTGTATATACAATGATTATTATTTATCACTGATTCTATGAAAGTGGTCAATGTTACTGTACATAATATTGTTGTATAAACATATATTGTTACGCAATAGTGATATTCCCATTTTGTTAAAAATAGTTTGTTTATATTTATTTTATAAAATCCATTAATGTATTAGTTTATAATTTAGCTAGGTTCGACATAAATATGATTTCTATAAAAGTTGTCTTGATTCGGGATTTTATCGTGAAACAAATCAGAATTTTAAACGGCTTATAGATTCGAATTTGTTTCATTTTACTTCCCAAGGTCAAAATTTTATTGCTACAGATACCCGACCGCCAATTTTGCAGCGAACGATTTATTGGTTGCTCATAATTGGGAATCGATGTTATCTTCTAGAGCTATTATTAAAGAGGTACAGATGTTACCTGGAACACTCAAGAATATCAAGCGTTTTACCAGTAAAAAAAAACGAACACATTTTCCGGAGAAAACATGCTAAGATTTTTTCTATATTATGAGTCGAGCCGAGATGGCCCAGTGCTTAGAACGCGTGCCTTATCTTAACTGATGATGGGTTCAAGCCCAGGCAAGCACCACTGAATTTTCATGTGCTTCATCTGTGTTTATAAATCATCTCGTGCTCGGCGGTGCAAGAAAACCTCGTGCGGAAACCCTGCATGTGACTAATTCTCTCAAATAACTCAACGAAATTCTGTCACATGTGTATACCCTCATAAAACCCTTACTGGAACAGCGTGGTGGAATATACTCCAAACCTTCTCCTCAAAGGGAGAGAAGGGCTTACCCTGTAATATCAGTATATATAAATATTTATGAGTACTTATAGTACATCATGCTTATAATAAAATATACCTAATATGTCAGACTTCAGCTTAAATTCGGATTTAAACTGAAATTTTACAAATATTTTAAATAGCTTACTTTCTTCTCCAGCTCACTTTCTGGTAATTGATTGTAGTGACTTGATATAATTATTGAAAAACAATATTAATTCCATTATTTACTAGTTTTCTCTCCGACTTGGCTTAGGTAGAATAAGGGTCTACAAACAAAGTATATAATGTATATAAATAAAAGTATATAATATATAACGTTATTGGTTCACACGACATACATAAACCTTCCTGATGAATCTCTCTTAGCCAATCCATTGGTAAAAACATATAAAATGCGTTCGGTAGTTTTTGTGTTTATCGCGTTTAGAAAGACAGACAGTCTCTGTGTGAGGACTTGGTTTTATCAACAAATACATACATTAATACAATGTAAATATAACTTGAATTTTTAAAATCGTTTTTTTGATATTTTATATAAAATATTAACATTGTTTTGTAGCCGAATTTCGTTATAGACCATTAAACGAAACTGCGATTGGCGGCCATCGTCGACCGATAAATTGGTGGGATTTCCGAACCGAATTTTAATATGTATTCTTTTTAAATAAAATTAAAAAAAAAAACGAAAATAAATTGATACACTTCCTTAGAAGTTCATTTTGTAGATTTTAAAAATATTTAGATAATATTATTACATATAATTCATTAGATAAATACATAGGCTTAGTTCCGGATAAATACCTACATTGGTGGAAAAATGGACAACATTCCTTACAGTACATCGATCTGATATGCGATGACAGCCACAATAGGAAAAGATAGATATATAGATGGATATAAACACATGAAAAGGTCTCTAGCGACTTGTTGTCTAATTGCTTACAATTACCCAAAGAATACTACAGAATCCTGGAAACCCCAGAAGTCAGCGAATATTTCTGATAAAAAAAATCTTTCCCAAGAGTTAGAAAGTATGTATGTGAAACTCTCTGTCCAGTAACTGAACCATATCCGTTTGCCAGTTTGACTTTTGCTCACACGTGAGCCCTACTCCTCCTTTGGTGGCTTTATCGAGCATAACTACAATGACGTAATGGGTCAAGACTATATCATCACCACCATCAATTATATTAATTTCTTTTTCCTTACTTTAAATATCATGTAAAATTAATCCGGCATAAAAATTTTCCATTAAAAAAAAAACAGTCAAACAAATGGAAATTTTCTTAACTTATCCTTTGCTAAAGAAGGCACTTTAAATTGTAATTGCTTCAATCTTGTTTGTAGAAAACATTACAATTTTACGAAACGAGATTCATCTTACAAAGTGTTATTACCATTTATATTCACTCGTTTAGTTGATTTTGCTCGAAATACAATTACTTTTTCAAATTCCATACGTTTAAGAGCCTTCATTCGATTCGAGAACATTTTCAAAGCAATTGATAACGCACAATCCTGGCCTTGTTATAATAAAATATTAATTTTCTCATACGACGTGTTTTCGTTCTGATAATTTTGCGCGTTATATTACAGACGTATGAGGTACAATCACGCTATTAAACGGGGCACTTTTATAACTTCGCCTGCATCACCATTAAATAGTGATGTCACATAATACATCGATATACCATTGAACTATATTTCACGTCAAAATGTCGATAACGGCTTCCTATTATAATGCCCGTTCAATGTCACATTTAGAAAACAAATAACTCAATTTATTGAACGCCATTGAACACGCCGTAAAGCAATGTTTATGGATAATTTCCCGCTCCTCTATTGGCTATTTCAAATACAATGACTATTTTTATTTTCAATAATAATAATGAAAATAGTTACAACCTTCATGTTTGCCCGAAATCTTTTGTCGTATTAAAGAGTAGGATTTTAAGCTCCCACTTCGCTGCATCGTTTCGCAATTTAGTTGAAATTAGGCAAATACAGGTTTCCTCACGAGGTTTTCCTTCACCGCCGAACACGAGATAAATTATAAACACAAAATAAGCACATAAAAATTCACTGGTGCTTGCCTGGGTTTGAACCCGAAATCATCGGTTAAGATGCACGCGATCTAACCACTGGGCCATCTCGGCTCTTAACCTAAGCAAGTCCTGGCTGAATTTAATATATGTATGTCATGCCAATGGCGTTATGGAGGTACAAGTGCTACAGAGACACCTATCGGCGAGATACTAAACGTACAGACACCTTCTCTACGAAGAAAATCTTAAATGTGCGAACTTTTTCCCGTCAAACACTTTCAAAGTCATCATTATATTATTCTCAGAGAAAAGATACATTAAATTATAGTTTTGCATATAAAATATACTCTTACAAGTTTTGATTTAACTTTAGCTGTGAGTATATTTAAGTCCAAAATTGCTACAAAATACATTTGCTTTACATATATTTTTAGTGATAGTAAAATCTACTACATTTTTAGTACTAAAGATAAAACAAAAAGAAAATAAAACTGGTTAGTTTGGTCCGCTTAGACATATACAAATAATAAAAAATACGCGTCATCCGAAAGATTGTCTTGTGGCATTGTACCCAAGATGGGGTTATTATTACACCGCTGAATTAAGATTTATTTTACTGTTAGCTCCATACTTTTGTTTTATTTGTATTGTATCTGTATATTATGTCGATGTAGTTACATTGCAAAATGAAAAAAATCTACATTTTATTTAAGAATTTGTAACTAAAATATACATTTTTTCATAACTAATTTTCATTTTAAATATGGAAATATATTCTGAGTATAATTTCTTTAGTGAAATGCCTAAACAAATTTCCGTCTAACCTGTAGTTTGAAACTCGCTGTGACACTTCAATTTGGTAGCAAGTGTTGATGTAATCCTATTTTAAAGAAAATGTCGGAGCACAATGTTCCGTATTATAAAACAGCAATACGGGCTTGTAAAGTTATATTGAGTTTTATGGTACCCTGTAGAACTGAATGTTTGTTTTAATAACATTTTTCGTTTAAAACTGTTATACAGATTTACATAATTTTGTTTTTGAAACAACAAATAAACAATATTATCATATTAATCTATAATAATATTATAAATGCGAAAGTAACTCTGTATTTCTGTCTGAACTGAATTTGATGAAATATGTTAGGTATAAACCAAGCTTGTAACTCAAGGTTAAACAAAATCTTTTTCAAACATAACATCTGATGACCAAACCTAGCGCGATATTACATCGATACATTTATATATACATTTATCATAATATATAATTAAGTTACATCACTAGCATCACGACGAGTACGTGCAACGTCGATAAAAAGTCAATTTATGCTGACAAATTTATTCTTTAAACTCCTAACGTTCCCTAATGATATGAACTTCTCACTGTATATGAACTAACTACTGTAAAAACGATATAGTGACACGGTTTAGCATAAGAAAATCAACAACTTTCTAATACCAAGACATTTTTTAATAGGTGTTATGTAACGTGTTTTATTGATGTCCTTCTTAGTAGTATGGTAGGGTAGTGTTGTTAGAGTAAAATTATGAGCACCACAACGAAATAAAAAACTATAACGACTTCTTCTATGTATTGCCAAGTAGCAAAATGTACTAATGAACTCTTGTTTTTATATTAGCAATGTATCAAGAAAGGCTCAATATCGTACCGGTATCATTTCAGTTTTACTGTATTTTGATTTGGTAAAGTTTATCTTCTGGTATCTTCAGTCCTATATAAGTTTTAGTTAGTAGGAAGAAGGTTCGTTCGTTAAATTAAATAGTTTTTTTATATAATGTTGTCTTAGATTTTCGCGATTATTACACATTGAAATAAAACTAGTTTTTAACGGATTTAATCGCGTATATTAATTATTTTAACATCCCGACGTTTCGAGCACTTTGCAGTGTTCGTGCTAACTGACTAGGGTGGTGGTGCGAGTCACCATTGAGGTATTTATTAGTGTGTGTGGGTTTCCTATAAACTGTGTGACTTAATGTATTGTCAGGATTCCTGATAATAAGGATGTCAAGGAAAGCTAAAGAATTATTTGCCTCTAATCTCTATTTAGCAGTTAGCTACCGTTGGCAAATCTTTGTTTCAGAGAGCCCACCATCTCTGCGATGCTGAACACCTAGAGGACGAGCTACTTCAGGTCAAGCTTGCACTCCACCAGAACAAGCTGCCCGTGCCTCGCCAGCATCGCAGAAGCCGTATCAAGCCACCCACAGTTGAGCGACAACCTGCATTTCTACCATATGTGAAGGGAGTTACAGACAGGATTGGCAATATCTTGAAGCGAGCTTCGATTAAAACCATTTACAAGCCTCATAAGAAAGTGAGCCAGTTCTTGAGACCTATCAAGAATAATATCCCTTTACAAACTGCGGGAGTATATAAACTCGAATGTGAGTGTGGTTTATCTTACATAGGCCAAACAAAGAGAAGTATCGGTACTAGGGTCAAGGAACATATAGGAGATGTCAAAAATAGGCGTTCTTCAAAGTCTGCAGTCTGTGAACATGCTCTGGATAAACCTAACCATTTTATTCGATTTGATAAACCACAGATCCTCGCTAGAGAACACAGATTCATTCCTAGAATGATACGCGAGGCTATTGAAATTCAAAAACATCCGAACTTCAATAGAGAAGATGGTTGGAGACTTTCTAACACTTGGGATCCACTTATTAAAAATTTAAAATCCCAAATCCAACAGACTGCAAGACCTAAAGATACAGTTAGTGCCTTCTGCGTGCAACCGGAACGCTACTCAAGATACCAATTAAGAAATCGTTGGCGGTAGTTGTAAATAATATTTCTTTTTAATTCGAACAGACAAATGTCACCTTAGTCTGCCCGTGACCACGAACACTGCAAAGTGCTCGAAACGTCGGGATTTTAAAATAATTAATATACGCGATTAAATCCGTTAAAAACTAGTTTTATTTCAATAGTTTTTTTATAATTTCATTTTTGTTAACGGTCCTAAAAACAACGTCCGAGGTTGATATCCGACTAAAACATACGATTCGGTTCTCATCTACGTACGCATCCAGGCTGTTTCAAATAACTAAAATATAATTATTATTGTACATGCAAAATGAAAAAAAAAATATCCCGCTGAGTTTCTTTCGCCGGTTCTTCTCAGGTCCGAGGTGTTAAATTCCGAACCGGTGGTAAATTTTTGACTATCAATAAGCAAGTGTAAACTATATTGAATAAAGATCTTTATACTTTGACTTTGACTGCTAAGCTGGAGCGATTCCTTGTCTTCGTATATATAATTGTGCCACGTCACACCATGTCACAAATTAGTTGTCCTCTACGAAGTATCATTACTCAAAAGTTATTTAATACGTATATGCAAAATAATTTTAATTAATTATATTAAAATACAAAACTTTTCGACATTAATATAGTTTTTCTGTTTCCAAAATGTCTCTCTTATTAATTAAACATGGCTTGTAACTTTGGCTACGTAAATACAAGCACTTTAAACTTTTAATAGGAAATTTTTGGATGGGTTCACGAAAGTAATACTAGAATTTATTAGTGTGCCCGTAATAAAGGCAGTATGGCGCCATGCTGGAAAATAAGGAGACGTAACTCTACTATATTTATACTGATAACAAAACTGTTTGAGTCTGTAGATAAGTAATAAAAAAATATTAGGTTTTTAGGAACAGTAGTAATGCCCAACTATAAGGAATTTCTAATATTCCTATTAACCCCTCCATTTAAACTTAAAGCTTGTGTTAGGAACGGGGATGACAATAGCCTAAGAATCAGATTAGGATATATCCTGCGACTTTTTTCATCGTTAGGCCCTTAAGCGACTGACGCTTCAGATAACAATACTCAATATAAAATATAAAAAATCTAAGTGCATTTGTTTTATTGGCCCCATTTTCTTGGTCAAAAGTTACTTTAGTATAAAAAAAAACTTTATTGCACACAAAAGTACATGGAAGCAAAGTTAAATACTCATTAATTTGATGACCTCCGTGGTCGAGTAGTGTGTACACCGGTTTTCATTTGTACGCCACTCCCAGGTCCCGGGTTCGATTCCCGGCCGAGTCATTGTAGAAAAAGTTCATTAGTTTTCTATGTTGGCTTGAGTCTGGATGTTTATGGTACCGTCTTTACTTCTGATTTTCCATAACACAAGTGTTTTAGCTACTAACATTGGCATCAGAGTAATGTATGTGATGTTGTCCAATATTTATTTATTATTTATTAATTTATTAGAATTTGGTATACATAGGCGATTGCTTTAAGCAATCTCTTACAAAAAACCTTTATTATATGAAAAAAAATCATTAAGGAATCAGAATAGGGCTATTGATAATCAGTACATTAAAGTAAATACATACTCGTAAATAACTATAACTGTGTATATCGTAAATCTATACTAGAAAACAAACACAAAATAAGTGCCTATATATTGTATAAATAAACATACATATATATACATAAATACATATAGGAAATATAATGCAAAATGAATACTAAAAATAGAAAATAATAAATAAATGCTAATTGCTGTAATTCCACACATACTCGTATTTACACACACGCATAAATTTACTATTACACATACACACGAATATTTACACACACGCATAAATTTACTATTACACATACACACGCATATTTAATTCTAGAAAGAGTTTCACTATAGAGAGACTTCAATATTTTTTTTTTGTAAGTTATACCTGTATAAGGTAATTTTTATATAACATAACTTATTTTTGTTATTGATATAATAATTTAGAAATATTTTAACGTTCATCCAACTGTAGTATAATGTTGCATGTGAGTATTTATGAAAGTGTGGGTTACATTACATACATTACATTAACAGCCTGTAAATTTCCCACTGCTGGGCTAAGGCTTCCTCCCTCTTTAAGAAGAAGGTATGGAGCACATTCCACCACGCTGCTCCAATGCGGGTTGGTGGAATACATATGCGGCAGAATTTCGTTGAAATTAGACACATGCAGGTTTCCTCACGATGTTTTCCTTCACCGCCGAGCACGAGATGAATTATAAACACAAATTAAGCACATGAAAATTCAGTGGTGCTTGTCTGGGTTTGAGTCCGAATCATCGGTTAAGATGCACGCGTTCTAACCACTGGGCCATCTCGGCTCAAGTGTGGGTTATTTGCACTGTAATAAACGTCAGCTTATAACAAGAGCTTTATTAATAACATAACATAGTTTCATTAGCTGTTGGGAAATGAGAAATGTTCAGGAAATTCTTTATCGCAAACTACCTTTGTTAGTTTAAAGCGACGTGTCTAATTTGATCCTGAACACTGCCACAGATGCGAAATGTACAATGCGGATTGAAACCTTTGTTAACCGTAACAGCAATTCTTAGACGTTCTATTTTTAAAAAAATAGATGAATTATGATTTTTTTTTAAATATGGCTAATAAAGTATACCTCTTTTTAAATAGTGCATTCTGTATCTGTCATTTTATTAGTATATAATATAGATTATTATATCATACTATTTTACCTATATTAGTCATATACTCATATATAATGTTATATAGCAAAAACATATTATTCATTTATATGTTTGATTTTAAGTATGTTTTTTTTCTTACATTTGCAAGGTTGACTGTTTGAGAGCGCTTTAGCATTAAATACACCTTCTGTACACAAATCTTTAAGAATTTTTGCATCCCAAATTAAAAATATGAGTGAATTTTTTAAAGAAAGGGTGCTTGCCCATATTTTCTTTATTTTTGAAGTTATACATATCTTTACCGCGTTAGGGCGTGGATCCATGTCTACGGTGCGGCGCCGTTTACCGTGCAACGCTACGGCACCGCCACCGGCAAATGGCGCGGCGCCGTGCCACGCCACGGCGTCGCTCGCTAAACTACGAATTAAAAGAAGGAAATACCTTTTTCATAATAATTATTATTTCATTATACATAAGTATTTTTTTAATTATTTTCATATAGTTATTTGTAATTAAAATATACAATCATAAATTTTACGATCAAACCTTCACTTTCAAATCTGCACTACATAGCAGAATATTTTCTTTCCATAGAGAAAGTAGTACAAGATTATTCCAAAATATTCAGAGAAGAGCTTCATACCAAAACATTAACACGAGGTCACCATAATCCAGCGGTAAAGGAGCGAATCACGTACAAGTAATATTTATTTACGACAAAGATATAAAACAGTACAAGAAGAGTTACGTAAGAAATTCAAAATCAAATTATTCAAGAAGAATTTAAAAAATTACTTTTATTTGCCATTTATTGCCATTTTACAAGATTATATGTACCACCGGTTCAGAATGTAGATTCCATTGAGAAGAACCGACTAAAAACTCAGTAGCTCTATTCCAGTATTTCAATTAGAAAGTTAGGTCAATCAAATAGAATCTAAGTAACCACGCTTCTTATCATCTTTATATTTTTCTCATTTGATAACAAACAGGTGTTTCCTTGGGTCCACTCATCAGATAATCTACCGCCATGTAGCAAAACTTAGTATGTTTATGTTTCGGTTTGAAGGGCTAGTGAGCTCTTGCCCACTCCACAGTTACACTTGTAACTACAGAAACAACGGACATGACAGCTGTCAAGTTTGATCCCAAGTTTTATTGCCTCGATGATGTAAGGAATGGTTAATATTTCTAGCAGCGCTAATGTGTATGGGGGCTAGTGACGGTTTCCTATTAGATGGCCTGTATAATATATAGAAATAAATATTATATCACATCCAGAATTTATTAATCTTTGTATGATGACACCACGAACAATAATGAATAGACCACGTCTATAGACATATATATACCTTCCAGCTAAATAAATCTTACATGATACAGAGTTCTGACCGCTATCACCTTGTAATTAAGACTTTTTTTCCTAACATTTATTACAAGATTAATGATGCGGAAATGTTGAATCGTACTAATGAGGACTTTATTGTTATATTAGTAAGGTACTTCCATAGATGTATATCATGGATAGACAAAAGCTTTAAAAATTACATCATCAAAGACATCGTGGCCAATTTTTGTCTTCTCAACAATTTGTTGGGTCAACAATCTTTGGTTAGTTATACTGTACCTGGTCCTGGGATCCCATCTTGAGTCAATCTGATCTAAGTCAAGTATGACGTTTTGTCTGTCCAGAAATGGTAATAGTGCAGAATTTCAAGTAAGTCTTTGATCGCACTCCAGTTTTGTTAGATTGCCGTCCCATTAAAGTGAGGAAAAAGAACTTGTACCTTTGTTTGCCAATATACTATTACATCAGCTTTGTGGCAACAAACTTGGAACGCTCGTTCTGATAAGATATATGAGTGCTTTCCAATTGTTTTAATAACTTTGCCAGTAATTAAAACAATTGAGAGCATAATAAACAATAATCCTTATAGCTTATATTTCACTCCATTCATATTAGGAGGAAGCAACAAAATAGCCCAAGATCAATATTGAAGCAACTTTAGCAACAAATTGACAATTGTCCCCTGTATTACGTTTTTTTTTTATAATGAATAAGAGAGCGAGTGCAATTGGGCTGCCTGATGGTAAGTGGCTACCACCGACCATAGACAATGACGATGCTAGAAATAGTAACCATTATTTACATCACCAATCCACCACCAACCTTCGTAACTAAGATGATATGTCCCTTGTGCCTGTAGTTACACTGGCTTTAGAATATCTTTTTGTAGTAGTTTGGCGATAGAATATCTGATATGTGGGTGGCACAATACCACCAATTAAACTATTATAGTTTCATTTTTAATTAATGAAAGGCTCTTCGTCCTTTTTGTATATCTATGGTCTCTGTCACTGGAGTTGTTTTTGTCTGTGTTTTTGTGAAGGACAATTGTGTAGATATTTCTTTCCTGCAACTTCATTGATTTTTACATACATTAATCTTATATAAAACCCTAATTACTTAATTTCCTTCTGCTTCATCCACTCGGAGCTTAGTTATAATAGGGGGTTATAACTAAAATCACTGCGACGGTCATCTTCCGCTCGCTTCGGAGAGTTTGCAGGATCATGTCGATATAAAGCATTCGCCGCCCCTCATGTGCTGTGTAATACATCCGTCGCTCGGCAGAGTTCGCCGCCTCGCCTCACTCCTTGCTAGTGCGTACGGCAGTACGAGGCTATCAAAGCTGCCATCCTCATTGAAAGGTGATGTTCATCATCCATTTTCATGGACAAGACATAGGTTGGTTTCAGATCATTAATGCTAGATTTTAATATTCACTTATAATTAACAATGAGTTAGGTCACACAATAGTAGGATAATCCTCAGGCACGGTAGAGTGACGATTTGTGCAAGACGGCTGGCAGGAGCTGGATGCGAGTAGCCGAAGATAGATCACAGTGGCGTGCAATTGGAAAGGCCTATGTCCAGCAGTGGACGAGAAAGGGTGCGAGGAAAGACTGCTGATGAAAAAAGGTCACAGGCAGTAGAGTTATGATATTATTCATTTATTGCTGTTAGTTTTGACAGAAAAAAGTAATTCTTTAAAATATACCTCAACCCTACTTGATATCAGATCAACTGTTGACAGTGTAACTTCCGATAAACTGTTATTGTGTTGATATTCTATAATATAAAAATACTATATTCCCTGTAATTAAGGTGAAACTCAATTGATTGGATCTATAGTATGTTACAAAAGGTAAAAAAGATTTCATTAAGGATAGTTAATAAGTATTAGTACAGTTTTCGAGCGAGACAATATCCGGCTGATAGAACGGCCTTTTCAGTTGACGCCGTACTATATTTATTCTAAAGGAGTATCTTCTATTGTTCTTTGTACTTTTGTCAGTAGGCTGTTCTGTAAATCTGGGAGACCTTTATTATTTGTTTTTTTACTAGGCTCACTCACCCTTCTAACCGGAACACAACAATACTGTTATTTGGCGGTAGAATATCTGATGAGTGGGTGGTACCTACCCAGACGGGCTTGCACAAAGCCCTACCACCAAGTAAATTATTATTAAAACAACTCGAGCTTAAACGACCCTGTGGGTTCATATTCAAAAGAATAACAACTAAAAATGTATGTGCCTAATTTTTGTTTTAGAATTAATTTGGTGCAGGCGATGATAAACATCGCGAGTAAAGTTTTGGATTAAATTCTGCCACTAGTGTATCCACCAACCAACGTTGCGGAATATAAACTCAGTTACTTCATTAGTTATTGTATCTATCATCCTGTAATTAAATTAGTTTTATATATTACAGTGCCACTATTTACGGGAATTGCAGATATAAAACCAACAGAGAGCGAATTGTATCGTCTGTAGTAACTCTTCTTTAACTTACTAAAGATAAAAGTATGGCTTAGAAAAAATATTGAGATAATTTATCATTTTTAGCGTTTAATTCTCAAATGGTTATAAAATCGAACTACGGTGATACTTAATTTTGATGCGTGTGTATACACGATTAAAGATTATACTTTTATAATAAAAAATGTCGCATATAACTTTCTGAAATTTAGCTATCATGTTTAGTGATGAGTTTTGAGTTCGTGCTTACAGAAAAACTCAACAGAAATCTAAACAAAAGTTAACTTCATAAATCGATACATTAGTTTATACTCAATTTTATATCATACTGGTGAATGACAATTTTCTTTTACAAAGATTTTCCCCTACCTTCGAAAATTATTCTTTTACGGCATCCATAAAACAGGCTCCTTGTGCAAAATTCAAAAAAGAAACCTCTGTAATAACATTTAATGTCGAATCGCAAGTCGCTCTAATGAAGCAATTTCGTTCTTCGGGAGAATGACCAGGAAATATCTTTTCTTTACAGCGGACGGTTTTTAAAGGAGTTTTTAATGTAAGCTTATTTCGATGTTGTTTTATACCTTTATTTATCATTTTTAAAAAATATTATACCAAAAGGATTAAATATTATGCCCATCAAATAATTTTTTTACGTATTAAACAACTTAATTGTAATATTTTATTATGTAATCGATAAATCATAAAAAATATTTTATTTTGAAACAAGAAAGATACACAGCTGAAATTTATTCTATTTTATTTTTTATTTTTTTATTTTTACTTTATTAGGGAAACAAACAGTACAAGTCATTCTTAAAGCTAAAGCATAAAAATTAGCACATATACCAGTAAAGTTTCCACTTATAACTAAAAACATAATAAGAGCAGAACAAAATTAATTATAATATCTAATATAATAATAATAAGAAAAAACAAACCTATGAAAAAAAGGGCAAATTTGAAAAAAAACAAATTAAAAAATTAGGCTTTATGGTTCTAGCACAAATTTCCTGAAGTTAGCAACTGATTCTGTAAATATATCAATACTGGAAAATTTAGTGTTATATTCATTACAGACTCTATATATAAAATAATTTCGTGCATAATTTGACTTTAATAAGGGCAAACTAAACAAAGCCTTATTTCGTGTTCGTATATTAGGACACCTGAATCTTAAGCAATTTAGAAGGTAGGGTGAATCTATGTAATTTCATTATTAATTTAAACAAAAATAATTGATCTCTAAGAGTTCGACGATCAGCAAGTGGAGTAATTGTAAAAGTTTCATTTGTTGTACGACATTTAACATTAAGGTATTTTATAAATTTTCTTTGAATATTTTCTAACATCTCAATATATAAATTGTAGTGTGGATTCCAAATAATAGATCCATATTCCAAAACAGATCGAACCAATGTATTATATAAAAGAACAAACGTTGAGTTGCACTTAAAATCTTTGCTGACTCTCAGAACAAAACCTAACATTTAAATATTAATAAATTACCTTTAATACTAATAAGTTCACACTATAAAAATAATGTTTAATTATATAACATTGGCCACAGACTTTATCAATTTTTTTTATTGCTTTATAATATTGTGAATTTCTGTACCCTTTCCGTACGGAATAGCTGACAAAAAAAAATTGATTGTTGAAAAAGAGATTGTTGGTTTTACTTATATATATTAATACGTTTTTATAAATGTTTACAAAAAACCGTCATCCTCCTGCACCTTATCCCAATTTTATTTGGGGTCGTCGCAGCTTGTCTTTTTCTTCCATACTTATGTCTGACGTAATCTCGAAAGTAACATACTTTCCAGCCATATCATCTTTCACACAATCCATCCATCGTCTTTCCATCCACGTCCATGCTTAAGACCTTCATCACAACATGATCCTCATTCCTCTGCATAACATGCCCATACCACATAAATTCTCGGTTACCGGTGCCACTTTAAAACTTTCTCCTATGAACTCATTCCTTACTCTGTCCATTCGCGTAACACCACACATTCCTCTCAACATTCTCATCTCCGCTACATATAATTGTCTTTCATTCATCCCTCATAGCGTTTACAAAATATGAATCATAAAAATCGATTTGTCTAACTCACATCTCATTTACGTAAATATGTTTTATTTTATTGTCCGTCCAAAGTTCTCGCTAAATTTGACACGTGTCTAGCTCAGAATTCTAATGGAAGCAAACCGCATTTTTCAATTTCAAACAATTGGCTGGGTGGGTTTCGGATTGAACTGTCAGAAGTCATTTTCATTGCATAAAATTGCATATATGACAAATAAAATTACTTAAGAGGAGTTTTCTATTTAAGTTTACATGCTAACAGTATGGAATAAACCTTAATTGTACAAGTTACACTTTTTACAAGAGACGTGACATCGTAGAGTCCACGGTTTGCAGTGAGTAGAATAGCTTTTTTGTAGAATAGCTTTTATTTCTGTTTTGTACAGTATCTGTTAGCCGCTCTACTTTGCTGGGAATTCAAAAATTAGAATAGTCGATTACTATCTGCCGACGATCTGGCGTCGATTGGCGACAGTCTCATAAATCACCAGTCTCATTCGTTAAATTTTACTTGATTTACGTACAAAGAAATAATAAATCATTATTTATGAATACTCTGGTATTAATTTTTGGTAGGGCTTCGTGAAAACCCGACTGGGTAGGTACCACCCACTCATGAGATATTCTACCGCCAAACAACTGTACTTAGTATTGTTGTGTTCCGGTTTGAAACGTCAGTTAGCCAGTGTAACTACAGGCACAAGGGACATAACATCTTAGTTCCCAAGATTGGTGGCGCATTGGTGATGTAAGGTATGGTTAATATTTCTAACAGCGCCAATGTCTATGGGCGGTGGTGACACATCAGTTGGCCCATTCGCCGGTCCATCAACCTTTTACATAAAAAAGTAAATAAAAACTATTTTAACTACTCTGCTCAGAATCTATAATACATTGAAAGTGCGGAACCTTAAGAATGTTACCTAACAAAGTAAAATTTCCTGCTCTCCGTCCGCAGAACCTTCCGTAAAGTGAATTGGAAAAGTTGCCAACTCTTTTACCTGTTTCATAAAGACATTTTCACATTTAAATTTTAAAGAGAATATTCTAAGTTCTGAACTGTCTTTTAGTAACATCTTTCAAATTAAGCAATCATTTAATAAGCGAAACTGTTATCGTAATTAAATATATTGTCTGTAAATATTTTACAAAAGAGCTATAGAGCTTAAACTAAGCAAACGAAAAACTTAGTTTTGCTTAGTTTTTTCATATCCAGGTGAGTAAGCAATATTGGACCAAACTCCTTGATGATCCGTCCAACCATGGCAAGTGAATATCCCCTTATTATAGTCCCATTAAATCATCTTCAATGGCATTCGTACTTTCTTGTATTATTACCGAAGAAGAATTCAAAGTAAGAAAAGTACAATTTTATACTACGAACTATTTTATTACTGTATTCTGCGGCGTTATTGTAATTAATGTACTCGTATCAATTAACTATAACAACTTATTTTATACAAAAAAAATAAACTATTTATTTCAAAGCAATCTGAAATATATTAAATTAAGAAAAATAAACAAAGATATAAAACCCGCGATTAATATACGATTAAAAATCCTTCCTTATTTTAAATTTATTTACGTATAAAAAGATGCAGATAATAAACAAAGTTAATAAGGACATTTTCTTAGTGGTAGGGGTTTGTGCAAGCCCTTTGTTTGTGGATAGATTATCAGATATTCTACCACCAAACAGCAGTACTCAGTATTGTTTTGTTCCGGCTTGAACTGTGAGTGAGCCAGTGTAATTACAGGCACAAGGGACATAACATCTTAGTTCCCAAGGTTGGTGGCGCATTGATGACATAAATAATGGTTGATATTTCTTACACTGTCATTGTCTATGGGCGGTGGTGATCACTTACCATCAGATGGCCCATTTGCTCGTCCACTTACCTATACAATAAAAAAAAAACCTTTTTTGTACTAATAAGTGTACATATTTCGAAGCACTAATTTTATATTAGCCAATAAATTAATTTAATAGTTACATATTAGTGAGAATGTTTATTTTGTACTACACAGAGTTAATCTCAAAGATATGAGTTTGAATTAAACAATCTATTTGAAATGAAATTCTTGTAAACAAATATTCAAGTCAGGACGAGATGTTGGTTTCGCAGCGAAATGTTTGCTATTGCCCGTAGAATGGCATTTAAAATTAAAATTCTTCCGTCATAATACAACAGTTTGCGTTCCAAATTTAACTTGAATAAAGTGCTATTATAAAATCCAGATTATACTGGTTATTGCTCATTTCAAGAATAATTTCAAACTTTGAAAATTTGCCACAAACTAATATGACGTAGCAGCCTCGCTAGTCCTTTAGGAAATTCGTTACCAGCTATATTGTAGTGTTCCGGTTAGAAGTTTGTTATCGTAACTTATCAAAGATTGGTAGCACATTGAGATTTAAGGGTCAATATAATGGTTAAAATTTCTTACGATACCAATGACCACTTACCATCAGGTGGTCCATTTGTGAATCTGCTTCCATCTAAAACGCTTATTTTATAAGGTATTTAAGTTTAATGAACCCAAAGTTCAGCCAATTACGTCGCCATCAAATTTGCCTTAATGGCTCTTGAAATTCATTTCTATTACGTATCTTTTTTCGTCATTCTTTTCTTAAATCGGGGATTTTCATTGCGATTTTTTTCGATCATCAAATATAAAATTTAGACAAAAATACCGAATATAATATCGCATAATAAAATGTTGGCATAACAACTCTCTCCTTCGATCGATTGAAAATGATTCCTTCTGTTGCAATATCATGTAATTTAAAAAAAAAGATATTGAGCCAAGGTATTAAATGTACTGACCGCTAAGATGTTTACATGTTAAAATATTGTTTTGACAGGTTATTTGTCCAGTATGTTTCGTATGGAGACAATTTTGTTTATCAATAAATTATGGATATTTTTTTTTTAAATCTAGTATGAAGTTCAATTACATAAAGTCGTAACGCTTATGTTGTGTACATATATTCTGATTAGTTGCGATCTGGCTTAGCAAATATTACCAGTATTATATCCTAATTTATTTGCAAATCAAACAGTAACAGTAATCAATGTTGTATAAGCCTAAATGATTAAACTAACTTGTGTAACAGAATATATTTATTTGTTTAATAAACAAACACTCTCACATTTCGAAATTCTAAAGATGGTTACATTTAATTCTAATTATTTAAGACTCATAAATGTACTGATTTTAAAATAAAAGTTCGTCGTAAAAATATTATCAGTCTTATAATGAACCAGCGACACGTCGAGCTTAGCACGAGTGCAGTTTACTAATAAATAAAATTATTTGACATGTTATACATATTTATATCCTATGGCACATAGAAATAAAATAGCTTTCTCACCAGTGTGTTTTTTTTAGAATTGAATTATTAATTAATTAATTATTCGGATATTACATTTTTAAACAAACAAACAAAATTACCTCTTTATACACAAAATGTTTTATCTCTTTCTATTAAAAGAGACAATACATTACATTTTAAGTTGTATAAATATACACGCAGCCACAAATTGTCTTGTGACAATGTACCCAAAACGCTGCCGCTCAGTTTTTGAGGTTGGTTTTCCTAAAGCTCGGATAATTCCGTCGAAAAAAACAAATATTTTCTGTTATGATTACTTTGTAGACAATATGTACGATTCATTTTCTATGTATGTATGCGTGGATGGTTAAATCTGAACAAACAAGGACTGTTATTATCCTCACACGAGTATTAAAAAATCACTTGACATGTTATTTTTTTTAGCATTAACAGCCTGTAAATTTCCCACTGCTGGGCTAAGGCCTCCTCTCCTGTTGAGGAGAAGGTTTGGAGCATATTCCACCACGCTGCTCCAATGCGGGTTGGTGGAATACACATGTGGCAGAATTTCGTTGAAATTAGACACATGCAGGTTTCCTCACGATGTTTTCCTTCACCGCCGAGCACGAGATGAATTATAAACACAAATTAAGCACATGAAGATTCAGTTGTGCCTGCCTGGTTAAGATGCACGTGTTCTAACCACTGGGCCATCATGTTATTTTATTAATTCCAAATAATAATTTATGCAAAAAGTACGTTTTAAGAAAGTTTATTAAACATGTCATTATATAAGCGATAAATAGGATATTTCTTCGTAATGAACACACGATCATTTATAGACTTAACTACTGTAATAAAATAATGCATTTAGTTGAGACAAATGCATAGCAAAATTAAATAATAAAAAAAATAAAAAAAAATAAGAAACATTTTTACCATTTATTTCTCTGTTAGACAAAACGTGGCATAAATTTATGATTCGCAAGTGTCTTTTGAAATAACAACTCAGTACATTATATATATCAATACAATAATATCTTACTTCTATTTGAGTTGATTTAAAGTAAATGTAAGGAGACTCGACAAGTTGGAGTTAATTAAAAAGTTGTACGGAACCACGCGAACTACAAAAGTGACGTAAATTGTTAAAGTTTAATTAATTATTTTCTTAAGTATTCACAATTGAAACTAAAAACTACATACAACAATCTTTGTAATCTATTTAATTTATAAAATACATTTTAGTGTAAAAATCAATCGAATATATGTGCAGTACAGTATGAATGTACATAATATTATACAGATAACTATGTACTTGTTCTATTAAAGTAGGAGAAATTAATTTAAGCTAAGAGAAATACCACTCAGTGCTTAATCATGATATCTCAGAAACTTCAACGCCTACAAACTTGAAACTTGACAGGTAGGTTCTTTATATGGTGTTGACACCCGCTATGAATTTTACAAATCCCGGATTTTACGAAATTCTATCGCTAAGAGAAGTCAAACGGAGGTTGGTAGTTTGTGTATAAATAACGCGCGTGTTCCGCGGTTCAGCTAGTCTTATTATAATGCTAAAGTTTTTGTATTTAGATATTGGTTACTGAATTTGAATGGGTTTTGACAGAAATTTCGTGTGGAAGTCAGTTATATAAATTAGGACAAGGGATACTTTTTGTTCGTCTATCTGTTAGTCTATCATCTTCAGTTGTCTGTCTACCTGGAAATGTTTGACTGCACGTCACATAAAAACTACAAAGAACATGTTAAAGCATTGGCACTCATGTTTCTTGGATATTCTAGCAACATCGCCTTTTTATTTCTTTGATATTGTCTTCATAATATTTTGAATATTTCAATAGAATTATAAATATTTTTTTTTTGTATTTATTATGACACGAAATAGATGATTCAGTAATGTTTTTATTCAGAACTATGTTTGTTCAGGAATGTGTAATTTAATTATATTTTGTTTTGTAGAAATTTTCAAATACAGAAGACGGAATTTTAGGTCTTAGTAAAACGTCCAGTTGTCACTCGTTGGCCAAATGAAAGTCCTACAAATTTCGTTAAGGAACGTTTAAAATACATTATTTTTGTAGCCAGCGTAGACTTTACATAAACATAAATGATAATAGGTGACCGTGATTGCCCAAAGTTCTTCCGGCGTCCTGGGAATACAATTTCAAGGTCAAATTCGTTTCTGTATTCAAATAAACATACATTTTTTATGATTTATAAACATAAATCATAAAAAATGTATGTTTATTTTCATTCATTCTATCATTCAAATAATCAAACGTAATTTTTTGAATTTGTATATTGATCGATAAAATACAATTTTGATAACATATTCAGAAATACAGCTCAATAGTGTAATATTATCAATATTATTACGCGACTGATATTATATTTTGTCGCAGTAATTGTCGCTTGTCTGCGCCAACCTTCAAACACTCCGGCACGTACAAGTACTGGCGAATCGCCAGATGCGCTGTTATTCGCCTACCCCCTTCTACTTCCGTCATCGCTTAATTATAATATAACTTGAAATATTTTGACAAAGTAGGTAGTTCAAATTATATTAACTTATTATAATATATATGAACAACGGTGCTTTAAATATTACAAGTAAAGCCTTCATATTTCACTGATGAAACGATGAAAGCTGACTTACGGTGAGACGCTATTTTAATGCCTATTGCGTATATTATTTAAGGGTTTTTCTTATATATATATGTAATATATTAGTTACGTGGCATTAAGATTTGAAGGATGAGTGAACCAGTATAACACATGTTACATAACACCATAGTTCGCGTTGATCGTGTAAGGAATATCATCTGTTGGTACATTTATCTATCTATTATATTTAAAAATAAATTAATTAAATGAAAATGAGCTGAATTTGAAACAATCACTTCATCGCACAGAGTTAAAATTTTACATGTTGTTTAAAATTATAAATATAAAAGCATTTCTTAGTAACGATTTTTATTTTCAGATACTCAATGTTGCATGTTAGAAATAGACAAGGAATCATCTTCAAAGAGAACTGTCAATAGGCGTGAGATCGATGCTGGAAAGAAGAATTTAGAGGCACATACTTATGAACACGCATAGACCAATATAAAACGTCTCTACTGATGAGGTAACGATGCATTAGCATTAGCAGCCTGTAAATTTTCCCACTGCAGGGCTAAAGGCCTCCTCTCCCTTTGAGAAGAAGGTTTGGAGCATATTCCACCACGCTGCTCCAATGCGGGTTGGCGGAATACACATGTGGCAGAATTTCGTTGAAATTTGCAGGTTTCCTCACGATGTTTTCCTTCACCGCCGAGCACGAGATGAATTATAAAGACAAATTAAGCACATGAAAATTCAGTGGTGCCTGCCTGGGTTTGAACCCGAAATCATCGGTCAAGATGCACGCGTTCTAACTACTGGGCCATCTCGGCAGGTAACGATGAAAAAAGAAAAACACAAAGATGAGATGGCGTCAGTAAGTTGGAAAAATGAAAATCTGCTAAACTATTTATTAAAACAGATACAAATTACCACAAATGACTATAATGAAAAACGTATTGTCATTTAGAAGAATCGTAGATACAGCGTCAGTACTGTTAATTTTCTGTAAATGTCTAACTGTCCGTCTGATTAAAACCCTCATCTCCTTTCGAGACAGTTTGGAGCTTTCGAGTACTTTAGCGAGCCTCAATAAAAATCGATGGCTAAAATTATGGCAGAATTACATCCAGCAGAAAATCAAACATTTTCTCAAATATTTCTCTTAACAGCAGAGCACAACATTATATCTCTGTTGTGCTCTCTTGAGTGAATAAGTTTGACTAATCCTTATAATAAAAAATATTAACATATAAGGCCATAACTATAAACAAATAAAACTTAAAAATTGTTACCGTACAAATTACAACCGCATGAAATGATGGCAACAATGCTAGCAGCTTTTCTCTATGGATGTAAAATTAACCCAGACGGGAGGGTTCCTGTCACCAGTGCAGTCAATAGAGCGAAGTCTCATACTTTTAATAAAGATTTTTGCTCTATAACTTCAAGGTTCAAGTGTTTCAATTGCAAATGGGACCAAGATTTATTTTGAATAAGAGACGAATGTTTTAATCGCTTCTTCGCTGATTTGAGACGAGGCTAGCGTATCGATGTTGGATGGACGTTGGAAACCAACGTCCATCCAACAGGTCTCTTGCCGTCATCACGAAATAATAATAATCACCTAATAATATATTATTAATTCAGATCGATATATACATAATATAAACATATTGATTTACATTTTCCTTTACCTAGGGTACCAATGCCGTTAAACATTGGTTCCCTAGGGAGAAAAAAACGAGACTGACCAAATTAGAGCAAATGGTCATATTTTAAAAGACTACTTCTTATTTTGTAATTTATTAAAATAATGTCAATTTGATTTGTTTTCCTAAGAAGGGTTGTGTATAAATACATACTTCTTTGGAGACATGTAAACTTAATTGTACAAGTATGTCTTTACTTCTCGTACTTCTACAAGATTCTCCTCAATAAAATAAAGCGTGAAACTGTAACCATTTCAACTTTGTTACCAACATCCTAGAAAATATTTCTAAGGGAATTTCTGACATTGCACATACCAGAGCTCGAAATCGGAATAGCTCCGTTTTTACAACTCCATCTTTTACTTTTACATTTGTATATATATATATATTAATTTTCTGTTAAGCTCTGTAAACTCATATTTATTTATGTATGTATAATTTTCAGCCTTGCGGTATTTCAAGAGATGTCACTCTACGAGCTACGTAGCAGTTCGCTACGTTGCTACGCGCATAGTAAATATAAAGTATTCAGTTAAACGTCTAATGTGTAGATGGCGCTTTTCCCAACAACGGCTTACAATGCTATTGTTAAAAACGTTCATGTAATAACAATATTTACTTGTGCCAATAGATGGCGTTGGGAGTCATTTTAGTATCGTCATATAGTATAAATTAATAAGTATCTAAGATAACTTACAATAATCTCTAACCAAACAAAAATGTTAATATCCTTTTAGAAGTCTTACTGAATTGACATTGGCGCTGTAAGAGATAGTAACCATTTCTTACGTCGCCAATCCATCACCAAAACCTTGGAAGCTAAGATGTTATGTCCATTGTGAATGTAGTTACATAGTCTCACTCACCAGGAACACAATAATACTAAGTAATGCTTATGGGGTAGAATATCTAACGATGAAATCTACCCAGACGGGTTTGTACAAAGTAAAAGAACTTTACTAATTCTACACATTGATACGCATTTTACTATTTGAATACTATGAAAGCGCTAATTATTAAAATTTATTGTAATTGCTAAGCAATTTATAGGAGAAGCCACTGCTTCTTATGCTAATTTTTCTCGGTAGAATTAACATAAATAACCGGTTGTAGTTTTACATAATACTACATACATTATTCACAAATTATTCTCAATTTCAAAAAGTAGTATGTAGATTATTTTTCATAGAATTTATTTTAAATTGTAACCAGAGTGCCTTTTTTTAATCTTGATTAATAAAATATTAAATTGAAAAATGATTTAACATAACAATTGCTACATTATCGATATTAAAATGTATCCAAATGTAATTAATCAATAAAACAATCTACCTATCTATTTACATATTTTTAAACTGTCTCTCTTTTAGAAATAAAAACAATACTTCCTGTACGCATGGAGAATCATGTAATTAACACCCAGGCATAAACCCTGCCTGGATTAAGCCTGATTGTTTTATATAACAGTAGTTTATTTTCTATGTCAATTGTTAAATCAAAAAGAAACACTCATTAGATATTCTACTGCTAAATAGCAGCACTCAGTACTGCAGTATGGCGATGCTAGGAATGGTTAATACTTCTTACAGACCTAATGTCGGCGGTGACTATCAGGTGGCCCATTTGCCCGTTTCTCTATAATAAAAAAATAGTTCAAAGCATATATACATATAAGTAGGAGGATACGAATGTTGTTATAGTACTTTTTTTCGTTCCATTAAAAAAAAAAAGCAAAATGCACTAACAGCCCGTAAATGTCCCACGACTGAACTAGGGAATCCTCTTTTTTTTAATAATCTTTTGGAATTTATACTTAATGCTTTTGGAATATATACTACCCTTTTATGCGGGTTAGCAATTGCGATTTGGATATGTATGTGGCAGATTTTCATGTAACACATTTGGGGCACTCGTGGTGTCTTCCATCACCGCGGAATCCGAATAATAAAACACGACTACGACTTCGAACCCGTTAAAATTCACTTATTCTAATTACTGGGCCATCTATGTTCATGTAGTAATAAATAGTCTCAACTTGATATAAGTTAAACATTAATACTTCAACGATGTGTAAAATACCGTTTCACGACCTTCACACGTAGAGAGCTCGCGTCGTAAAATCGCCAATGTATGCCCAATAAATTGGTTTTCATTAAACCATTGTGAGTGTTTAATCTGACATTTTATAGCGTTGGGTTCGAGAGTGGGTTGTGAAGACGTTTAGGGATCAGCGAAATGTATTTTTTAGTATGGAAACACTTAAATATTTTACGAGTCTGTCAACGTTATATTCAATTGAATAGATGATAGTTAGAAATTTTAAAGTAATAAAATAATTTATTTTCTCGCAGTTTTGTATTCTATATAATTTTAAATTAGGAATACAAATCATTATAATGTTGTTCCAATGTATTTGTTCTATTTGCAGTTGGACCTTGGAATAATAATGCAAAACCTTTAGTTAAAACTACAACACCTCGCCTTATTACCTCGACTGGGTTGATTAATTTTTCGTCCAGAGGATCGGAATTGCGATTCAATGAAGAAACAGCAATAGCATTCTTGCCCCCATATAATGAAGATATTAATATGAATATTACTATTTATTGTAATAAATTTTAAGTAAGCGTGCGGTTGAGCTGTGACAGGGTATGTAATTCTCAAAATTGCGACGCCACAACAATTAATTATTGAATTGCTTCGCTCGCTTTAAAACGCAAACTCAAACAATTCCTACGTCAAAACCCGTTTTAGTTCAATCGCTGATTATTATTGTTATTAATTGATATTGTTGACTTAAGATATTTGTCCAGTACTGATATTTTATTATCGCCTAGACGATACTCGCATTGGTAAATTGCATTTGTCTGAATGCCTGTATTCAAAAATATGAGGGTCATTTTCCTCTTAACGTTAGAATAATATGAATTATTACAGCAGAAATCAATAAGATTAATTTTATATAATAGTAACTTAGTATATAAGTTTTTTTATAGAATATTATATTATTAGAAGTAGATTAACAGCGCAGCTTCATTCGTTTAAATCCGTTTCAAGCATATTCACGCTTTGTTTCATATATACACTCTTGTTTATCTATAACAATAAATAATAAAAAATCGCTTTCAGCCACTATCTCCGCTTATTTCTTCCAAACCACTTCTTATGCGATTTTCACGAATTTAAGAGCGATAAATGAGGCAGATTTTTAAAAGAATAATAGCAATCACATTATAAGGATTTACTAATTAAGCTTAACGCTCGTAGGAACGACAATAGCTTAAAGGGTCAGAATCGATCCTGTGACTTTTTACATCGCTTGTCGATACCGCTATAAACGCTTTTTTTGTGAATGGTATCTGTAAGTATTTTACACAAAATGGCTGAACTATGATGACTCCTTATTCATAAAACTGTTTTTTGTTTTTGTGCGCTTACATTGCTAACCTTAGGTGATACATCAAATCAATGTAGCATAAAATTGTGGGTCCTAAAAGCCTACAGAAAAGAACAGCGTCTGTCTATTTTCTAAGGTCAAGCATAACAACTTTTTTCATCGAATCGTAATCTGTAGAATTCAGTATTAAACTTGCATTTAAATTAATAATTTATTTATTTTGACTATTTAATATAAATTATCGGACTGTTAGAGCCGAGATGGCCCATTGGTTAGAACGCGTGCATCTTAACCGATGATTTCGGGTTCAAACCCAGGCAAGCACCACTGAATTTTTCAAGTGCTTAAATTGTGTGTATAATTCATCTCGTGCTCGGCGGTGAAGGAAACCTGCATGTGTCTAATTTCAACGAAATTCTATCACATGTGTATTCCACCAACCCGCATTGGAGTAGCGTGGTGGAATATGCTCCAAACCTTCTCCTCAAAAGGAGAGAAGACCAGCAGAGGGAAATTTACAGGCTCATTCGAAGGAATGCTTTAGAAGATTTCACCAATTCTAAATTAGTGGCAACCAATGTATAGACCAACATAGTTGGATATTACAGTCGTCCTACTAAGCTATTCTCTAACAAGTAGCTTTAAACTCTCCGCAAAAATTGATGATATAATGTCAAAAACTGATATACGATATTGCTACTAATAATTATAAAACAAAAGCCTATTACAATATAACATCTCAGCGACTGTTCCAACTTTATGAAAAGCTAATGAGCGCTAATTTAAGTTTAATTTTAAAATCATTTAATTTTTTATAATTTATTTCGAATCAAATTAAATGAAACTCAGTAGTGTTTTCCCGAATGAAATATATTCAACTATGTTTATATGTATATTGTATGTATGTATTAAGGAGAACCATGTATTGTTTTGGGAAAGAAAATAACTTTTTACTATTTTAAGGTTGGCATAGTCTAAAACAAAGCGAGATACATTGTCTTTTAGGTACAAAAGGCTGAAAATATTTTGCATTTATAAAGCATATATACACGATTATAATTAAAGAACTACTAATTATTATAACGTATAAACTAGCTTTATTTTTCATGCATTTATAATTTTTAATAATACTATTGTAAGGGCAGAAGTGAAATATTAAATAAAACCAATACATAATCAAAAAATTACATTATATCAACCCACGAAAGCGACATTTCGGGTTACCTAATTAGGTGGTTCAAATACGTTACAGATCACTCCGGTATATCAACTGATAGATATTGGTTACTATAGCAACGGAAAGAGACGGAAAAACAAAAGAAGTCCGTTGTTGTTAGCTATCCTTCTCTGACATCTTTCTATGCTATTTGCAAGTACAACAATGACAGGACCAGTCATAGAAACGCTTATAAACTTAGAACTTCCATGGATGTTTCAGTGGAACCTTGTCTTAGAATCACTTATTTAGGACTTGGAACTTAATTTTCTTTGCTGAATTTTCCGGGTAATAATTTAATACTGTATTATTAATTTAATTAATCCGTTATCGATGTTTCTTTGCATTGACGATTTTCGAGACAAATGTATAAAATAATTTAATGATTCTGTCAAAATCGCTTCTCAAAGTTTGCCATTTGCTTAAAGCGTGATGACATGGTTTCATTATAGTTTACTAACATGAATATTATTCCTAGTTTAAACGCTTTAGTGTTTTGAATATCAAATATTTCTCTACTATAACTGTTAAAGTATTATATTATTTACTCAATAGCGCGGAAACAATTGTATAAATGCTAATAATACTTAGCAATACAATTAAAATGTATACAACCTATAGACCGTCTTAGTGAGATCCAGCATTCAATCGTTTCAATATAAATTTCTAAGGATATTTAGTGGATGAATAATCATTTAAACCTCGGGTCACTTAATGCCTTTTCTATTTTACGTATCGTAAATTCCTGCTGATTGAAGTTCAGCACAAAATATTTATAAATAATAAATAAATATTGGACAACATCACATACATTACTCTGATCCCGATGTAAGTAGCTAAAGCAAATGTGTTATGGCAAATCATCCATAGGAAACTAATGAACTTTTCGGAATCGAACCCGGGACCTCGGAGTGGCGTACCCATGAAAACCGGTGTAATTACTCGACCACGGAGGTCGTCGTAATTAAAATTGTACGTTTATCTTCAATGGAATACATCTGCTTTAAAGCCTCATTGCTGTCTCAAACCATTAAAAAGTTACATCAAGGACTAGTAAAAAACAGCAACTCTACCTAATATTGTTATGATCTAAAACTAAGGAACTAAACCATCAAAATGGATATATTTGGCCAATGCCAGAACGTGCTGTAAGCTGGGAAACGCCACATGTAACGGTGTTGCGTCCACACTGGAAATCTTCAAACAAATACTATATCTATAGTTACAGTAACATAGTTGATGCTTGTACGTGTTATAGTCTACATATCACATATTAAGGCATTCAGTTACATAAGCACATATAATGACTTTAAAACGTAGCAGAATTTACGTCAGAAACCTATTAAAATGGTAAACTATTTCGATCAATTTCGATCTTAACTTTAGATTTAAAGTTTTCAATTCAAAATGTTTAACTTCAAAGAATAAAACTGAATACCGAATGTTAAAAATATTCAGAAGTATATATTATTAATAATTTTATACTACAACTGGCTTATACATGCAGCTTCGTCTGCGTGTGTTAAATCATAGTTTATGCTGTCTCTATTCCAAAATTCGTCGAAATCCTTCCGTTTTTGTCTGCATAGTTAGTAGTAACTAAGTCTGCATCAGATACCAATCAAATAAATAATTTAAGCATTCAAAAACTACAGCAAATATACTTCATTCTACAAGGTTAAATATCATGTAAAGCTTCCACCGTTCCGGAATGTATATTATACCGAGACTGGTAATACTGTGTATCTTTTTCTTTAATAAAAAAATATAGTATTTTATAAAACTTTAACATTAAAGAAAATCTCAAAAGTCTACTGAATCCATGTTAATACTTTAATTAATCTGTTTTTATGTATAATGTTTAATATTAATGAATACTTGGGATGGAATCAAAAATATATGTTTATATTTTTAATATAAAATTTATTCCGGTATAATTTATTTAGCTAGGTGAAGAATTTTTTAAGGATCTGAAAGGCAAATCTACTCTATGTAACGTACCTATGTATTTATTTTATATTATGTGTGTTTTATATTTTGGATGATGAGTGAGCCACAAAATCAAAGGTCTATTTCGTCATAGTTCACACTTCATGAGTGAACTTCTGGAACTGAGGTTCCAGAATGTCAATTGCCGGAGCTTCTGATTCAGATGGATCTTTTTTAAGACTCAAATATCAATATAACTAAAAAAAATGTATGCTAACATTATTGAACATAAGACAAAACACCGCGGAATTTATTTCGCCGGTTATTCTCTGGTCTGTAGAGGTATTATGAGAAACTCAAATCTCACCTCGTGCGACAGAATGCTATACGCGAAATTGACATTAATAATTAAATAAATGTATAGGATACAGGTATTAAAACGGCGTATCAGCATAAGCCGGAAGAACAACTAATAAGAAATTGTACTTCTATTGAAATAAAACTAGTTTTTTTTAACGGATTTAATCGCGTATATTAATTATTTTATTTTAACATCCCGACGTTTCGAGCACTTTGCAGTGTTCGTGGTCACGGGCAGACTAAGGTGACATTTGTCTGTTCGAATTAAAAAGAAATATTATTTACAACTACCGCCAACGATTTCTTAATTGGTATCTTGAGTAGCGTTCCGGTTGCACGCAGAAGGCACTAACTGTATCTTTAGGTCTTGCAGTCTGTTGGATTTGGGATTTTAAATTTTTAATAAGTGGATCCCAAGTGTTAGAAAGTCTCCAACCATCTTCTCTATTGAAGTTCGGATGTTTTTGAATTTCAATAGCCTCGCGTATCATTCTAGGAATGAATCTGTGTTCTCTAGCGAGGATCTGTGGTTTATCAAATCGAATAAAATGGTTGGGTTTATCCAGAGCATGTTCACAGACTGCAGACTTTGAAGAACGCCTATTTTTGACATCTCCTATATGTTCCTTGACCCTAGTACCGATGCTTCTCTTTGTTTGACCTATGTAAGATAAACCACACTCACATTCGAGTTTATATACTCCCGCAGTTTGTAAAGGGATATTACTCTTGATAGGTCTCAAGAACTGGCTCACTTTCTTATGAGGCTTGTAAATGGTTTTAATCGAAGCTCGCTTCAAGATATTGCCAATCCTGTCTGTAACTCCCTTCACATATGGTAGAAATGCAGGTTGTCGCTCAACTGTGGGTGGCTTGATACGGCTTCTGCGATGCTGGCGAGGCACGGGCAGCTTGTTCTGGTGGAGTGCAAGCTTGACCTGAAGTAGCTCGTCCTCTAGGTGTTCAGCATCGCAGAGATGGTGGGCTCTCTGAAGCAAAGATTTGCCAACGGTAGCTAACTGACTAGGGTGGTGGTGCGAGTCACCATTGAGGTATTTATTGGTGTGTGTGGGTTTCCTATAAACTGTGTGACTTAATGTATTGTCAGGATTCCTGATGATAAGGATGTCAAGAAAAACTAAAGAATTATTTGCCTCTAATTCCATAGTAAATTGAACGTTTTTATTTATAGAATTGAGATGTACTAAAAATGCAGATGTCAGATCACTAGGTAGTATTGTGAAAGTGTCATCTACGTACCGTTTATAAAACCTAGGTGTTATTGGTCCGGAGTGAAGAGCCCTCTCCTCTAGGTCTTCCATGAATAAATCAGCGACCACGGGGGATACTGGGGAACCCATGGCTACTCCGTCAACTTGTACATAGAATTCATCATTCCACAATAAATAACCAGATGTGAGGCAGTGATGTAACAGCTCTGCATATTCAATAGGCATGTTGTGTGTCTGTAGCTTCCTCTTGACAATTTCGATGCAGTCTTGTATGGGTAAGGAGGTATACAATGACTGGACATCAAAACTAACCATTGTCTCGTTGTTGGTTAATTTAAGGTCTTTGATTTCACCAACAAACTGGTAAGAATCCTTGACATACGCCGCAGTGTGTCCTCGGAGGGGTGATAATATCCTTGCTATGTGTTGAGCCAATCTATATGTTGGTGTATCGATTTGGCTTACAATAGGACGCAGCGGAGCACCAGTTTTATGGATCTTAGGTAACCCATACAGTTTTGGTGGCTTTGCACATGTAGGCACGAGTGATTTTTTGTCCAGATTTAATTTTTCTTGATGTTTAGATATTAACGCGGATGTCTTTTTAAGAATATTATTAGTAGGGTCTTTAGTTACTTTTTTATAAGTTTTTACATCCGATAAAATCGCGGAAATTTTCTGGTTATAATCACACGTATCCATCACAACGGTCGCGTTTCCCTTATCTGCTCGGAGGACTGTAATGTCTTTATTATTGCGTAAGTTCTTCAGTGCTATAGATTCATCACGAGTAAGGTTTCTTTTCGGAGGCCGGCTTCGACGTAAAACACTCGAAATGTCCTGTCGAATAGCTTCCGAGTCTTCCTTTGTGATGTTATTTTTGAAAAGACACTCCTCCACATTGCAAATAATGTCTTCAAACGGTATTGTGGATGGAGCCGGTGCAAAGTTTAATCCTTTATTTAATACCGCAATAGTCGATTCATCTAAACTTTGTTTTGACAGATTGACAAGTGAAGCACGCGCAGGTTTTTGAATTTCCCCGGTGTTGCCATTGTTGAAATTCTTATAATTTGATTTTACTCCGCTGAGTTTTTCGAATTTTTTTATTTGTTTTAATTTTAAGTTATTATATTTTATAGCGGCTCGTTTATTAGTAAAATCATAGCATTTTTGCCAATCTGTTTTAGATAATCGTGACTCGAGTTCTTTACTTAGGCTGTCAATTTGATCCGTTAACCGTCGCGCGTCAAATCGATGTTCTCGGATGAGTTGTAACAATAATTTCTTACTTGCCTGATTGAGTATTTTATCACCATGCTTTATGTCCTTCTTAGGTGCGATCCTTACACAAACCGGAATAAGATTATTGTCACGGCATCTTTTCAGGAAGTTCATGGACGTTACGAATCGGGCATGTTTGACTTTTAGGTACTCCAACCGGCGAATTTTATTTGATGTTTCCAGTCCGTACTGGTTCACATAATGTTGTCTTAGATTTTCGCGATTATTACACATTGAAATAAAACTAGTTTTTTTAACGGATTTAATCGCGTATATTAATTATTTTATTTGTACTTCTATTTTTATTTGTTTTATTTTTTGTTCTTTCTTACTTGCTATAAGTCTTATTATGTCACTATTTACTTGCTTTAACCGCCTGATCTCTTTTAACAAACAACTTGAATCAATTAAAGTTGAAATATGATAAAGCTTCATCGAATCAATTTATGAGGCTTGAATTTAATTCGCGTAGCAGTAAATCGTCTAAAGTTACGCAATACAAAGAATATGCATATTCAACGTGAATATTATTAAATAAAATATAGTAAAAAGCCGGCTTTTTTTATACGACTCCATTAATTAATTTTTTTTTTTATTTATTAATATTATCCTTATATTTATACCCTACCTAAAATGTTATATTCCGCACGAAGACAAACCTCTATATTGTATGAAGATCAATTATTTGACAGGCGTCCTTAATATAGTCGACATTTAAATTTTACCACCGTATCTTTATTGGTCCTTAGTTGTAATAAAAGGTTTTTGTGAGCTGCGGAGGCGCCTCGCGCTCATTATAATGTCCATCACTTATAATTTGAACGTTTATAATTCATATATGATAGCACATAGAATAACGCGAACGACGAAATGAGTTTCAATAATAACATAGACTGAATCGAAACAAATGTATGTTCTATAACAACAGAACATTACTCACGACTACACTTTGATGATTTTATGTAAATATAAAATTTAAGATTATTTTTTTAATATTAAATTCAGTTAATAAAGGTTTTTTGATATCTAAAATATGAAAAATCTAAATGAAATGAAGTTGATCACGTTCGGTCATCTGATAGTGATGGATGATAAACTTTATCCATTGATAAAGTCAAGCAGTGTATACCACATCTTAAGTCTTCAAACCACGGCCCTAAGCTGTTCTTATACCTGTAACATTGGCTCACTTATGATTAAAAATTAGGCCTTTATTTGTGCTTTTAATACGCTAAAATTAACCAAACATCACAGTTTCAAGCCCAAGCAAGTATCGCTTAATTTTCTCGCTTCGTTTTTTTTTTCATCTGCTTAACCTATCTTAGTAATTTTTCATCCCGTGATAGATGATAAAGGAAAACATTGAGGGTAAAATCAGTAAATAAGCGTACTTTCAATATATTTATTATTATATTTAGAACACAGTTTCTTTTGTTATATTTAACATTATAAAGTATTTATTAATTAATAATATCAGCTCATAAATATCTGATTGCTCAGACGACGCTTCTCTCCAAGAAGTGATTTGATACTTATTCCAATGCGCTGCTCCAATATTGCAAATTTTGTCCAAAATAATATGCAGGTTTCCTCACGATTTTCCTTCACTTTACATGTTTTTTTTAAATAGAAGTAGCAATGCCCCAAATTAATTAAGGAATTACTAATATTACTATCAACCCCCGCTTTTAAGCGTACTACTTGTGTTAAGAGTGCGGACAACAATAGTCCAAGGGGTCAGCGAAAACCTTTGCACTTTAGATATTGAAAAAGAGTAACTAGGTTCTTCTCGGTAGAATCTACATTCGGACCCGATGGTAGCTTTACTTTAAATAGTTTGTTAAATGACGATTCAAAAGTGCTTGTAAAAGCCTACTTGAATATTTTGATTTTGATATTGACTACCTATGCTTAAACGAATGAATTATTACAATAAATTAAAAACATGAAAATTAATTCGCGACTTCTTACACTGGTCAATTCCAGCTCTCATTGACTATTTTCCCTTAAAACTTTTGTTATTTAACAAAAGGTTAATTCAATAAAGTCTTAAAATGATATTGTATTTATTATTGTTATCACGAGGAAAGTAATCAAGATCCTTTCGCAATCCGTTCGTTAATATTCAAAATTTTGAATTATTACTTCGTTTCGAACTTAGAAATAACAAATAAAGCGAATGATTAAGTTGGTAGTTTCGCTTTTAAAGGGTGAGTATTCAATGTTCGTGAGTTCAAGTCCAGTAAAAATATTAAAAAAAATAACATTTCGTGTGCTTAAGACAGTAAAATACAAAAGTTACTCTTGAATGATGAAATTAACTATATATAATTAAATTAAAATATTTATTTAAATTACCGAAATAGGAGTCAGTTTAATGTTGTCTTAGATTTTCGCGATTATTACACATTGAAATAAAACTAGTTTTTTAACGGATTTAATCGCGTATATTAATTATTTTATTTTAACATCCCGACGTTTCGAGCACTTTGCAGTGTGCCCGTGACCACGAACACTGCAAAGTGCTCGAAACGTCGGGATGTTAAAATAAAATAATTAATATACGCGATTAAATCCGTTAAAAAACTAGTTTTATTTCAAGGAGTCAGTTTATTAAAATTTAAGAATATGGTTTAAATATATAAGGCTAGGTTGTCACTGTGGTTTGATAAGATTCCATTTTTGAAATATTACTGTAAAATATCGTTGATATATGAAGCAGTGTGTATACCTGGTATTTTGGTGACAGTGGAAATTGCTGTAATTAATATTGTGCTATCGGAATCAACAAACGTATAAACTGTTTGCCTTGTGATGTTTCATTAGTGTTGTTCAGTAACGCGAAAAATTAACGACACGGTGCACGCTCTAAGAGACAAACGCTAACGGTTAATATTTTCAAAATTCAAAGCCTTCGGTTTATTCATGGGATCATTTCATTTGAGTATGTGATGTAGACTAACGACCATTTTTGTATTATCCACTCGATTCATTATTTATCTGTATAGAGTTAATAATGAAACAAGTATTAAATATCTAAGGAAATGTTTCAGTTACAGTATATTTCAGTGTTATATATTACGTGATAATAAAAAAAATGTTATTCTTTTATTATTTACATTTTTCTTTTTAATGTTGATCTTTTAAGAAATAATTACACATGTGTTAGGTTAAGCCAAGCTATGTTTTTTGAAGGATATCTTTAGGTTAGATACACATTTTGCCATATGTGTATCCACCAATCTTCATTGGACAAGCGTAGTGCAATAAGCTCCAAACCTACTCCTTAAAGGTAGAGTAGGCCCTAGCCCAGCAGTGGGAAATTTACAGGCTGCAGCTTAGGTTAGGATTTATTAATAACTAGCTGAATATGTTTTATCTGCACGAAATTTATGAAATATTACCTATAGGCAAAAGCCGATATGCACCCCACAACCACCCCCACCATTTTACTCCCTCAAGGGGTGAATTCAAAAAGTAGCCTATATCCTTTCCCAGGTCTCAAACTATTTCCATACCATTTTCTAAATCAGTTCAGCAGTTTAAGCGTGAAGAGGTAACAGATACTTAGTTTTGCATTTATAATTTAGAATTTGATTGAATACAAAAAAATTAAAATATGGGTAAATATAGTAAAAATTATATGTAGAGCAAAACAGTTATATGTAGGTTTTTAGAAGTATTACATTTTTATAAACATTTAGTGCAGTGTTCACTCGTGAAATGTTGAAGGTCGACTCGTGTGATATGCTATTTTGATACGTATGTATTTAAAGTATTCTAATTATTATAGTCAATGTCGCGTATCACTCTCTGTATTTAAGGATCGTGTTCTGTTTCCAGCTATAATTATTTTGTATAAAATAATTATTTTAATACAAATATATATACACATTCTTTGAATATAGGTTTCTTTTCACTTTGAATCAAAAAATATTACGTACGCCACATGGTTATTCTTGAACTTTAAACGTTAAGCAAAGCGTCATTGTATCCGTCATTTATTTACGAAAAGAGAAGCGTCGTGGGAAACCCATTGTAACGAAGTTGTTTTCGATATATATTATTAAATGACAGCAGTATGAAATAAATTAGCAACGTTTGAGAATAATTCAATGATAAGAAATAAAATTGTTACTAAAAAAAATCGTTTAAATAATATTATATAAAAACGTATATAATAAGAAGAGAAACCGAAAGAGATGGGAAAGAGTTGGCTATAGGGAGAATGACGGTTGATCTTACGTGACGATTTCTGAAACACTTGGAACAGTTTAAATGTAATGTTCATAAACATCAATAAATGAGTGTCTTGCCGGTTTTCTCGAGAGGATCTACTTTCCAATCCGGTGGTGTATTTATATTTAATTCAGCACTGTAACATGAGCGTACTTGAATGGAGAATATTTTTAAAAAAACTTTCGAAACGATTTTTGGTAAGATTAAATACCTCTATACCCGAAGCTATTCAGTGCACATCGCCGTGCATGCCCTGCGTCCTTTTTTATATACATACGTTATTTCAAACATCCTGTACTGTACATCTCTTAAAGGAATTGTTCAAATTGCGAAATGTAAAGGAAATTTTCATTTACGTAAATGCTTAAAATTAGTATGTCAGTTATTTTTTGTTAACATAAATAATTTGCGATACAACGTTTATAATGTGAATGATCATGAATTATTTCTAACTTATGTTTAACTTAAAAATTGTTGTTTTATTTATTTAATTAACCTTCTAACGGTTTAAAATTACGTATTCTCTGTTCCTACATTTAACGAATCGTTATTGTACATCATCAATGTATTATTTGTGAGTTACGAGTAACGAACCGTTAAATCCGTTCCTATACGTCACTAAGATATAAATTCGAAGTTTACGAAACGATTTTATATAGCAGTTTTGGAATTACACCTGTACACCATTCTCCCACCAATTCACAAAATAAACCGGTTTTTTTTATATTAACTAAATATTCGTTTTAATTATATTCCACCATTTTTCCAAAATTTTCTTCACAAAGGAGGGGAAGACCCCTAAAATTAGCCCAGTAAGGTCCCACACCTTTCAATACTGTTACTTTACTTAGTTTATTTTACATAGACTAGGCAGGCTATATATATACTGATAGGCCGCAGATCTCGAGATCCTGAACTCAAACTCCTCATCGGACCGTTAAAAACTTTGAATTAATTTCACCTGTACGGAGTCGGGAAAGCCAGTTTTAACCTATTTTAAGTCATACTAGGGCTGAGATGGCTTAGTGGTTGAAAAACTAAACATGTTTATCTTTAACGATGTTTGCAGATTCCAATCCAAATGTACACATTTTTCTCTGAAGGAAATCATTGTCAACTTCCACAATTCTTCTATATCGTAATAAGCCTTTGTCCACTGTGACATTTAAAAGCAGTTTCAATACGCAAAAAAATAAAAATATTTTTTCATTAATTGGTTATATTTTTTGTGTTTATAATTCATCTCGTGTTCGGTGATGTAGGTGAACATCATGGAAAACCTGTATTTGTCAGTAAAATATTTCAAACCATATATATTGGAGCCTGGTGCTTGGAAACTTCTCCTTAAAATTATTCAACCCGTGCAAAGCCGGGACGATTAAATAGTTTATTATTTATTTTTAATTAAAAGAAACATTCTCCATTCATTTATGGGTTATCTAACCTAGAATTTCCTGTAAAAAAAACTAAGCGCTTTATAGAAAAACTTAAAGGTTGCAAACGTCTTTATAAAATGATACAAGCTTCATAGAAAAATGTTTTCCTTTACTTTGAATTTATTTAAAAGATATAATCTAAAGTTTGATAATAAACTATGCAGTCTTGAAAAAGTCCCACACAAAAGTCGGTTGTAAGTCAGATGAACACTGTCGACTTTTACAGGATGTCCGAGTATTTCTATAATTCTGTGGACATATTTATAGCTAATTCACATATAGAAGTCGTTAGTGCGTGGTCAACCTAACGCTTTGACGCGTATATAAGGCGGGAAATGGCTCCGGTTTAAGTAGATACCTGTGTGCCGTTGACAGTGGTGGCCGGATAGGATAAAAAACAGAAGTAAGTTTAAAATTTCGATATTTTAAATATTTATTATTATTATTATTTCATTTTATTTTAATATATATTTTCCATGTTAAATTATAAATTGTTTTATAACTTCAAAGAAAACGATTTATATGCCACTAATTTTATATGTAGATTTTTCTATATATATGCTCTTAAAATATTATAAATTATGTATGAAAAATTAAAACCGACATATATTTATATTCACTGAGGGTGGGAAACTGAAAGAGTCGCATAAATTCGATGTTAATTATCTAACATATACATATATAGAATTATTTTCACCTGGACTATTTCATAAAATTAAAGATAATTATGAAACATAAATTAACAAATTGGAAAACAATTAAAAACTGATTTTTGACTATATAGTTATTTCAAATTTAGAACAATATTAATAGTTTATAATAAAAAATAATTAGAATTTCAACGTACTTCATTATTTTAACTATGATAAAATCTATGATAAAATCATAAAAATTATATGTTTTGTTGATATAATTGACTTTATAATTATTAGTGACTATTTTACCAATAGTAATAATCTCAAAATTACTAACTGTTTTAATAATTTGTACGAACTGCACTTTTTCATATAAAAGGCGTATATTTTTTATTAAATAAAAACCTTAATATGTCTGTTAATCAGTCACACTCATAGCTGGAAGATTTAAATAACTGTTGAAGAACAAGAATTTCGTTGAATGAGATACAGCTTTTAAAAGCTTTTGTTTAAGCTTACGTTCTGATCAAATCTTGTAACGGAATTTTAAATTCAACCGATTGAGTTAAAATTACTATTAAATCAAATTAAACTTTGTATACTAGGCTCGATAAAAGCTATGAGGGTGAAATAAAAGCTTATATTTCTACTGTTTAGGACATTTATTATGGTGTATTTTGCAAGGCTTATGTCCATATCTTAGAACATTTGCCTCCATTTGGCTTTAACTCCAAAAATAACTTATCAACTATTGTATATAATATTTCTTATTGATATTCGTATAGTGTAATTTAAAAAAATAGATTACATGTACGTAGGGGCAAATCGTTGAAGCCGATTTTTGTATTTAAAATTAGTACAGTACATAGTACTAATTTTAGATAATTAATCTGGTAATTTAAAAGTGCAGTTTAAATTAAAGAACGCTTAGAGAAGCAAGTTACGAATCCTCTAATATTTCGAAGAATATTAACTTTAAACACACAAAATATACCTAATGGATAAGATAAAAAACTTAAAATCAGTGACCTCGAATAACAACAAAAAATATTTAAATTTATCTTCATCACATTTTTTGAAATAGGCTTAAGTATCAACGACTAAGTTCTTCCGTTTGCCGTTTCCGTTTGTCAGTTCTGTCCGCTACTATGTACGAGAGTATAACTTAAATAATATAGTAAATTGCAAAACAGTGACGAATGTAACATTCCCCGATTCACAAATTCTTCTAAGACCGTAAACGGATTATTCTGATGTTCCAATTTCAAATTACCGATAATCCGATTTAAAAATAAATTATATCGGAAAATTTATTTGCATATATCCTAACACTCCAAAATAAAAAAAAAACCTAATGTCAAAACGAGATGAATGATGCCGTCGAGTGATCTATGATCATACGGGTACTTTAAATTATTGGCAATAAAAAATATTACTTTTTTATTATAAAAAAGTTTCATCCAAGTCCTCGGAAAACAGTACATTTCGTAGTTAAATATTATACGTCCGGGATGATATATTATACATATTACAAGAGGGGTAAATTATTTTAAGTTGCACAATTTAAAAAAATGATATCCATTATTGTCGACACTCTTTTTGTTACTATACTCTAGTTAGTTCACGGAATCAACATAGTTGGTATACCATGAGAAATATAATTAAACGGGCAAACAGACTATGTACAATTCTTTAAAAATTGATTTAATATGACATATTTAAAAAAAAAACCCGTCAATCAAGTGTTAAGCCTGATATCATTGTAACTTCCGAAAATAATTACTAATTTAATAGAAAAAAAATTAACTCGTTATAGGACTTTTAAGCTCCCTTTACCCCTAGTCCCCTATAGTGAATGGCTCTTAATCAGATTCGTTTTATTAAAATTACCAAAAATTAACACTTACATATATAAATATAACATCTATATATTTTTTTGTATATATCTGATATTATGAAGTAAAATTTGTTAATTTTTTGTAGGGAGTACTAAGGAAGTACTGGTACGATTCTAAAAAAAACACCGGTAGAGAGCTATATTATTCCTGAGTGATACAACGTATACATTATGTTTATATAGTATTATTTTCTTCATTACATAGTATAAAACAAAGTGGCTTACCGCTGTCTGTCTCTGTGTACGCTTTGATCTTTAAAATTTCATAATGGATTTTGATGCGGTTTTTATTAATAGATAGATTGAATCAAGAGGAAGGTTTATATGTAAACACTGATAAATTTAAAGGTTTTCAAAAATGATGTCCTAATTCTATATAAAGATAACCCACAATAACGATTTTTTATTCTTTACTTTTTACGAGAAATATTGACTTATTTTCGAAGCGATTTTAAGTAATACAGCATTAATTCTTATCCAATTCAGCTAAATAAGTTGTGCAATTGCCTTACTTTAAATCAATAAAGCCATTTACAGCATGTCATTTAAATGAATATTTTCGAAGATATTACACATTTAAAATGCAGGGACATAGTTTCGGTTTGAATTGTCTGATAAAAAGCTGCGAACGTTGTAAGACATTCTGTTAGTATCAGTATTGGACTCGCGCGAAGCCGGGGCAGGTCGCTAGATATTAATAAATTGCACCTGAGAAGCCGGGGTACCCACCCGCGTACAACACTATTATTTTAATACATCTACATATATAATTTTTTTCATTTAACTTAATGTAACAAGCAAATTTTTTTTTGTTTTGATCAATGAATTCATTGATTCAATGCACTTTAGTTTTTTTTTTTTATTTATAACTAGCTAACTATCCTATTTTCGAATGAGGAGATTGTATACATAAAGCCTTTATACCGTTATACATACAAGTCTATTGGTTTAAGCGGGGCACGCCAGTAAAGCTCGTAGTCGGCAGGATGTTGCACATCTTCAGCATTACATCATTAAAGCCAAATTAAAAAAAAAACTACAGTCAATAATACATTTAAACCTTCCTCATAAATCTCTCCGTCTATTAGAGAAAACCGTTAAAAAATCCGTTGAGTAGTTTTCGAGTTGATTGCGTTTAGACCGACAAAAGCGGTGGAGGGATTTCGTTTAATAATAAATATTTTATATAATATATTTTTACTATAAATCGGATACAGTAATAACAGCATTTAATTAAAATGATTTTATCAATGAAACAAAAAACTAGATGATAATATGTCCCTTCCGCCTGTACTCACATTAGCTAACTTATCCTGCAAACCGGAACACAACAACACTCCGTACTGCTGTTTAGCGGTAGAATATGATTAGTGGACGGTACTGACAACTGTGTCTGCACAAAGCCCTATTAAGTCCAATAAGTTCCGTGACTAATAAGCTACAGGTTATGTATGACGTATAGTTTATTATCAAACGAAAAAACCACAGATTACAAATATATATAATTTAAATGATAAATTTCAATAAATATTACATAGTTATATTCGTTTGAATTTTAGTTTATTGAAACGAATATAAGACTAATTGTTGATAGATGCAGCATTTAAGTTCTAATTTAAAAACTTTTGACAGATATCATTTAAATTTTATTTTGATTAAATACGTTAGGTTACATTTGGTTTATTTTTGTAATTTTTATTATTTTTACATTACACTAACTGTAACAATTACAGTCAATTTCATATGAAAATAGAACTGTTGTTTTTGTTTTGATTTGGGACTTTTTTATATCTCACCTGGGAACAATTTAATTTTCCGAGTAAAGGGTATTTTATACGCTGCAATGCGTTTTCTGACAATAAAAAATACCTTTACTCTTTTATTTGGAAATTTGGACCAGTCGTTTCAGATTTAGTGTAACAAAAACCTGATAAATAACTTAAGAATGCATTGTTGAATCTATCCAAAATTTATATAAATATAATATTTTATATACGTAATTTTTTTATGATAATAGTAGGCGGACTAACAAATAGGCCACCTGATGGTAAGTGGTCACCATCGCCAATGGAGCCGTAAGAGATATTAACTATTCCTTACATCGCCAACGTATCACTACGGTACTAAAGTGTTAAGTCTCTTGTGCCTGTTGTTAAGTTTAGTTAAGTCTCTTGTCCCTTTCAACCGGAACACAAAAATGCTGAGTACTGCTGTTTGGCGGTAGAATATATTATAATGATGTGCTTGCACAAAACCAAGTAAAATATGAACGTAATTATGAATGTACGATTAACAAAGTGAATCAGACTAAACAGACTAAATTAATTTTCATGAAATTAAAAATCGAACATATATTTATTTATTAGTAACTAGCTGAACCGGCGACTTCGGCGAATTTGTCTAACAATCTTCATACTACTTAAATAAACTAATTAACTAAATGAAGCCTATTAGTTGTTGCTCTCGGCTTCGCTCGCGTTCTAGGTGTTGGTCGTGAAATCGTGACAGACAGTCACATCTGCATTCATAATATTAGAATATTGTTACTTATTGTAAAAGAATCGTTAAAATAAGTTCAACAGATTCAAAGTCATATCGATAGCAAATAAACAAATATTTTATCCTTAGAATATAAATTATATATATACACATATATATATATATATAGATTGAAATAAAACTAGTTTTTAACGGATTTAATCGCGTATATTAATTATTTTAACATCCCGACGTTTCGAGCACATTGCAGTGTTCGTGGTCACGGGCCACTAGTTTTATTTCAATGTGTAATAATCGCGAAAATCTAAGACAACATTATATATATAGATATTATAATTCTGCAATAGTATCTTGTTCAACGCCAACAGCTTACCTGATTCGCCAAATTTGGCACGCGATTACCATAAGACGCCGAGAGGATAAGCTACTATTAATCTTGATTTGATATTTAGTACAAACCACAAATGAACATAGGTGGCAAGTATCTACTAATATTATAATTCGCAAGAGTGTTTGTTGATTCCAAATTCGATATAATATTTTTGCATAGACTGATAATATCATACCTATAATTTCTGAAAGACTTATTAAAATCCGATTTACTATTACAATTATGTTCTGAATGATCATTGGTCGCCCATTCCGTTACAGACTCATCAACCAATTACAATTCAGACGTTATGTTTATGTTATGTTTTGATTCGCTGTTCATAAACTAAAGTTTACATTTTATCCACGAAATATTCATAAAAGCCTTTAATAAAACTATTATTAATAATATAAAAAATATATATATATTTATGTAACCAAAAAATACTTTTAAATACATTTTCGTATTGTTCCTTAGTTGCAAGTTATCGGATCATTACTTCCATCACTTAGGTGGCTAAGTGATTACAATCACTTAAATATATAATTATATTAATTAAAATTAAATACATATGATATATTATTTTAAGGGTCGACAAGCAAAGATATAAGAAAGAGTGGTTCTAAAATCATTATTAATAATTTATTTGTCTTTATCCCATTTATTAGCGTATATGCTTGAGAAAAAGTTTGGGCAGATTTTTTATTTTCAAATAGTACTGTAGTAATGCCCTATTATGGGGAAGGAATATTCCTTTTTACCCCTCCAATTAAGCTGAAAGCTTGTGTGCGAGGACGACAATATCCCAAGGGGTCACAATCAAACCTGCGACTTTTTACATCGCTAGGCCGCCCTTAAACCATTGCGCTATTATACCTTAGATTTGTTATCCTTCCTTCTGTTTATCCTTTCAAATACCTTGGGAATTGCTAGAGAGTCGGTTACGTGATAATAAGAATATTTTGATTTTAGATCAATTTCTAGAACAATTAAGGGTTGAGATTTGAGGTTGGCTGGCTATATTCACTTCAGAACCACTCGTGACTTTCCGGTTAAAGAACTTTATTACTCATAAAGAACCTTACAGTTCACTTTACAATGAGTAATACATATAACCTATAAATAGAGTTTGTTTTAGAATCTTTGACAGTATCCACATTGACCCAAAAATGAAAAAAAAACTTTTGAGTTGATATCTCAATTATACTAATAAATATATATTTTATAAAGTCTTCTATATAAAAATTGCGTTATATAAAACACAACAATATATGTGCAAATCAATCAACTCCAGAACCAATGGCTAATAGTGCTGCCACGGGAGCATTAAAACTAATTTTCAAAATAGTAATAACATAAAAAAAACCTGGGGATCGAACCCAGGACCTCACCCTGTGGCCTCATATCTAACCCCTAGATCCATATAAGGTTTACATGAAAATTTCTAACTTTTTACTGGCCTGACTCAGGATTTGAGCCCAGGCATTAGATACCTGCAGTCCTATAAGCTCATAGGGCCAGTTAGCTAACCACTATGCCAACATAACATATTATATGTATTATATAGATAGTATGATGTCAGCGTGTATTGTTCAGCATTCAGAGGCGCTCGTAATCGACTGCTAGGCGCTTTATCTTTATGATGTATGCTTTAAGAGATAACGTGTTCCTAAACATAGCAGTCATTCACGAAGACAGTTATACTTCACCGGTTCATAAATTCCGTTTGAAAAAATACTCCGTAAATGCGACATATTTTGCCATAATTTAGTAAACATTTATCGCTAAAGAAAAATAAAATGCTTCAACTGTCGAAATATCGTCAAATCTAACGACCAAAGTCGGTAAATTCGTAATAATTATTCTAATACTGTCATAATTTATGTATTGTCTGGTCAAACTATTATGAAAAAAATAAAACAAAAGAATACACTTTAGTAAGTAATTGTACACAAAATTTCTTTAAAAAAAATTAGATAATTTGTCTTTATTATTTTATTATTATTATTAGCATCCTGTAAATTTCCCACTGCTGGGCTAAAGGCCTCCTCTCCCTTTGAGGAGAAGGTTTTGAGCATATATACTATTTTTATGCAAATATATATACTTGTATAAAGTTTTATAATTTATTTACATATTGTCAAAAAGATACATATATTTTTGTCATGTATTATCGCGAAAGAAAGTAAATATAGTTAGTAGAGAGATTTAGTGATCATTTTCTAAATTATAGTACGGAACCGAACCATTATGTAAAACAGATACATTGTAATTTTATTCACATAATCATTACGTTACCAGTCATTGCATAAAAGGAATAGAAAGAAAAAAAGATAAAAATACGCATTATCTTTTCATAAATCTCACGAGATGTCTGTTGATGGCAAAAGACATGCAAATCCATTGTTCAGATAAATGCAGCCTTCATACTGTCTGAGGCAAAAAATGTGTCCGCTTATAGCTGAAAGAACATCTCTTTTACATACCTTACATGCGCTTATTTTAGTTTTAAAAGTAAAAATATAGTAGTAAAAAATATCGTCATTGAAATTAAGAAAAGCTTAAGCGTCAAAATGGTACTTTTGGGAAATGAGGTTTAAGTTCAAGTTAGTAAACCTCACTTTCTAAAATCCTCCTTTCAATTGACGATATACATTTCCCATAATGAGGCTATCGTTAAAAATTGTTCCACTGGTAGTTTATTTCACTGGTAGACTCTCTTTCCTTATAAAGATAACATTTGGAGCTGTACCATCTATTGTGGGAAAAGTGCAATTTTGAACAATTCCACCACTTAAAATGATGGACATAGTTAAATAAATTATCTAAATCATATCCTGATTTTCAAAGGATGTTGCCGTAATAAATACCTATAAATATATACCTATATATATATTTTTTAATGTTTTTGGAGTATGACTACTGATTTCTGAATTACTGTTGCTCTGAACTGTTATTCTAGCATTTAAAGTATCACTAGTAAAGGGGGAGATTACTGAAATAAGACGTGAAAAGGTGAGTCTACGCCAGGGCTCCGTAAGGCGACTTCTACGAGAACACAGCTCGGCTTGAAACGTTGATAATTTTTTCAATTATTTTGGCATAGTTAAAATGCCAACTATCTAATTCTACGCTCGATCTTTTCCTGATACCTACTTACTAATACTAATACTCATAATATCCGCGCAGTTTGCTAGGCGCAATTTTGCGCCTTGACCAGAAGTTCTTTAGGATATTATATGAATATACATCATACGTAGATATAAACTTTAACTTAAAATGAAGTCAATTACTTACTATACATATATATACTGCATTTTTCGTAGTCTTCAAATTATCTATACATAAATACTAATTTTAATGTCATTTCTCCATTCGTATTCTAAAAACGTTGTAGAATAAATCTCAAATGTAAATCAAAATGAAGTGCCATTTAAATATTTAGAACTAAAATTAGCACGCATTTAGCTTTGTTATAACTCTTGAATTTCAATGAAGTTGTAACGGACGTTGAGATGTAGGTAATCTAATGACTTTGAGTTAGCATATGATAGACTAAAATCAGATCCAGTAAAAACCGAATTACGTGGGTGCGTTATTTAGCTGCGTGTATTGTTTACATGTTGTGACTATTATTATAGGCTTTAATATAGGTTTTATATATTTTAATTTAGGTTAATTTTATATATTTTACCATCTTCCGAGCCGAGATGGCCCAGTGGTTAGAACGCGTGCATCTTAACCGATGATTCGGGCTCAAACCCAGGCAAGCACCACTGAATTTTTATGTGCTTAATTTGTGTTTATAATTCATCTCGTGCTCGGCGGTGAAAGAAAACATCGTGAGGAAACCTGCATGTGTCTAATTTCAAAGAAATTCTGCCACATGTGTATTCCACCAAACCGCATTAGAGCAGCGTGGTCGAATATGCTCCAAACCTTCTCCTCAAAGGGAGAGGAGGCCTTAGTCCAGCAGTGGAAAATTTACAGGCTTTTAATGTAAATCTGCTGTGCATTTTCAGTATGCATCAGATTATATCGTACTAGTTTGCGCCTACAACTTCGTGGTCAGGTATAGGTATAAAAAATAGCCTATGTGTTTCCTAGAGACAACAAACAGACAGACATAATTACTTTCACATTTATAATATTAGTATAGATTTTAAGTAAAGTTTGCGTGTTCAAACACAAGCTCTACAAGCTCATTGTAATTTTCCCTTCATGTAATATTACAAAAACGAAGTGTTATTTATATCCAGGGCTCCAATAAGTATTGGATATCAAGAATCATATATGCCCCGGAAAAGTCACTTAATTTAAATGGTTTATTAATAATTATGTTTCTCAAATGAAAGTACATTGTCATTTCCTCATGTGCATTATGAGCATATCTCACGTGTTAATCTGTTCCGGTAATCAAAGAGAGCATTTAATAATATGCGTTTCAATCACACGCGGAGAATTATCATATTTGATATTACGTCTCAGATTACAATATCGTGGATTATATGACCTAATTTAAAAGTCACATATTGTGAAATTATTATTATAAATTAACACGTATGACTGTCGCTTTAGGGCCATTTAAGACTAGGCTATCTGATATGTTGTTGCTACGGTTAAAAAAAGCTGACAATGTATAAATATCTTTAAATAAAATTTCGATTTTGACATATATGGATTACTAAAAAGCGTGGCGCTAGTAATTATTTTCTGATCTTGGGTGCTTACAGATAGATTTTACTATAAATGTTAAAATATGTTTTTTATTAAGAACTAAAATAACTATATGAATATATAAATTTAAAAATAGTTCTATTAATTTGAAAATTAATTCGTGATCCTTTGTTGCCCTAGGGCGCCTCGATCTTTAAATTCGGCCATGACCAGTCACTTGAACATGCTTACCAAAGAACATGAGTGTATCATTGCCAACTATGTCGTGACCACTAGCAGCCCTTTTGAATATTTGTTACCCTAGAAATTTTAAACCCTACCAGTCACTAAACCATCAAGGTGTCATTTATCATTGTATGTTCTGCATCACATAAAATAACTTATCGTCATATTATTACTCAGAAGAATTAATATAGTAGAAAACTCCTTCCTTATACTTCATAATGTCTTTACTTACATTTTATAAAAACAAAGTATACAATTTCAATGAATAAATTATAAGTTCCTTGTTTATGTGCGTGTATAACAATAGCAACCCACACAGATGTAAAATACGACGTTAAACTATTCGTTTTATTACTCAGTTGTATTTATTACTAGAGTTTGAAAGTAGGGATAAGAGTTTAGATTGAAACCATTAACTGTCAAGTTTTTTTTTTTTTTTAATGTATAAAAATATTTTTAATCTGTCTCATCTTGAATTTCTCCTCGGACTATTATTTTTAATGGAATTAATTGTCTAATTGCATGGAAGAACGACTGCTTATCCAAAAGTAGATTATAGTCGTTTTAGTTTTAATTCAAAAGATTCTATGTATATTCGTTCAGTACGATGACTATATTTGTCTCATAACGGAACAATTTTATGAAGTTGAGGACTTCGAAATGATGTTCCCCTCTCCTAAAAAAATATATATATCTTTTTATTTAATGTTATATAGTCGCAAGTTTAAACAACGATATTCTTCCAGATTCATTTATTAACAGTATTTTCAAATTTATTTTACCCACTAATCCGTGTTTCAAAATACATCCCGTATTCTCCAAATCTCCCGATAATTCTAATTATTTAAAAACAACTAGCATTATAACAAAACACTGCCGCCGCGTTCGATTTCTTGACATTCTTTTTCTTACCGGCCGGTATCGGACATTCGGCCAGTATTAATCGTGAAAAATTAAAATATTACATTACAACATATTCTCAAAATAGTCAATCGGCATATTATTAATTAAATTATTCTAATAAATTATAGTTATAGTGTAAAAAAACTAACTCTAACAAAACTTTTATTATTTTTTAAACAAATGCATTATATATGATATTAGATCTATGATTTACGTATTTCATCTCGGTAGAATGTAACCTATTCCGTACTGGAAAAATCAAAAGATCTTCAGAAATAATTCTCCAATCGAAAGAGTTGATCTTTGGTATATTCAACTTGTCAATATATTTGAAATAAAATATATCTCCAAAACCATAGCAATTGCAATTTGTGACATTATTATTAAAGTGATGTCACCGTTGCCTTAATTGGACTTTGATAATGTTATTACCGGTGAAATATTCGTATATCGTACTATAAAGGTCATATGCATAGTATACCCATCAGTAATAATAACGAATCACATCCAACGGGTCCCACTAGACCCCAACTAATGCAGACAAATATTATTTCCTAGTATCAATCTGTTAATTATTTGTACAAATAATTATATCCAAGCGAAAAATCTGATGAAAAATATTTCATACCATTGGAAGACTTATCTGAATTGAAGTTTATATCACCGAATTCGGTTTAACCATTTTTGCAAATATAATCGAACATTTATGGTAACATATGGATATTATGGATACATAAGCGTCGAAAGCATAAACTTCTTTTTAAGTGGTTAATAAAGTCACAATATTAGTTTTCTTAATCTTTTAATTTAAGGTTTCGCTAAAAGCTGTCCGTGTAATATCATTACTTATTCGATTCTCAATCAGCAATGCTAAGTATAGTTGTGTTCCGGATTGAAGGGGGAATGAGATGGTGTACTAACATAACATCTTAGTTCCCAAGGTTGGGAATGCATTGGCGTTATGCGGGATGATAAATATTTCTCGCCAGTAATACCGTTTACATCAGGTTTAGTTTTAGTTACCCGGTCTAAAATAACAAAAAACATATATACATGTTGTATATATTCGAAGGCTGCAATTTTCTTTACGATGTTGTCCAAAAAAATCCAAATCAAAATATACTTTATACAAGCAATTTTAAATCGCCATTTAACAAATGAGAACGAGATTCACGAGAGGAACCTTCGTGGTCAAACGTGAGATGATTTATAAAAGCAAATGAAAAAAATGAAATATCACTCATCGGTTCAATTAGGAAGATCTGATTCTTCCGTTAAGACCTTTACGTTCTAACCACGGGGTCAAACATTAAATTAGTTTCGTAATAATATCAGATCTTTGCTGACTAATCGATTATTTAAAGCTCGAAATAACCTCAAATAATTAATATTCGTTAATATAATAAAGTAATTAAAATTAAACAATTTGTGAATTAGTTCTAATTATTTGTTCATGGATTAAATGTATTCAAATGTTGGAACAATTTCGCGTTCAACTTACTTTATTTGACGAGTTTGTTAAAAGGCTAAATTATAAACTGCATTTGCTCAAAATATTATATTTTATGTTGATTGTATTTGAATATGTATTCACGACTTATTTTTATCAGAACACATATACATAAACGAATTATATATAGAAATTTATAACACACAACCACTCTGTGGAACCAGCTTTCACCGGCGGTTTTTCCGAACCGATACGACTTGGGAACCTTCAAGAAAACAGCGTACTTATTTCTTAAAGGCCGGCAACGCACCTGTAACCCCCCAGTGTTGCAGATGTCCATGGGCGGTGGTAATCACTTTCCATCAGGTGAGCCTCCTGCTCGTTTGCCCCCTAAAACAAAAAAAAAAAATATTTTAGCTATTAAAAAGTACCTATGTCGTTTTAGCAGTAAGCTAACATCAGTCTTTTGGATTCTCATTGGTGATGTTCTCAGTTTATATGGGAGGGGCTGACCATTTTGTTCTTTCAACTACCTATATAATAATTTAAAAAATAATCGATAAAGTTTTGCTGTAGCGCTTAAAAGCTCTTGTTCCGATAATTTATCTAAGCCCAAGTTATCACAATATTTATCTCAAATAAAGCAGGGATTACCTGTTTAATAAATTCTCAGTAGCCGCCCAAAGTTTCGAAGTTGACGTTGCCGTATAATCCCATACCTCGGAAAGTACGTAAGCCTATATCTGAACTCTCTCCGGTCATGTCGGAGAGCAGTCCCATCGGACTATGGGAGGGGAGGTATAAAAAATGCACGCACACTAGTGTACTGTGGCTATTCGTCGTTGATGACGTCACAAATCGTCTACGTCATATTTGAAAAATATTACAACGTAAACATAAATATAGCCGACACTTGAAAGAGCTTAAGTGTTGGACCAACGGTTTTACTTGCTTTCCAAGGTACGAGGGGTGGGTACACACTTCCAACTCCGTGCTATTACTAGGATTTTTTCCATAGAAAAACCTAATAATTTATCTACCTATATCTCTCTCATATCCGCAGTTACCCGTTTTCTTTTTAAGCTTCTATCACCAAAGGTTGTCTGTGAGAGAGATAAGCGATAACACCGCCTTTGTACACCATAAATAAATAAATATAAATAAATATTGGACAATATCACATACACTACTCTGATCCCAACGTAAGTAGCTAGAGCACTTGGGTTTTGGAAAATTCGAAGTAACGACGTGACAAAAACACTCAGACCCAAGACAAAATAGAAAACTAATGAACTTTTTCTACATCGACTCGGCCGGGAATTGAACCCGGGAGCTCGGAGTGGCGTACCCATGAAATCCGATGTACACACTACTCGACCACGGAGGTCGTCAAACAAATATAAAATAATAACATATAAACATTTGTTATATGTTGTTATATTTTTGTTTCTCTTATGTTCACTCATATGTAGTGCAATAAAGTATTTAAATGAATAAATACAAAACTTTTAAGAGACCTAACCTGGCTCTGTATATGTGAATGGATATATATCATTGCTACCTAAGTAGCACTACCTAACCGTCCCCGCTTCACATGGATAAAATAAAGGCCTATGCACTACATAAAACGTCTATTTTTATTAATTTATATGTAAATGGTAATTTTTCTTATATCTATCCCTACTTTTGCCAATATATTACAACAGCAACATGCGTAGAATTTTACAGTGCGTAGTTAAACCTAGGTATTTTTCCACTAACAGACAGTAGTGATTTGAAGTGTGTTTAATCTACTTATAACCAATTAATCCGTGATTACACATGTCAATATACTATACAATCAACTAGTCCGCGTGTTGACACCTGCCCGAGCCGATTGTAGTTTAGTCCGCCATGTTTTTACTAGCCTCACTAGTTACTGGGAGAGTACATATATCCATATGTTGTGGTTAAGTCCTGACTTCCATGAATATAATTTTATTTAACTAACATAGCTGTATTTTTAGACGTTGAAAAAGAGTAACTACTGAGTTTCTTGCCGGTTCTTCTCTGTAGAATCTACATTCCGAACCGGTGGTAGCTTTACTTTAAATGGTTTGTTAAATGACGATTCAAAAGTGCTTGTAAAAGCCTAATTGAATAAAGTATATTTTGATTTTGATTTTGATATGTTACTGAACCGCCCCATAAGTTCTGTAATCAACGTTAAAGGTTACGAAAATTTTAAAACATTATTATTATTAAAATTAAGCCTCCTTATAATGTTGAAATTCGTTTATTTATTGTTTTAATATAACTTCAGCTAAAATATCAAACTGATACCAAATAATTGTTTTTAAGAGATGTTTATTCAATAACATCAGATCCGACGAGGCATTTTCACTTAATAATGAATGAAATTCTAATTGGATGGCTTTTATTGTAAAGATTTACTAAACTTCAAACTTCCAGACTATTGTTTACATATTTTTAATATTAAATTTTAATATCTAATTGTAATAAAATGCTATAAATAAAATTGGTAGTCTTAACGAATATAGCTAGAAATAATCTTAGTAAGAACTCTTCAGAATACATTTTAGAAATTTTAAAAATAAAAATGAATAATTTTTTTAATAAATAAATTTTGTATTTGGAACAACAGACGGATTGCCAGCGTATAAAAATTATCTACCAATAATATTTAATCATGTACGCGGTACCATATAAAAAAAAAACACAACAAATTACACGTATGAAAGTAATCTAAATAAAATTATACTACATTTTAACCACTTTACGGACTTAAAAAAATATTAGCCTTTATCGTTGATTAGTCACCAATAAGTTCAGTACATTTCACGTGATTGATGCACAAGAAAACAAAAAATGGATACGGCATATTTAATTGAAATATAATAGGTATATATTCCGAGTTGAAGATTGAGTGAGCCAGTGTAATTACAGGCTTAAGAGCTATAACATCTAATTGGTCGATGACCTATTAATGATTTAATGACTGATTCCATAGAGTGACAATATTTTTGGCGATATAACTTATCCATATATACCCGATTTACCCGTAAGATAAATTAAACAAGTATATTCATATGGAATCTTTTGATTACCTATTTCCGTTTTTTAATATGTTATGTTTGTTCACAGAAACAAGAAATTCATGATGATAAGCCAAGGTGTGTCGAAGTCCAGCGCAACAGTAAGAGCGATTTTGGTGCTTTTCGTAATCGTTTGCCTCGTTAATTGTGCAACAGGTAAGAACATTATTTTCTAAGTAAATGACGCGAATAAAAATATACTATACATTTGGTTTATGGTTAACTAGAGTCTAAACAAGCAACAATAGGGTGCAGTTTGTCTATTATCAAAAACAATGTTACCAACATTAAAAAAAAAGGTAAATGCACCAGATTAAAAAAATATATAGTAAGAAAAAAAACTTATAACAATTTTCGTTAATTTATTAAAACAATCAAACCAAATAAATACTAAAGGTTTTCACTAGTAGACATTAAAGTGTTTCACTATTCACTCCTGGCTTTATTATCAGATCAGCTGTATGGTACAAAATTACTGCATATACATCCGAATTACACATTGACAGAGCTTAAAATCGATAAAACATATAGAGTAGGTTAAAATCGATTCTGTCGATTTATTTACTAACTGACTTTGTTAATGTTGAACAAGAGCAGCTTTGAAATGTAAAAATTCAAATTTTAAATGGATAGTTCGTCCGTTCGTCCGTCTGGATAGACACCCCCCGCTCATCTTATATTCTACAGCCAAGCAGTGATATTTAATATTGTTTTGATGCGGTTTTGAGGGTGAGTGAGCCAGTGTAACTACAGTCCCCAGTCAGTTCCCAAGGTGGTGGTTATGTAAGAAATGGCTAAAGTTTCATAGGTCATCAACGTTGGCCTATTTTCCCGTCCTCAAACCGACATCATAAATAATAATTATAAATAAATAAATATTGACAACATTTGACAACATCACATACATTACTCTGATCCCAATTTAAATAGCTAAAGCACTTGTGTTATGAAAAATCAGAAGTAACGACGTGACCACAAACACCCAGATCCAAGATAACATAGAAAACTAATGAACTTTTTCTACATCGACTCGGCCGGGAATCGAACCCGGGACCTCGGAGTGGCGTACCCATGAAAACCGGTGTACACGTAACTCGACCCAGGAGGTCGTCAAATTAAATTAAAAAACATATTTAGGTTTGCTAGCGATTTTTAAATTATGATACAAAGTCTTAATATTGAGTAAATCAATGTATAACCGTATTAAAGATAACACAACACTTTACTTAGTGGCTTTCTGCAGCCCGTCTGATTAAGGTACCACCCACCCATCGCATATTCTAACGCCAAACAGCAATAAGTATTCTCTTGATCCGATGTAAAGGGTGAGAAAGCCTCTGTTACCTCAGGCGCAAGGGACTTGGAAATAATAACAATTATATTAAAATTAAAAAATAATACGAATTTAAAAAGTAATTAGCAATAAATACTACAAAGTAATCAAAAAAAGTATAATATGTTGCTTACAAATGAGGCATATGTATCATAACAATATTATATGAAACCTTAATGCGTCTATTAAATTGACTCAATATATAAATGCACGCTTGGTAATATTAAACTCATTTACTTATACAAAAATGTTCACACGAGCGCACTGTGTACGAGGTAGGATAAATTATGATTATTCCTCGTAAGTTCTTAAGCATTTCTTTTGCTTACTTAATAAAACCATTTACATTCAACCTCTACAAATATGTATATTGTCAAATGTTTAACTGAAAGCGTATTTATGCAAATACTGCAATGAACCGACGAAGACAACAAATACTAAATATTTGTACGTAATTTTTTGTTTGATCTTGATTATTTATGTAAATGAAACGATTTATTAGTAAAAATAATACGTTCTGGCTAATTTCAGTTTTGGTTCAACAATAAAATATTTAAATAAATTCCATATGATTTACTACAACCTTTTCTCAATTGAGAATTAGGTTTTTGGTTTAAATAATTAAATTTGGAATATCTCGAAGACACGTTTTCTTTTTTAATATTTTTTTGTTTTTCTCTTCCTAACATAATTTTTAAGTTTCAGTCACGTCCCAATCATTTTCATTGATGTTTAACAAACATACATATAACTTATCCAGTGTGTTGGCTACGTCTGTGTAAAATTTAACTACGAGTAACAAGCAGTGACTTAATTGTGATAAGGTAACATACAAACAACTTACTGCATAATTTATAATATTATGTTAATTTCAAAAAGTTTTAAATAAAAGAAATACCCGCACGCTTCGTTATCACAATATCTCGCCGACGCTTTATGTCTGTCGTTATTTAATATTATCGCCTCTCAGACGCCTTGTTTTATATACATGGTGTATATAAAACAAGGTGATGGTGTAACTAACCATATACTAATAAACTAACCCCCATTATATAATAAATATATATGTTATCGTTATTAAATTATATTGCTTAGACTTGCTTTCTGGTTTCCATTAAACATAATTAATTCCTTATCAAATTAACCGAGACTAATCTGAAAGAGATCTATTTTTCTCTGGTTGTCTAAATGCAGATATGTTATAGTCCAAATGTGTACCTCTTCCTCTTACCCTTACCCTCATAGCCTGATAGGTCGGGCCAAAGAGGTCAGGTTCAGAGGCAGGCGCTTTACTGGATTACCAAATTTTTATTCAAAAATTGTTAACACAGGATCTCCATCGAAAGCAACAAATAAGTATTTATATCATATGATATTTGAAAGTATGACCTGTTACATAGATTTTAGTTAAACGAATATTCTCCTTTAACATAAAGTTAACACAGAAAGTTGAAAAATGGAAATTTGTTATTCAATAGACTTGCTTGAATTGGGTTAAAATATATTTACAGTTTAAACGATTTATCAGTTGATCGATTTAAATTAAGCTCCCGTGAGTACGACTCAAGTACTGCATGTAGTGTGAAAAATCATATAATATCACATAACGTTAAAAGGATGTCTGTTTGCCTTTTGATTAAAAGCCCTGGCGCCACTAACTAATAGGTAGCTCTTTTAATACAAAAGCCTTATCTAATATTCCCACGTAAATTCTACTGAGTATCGGTAAAGTAATATCATCCCTTACATCGCCAATGCGCCACCGACCTTGGGAACTAAGATGTTATGTCACTCGTGCCTGTAGTTACACTGGCTCACTCAAACCGGAATACAACAATATTAATATAGCTGTTTGGCGGTAGAATATCTGACAACTGGATGTTACCTACCCAAACGGGCTAGCACAAAGTCCCACAAAAAAACCATAAATTTAACAAAAAGTCCGTAAACCTTTTTTCAGGTTTGAACATCGAACGCTTTTTTCTTTCAATTGTATACATTTTTGCGTCCGTTACTTTGAAAATTTACTTATGTCGCGAAGTTTTACTAAACTACAAGTGGTAGGTGTAAGCCCATAATTACCATACTAAGTATTATTGTGTGTTATGTTATGTTACCACGCGTACAAGGAATATAACATCCCAACATTGGTGTTGGATTTGTGATCACCATTTACCATCAAGTGGCTGATTTACCAGACTGTCTGACTGTCCGTCTGACTGAAGTTTCAATGTAATATTTTTATAATAACATAAATATTTTCTGAGTTCAATATTTCTCGTCAATAATGTCGGTATATTATTTTTCCTTAAGAAATTGTATGACTTCATTCTCTTCGATAACAAATGGATTAGACTAATATCCATTAGGTTTTTTTATTCGTATATAGACATTGTATTAAAACTATTTCATACTATATAATATATGACATTAAAATAACTATTTAAGTGAGAGCAATTATAATTAAATATTTAAAATATAGAAAAACATTACACCAGTAATTCTATTTTTTTTTCTATTTGGAATAGTTATTATAACTTTCGTTGGTCTACTGGCTAGATATGAGGTAGCAGATCTTGATGGGATCAAACCCCAGATCAGGCCGATAGTTAGTTATCGGGTTTTTCTATCGAGAAATTCTCCGTAACCCAAAAACTGTTTTAGCCATTATTCTTATATAATGATCATGATGTCGCTGACGGTTTTCGTTCACGGCTTCTAATTTCAAAATAGACTACCCAACTGCACAGCACATATTAATGCACGGCGCGTAGAATCATTAACATTACTCACTTTACAGACTATGGGCTGTTACTCTGATTTTTTCGACAGAAAAACTCAATAACCTTATACCGGCTGACCTGAGGTGTAAACCTAATACCTCGAGATCTGCGTTCTTATATTTTAGTCACGAGACCAACGAGGTTGTTAAAACATTTACTTTACTTAAACTATTATCGTAGTTGTCCGCTCAAAAGTAACATCTTCGATGAGGATCTTTCCCCCGGGCCTCAATAACTTATTTGACGTGATTTAATTTATATTGTTAACAAAGAACAAAACACACGTACAAAATTATTCCATAATGTTATAAGTTTTGACAGCGCAAATATTTTATTATTGTTGGGGAAATTAGTTAGGACTTTTTGTAACTAGCTTAAATGATTTGATCGCAGGTTTAACTACGTGCTATTTTTATTTATTTAATTTATTGTTTTCGCTCTATGAAATATTTATTATTTGCAACAATGTTGATTTATGTATAGATAGTTTAGGGGGGAAAGGAGGTAGGCGTTAGAGGAAAAAATGTCCCCTATGTTGTATTCAATACTATAATCTCTGTGCGATATTTCATTTAGATCCGTTCAGCAAACATCCTAACATCCTTCCAAACTTTAAATAAGTACATAGTCATACATATATATATTATTATATGTAGTGTTGGAATAAAATATGATTTTATTATTTACGTGTTTCTGATTATAATTTGACCAGTTTGATAATGAACTAGAATATGGATGTTGTTACTTTAAAAAATCTCTATTTTAAGTTAGTTAAGAAGATTAATTTGTACATTTTATATTGAGTTTAATATTTTGTTTTATTATTATTATGTTCTTATTTATTAAATTTAAGTAAATAATATATGTTTTAGGTGAGTTGTGCCTTTGCAGTGCGTTCTCGAAACAAGTTTCCGTAGGTAGTAACGTATCGCGTAAAGGATTTGAATTTCATAAATTAAATTCGAAAATTAAAAGTCTACTTGAATAAAGGTTTTATTTTTGATGGTAAGTGATTATAGACATTGGCGCCATATTCGCGTATGAATTTCTAATCATTTCTTATATAACCAATGCAACACCAACATTGAAAACTAAGATGTTATGTTATGTCTCTCGTTCCTGTAGTTATACTGGCTAACTCACAATTTAAACCAGAACACAACAATATAAATACTTTCATCAGATATTCTAACGTCAAACAGTAATCTGTTTGACGTTAGAATATCTGATGGGAGGGTACATACCCAGATGTGGTTGCACAAAGCCATACCGCAAAGATATATTATTATATAATTTCCTAATCAGTAATCCATTCGTATCAGCTCTTTATATACATATATTTATATACAGTTTTATTCATTATTGTTGTCAAATAAAGTAAATAATAATAAAGTCATAAATTATATGTGTTTACCATTCATATTGAACCTTGCGTTTAATATACGTCGTTAATATGACAAATATTTACTGAAAAGTTATTAGGTCACATAAACTCTTGTGACATTTTCGAATTACGTTGACCAGATTACCAAGTGATGGACCAAACTTGGTAGACTTACCCTATATACTGGTGCATAGATCATATAGCGTATAGATCTATTCGCTTACAAAAGCGCACCCCTCCCCTTCAAATGATCATGTTGATAGTAATTATATAATCTGATTTTTTTTTGCTGTCCTTACTCTTATGGTAAGTACTCGCCTCACGCACACTAAGATATATTGTAAGCACAAGCGTCACTCATATTAATGCACGTTGATTATTTAACGTGGAACGGCGCGCGTTCTTGTGTCAACAATATTATATAGCTCATGAAAATGTAGTCCAATATGACAAATCAACCCCCAAATCTTCTCCCTAACCGGAGTCTTTTGACCAGAAGGAGTACATTCACACTAATAAAATATATAAATAATCGTTTATAAATAAGATTTTAAACGTTAGCAATAAAATGTTATCTATAAAAAATATCTTGCAATTACATCCAAATAAAGAAAAAAAAAGAAATATATCCATGCTATTGTGTTGTAGGAAATTTATATTAATTATAAAAAATTGAATTTACAACTAAATAAATAGGGGGGTCATGACGCTTATAGAAAACCAACTTATTATTGCTATTACAGCAACAATGTTATCGAAACGATGAAAAACCAACCTACAAACGAATGCTAGGAAATAGAATGAAAAAAAAGTGGAAAAAATTGTATTCAATTATTATATGCATTTAAACTTCGAGTCATGTTTATTAATTAGTTTTTATTAATTAACTAAGGTCGTGGACTTCTCGGTAAAGTTGTTGTTAAAGAACTGACGTGTGTGTTGAGGTAGGTCTAAACACGATATGCACAGAGTATCGTAGCTACTAATTGTATTCGTGCTATTTTTTTTTTAATTTAATTCGATCGTAGGACTACCAACTGGTGTTGTGACACACCTTTATACATCGGCTTCTATAGAAAAAGTTAGTACTATTATAAAAAACACATTCAGCATCAGATAGATTAATGCAAATAAAAAAAATGAAAAAACTCTTTTGTTAAACTGTTTGTTTTTTTTTTCACCAATTTGTAATATAGAATCAGTCGGAATCTAGAAAAACTAAGTCTGTCGTACTTTATATTAAGTGTCATAAATTATAAGTTGTATATGACTTCGATATCGTTATATTTTTAAGATAAGACTAATCATATTAATATCCATAAATATATATTTATTATTGAATGTATCAAATACCTTCTGAAATGATATCCTTAAACTACTAGTACGTAGTCTTTTACGTTGTATTTAGCAAATATTATAAATGCGAAAGTAGCTCTGTCTGTTTGTTGCTCTTCAACGACCAAACTACTGAACCGAATTTGATAAAATTCCGCATGAAGTAAGCTTAAACTCTAAGATAAATATACTTTATATACTTTGTATACCTAACATCTGACGATTAACTTCTAACACGCGAGTGAACCCGCGGGCAAAAACTAGTCATTTACAAAACAACAAATCAATAAAATATTGTGATCTGGTGAGCCGGCGCGATTTTAATTGCAACTTTTAATTGCAATGGCAGGTTTTTATTTCTACCTTTACTATTTAAAGTGAAATGCAACTATATCTAACATTTGAAAATGTAAAAATCGTATATGTCATCGAGTTTATGCATTATGCGTTATGCATACATGCATACATGAAAAATATGGACTGGCATTTCTGAAAGTAATTAAATATATAGTTTAAGTATGCTTTCGTAGGAAGATCGTAGGTACTGTAGATTATTCGTTTCATTTTCGTATATACACTTATATACCAAATTTTTAAATGATATATTTTTTACATACAGCTCTGCCTTCTAAATTAATAGTTTTTTAAATTTTATTTTAATTATTTCTTACGTAACTAAAACACCACTTACCCTGTGAACTAAGATGTTACGTTCCATATGTATACAGTCACACTGTCTCTTTAACCCTTCAAACCGGAATATGAAAATACTAAGTATAACTGCTTGGCAGTAGTATAATAGTCGGTGGTATCTACCAAGACGGGCTTGCATAAAGCGCTAACACACTTTTTTTATCACTCGAAAAACGCGTTACGCGTTTCTTCTTCGTGGAAGTGAGGGGGTGGAGGGTATGTGGGACTCGCCGGCGCCCAAGATTTGACCCCGGTACACTGTAATACCCACTAAAAAACTAGTGGTACCCTGTCCGTCTCAGAGGCGGACACCACGGGATCGCTTTAGCATGCTACCGTGACGCAAAGCCCTACCACCTAATAAATAACCTAAATTTTCTATCTAGATAAAGTTTTTTGCCATCCAGACGAGTTATGCAAACCATTTAATAATATTATTAACAAAAACAGGAAGAAACGTACAATATAGTCTAATATTATAACTTTTATACAGTAGAATCTCGATTATCCGAACTAATTGGAACCGAGACTAGTTCGGATAATCAAAACGGAAAATCGGAAACCTTTTCACATAAAAACAGTACAGTCTACTAAAAATTGATATAAATATTTAAATATAAAACGTTGTAATATAAAACATCTTAATAAACTCAAGTGCAATTTTATAATTTTTTTTTTTTCTTAGAATATCTTTATTTCTTAATTGACGAACAGCTACAACGCTCCAGCGTTCGGATAATTATGCGTTCGGATAATTTGAGTCATTGTTCGGATAATTGAGGGTTCGTATAATCGAGGATCTACTGTATAAAAAAATACTATTCAACAAATAAAATGTCCACAAATACGAGGTGAACGATCCCACGTTTCAAATACAATTTGTATCATCGTAAACAAGTGATGGTTATTACACTTCCCATGTAATCGGCTTGAAAATAATTCGAGAAGGCAATTTTCCCAATACAAGCTCAATAAGCATTTAAAACGACATTAAGCTGCAGGACGCCGATCTTTATTTGTTAAAAGGGTAACAGTATTGTCCTTATCACAATTGAACTTTATAAATGTACTCTCTATTTTTAAATATAATCTTTATTATTTCAACTTAATTCTGGTCTTATACAAGTCTCTTGCAATTAATTCTTTTTTAACAAACTCTACCTTAAACATATTATTTACCAGCAGCAACAGTATCGACACAGCTGGGACAAATAAAATAATATGATATCAATATAACTTATACCATTACATTTTACATTAGCAGCCTGTAAATTTCCTACTGCTGGGCTAAGGCCTCCTCTCCCTTTGAGGAGAAGGTTTAGAGCATATTCCATACACATGTGGCAGAATTTCCTCACGATGTTTTCCTTCGCCGCCGAGCACGAGATGAATTATAAACACAAATTAAGCACATGAAAATTCAGTAGTGCCTGCCTCGGTTTGAACCCGAAATCATCAGTTAAGATGCACGCGTCCTAACCACTGGACCATCTCGGCTCATACCATATAACACTCACGAATAATGTAGCCCTACCAATGAGAAAAAAAAAATAGAATCGGATCTTTAATTCGGGAAGTTACCTACTACATACAAAAAAACAAATTTTACCTGTTTGTAACATCAGTATAGAATATAGCCTTCAAATACTAGATCGAACCAGAGAATAAAGAGATCTGGATCTTACTGTGAAGACATTGTGTCGATTATCGCTTCACCGGAGTATCAGAGTATTGAAAAAGAGAGTATTTGTATACGATCACACATGTGTACTAAATAATCTGTGGAGTTTTCTAGTCTCAGTCAAAAATAGGTAGGTACCAGGGTCGTTCACCACATTGCTAGGCGATAATAAGCGATACGTCTAACGACATTATGACGTAACAAAAATTATGAATTATATATTCATAGATAGATCTTAAAGTTTGCAAGTTTGATCATCAGGAATGGCTTATACAATAGTTGTAATTCTAATATAAATTATTGTATTAGTATGGTACAATAATAATACTTTAATGAATTATGCATTAAGCTGGATCAAAACCATTTATGCCATCGCTATAAAAATACGTAGTTTTTAAATAAATTAATTTAATTAATTTAACATTATTACTCTATAGATACATTTTTGTCACATAATAATTAATTTCAATAAAAAAAATGTTTGTGTGTTGGTTACGTTACGAATACGTTCCTAAACTTTATATCAGTTCGTGGTGAAAGGTTTTTTTGAGTTGTATTATTATTAGGAAATATAATATAGCGTAAACTGACGGCGACATTTGATAATAGCGTTAACCTTTGAACATGTTCATAAATGAACAGATTCAATATTAACACAATTTACATGGATTTATATAATCCTTGCTGGATTAGAGTCGGCATTACCGTCACAATACTGAGCATATTAAACAATAGACCATTTTAATATAATCCCTTTATATTTCGATATACTCAATGTTTTATTACACAAATAAAATAACCAAAAAGTTCATATTTGAATATAATAAATTCATATCAGAAATTAATGCTCCTAATTTCAATAAAAAAATAAACTTACACAGACCTACATAAAAAAACACGCTTCCCAAAATATTATACCTCGAGCAGTTTTCCCCAAAACGTTTTAAAAATTATTATGTGAAATCCTATTTCCCTGCTATTGTTTTGTGATGATTTAAAAAAAGAACATATTCGATTTAGCGAATTTCCCGCCAAATTTCAAACATTAATTAATAATCTATCTAATCCACAGAGCAGAGAATTAACAGTAGAGGTAGCAAGGCATCGAATCTTATTCAGAAAGTCAACGGGTGGCGCAGCCAACGCGGAGGTATGGCTTCGTCCTGTTCAACACGTGGCTCAAACTTGCTTGTAGATAACACTACGTAGTTATTGATAACTATCGATTACATTGTAAGCACTTATAGTTAGTAGCTGCACATTTGATGTTAACTTGAGCTGGGGTGGCGCAGTGAGTAGAACAAGAAGAATTGAAACGGTTCAATCCAAGCAAGCATCTTACTCCATCTCATTCACCATCTCACTCACCATCTCACTCAGCGATGAAGAACATTCGTTGGATTAAATTGCAAGACAGACGTATACATAAACTTGCGTTAAAACAGTCTCATGGATAAAACTTAAGAGGGCGCTTAAACAGAAGTTACTTTTAATAAAGTAGGCAGCAACAAATGTTGTAAACATTTAATTACAGTTATCACAAGTGTAAATAAAAAAGTGGGCTCATCAAATATTCTACCGCAACAGAAGTTAGTGCTGCTGTTACTGATAGATAACAAAGTAATTTTATGTTAATGTCACTAATTATAGACATATTATTACAGAGAAAATATATTTTTTGACTTTTTGAGCCATGTGGAGCAGTACGATGAACAAAAAGCATGCGCTTTGCTGTAAATAAGATTCAATGCACTGTAGAAAATAAATCACACTTTATCGCTACCTCTGTTGAAAAATACTCTGCACTTGTAGTTAACGGCTTAACAAGGTAGTCAAATAGAAATTATCATTTTATAAAAAGCACCCGGCCATTTATTACTGTGCATGTATGCATTATAATTGTTATGTTTTCCATTGAAACAGTTTAGCCTTGTTGGATTGTTTCGCGGAAGTTTTTACATTATTTATTAATTCAAGTGCATTGTCAAGGCTGTTAATTTTATTCATTTAATTAATTTTCAAAAAGTCTTATTTTTTTTCTTAAAATGTTTTTAAAATAAATTTCGAATTTATGTTCTTATTTTGAAAATATTTAAAGAAACTAATTTATTTTAGTAATTTTTTGACAAACAGATATTAATTATTTTATTAGGTGTCTATGTAAAGAAAACTTATTTCACCATATACGATCTTAACATTCAAAAAAACAAGTTTGGATTCGTATACAAATATTTTTTATTTATTTATTCTCGTGACATAAGTGCCGTTTATTCTTGGCTCTTTGTATTCGAAACATATTTAGATATTTGTTCAGATAATTTGAGGATATATTGAAACGATTTCCTTCGACCGATTTCAAATAAAAACTCAATGCTATCAATGTTATTGGAAAATATAATTGTCATTTATGAGTTTAAAAAAAATCCTGCGGAGTTTCTTTCATATATACTTCTAAGGTCTGCACTGTCCATCTAAACCAATAGTAAATTTTTACAATCAAAAACGCGAGTAACGTCTTATGTGTAACCCATTCCGACTTTGTACGGGTGAAATAAGGACCTCGTACTTTTTAACCATTGTTATAAAAACATTTGCCAACAGTCATCCATACACCACTTATTACCCCCAAACAGTAATACTATGTAGTGTTATGTTCCAATTTGAAGGGCGAATGAGTGAATAAGTACATTGGGTACTGGCACAGTACATAACATCTTAGTTCCCAAGGTTGGGCGAACATTGGCAATGCAAGGAATGGCTTATATCTCTTACAGCACCATGTCTATGGAAGAACAGTTACCATGACGTTGCCACACAAAAAAAATACATAATAAATTACACACATTAGATGTTTAAAGGTTGTAAAAATTTATCTAATTAAAACGTTAAATATTTATGGTTTTTGTTACGAGAATAAGAACTTCGTGAGATTTGTGAGGAACTTCAAATGCCTTTGACTCGAAATGATTTATAATGGTTTTTTTTTTTCATTTTTAATAATAGCCAATAAGTGTTGTTATCGATTGACACTAACTCATTTATTAAGGAAAGTGCAGTCGAGTGCTGACATGCAATCTAAACATTAATATCTTAAGTGACGGCTCGTTAGAAACTATTTTTTTTTTTTTATAAGGGGTCAAAAAGTTTTTATATAATTGATTGTTATAATTTAAACATTTATTAACCTTATTTTTATAAATACAGAAAGTCTGACACTCTTGGTATTTTTAAATAATATAAAACTATGAAATAAAATATACTTTATTTATATACATATAAAAAGTTAAGAATAAAGCTTATTTCAATGACGTGAAACAGCTTGAAAAAATATTAAATTAAATAAAAAATCCAATAAACTTAATTTCACTTTAAAAAATGCCGATATATACAATCTTAACAATGACAATGAAATGTAGTTACTACCTTGGACTTGTATCGAATCCAATGCAATTAAAATAAAAAATAAAACGATTAAACTCAAACTCCTTTATTCAATATAGAAGCATTACACTTACTTATTGCTTGTCAAATGAAACGCGAAAAGCGAAATAGCGAAAGAAACTCAGTAAAAGATTAATATACAAAAAAGTTATATACGAACATATTATATAAATTCAGAAAAATTTGAAAACTTCTTCTTATTTGTCGTTTCGAAGAAAGACTATTTAAAATCTGCCACATACAATTTTTTTATACTTAAAAATAAATTAAAATTATTTTAGTACCAGTTTAGTAGAACAAAATACTTTATTCAAATACTAAATTTATCACACGACACAAACGTATTCAGGATATATTAAGTATCTAAACAAAGGAAGTCAATGTGAAAGATGTCACGATAAAACTATCCTGAGATACAATTGAATTCGCTCAAAGAAATTATATTCATAAAAATATACGCCTGGGAAATCATTCAAATGTCTGTGACAAAGCGTTCGAAATTTGAAAATTTGCTTTATAATACTATTATAAACAGATTTCATTTAAATCTTGAATAAATGTTGCTATCATTAGATTTGCTTCAAAATGCAAATGAAACAATTCAGCCTTTTTATTGCACTGATAAAACTCAAACCCAAAATGATGAAAACTGTTTTAAATGAAATTTTTAATATCAAATAGTATACATTAGTTCAGTAAGAATTTGAGTATGTCGAGAACAATTTAATTTTGATTACGTTTTTTTTTTTTTTTTCATACAGTCTTAGCACTACTCTCTAACCGGCCAGTAATTTTTTTCCGCTCTTTAAAACTCACCAGAACACAGATTTTTTTTTTATTATTTGTTTAATTTTATAAACCTTATAAACGTGCGGTCGAAATAAAATCAAAATTGACAATAATCCCATTTACCTTAACTCGGTGATTGTCGTTTTTTTTTTCGCGGTATAACATATTGTATTCATTTTTAAAGACATACGAATAACGTTCTGAAATGGATTACAGATATGTGCTCATTAAATATATAAAAAAAATAATAATGTAGCTGCATAAATGAGTGTTTTTAACGTATATATCGTCGAGACTTATATACGATGAAATTCTATTTATATATGTTTATTTATATAAATATAAATGTTTGTTATTGTTAGTATAGTAGATACAGAAATTAAAAATATTTAATAGTACTATGATAATTAAAATACATTAAATTATTTCTGAAAAACAAATCAATATAATATTTCATATAACGAAAAACTAGTAATAACTAGTTTGAACTAGTATAAACTAGTTCCTAATAACGTCATATCTTATAATACATATGAACATTCTAGAACAGTCCTCGGTAACAATAGCCCGTTCAGTTTCACCACATGGACTCCGGTCAACTTAGTTACTATCATTAGGCTGGTTATGGAAGCACATTACGCAGACACTCCCGTAGTGCATCTAGCGATGACAGCTTTACGAGGTACTGTAGGCCAATGCACTATACGTTCTACGTCTTAAGTAGAAGTACTTTGTGCGTCGCCTTTATCTGACAATATATTTTACGATTACCATTAAATGGTATTAAATTTTTATTTTTTATTTTTGTGTTCCATTTTTAAATTTATTTTGTAAATTTAACTAAAGGTTTAGTTATAGCGGTTCCCTGTGAATGATGTGAATGATTATTTTTGCATTGGATTCTTGTAAATAGTTATCTTATTATGTTTTTATTTAAAGTTTAAACAATATAATGATTTTTTTGTCAACAATATATTATGTGTAATCGAGATATTTCGATATTAAATCCATAAAATTCAATGACATGACAGTTCAACGGGCGGCCATGTTTGACGTTTACGGGTAATCTTATAGATGTTTGATAATTACAACGTTTATGAAAAAGTTTTATGTTATACAAAATTTAAATGATAACCCGTATTTATTTAGTTCTATGTATTCAAGCCGGGTTTTCACATTTATAAGCAATTATAATTTATGTCATATAATCATTTATCGTGTTTCAGGTTCCTGCTTGAGCTATGGACACTCTTGTTGGGGAGGTGAGTGAAAAGATTCGTATACATCCTTGCCCTGGTGCTAAACGGTATAAAAGAACAATTAAAGTAAAATATAAATAAAGTATTTTTTTTGTTTAATCGGCATAAGATTAACTAACTTAAGCCTTTGTACAGTCATAAGGGATATAGCATCTTAGTTCCCAAGGTTGGTGGCGCATTGGCGATGTAACGAATCGGCGATGACTACTTACCACCAGTTGGCTCATTTACCCTACCTGCACGCCTACCTATATTATATAGAAAAATATTAACAAAACGATAATAATACCTACAAATATGCTACATAAACAAACAACAATTGTTCATTATATCTATTTTTATTACAAAAAGTATGCTATCGAAGTATGCTTTAGCACCAGGCCATGCTGATTATGAGAATGACGGAATAGATTGTGCACCTGTGTTTTTGCACACACTTGTGCACTTTAATTTGTTTTGCGCAGTTCGTTGATCTCCCAAGAGATTGGTCGCCGTAATAGAAATTAGCCATACGACATAATTTCTATGGACCTATTAATAGCAGGTAGTACTATGCGCAACCCATTCCCAAGTATGTTCGTCAACGAAAACGGAAAAACGTCACATCGCTCACGTTACAGCCTGTAAAGGTAATAAGTTATAAAGTCCTAATTATTCTAAAGAATAAAGTCCTAATTAAATCAGGGATTCGAGTTTTAGAAGTGAATGTAGTATAAAAACTTATTATATTTGAAATTATTTTAAAAACGTTGTATAACGACTTTTGCGTGGTTATACTTATGTCCTTTTACGATGGATGGTAATTGACTACGAGATGTAAATCAAACGCATATAAAAACCGTTTTCTAAGTATTGAAGTCGCGTGTATTTGATGTAAAAACTTATAGTAAAGACTTTAACGCCTCGTTGCTCGTCACTCAAAAACCATCGGTTACTGACGTCACATAATCATTCATTAAAGACGGAGGGAACCAGGTATTAATATAAATACAATTTATATTTAGTGTAATGAAATAATAACATGTAACATTATAAAAGCTCGTGTCAATATTGCCGGTGGTAGCTTTGTGCAAGCCCATTTCAGAAGGTACCACTCAATCCACTACTCTATCATCGAACATCGCTTTATTGGTCTTTTTGATCTTCAATCCGGACCACAACAATCCTATGTATTGCTGTTTTGTTTGGTGGTAGAATATCGGCTTAGTGGACGGTACCTATTCAGAGAGGCTCGCACTAAGCCCTTCCACCTGAAATCAGTTCTTTTCGATTATTTTTAAGATCAAGGGTCATAAAGAAGCAATTTGTTCTCAAATAGATTTTTTTATTACAACATCAAATGTAAATATTTTACTAAAACGGTTAACATACATACCTATATAGTATAAAATCCATCCCTAGTCTTAAAATATAGGCAGATACCATTAATAATGTTTTTAGATCTTGTATAGATTAAGTCATTTCAGTTATTTTCTTTTACTTTTATAAGCGGCCTGGACGTACGTATATCTGATACTCTGGCTCTTAACATACAGCCAAGATGACGCGTTAATATACAATAATAATAATTCATACAGCCATACACTAATCTTTGGTTTAATTATAAGTTTTTTTTTTGTAATGTCAATATATTTCATTACAATATTGATTTTACAAATAACAGCCTTTATAATGCCGACGGTACACATAAATGAAAAACCATTCGTTTATCAGCATATTATATCGTTAATATAAGCCAGTTTAATCCAGCGACGAGTAATAATAGAAGTTTCATGCCGCGCATTTGACGAAGTCACATATCCGTCGAGTACTTGCAAATTTTTCGCAAAGATTTATAAATACTTAATAAACAGAAATATTGTATACATTATAGCTTAAAACAAAGGTGTTTTCTTTTTTAATAACGAGGATTGCCTGTCAAATTTTTTGTCAATGTAAATTATTTTTTTTAATTTTTTTTTTATATACATAATTTTTCGAAGCGAATGTTTAATCAGTCGCTATCAATTTTACTTCAATTAAAACTCTGATGTTTTGATATTTGTACTTTTATATTGGGCTATTAAATAATATTGACGTAATCTAAACTACAGTAATAAAGTGCTTTAACTATAAATTTGATATGAAATCGTTTTACGAGCAAGCAATCTGTATTAAACTGATTCAATAAGAAAAAAACTATTTCAAACTGAAAGTTCAAAATTTTTATATTCTATCAGTTAATAATAAAAAAAAATTAACAGTGTGAGTCTAACTATTCGTACCTTAACATTTAAATTATAAAAACAAATATTACTTTTAACTCCAAGATCAACTTACCATAAATAAAACAATAATCCTTACTAATATTCAAAATGCAAAATAAACATTTTTATATCACTGTTCAATGAACTTATTTTGATGAGATTTATCATGGAGTGAGCTTGAATCTCAAGAAAAGACTTATGCTATTTAATTTAAATTGACCCTGTAGGGACGTATTTGGATCATTTATCCAAAGGTTTGTGCAAGTTCTACAATTTCGAAGTTTATACAAACTAGTATGTAGACTTTTAAAAATAGTAATATGTTTTTTATGAGTAGGCGGGTGATCGAATGTGCCACATGAAGTTAAGTGGTCACAATTGCGCGTAGACATTGGCGCTGTAATAAAAATCAAACAATCATTACACCGCTAATGCGCCATCTACCTTGGGAACTAAGATGTTAAGTCCCTTGTGTAGTTACACTGGCTCGTTCACCCTTCAAACTGGAACACAACAATAAGACAGGCTTGCACAAAGACCTGCTACCAAGTGTATATTAATCCATCATCATAACTAAATAAGGATTCTAGGCCAGCTAATATAACATACTACGTTTATTGCTATGTATAAAGTGACCAGTTCAAAATCCCACAACTGGGCAAATGCCTCCGTTTTGAGAAGTTTTGTAGTTTACTCTAAATTGGTTACACGTGGCAGATTCTCATCCACCACTTAACGGTTTCCTCACGATGTTCTCATTTTACCGTAAATTAGGAAAATTAATTAAGTACAGCTTCTCCCGGGTTTGAACTCGGAATCATCGGTTAACACAAGATGTGATTCTTAGCTCCATCCCGGCTTTCATTATAGCTACGTCTGAATTAGTTTTAAGAGGAAACTTGATTGTTTTGTATAGAAATTATTTCAAATTTTATTGCGTTTATCATTTACCGTTTGTTTCCTTAACAAAAATGAAAATAGAATTTAAACCGCACATCATGTATAATTCGATTGTCATCAACAAAAGCTACCAGTGTTTCAAACTGGTGTGTATTTTTATGTCTGTATTTTTATTATAAGCCGCTATATTGACTTGGTGATTTTTATCAAAGCTCCATTAAGCCCTTAATACGTCGACGTCCGATGCACCTGCGACATTTTACAACGATTTTCCCATACAAGAATTACCCTGTAGTTTACTAACGTGATACTTTTTTTAATACTAGTTATCGAATGCGGCGTCGTTCGATATTTAGTGGGTGATCGTCCTTCCTCAGAGTTCAAGCTTTCTTTATACCAAATTTTATCAAATTTGGTTAAGTTGTTTGGTCGTAAAGACAAATAAACAATTACCTTCGCATTTATAATATTAGTAGAGGTTAGTAAATATTATCTATATAAACAATGTTTATAAAAAATAGAACTACCTTATTTAAAATAAGAACAGATATTTTCGAAACGAATAAAATGCATGATTCAAGATTTCATTTTCAAGATTCTATATAATTGTATGTCTGTAAAACTAATTCCAAAATTCAGTTGAAAGATTTCAAAAAAATCAATTAGTAGATGAAATGAAATAAATATCTGCACAATGTGTCAATTTTTTTTTATCGAAATATACATTATAAATAATAGAGTAGTATGTACAAAAGTTAGGCTTACATATGCTGTAAACTGTACAGTCTTTGCTATTGCTGCTTGGAATTTAAAAAATAAACTCTTAGACTTTTCTACATTTGATTGTGCTAAGATGTTTGTCGTGTAAATTTTACGAGAAAGCATTTCAATTATATACAAAACATTTGATAATAAAATACATAGATAAATATGTATTAATTATCCTTTTAATACTTTACTCTCAACATGTTTTTACTTAAATAGTATAACATTTTGAAATTCGAATAAACGGAAAGAAATAATTTGAATAGTATATATATATTTTTAATAAAGTTAAATAATTTAATGACGCACAGGTATTTATTAAAATCTAAGTCGGTTTGGGGTGTCATTTTAATCGCATCTGTCAGAAAACATTATATAAAATTTAATTAAGAATTTACGTCGACACGTCAACGACACGATGACGTGAATATTAAAAGACCAGGGCTCTGATGTATTAGATCGTTAGGTATTCATTGTAATTGTGGGCAATTAAATCTTTACTTAAACCAAATTATCAAAAATGGCCGTCAGAGGGCGCCCGAAAAATGTGAAACATATAAATTAATTGTTACTATTGAATGATTGTATCAATCCAATCAATCAAAAGCCAATCGTTGTCCACTGCTGAACATAGGCCTCTCCCAAGGTGCGCCAAAGCTCCCGGTCCTCCGCCTTCCGCATCCAGTCGGTCCCCGCCACCTTCATGAGGTCATCGGTCCACCTGGCTGGAGGGCGCCCTACGCTGCGTTTGCCGATTCGCGGTCTCCACTCTAGGACTCGTCTGCTCCAACGGCCATCGGTCCTACGACATACGTGACCAGCCCACTGCCACTTCAGCCTGCTAATTTTGCAAGCTATGTCGGTGACTCCGGTTCTTTTCCGGATAATCTCATTTCTGATCTTATCCTTCAAAGATACTCCGAGCATAGCTCGCTCCATAGCCCGCTGAGCGACTTTGAATTTGTGGACTAGTCCCGCAGTCAGTGTCCACGTTTCGGCACCGTATGTCATGGCAGGTAAGACGCATTGGTTGAAGACTTTCGTCTTGTCCTAGGTAGGTATATTCACTGACAACTTCGAGAGGTTTCCCTTCGACGTATATCGGCCCCGGCACGACATGCCTATTGAACATGACCTTGGTCTTGTCCAAGTTCATACCGAGACCGACACGCCGGGAAGAATCGCTTACGCTACGCAGCATTTCGGTTAGCTGTTCCAGCGACTCTGCTATGATGACGATATCGTCGGCGAATCGAAGGTGTGAGATGCACTCGCCGCTTACATTGACTCCATATCCAGTCCAATCCAGCGTCTTGAAGACGTCTTCCAACGCGTTGGTGAACAGTTTCGGGGATATTACATCTCCCTGTCTCACCCCTCTGCGCAGTTGGATCGCCTTCCTCTTTCAGTCCTGGATGTGGACAGTCATTGTAGCGGCGTTGTACAGACACTTCAGTACCTCGATGTATCCAATCGATATGACATCTCTGCAATGAGTCGAGCACTGCCCAGGTTTCGATGGAATCAAAGGCTTTCTCGTAATCCACAAAAGCCATACACAGCGGCTGATTGTACTCTTCGGTCTTCTGCACAATCTGCCGAACAGTATGGATGTGGTCTACCGTGCTGTAGCCTGATCGAAAGCCGGCTTGCTCTGGGGGCTGGAACTCGTCAAGTCGTCTGGCGAGACGGTTCGTGACGACTCTTGAGAACAGCTTATACATGTGACTCAGGAGGGAGATTGGTCTGTAGTTTTTCAAGAGGGTTTTATCACCTTTTTTGAAGAACAGTACCACCTCACTCCCGCTCCACGTTTCCGGGGTCTTGCCATGTTGGATGACGGAATTAAAGAGGCTTGCTAGCTCTTTCAGGACCGGAGTCCCGCCTGCCTTAAGCAACTCTGTTGTGATTCCGTCATCTCCCGGAGCTTTGTTGTTTTTAAGCTGTTCTAGAGCCGCCCTAATCTCGCCTTGGTCAACGACCGGGAGCTCCTCGGAATAATGGCGCGTAAGAGGGGCGCGCTGGTCATCAATACTGATTCCCACAGGTTTATCCGATTGTATAATTAAATAAATACATTTTAACAGTAAATAAAAGTTTCGTGTATGAAATAAATTTATTTTTCTTATTTTTATAATAATATAATATGACAACGATATATTTTATTATATCCGCGTAGTGGAGAGCGGCGGCATAAGAGAGTATCAAGTCGTTTCCCGTTACGTCATAAGAGTCAGTCTTACTATCAAAGCGCAACAATACTATAATAATAATACATGTTCAACATCAAAAAATCATAAATACAATTTTAACGAGCTTGATAGTTATTTTGGGGGTCTTTTAATATCGACTACTCTTTTAATACCAATTTTGCGCAATCTTCATACTTACATATCGCCAATTGAAAGGAAGAAAGGCTAAAGCGCCATAATGGTACTTTTCGGAAATGGATTTTAACGCTAAAGTAGTAAACATCATTTCCCAAAAATACTAATGGTATTTTATTTATGATCCGAATTTATCAAGTGGTAAGAACACATCTTAACCGAATAGTACACGTTCAAACCATGGGCAGCACCACTAGTTTTTATATGCTGAATCTGTGCTAATAACAAACAACATTATGACGTACATGCAAGGGTCATGTAAAATTTGTCACTTTGGTGCAGCGAAGGGGAATATGCCCCGAGCCTTCTCCGTAAAATAAACGTGGTGTAAAATACATATAATATATGTACTATGTTTCTAATAATTTCAGCCCATGGGAAGCGCTCAGGCAAGGCCCCGGCTTCCGCTCCTGACTGGTACATCACTAGAATCCTGCGTCGCATGGCAGCTAATAGCGAACTGGTAAGCATATTTTTATTAAACTTTATATCTTACGTACAGATTTTTAACGTTTTCAGAAAATACATTCAATCGTTCATTGATTCATTCAATTATTGTTTCACACGAATACAAATTATTCGAAAAAAAAGTTACAAAAGCAAATTTACAAATAAAACACAGATAATTAAAAACACATAAAAAATGTCTGAATTATATAAAACTATTATTATCAACAATGTCAGATGACTTAATTATCTATACATATAATAGAATTGGAGTGTCTGTTTGTAATATTAAAATAACCCATATTTACTAAATGCATATGTATGTATACACGGTACATATACCAAAACAACATTTTCTACAATTTAAAATTAATAAAATCACGCTACAATATCCAAATAACTTAAATCCAAACAGCGCGCACGAAGTCGCGGACACAGCTAGTTTTTGATAAAATGAAATGCTGGTCTGAAAATGTTGGTCATAAAGCGCTATCTATTTTTTCAGACTCGTGCCCAAAATCTTGACGGTCCGAACGAAAACGACATCTACCGGGTGGAAGATGATGTTCCCTCATCCAACCAGTTTGTGTGAGTAACTTTCGACGTAGTACAGAATCGCCTTGATAGATGGTGTTACTTGTATTATTTTGTATGGGATTAAAAACTAGTTGGATAAAACGTTTTTACAAAAGACACGATATTTTATTGGTTTTAAAAATTTTGTTGATTGGGAAAGTATTATTTTATAGATATGATAACGTGAGACTACTACAGGTCAACTATTCGACTTTTAAATCAACAATAGTTATCTTTATTATGATGATAAAATCGATTTCCATTCCTGAACAAAATATTTTTGAATTTTAGAACAATTATTAATAAAATTCCAAAATCAGTGAAGTAATTGACTAAAAATATAAAATTTTAAAAATGATTATTAAATATTTCTAAGACATATTGTAATTATATTTCAGGAGCGAATCTGAAGAGGTACCCATTGTTGTTGCTACGAGAGGTGCTGAAGCTAAACCTATGCTGGATGACGACATGCTGTCCAGAATAAAGATTTGGCAAATCATGGTAAGATAAATATTTGAAAAAATAACACACTGCCGTCAGAAAACATATGAACTCGTTTTAATCTCGTTCACAGCTTACGAAACTAATATTTTACGTTACTTTTCTCCGTTCACGAAACTTTACACTTAATTTTTTTGTTTTAAAAAGTGCACGAACTATTTTGACGCATGCCTCTGCCTATATAGATCCATGTTTTGATTTAAGTCTATTTCGTTTTTCCAGAGAGCCGCAGCCGTGGAGAAATGAACTATCAAACTGGACTGACCCTTAATTTAACCGAAACATAACCACTTTCGTTTAATACTCCACGATATAGTCAATACAAGGCTGGGTTGTAATTGACTTTGTAATATATAGAATAAGTACGTTTAATAAATATTTACCGTTGAAACTTGGTTATTTAATGTTTACATAAATTTTTAATCATGTTTGTCAAGAACTTGGACATTAATTATTCAATGATTTTTTGCTGTATTTGTCTAATAATATGAATATCATAATGTAATATAAAATCATTATGATACTTAAATATTATTATATTCAATAAAAAACCCTGTCAGTTTTGAATGTTTATTTTTCTTTATTAATATTTTAAATTCTCTCTTCCTAGAGTGGCAAAGGTATTACACCATACAGCTACTTTAATAACTACAAGTGTTTGTTATTTACTTTTTATTGACTATCACACAATATATTATGTCCAAAATGTACTTTAAATACTTTTTCTATTACATCATAGTATACGAAATTTTAAAATTAATATATACACTTTGGCTCAATGTATGATTCTTTAACTTCATTTTAGAAAATAAATTAGAAAAAAAATTGTACTACCATGTGATGTATGCATTTATGTTTCATTGTTGGTGTTGATAATAATTAAAAGCCTCTAATATATAAGGCATATTCATTGACTTTGATTTAATTTAATGTGACTTGGTCGAAAATAATTTAAAAACGCTGACGGCGCAGTATCAACTTCTATACCGTTCAAGTAATTCCCATGGCGATGCATAGGCTGATAGGTCTGCCGTACTTAGCTAGATAATTACAGTTGAGGATTATAGATATGAGATAACTATTATGAACTCAGTCCAAATAAAAGTACAAGCACTCTTGAATCGTCATTTGATCCCTAAATATGAGATAAGGCCAATGATAATAATATGATAGTTAAGTATTTAATACACGTGTGGTGACCAGGGCCGGTTTTAGGGGAGGGTGACCAGGGCAACTGCCATAAGAAAGGAGCCCCTACAATAGAGGTTCCAACGCGTTAAGAATTTTAATATATGTTTAGATATCTAGAAATTATAGTATTGCTGTTTTAAAAGTTACTGATACAAAGAGCATATGATTAAAAGCAAACCTTAATGACAGAAACGAAATTCCTAAAATTACTTTTAAAAAAAAATGTGGCGCCACTTCTCCATTGCCCCAGGGCCTCTTCCAAATCCGGTCCTGGTGATAATTATGGCCCGGTCATTATCACAATAACCGTCTTTCTATAACTTATATTATTAACTTGAATGTAGGCCTCGGTGCAAACCCATCTGGACAGGGCCGGATCTACCATAAGTCTATTTGGGCTTCAGCCCAGGGCCCCGTGGATTCAAGCGGGCCCCAGCTAAGTCAAGTCAAAGTCAAAAATAGACAATGCGAAAGAGGCCATAATTTTATTAAATTAAACAGTTTGTATAGTTTGCAGCCCTGCGAGCCCTGCAATTAATCAAACCCATTCAATTAATTTAATTCAAGTCTAAGTTCAGATATATATTAGGTGGGCTCCTAAGTAGTATTAGTCCAGGACGCCCTAAAATTACGGTCCGGCCCTGCACCTGGGTTTACAATCCACGTATCAGAAATTATATTAATGGTGTTGTTTTCGAGATTAAAGGGTGAGTGAGATAGTGTTACAGGCAGAAAGGAAATAACATCTTGGTTCCCAAGGTTAATGGCGCATTAAAGTTATTAGATATGGTTATTATTTCTAACAGTGGTGACGTCTATGGACGGTGGCGACAACTAAGCAATAGGTAATCAATGTCACTATTAAATTCATCTCCACCCATAGAGTTTGGAATTTTCAGAAGTGTTACTCCATATATCAAATTATGCCACCATATTGAAACGTCACGAAAAAATAATTATTTAAATTTATAATAGCTTAATAATATTGTAAAAAATACCCAAGCGAGCATATAATGAAAAAGATAAATTATAATTAGTTATATTTCAAATTATAAAACCTTTTTAAATATATTTCTTTCTGGCCATATATAAATTAAGTAATCGCTCTCGCATAACAAAACGTTTTCACAGATATCATAGTTTCAAAGGTAAAAAGTCTGCAATAAAGGTATCAGTGCAGAACATAACGCAGGTTTACTAAAAGCATTGTTGCTTTACCCTCCTTAAGGATAAAGGTAGTGTTAATTGTTCCCTCGTTGATGAGGAACTGATTAAAGTATAAGCGAGAGCGATTAATTAACTTTAACCGTGTTTTAAAGTGAAATATTTTTTTTAAATAGTCACGTTCTTTGTTTATAGAATTCGATTACAGTCCACCTTCATTTTCTACTTACCTATGGTAGGGAACCTTTACAATTATAACAAATATAAATAACTGCCTGAACATCTTCACCCGCGCCAACTTTATTAGCCTATCGTCAACCCCAGTGAGCGGTGAATTTAAAAAAGTAGCCTGTGTCCTTCCTCGCAACTCAAACTATCTCCGCACATAATTTCATCGTAATCGGCTTAGCAGCTTAAGTGGAAAGAGGCAATAGATCTTGTAATTTCAGTAGTTCGGGATGGCAAAATAAAATTATGTTGTACCATGATGTTTCAATCTCTCTCTATATTTTTACAATGCCCCAATCATCCAGTTGTTTTCCTTATGACAGCTCAGTCACTTTTAAAATAAGAAATAGTGTTACATGCCAGTATTAAATGTTATAAAATAATATCAACTAAAGTTGTACAAATTATTGATCAATTAATTACAATAATAAATGTAATAATGTGTAATAATAATAATGTTACATTATTAATGATATTATTAATTATGATATCCTATGACGTAGCACCGTATTGGAGGCTAGGGCTAGTCTCGTAACAATCTCTATCCGTAACTTTTTATTTTCGCATTTATAATATTAGAGTCGATTTCACACCGTCGATTTGAAAATCGTTAAGTTATTTAACTATAATATTTTTACTGGTCAACTACGCAAGAGATTTTACAGCGCTCAAGTATGTGTGTTACACACATACAGGTGCACTCTTCTTATCCGATGAGACGGTAATCTAAAACGATTGAGGAGAGTTTAAGTAAAGAACCAACGGCTTTAAATTATTAACGGGTCACTGGAATACAAACATTGATAACTTTGAAACTAATCAACTGAGGATTTCTCGATAGAAAACCCCAAGAAAGGCTCTAGGCCTGACCCGGATCTTGAAACTATATTTCACTAAACATACAAATTTCCTCACAAACTATAATATATCTACTTGTGTTCTTCTTTTTGAAAATTTTAAGAGTAAAAGTTTGTCAGCTTAACTGATTGAAACAGAATTATACCACATTCATAAATATACACTTTTATTTTTTTAAAGAATAAATGTAATTTTTTTTGACTTGGATAGTGCCAAGGTCATTAATTTAAAATTAAAAAATAAACCGCTTAGCGCTTATATATTGATAGCATTTAATGAGTTAAGAGGAAGATCCGATCTGCCCTACCATTTTGCGGTAAATGGTTAGTGGTCCATTGCATATATATTCTTTACATACATTTTCACTAATAATATACACAATTACAACACTATCAATCGAATATATTCAACAGATTTACAATATCGCGAGATTGATTATAATCTGACGATATTTACAATTTTACAATGACAGACACAAAAAAAAATGTAACATGCATGCATAATATTTTAAGATACAGAGACGATTGACAAATATCCAAAAAATTTAATGTATTTATTGAAATTATGACACTTGAAAGAAAGAAAAAATATTTATGACATGCCACAATAAAAAAAAAAAAGTATAAACAAACCATAGTATGTGTATATATCACCGTAAAATCCTAAATACCGTTAGACTATAATCTATCTAAACATATACAATTTCGATAGTTCATGATATTTCGGTTAGGTTAAGTAAGAGTTTATATAATTTAACTGAAATTTACTTCGATAAATTATAAAGTACCGAAAAATAATCTCGCGAGATAGATTATAATCTAACGGTATTTACAATTTCACGGTGGTTCATATACACTACCTACACTTTAAAAAAAAACAAAACAATGATGAAAATAAAAACCAAAAAGAGATTTGATAAGCAATAACAGCAATTGTTTCCTAAGTAAGTGTACCATTCAACTTCCAAGCTGGGTTCCAAAACCCAACGCTGATTTTCAATGGCACCCTATGTAACGAAGACGGGCTGTGACAGTTTGTCTATTTTAATATTTAAACATAAAATGACAATATTAACATTTAAACAATAAATAAATATATAATAATAATAGTAATATTTAAAATTAAGCTAGCATATAAAAAAACTTTTGATATTAAAATTTTACAATTAAGAGCCTGGAGGCTGTGATTGGTCGAAATACTTACAATGCTCTTCGGTAATTTGTAAAAATAATACGAAGAAAACGTTTACCAAAGTGACATTACAATGCTGCTACCAGACTTTCGCAATCTTTTGTAAACACCCTAAGAAACGAATGGGTAAATTATTTCAAGCAAATTTCGAAAATAGTAATAAAAGAAAATATAATTAAAATCCAACTTTAAAATCAATAAAACGAATTGCAGAAAAATAATTAAGAACGACCCCTTACTAAGTGTTCTTAATCTTGTTAACAAATAACATTTTAATTTAAAAGTGTTCTCTTAAAACGATTGTTTTGTTTCCTGCAATCTGCAATCACAAAGGTTTTTAAGAATAGTTACTATTAAAAATTGTTTTTTTTATTTAAAAAATATTAATTATAGGTTATTTGGATTAATCTATTCTACATCTATTGATTACTAATTATAATTTTAAGCGGTTCTCTAATGTTTCACGATAATTGTCTGCCTCACACAACCACTCTTTGGAAACAGCTTCTGCCGATGGTCTTTCCGAACCGATACGACTTGGGAAACCTTTAAGAAAAGAGCGTACACATGCATTTTCTTAAAGGCCGATAATGCGTCTACAAGCCCCCCGGTGTTGCAGATGTCCATGATCAGTGGTAATCACTTTCTTCTTCACTCCTGCTCGTTTGCCACCTACAGCCTAAAAAGGGTATTACATTATATAATTAAATTTACAGTTATATTATAGAAATGTAAAAAAAAAGAAATTTCCGTTAGTTTCACTTTTTTTCATAATTTTACACAGCCGACTAAATTGGGTATTTATTTTAATGGCAACACAGTGCAGATAATGCTTAGATATAAATTAATATCCTAACGAAAACAAGTAGTAGGGTCGAACAATCACAGGAGGACAATACAAATATATTTTTGGATTTCTTTCCTATATTTACAGCTGGTGCTTGTAAACAGATTATATTTTTCTCTGTAATAGGCGACTCCTCAACCCTCTTTGATATTTACTTCTCAAAAAAAACATAGAATTTTTAATAGCTTTTACAGAATGCGAATGATTTGTTACTTGTTTTAATTTAAAACGCGAATGTATTTTTTAAATATACTTTGTTCTGAGGAAATCGCTTAACTGTATTTCAAGGCAAATACTTTTTAAGAAGAATAAAAACGGAATAAGTTCCTTTCAGACTTAGTGTTCCGTACCCCAAGGTTAAACATTTTGATTGTTAATACTATTATTTTTCATGAAAGGGACTTCAGTTACATTTATTCTTTAATAATAAAGTTACAGCACTATGACAGACAGACCACGTAATCTATGTAAAAGGGTACCGCAATTTCAAAATTAACATATATTTATTCAACATAGAATTATTACACTTTCTTATTGATTGTGAAAATCTAAAATTCCATCAGCGATTCGGAAATGAAACACCTCAGACGTAAGAAGAACACGACGAAAAAACACAGCGATATTTTTTGGTCTGTCCATAATTAGTGATTAAAATAATAAATGATGTATTTTTGAAACGGACTGGTTGAGATCAGCTGTTCCATGGCGTTCTTTATTATCTATGAAGTGGTTAATGTCATAATAACCTAACGATACCCACACAGATAACGCTTTCACTACGGAGCCGCAAAAGTGTATTTTTTTGTCATGCTTTATTCTTCGTAGAATAGTGTTCACCAAAGATTTGTAGTACGTTTAACATGCTTTGTCGCATGTGACTAAGCAAGTATGAATATCAATATTTTATTTACATTTCATGAAAGAAATATTCCCTTATTTTAAATTTAACTTTCATATCAATTTATAAATAACCAAGTTACAATCCGTTAATGAAGCAAATGTAAATTAAAGTTACACAACAATACGAGTTCGTCATCATCTTCATCTCAAACAACAAACAGTGTAAGGAAGTAACAAAGCAACATACGAAAATCGAGTTTAATCTGCCAAATAAAAACGAGAGAAAACTACACGTGATGTAGCGCACTAGAGTGCAAAATACCAGTATCTACATCGGATCAAGAGCGCGGCGTACGGACGTTTAAATTGAAACATTCGTTAGAACTGATGCTTGGTAAATGGATATATGTATTACTAGAAAAACTATACATATCTATGAAATTACAGAAAAAGTAGTAATTTTAAAAGGCAGCCGATAAAATGGTCACCAGGCGTTGGAAATAAAAATTTAAAGCCAAGAGTAGTTCTGTGAACTACCAATTTGGGATTGTATGCCACTTGTACCTGTGATCATATTTTAAGCTTAACAATATAAAAAATGAACATTTTAAAGTATATAAATAATGATGCAGCTATAAAAGGTATTAAAATTTTATAAGTGTATTGCAATATTGTAAGTGTATTGTGGGTGCACCCACCTACGAGCCGGCTTATCCTCCATACCTGATATATTAATAGCCCGTCAGTTAATAGTAGGCAGATTACCAGTTTATTTTATTATGCATGTACATATATTTTGTGCCTCATTCCTCAACTTAAATCCAAAGAAGATTTTTTTTATATGTTAAGTAACACATTATTTATCCGTTCAAATGAATTACTTATTTATTATCTATCGAATAGTACGAAAAAGTTTCTATAACAAAATATTTTTCGACTTGTGTTGCTAAATATACAAAAAATATATTTTGAATACACTAAAATATAATGGTGAAAGTCAAATAAAATCTCAATATTTTAAGTCACAAACATAATTACATATTTCTTATTAATATACAATAAAAAATACTCGATAGAAAAACGCTTCCAGCAGCAATTAGATCGTTGTAGCTGCTAGTACAATTTGAACTTTTCGTAGTGAAACGATATCACCTGTGGATCTCAACACTTCCGCGTAATCGAACTCCGATTTCGATACTGCCTGTTAACATTTACTTATATTTACACACAGAATACATTGCAATTTTGTTTATGATTACTGAACTTTTACTGACGTAAGATTTGTACAGTTCTGTATAAATATGTACCTCCCAGACGCTCCTCATTGGTTTACTGCCAAACCGGTACTTATATATACTTTATATTTCTGTAATTTAATTTGACGAAGTTAGTAAGTCAGTGTACAAAATTGTATATACCATCTGAGCTCACAGTATGACAAAAATTCTTACATTACAAATAAGCGTGAAAACGATCAAAATAGTCTATTTGACTGTTGATTTACTCTGGACTGTTCCGGCGTTTTTTGTAACAGCGAATTAAAGCTATTAAATTTCAACCATGTTTATGATGTAAATATTAGTAAATGTTGGCGCCTACGTGTGGACCTGCACTACATTTATTTTATATGACATTTTGTCTATGTTACTTACTGTAATCTACATAATTTGTAATCCTTTTTTTGTCTATGAACAATCGTTATTTCCTTTATTACTCAAATTTGAATATTCATTCCGCTACGATTTCTTGACTTTGCAACACCTGCATCTTCAGTAAAAGTATTTAGCAAAACCAAAGAAGTTAACCTGCCTAAATACCGAACAGTAAATATAACTGACATAGTTAGATTACATTAAATATTGTGTTTTGAAATGTATTATAAGCAGTTACTATTAATAATAATTAAATTGCACGCATTCTAGATAGCGATAGCGAATTATGAATAAAGGAAGTAAAACTATTTAAATTGATAGAATTTGCCTTTCGATATAATTGACAGATACACATTAAATAAAAAAAATAATCAATTTATCTTAACGAAATTATACGTCGAATGAAATTCATGTAGTCGAAAAGAGCACACAAATTTACAAACATACATACATCAAGACTGGTATACTACTAACACAAAGGAGACCTTGAAATCTGCACAGGACAGTCTCTTGTTTGACAAAGAGTGGTTCACTCTTTATTTAACTATAATTCGGAAAAATTGTATATTGTTTTTCGGTTCATTTAGCCAGTTTGATGACAACACTGATACTGGTAACATTTTCTCATCTAACATCACATGATTAGTCTAATATATCTAATGTCGAACCATCAAATACCACAATCATCTACCTTCCTAAAGTAAACAAGAAAAAAACTTTGTAACTGACAAAATGAAATAAATCAGAAAAATATACAAACGCCATTAATAAAGCATTACATTCAATCGTAACTAGTATCAATCAATTCGTATTATCTAATAAAGTGAGCGAACATGGAAAGCACATTGGAAAATTATTATACATTTCTTCGTATAAAGTAACGCTATCAGATGCGCTATAAAAACGGTGTCGTTAACGTACCTCATTTCCTTATTCAGGTGTGGAGCTAGGGTTGTCGCAACATTAAAATCCGACACAACGATAAAATATTAATTTCGTATTTTCAAAAACCTGATTATATTTTAATTGGGATTTCAATTAACATTTCAGCCCCTAAAAGTTTAGTTAAGATATTTCGAAAATATCTTCGAAATATCTTAACTAAACTTAAAAAATATATATGGACATATTCGTATGTTGGAGAAAATTTATTTTTCATGGCATATGTTGACTGTGATCATATAGTAAGTGGTCTCCACCGCCCATAGAGAATGGCGCAGTAATAATTTAACTATTATACAACTTTACATCGCTAATGCGCTTTCAAACCAACCTTGGGAACTAAGATGTTATGTCCCTTATGCCTGGCTTTACTTACACTGGCTCACTCATGCTTCAAACTGGAATACAACAATACTGAGTACTGTAGGGTAGTTTGGCGGTAGAATATCTAATGAGTGGGTGGTACCTACCAAGATGGGCTTGCACAAATCCCTACCACCAAGTTGTTTTTATATAATGTCCAGACATTGTTATCATTAGTATACCGGTGTGAGAAGTTTGGTGATATGGACTCTCCGAACTCTGTAAGCCCGTACAATTCAAAAACTAAATCCGTCTTTACCAGCCATGTAAAATTATACTTGGTAATCAGATTTTGAAATGGCGAATGCACTAAGATTGCCCTTGTACTATAATATACTATAATATGTCCTTCGAAATATAACTTATCATATTCGAGATTTCACTGCCACTATGGCAAAAAAATGGAATTCTTCACCTTAAATATAAATTATAAATTCAATATAACGTAACACGTAGCGTAAAATACAACGACTACACACTCATTTTTTTCCAAAATTATTTTGTCAATAACATTATTTTAGTTATATGGCCAAAATGAGTATTATAAATAAAATCTTAGTCTAATAAAATAACTTAAATTCAAAAAGATACATAAAAATATATTTAAATATGCACATACGTTAATTATTCGTCATTGACAACCCTGGAACAATCCCAGTTGTGTCGTAAATACCGGAAAATGAAGCGCTGCTTCAGAGCCGGGACTGGGTACGATACCAACCTGTCCGCGGGTAATTGGAATGAGAATGTAACACGCCTGACATCACGCTATTGATGCGAATTCTATAAGTGTTTTAAAAATAAAACTTTTAACTAAGAACAGATGGTGATTTTTATCACGTAGATTGCCTACCTTGCCTACTTGTTGAAGTGATTAGCTTATAAAATAGCTAACCTTAAGGTCTTGGGTTCAAATCCCGGACGGTTTTCCGATCAACCATAACCCGCGGTATCCACTTTCTTCAGGGAACGTCACAGGATCGCATTTGCGTGTTTCTATAAACTCGAGAGACATTCTTTAGCAGCTCTCAACCCTCCTGATCTTCAAAAAGCAAGTAAATCTTATGAAACTCTTTCCGATAGTGTAATATTGCTGCCCCAGGATTTACGACAGTGAGGTAATAGAAAGCGCACACAATTATTATATTAATATAAAGCCTGTGCCGTCGCTTAGGCCTTGGGATTGCTAGTCGTGACAAAAATAAAGTTTAGCTTGAAATTATTTATACTCTGTGGCTTTGTGTAGGCCGGAAGGGGTTCTATCCTCTAATCATTTATTCTGCCGTTGAACATCAATACTTTGAATTGCTGAGTTCCGTTATAAGAGTGAGTGCGACAGGGTAATAACAGGGACCAGGAGCTATCTTAGATACTATGGTTCACGACTAATTGGATATGTAAATAGATTATTGGTATCTTTGAGCGAAGATGACAATTAACATCAAGTACCACTATCAAATATCTGTCTGTTTAAAAAAAAAAACCTTAAGTAAATAAAATGTTTGGTGGTACATTGAAAGTGTACGGTGTCTTGTATTATTTCAAGAGCAAATTTGACAAAATCAATCAAGACTTCCCATCAGTTAGCACATTCGCTCATCGGTTGACTTGATAAAACAAATATATATTCTTCCTGCATAATATTATTTCTATTATCATCGTGCGTTTGACATTTAGAAACTTTTTGATACTTTTCGTCGACGAAGTCAAGTTAATCTTCAAACAAAACCACAATTCGATGTCGAATGCTTATTCATCAGTATCCGGCCAATGGACAAAGGGAAGCAATTATTTTAAAATGCTTTTACTTTTAGGGGAAATAATAAATACTATTTGCGACAATGGGCAAGTTATTCAAAATGACCTTGAATAATTTCCGAAGTACTTTTTATCGTTCAAACACACGTACAATTAAGTTTTGTAATCCTTTGTAGTAAATACATAACACCATAGTAAATGAACGAGTCCTAATTAGTTACCCAATCTTATTAGGACGATTATATTTAAAACTTGTATTAATATGTTTGTTATGAAAATAACTTTCATGATGTAAATTATTATATATGTAATAACTGTCATAATATCTTTCTCATACTTTTACAGGGAAAACGAAAGTTAGGCAATATTTTTTTGGATATTTTTGTTACGAAATAAAATCCCGCCGATACTTTTTTTATGAAATAAGGAGGCAAATGGGCTTATGTTAAGTGGTCACCAATACCAAAGACATTGGCGCCGTAAGATATTTAACGTACCTACCTACCCAAATGGGGTTGCACAAAGCCCTACCACCAAATAATATAAAGATTTTGAGAATATTATTTTTTTTTATTATCATTTCTCCTTGACATGAACAATGCTTTTTTACAAGCAACATCACTATTAAAATTTAAGATTACTCGTGTGAATGTTAAATGTCTTCGATATTTTTCTTTCAACGCGACTTCTTTATTGACGCAAAGGTTGTGTTAGTATTCTTCCTTAAAAATGTGTTACTTGTCTTAATATAATTATTTTTGATTTATATATACTTCGCATGAATTCATATTGTTTTAAAAGTATTGGAATTATTGCAAAAGTTTATACTGATTATACTGCTTCATTTTATATTTTTTTCAGATATAAGACATGCCTATCAACGAACCTTAACTTCAATAAACGTTATTAAAAATGTTGTTATTCTAAATATGATATTATATTCATTAAATATATATAGCAGGTGAAACCGAATGGTGTTATAATATTAATAAATGAATACATAGTTATCCTTAACCATTATATTTTACACGATTAATAACGACACAGATAAGGGAGATTCGAGTAAATATACTTGGGAACAATAGATCTTAAGAGCATATCATATTATTTATGATTGTTTGATTTTCAAAATTATCCTGAATAATAATTGACGTGTTATGCAAAAACATGCCAATCCACAGATACTAAATATAGGAATTAAGATTAAAAACTTTAAAAAAAAAAAAAAAAACAATTTTATAGTGATAGTAAGAGTGAGACGTAATGTTATGCATATTATTTTTAGGGCAATTCATAACATTATGAAATAGTTCAGTATAATCTTTTTCTATAAAATTTTAATGACTTGTATTAGTATTTTTGTGGCTAGCAACATTTTTTAACCAACAATTACGTTCATGTTATTAGAAAAAAATTTTAAATTGAAAACAAAATCTAAAGATGTGGTCATGCATCGGCGTAATAAAATTATTAATTTTTTAAATGAAAACGTCAAAATGTCACCTCATTTTATAAAGTTAAAAGACTTGAATAGCGTTTCTTTCAAAATGCATTCAACGGTTAGAAAGTAATTATGAAACACAATTAATGTGTGTTTAGCATTCATTGTTAAGTTTCCATTGTATAATTAATTGTTTTAACAAATTTCTTCACACGGTACGTTATTAGGGTAATGAATAAAAATACTAATTTAAATAAACTAGTTTCATTGTTTTTAAAATATTATAAATGTATTACGTGATATTTAGAATTTATAGAACTGGCAAGACTTGGTAAATTTAACCTATGTATGAATATTATCGATAAATGGTAATAAGTTTTACAAGTGTGTGTGTCATTCATCTTAACTGGAAAATTGTTGGTCTAGTGGCTAACGTGAGCTCAGATCCCAAGTCCATGGTTAATTAAGTCCCAAGTTAATAAATCCAAAGGTTTGATACCTTTGGATCTATTAACTGTTTTCAATAGCAGATCAGTCAGCAAGTTGACAGTTTATAAAATTTTATGTTTTCAAAAAGCACGTAAAATCGCACTTCTTGTGAATTCTTTCCGTTTGTGTCGAAATTCAAATAAAATAACGAACCTGTGTTCGAGCACACACTTATGCACAGTGATATATACAACGGTGAGCAGGCAGTATTGTTTGGTTCGGGTCACCATCTTCGTCATACATATTCACAAATAATACAACAAATCGATGGCTGGATTATCGTATATTGATTTTTTACAATTTTTTTTTTATGTTATAGGTGGCAAACGAGCAGGAGGCTCACCTGATGGAAAGTGATTACCATCGCCCATGGACATCTGCAACACTGGGGGGCTTGCAGGTGCGTTACCGGCCTTTCAGGAAGGAGAACGCTCTTATCTTGAAGGTTCCCAAGTCGTATCGGTTCGGAAAAACCGCCGGCGAAAGCTGGTTCCACAGAGTGGTTGTGCGAGGCAGAAAATGTCTTAAAAATCGCGCTGTTGTGGATTTTGGTATTGATTTTGATTCATTGGCCGCGACCACATATGTCTTATCCTTCTTGACAACTGACATTTTAAGTTTTTCTAACTTGACAAAGAGTGATCACTGGCCATCCAGAATCATAATGTGTCACTTATAGTGAGTGGTGCCACCTCCTTTAGATATTGGCGCGTAACAAATACAAGCTAACCGTCCATCCCTATTACACAACCAACCTTGGAAACTAATATGTCATGTCCCCCGTACCTGTAGTTGCACTCGCTCCTTCACCTTTCAAACCGAAACACACCAACACTAAGTATTACTGTTATACCGTGTAATATCTGATAAGTGTGTGGAAGATACCCAGATGAGCTTAACCTACCACGAAGTAAAAGTAGTAGGACGATGGGACTAAGAGTTAAAAGATATTTATACAATCAATGAAGTCGGTTAAAATAGAGTTACAACTCAAGCTAGGCATGCAGGTCGTCATACTCAACAATAGATTGTTACACTATATTTCAATATGTATCAGGGAAATCTATCTATAACACACCCTTGATAATACAATAGACTTAGTTCTATTGTGTTTGTTTAACTATGAAAATTACGCCCTTAGTTCAAAACTTTTGTTTTAGTTGCATGTGATAAGACCCTTTTTTTCCTTCTTAAAATAAATAATGATATTGTTTTCCAGGTCTTATTTATTTTTAAATACATTTCTCACTTATTCAAATAATAGTTAAATGTTTTTTCGTATTGCTCATATTCCTCTTTAGCTTAAGTATCAACAGTGATTGTAACGTTAAATAATAAAACTTCACGCAAATCCAAAATGCCAAACAATTACAAAACAAATAAATAAATTTAAGATAATTATAAAAACATTTTTTATTTAATTAATAAATTTATTAATTACTTAAATAAAAATAAACAAATCGACATGACATTAGCGAAATAATCAAAAACAACAAAAGTATAAATGTTTTCTAGAGTCACTAATGAATTCAACTTCACAAATACATTTATTAAAATATCAAAATACTTCACGAGTTCTTCTTACATTTCACTATCGACATGCCGACACTATGTTACGTTCGATTAGTTTGTACACGAGCATTATACTTTACGCTATTATGTTTGGTTATTCAACGGAAAAAGTCCTTTGTTATGAACTCGATAAGCCAAACATTTCTTGCTTAAATACAATTACATTTCGCTATGAATGGATGGAAATTAATCAATAAACTATACATGTGTATGTTTCTGATTAAGTGCTCGATACCATTTTTAATCAAAGCCGAAACGATTTACCTAGAATACTCATAATCGGGGATTGATATTTTTAACTCGAGCGAGTACCATTCAGTTTTGATGTCTTTAAATTGTCTTAATATAAACTGTAGTCTGATGGTACGTTGAGCTTATGTAATTATAAAATATATTTCTTGTGCAATATAATATAAGTCGGAATGCACCCCTGAAGGGGTGTTATTTGTCATTTTAAGATTCTGGATTCCTTAGGTATTTCGGCTTATCTCCACTAATTTTTATTTTCCAAAACAGTTTGTCAAAACAATTTATCAAAGAATGAACGTGTTCGTAATTCATGAATAACTCAAAGTAGAATAATTGGTAGTAATCAACTAATGACGTATGCCTCATTAGGGTCCCGAAAGTTGCAATAATTATGTTAAAGTTTAAACAAGATGCCATTACTTGATAGAGGTTCAAATTATCTTAGAGATGTAGGTTGTATGCGGGACTAATTGATATTATATTTATAGATATAATATAAAGTCGAGTTGATCCAGTGGTTTGGAATACGTGATTTTTTAACGAATAGCGCAGGTTCAATTCCTGTCAAGCACCACTAAGTTTTCATCAGACGGGAAATTTTCTGACCAAGCCAGTAATACTACGTAATATGTATCCATCCTTTCATCATCATCTTGGATTTACTTGGTGGTAGCGATTTGTGCAAACCCCACTAGGTAGGTACCGCCTACTCAGGGTGAGTGAACCTTAGTAGGCGGTGGTGACTTCTTACTATAAGATAAATCATTTACACGTTCACCTGTCAATATTTTTTTTCTTTTTATGATATCAGTAGGCGGACGAGCAAATGAGCCTCCTGATGGTAAGTAGTCACCACCGCCCATAGACAATGGCGTTGTAAGAAATATTAACCATTCCTTACATCATCAATGCGCCACCAACCTTGGGAACTAAGATCTTACGTCCCTTGTCTGTCTGTGTCTGTAGTTATACTGGTTCACTCACCCTTCAAACCGTAACACAACAATACTGAGTACTGCTGTTTGGCGGTAGAACATCTGATGAGTGGGTGGTACCTACCCAGACGGGCTTGCACTAAGTGAATTATATTATTTTCAAATTATATAATTATATTTAAATACGTTAGTTTAATTAAGAGCTTGTTTAATGTTGGTATGTTCTCAACAATTTTTGGAGTCACAAGAACAATTTTTATTACAAAATAATAGTAAAATCACATCACAAGTGAAATTTATCGGCTTGCATGCAACATCGGCTTTTTTTTATTTTCATATCATACTATACCTACATACTTTGTATGTGGTCAACAGATCATATTTTAAAATATACTGGCAACAATCCAATCGACGGTTTTAAGTTTTTATAAAAACACTTCGTAATAAATAAAGTTAATTGAAAATCCATTGAGTGGATTGCATGTTGCAATTTATGATATTTGTTCTGAATTATTTGATCTCCACGATAGTAGAATTTTCAAATGAAAAAAATACATTTATATACACAAACTAGAATTAAGAAATGTTTTAGTATATAATCATCATCATCCTCCTGCCCTTATCGCAATTTACTTGGGGTCGGCGCAGCATGTCTTCTTCTTTCATACTTCTCTATCGGACGTCATCTCACAAGTAACATTCTTTCTAACCATATCGTCTTTCACACAATCCATCCATCGTTTCATTGGTCGTCCCCTACCTCTATATCTATCCATATCCATTCTCAAAACCTTTCTCACAGCATGGTCCTCAATCCTCCGCATAACATGCTCATACCAGCCGGTTTCCAGATAGCTTCTCGGTTACCGGTGCCACTTTCAAACTTCCTCTTATGTACTCATTTTAGTATATAATACGAACCATTTATTGTCCATTCCGATTTCATTCGGTGAATTTCATACAAATTTACAACCCTTGAATTTAACATTTTTAAAAATCCTTATCATAGTGAGCGTGTACGTCACGAATGGAACTATACTCAAGTTAATTGGATCTATAGTTTCGGAGATCTAGGGGATTTTGATCTGTGGGATTTCGCGTATACAATGTATCATTTAATGATGCAATTCGCCGATGTACATGAGCACATAGCATATTTTTGTTTTATATAAAAAAATAGGTGCGAAAATGCAAAAAAAAATAGGAATAAAGTAATTCGAAATCACGCATACGTTTGAATGCAACATGTAGCGTTTGAGGAAAACATTTTCCACGTAAAAAGTTTATTCGTACGTGTAGTTGTAGTCTCGTCTAGTTGAAGTTTGCTTTTATAAGAACGTTATAGAAAAAAAAACGTTCTTTATTTTCAATATTTCAAGTCATTATTTATTCAAAAGATACACTTAAGTACAGCGTTATATTATCTAAAATATTAACAAAACAGAGTAGATTAGTACCAATCATTAGGGAGCAGGGAAAAAAATATATAAAGATGATCGTTGTATCTCGTGAAAAAATGTTATCAAACTGCGTATCATTTTTTTTTCACATTTGTCTAGATGTATGCAATTTATTTCAATGGCTTTGTATAAAATACCCAATGATAACTTCTAAGACTACTAAGAATTACACCAGATTATTGAATCCTTTGATTTCTATCTTACTATTGCATTGAATTTATGTTTATAATATATTTACTGGGTGATAGGACTTTTCATATTTTAGCGTCAAGCAGCGATAGTTAGTAATATCGTGTTTCATTATGGACGGTGAATGAGATAGTGGAACTACAGGCACAGGGGACATTTAACTTGATTCCCAAGAATAGTGGTGCTTTGGCGATGTAAGGGATGTTTTAGGTTTACATTCCCAATGTCATGGGCAGGGACTACTTATCTACCTTTGCCTGTCTGCTTATCTATTTAAAATATATTTTGTACGTATTTATAGAGTTGGATGACATTATATACATATATGTATATAGTACATATGCAGTAATTGTGAGAGATAAATGGCTGAGAGGTCCTACTGACTAGTCGTAACCAGTCCGAGAGGCTTCTAGGCTTACCTTACTTTTACAATTACTTGGGCATTTTATATAAGCAATTTTAACTGGATCTTTATTTATGGCTTAAAGTGGATCTTTGTCTACGTAATTATTTATTAATTGTATGATTATCTCAGATATAACTACAGACACAAGGGACATAACATCTTAGTTTCCAAGGTTATTAGCGATTATTTATTTGAAGTTAATCTTCTTAGGGCACGAGTTTTTTTTTTGTAACAACGACTATTATATGTACCTATTCTTAAGACGTTTTATTTCTGTCTAGTTTCGAGATCCTTTTAGGATTTCGTACCCAAAGGCTAAAACGGGATACTTAGACACTTGAAATTTCTACAGATGATATATTTCTGTTGCATATATAACAACAAATACTAAAAACAAAATAAAATAATTATTTAAGTAAGGTTCCCATACAACATATATGATTTTTTTGCCATTTTTATAGATAATTGTTCCTTATTGGGAACCCTTCGTGCGTGATTCCGACTCGCACTTGGTCGGTTTCTTAACCCATTCTGTCTTAATCATTAGTATGTCATTTGTAAAATCATTATAAAATATAAATATTAAAATTGTTATTTGCTTGTAACATCATTTGATATATTTATTTAAAACTTAATTTATTATCTTAAGGTAATAATAAAACTTCTGTTAACAGATTTTGTCTAATCGTTTATTTATAATTTCATCTTAATGTTGCTAAATGCTCGACTACGTTACAATATTTCTCACAATAATTGTGTGATGGTAAACTTACGTGATATAATTGCGAAGAGAGAGAATATAACAAAACAAAGTTTTTATTACAAATTAAAGTTTAAGTGCCATATTTTTTTTTTATATAGAATTCAAATATTTTAACAATATTCTAATTTCTAATAATATAAGTCATAACTAAATGTATAAAACAGTTGCGAATGAATAAAAATATGACGTCAAAACCATGTCATCTCGGTTTGTAAATTTAAAAAAAAAAAAACCTTTTTTGATGTAGTATTTCGAAGCAAAAAATTTACAATTATGAAAGGTATAAAATATAAAACCTTATTGGTAAAAAATATTTGTAGAAAAAAGGAGATGTATATTAATTGCTAACTGATATGAACTATAAAAATCAATGTTCTTTTTTCAAACTTACTGAATTAGAAATAGAAATAACAGGAAATTAAAATATTGAACAATGGAAATCAATCTCAATATTTATAGGAATCACTTTGTAATCCATAAAATTAATTCTATTACTCATACGATATTCGGATAGCATTTATTGTTTCATTGGGATTTCATATCGGGAAACTCATATCGTATCAAAATCACAAAATAAATTTTCGTATTTACTATACGCGAAACGTCGTGGTAGTGCTCTATTTTTTTTTTTCAATTACCTTTTATTTTTAAATGCCGAAAGTAAAAAGTTGTAAGACTTTGAAAGCTATAAAAAATAAATAAGACGATGACATTTCCGTAATATTATTCATATACGACAAAGTTATCAATTCAAGTATAAAGAAAACAAAATAGAAAACTTTAATATCTTCAATTACAGTTTTAATCATAAAAATTATATTCTTTAAAGATATGTTGTATATATAACATGTCATAAATTATTTTATTCTATGCATTTACTTCGTTATTCAAATTTAAACTTTAATTTGTAATTTATTAAAAAAAAAATTGACTAATAAGGTTACACTATACAAACATATGAGCCTACAATGTTAATTTATAGGTAAAATACAAGATATACAAGTCATAATTAACGAAAACCCAGCCTTTTCTATATATATATTTTTTTTTTTTTTTACTCATAATTGACGATTTGAATCTACAAAAAATACAATATGAAGTTATTTGAAATACTTTTAAACAGTCGACACATTTTGTTAACGAAATAAGCTTGATCTATTACATAAAAATTAAAAAAAAAAAAGGTTAACGTCATTATGACGTCTAACGTCATTTTTGACATAGCGAATTTAAAATTACACAATTATTGTTTTTTTTAATAAAACCTTAGTTGAAGATACTTTTAATTAATTTAATTAATTAATGAGATGTTATAATCAAGCTTCTTTCGTTACGCGTTTATTTTATGTTACATTTAATTAATCAAGCGTAATTTCATAGTTTACAAATTCTCAATGTAATACCCGTCCTCGTTGTTCAATCTTGATCGCCTGTAGTTATCCATCTGTAAAATAAATTATTTGTAATACATTTTTTACTATCGATGACAAATTTAAATGTTTATCACGTAATAATTAAATCTATAATTATTACTAATAATGCTATTTAAATAATATTCATGAAGAAGGCACTTTTTAAGGAAGGCGAAATTGGCAACATTGCCGCGTCATTTTACGCGCGAAATTAAGACTTACTTTATATCGACATAAAAAAGTGAAGTTGCTTAAAAAAAATTAAGATCAAATAAATATTGGTCAAATTATTTGATTAGTCGTCTTATTGCGTCGACATTTTCCTTGGTCAATTTTCGTTTAAATTCGCACTTTGGCGAAGTTGGCTTAAATTATCATTTGTATATTGGCTGAATCAAAAAGTCCCTGGCTTCATGAACTGTGAAGAACAAATTTAAAAAAATAAAATATATAATAATGACAATATACACAACAAACAAACGGTGATATTTAAAAACATCCTTTTTAGTATTACGGCATACTTGTCATTTTAAATATTTGCAGTGCAGATTTATGTTTATAGATTTTTTTTAATCCCAATTATTAAGACAAAATAGATGTGATAACCGTTGACTAAGTACAAAGAATGTATATTTTTTTATTTTAATAATATTTTGAACAGTTCATTCTCACCCAGTATTTCAGAATATTACGTAACTTCATTTTGACAGCATCTCTCATATTGTTTTCCTCCCGATCATATACGCCTGTAATAATAACATTTTTATTTAACGATAATATAAATAGGTTCGTAAAAAATTGGTGCCTACTAAGAGACTTATTGTCATCATGTATTACACATTTTTTGACATTGCACTTAATTATTTTTTTTATTCTGGTCTCCGTTTTCTCAAAATAATTTCGTGAAGTTTCTAATTTGAAAATCGAATACAATATTTAATAACTTCATATTGTAGCTATAATCCTATATCTTATATATTAATAGCGTGAGCCGATTTTTGTCCCAGTGATTGTGGGACGATAGCTGCACATACAAAATCAGGTATGGTCTCATTTTGAAAAGCCGTAGCCAGCCGTAGATATACAAAAAAATAAAAAAAATATACTAAATTGTTACAATTTAACAAAGAATTAATTTTAGAGAGCAGAAAAAAGTCACAGGCTGGTTAGAGAACACTGCTACGGCTGTCTTATGAAAAAAAAAAAAGAAAAACGTAAACGAAATTAAATTAAATTGTTATTGATAAACTCCAATTCTAACTGAACTAATGTATACTATTTGACATTAAAAATTTAATTGAAATAAGTTTTCAACATTTCGGCGCCAAATGTAGATGAGTGTCATGCAGTTTACAATGAAATTTAATCATAACAAAACCATATCATAGGTTTCGAAATTCCTAAACAAATCTTCCTCTGAATAAACGCGAAGTTTCGCGGGCGACCCACTATTTCTTCATTGTTGTTCGTTTTTTGCCCAGAGGATCGGAATTGCGATTCGAAGGGGAAATGCCAGCAATCTTGCCACCATTCCACGCGGCCAAGATTTATAGAGTAACTATTTATAATTCATATTTAAGGCCTTAATATTAATAATTATAATACTAAAAACGAAAATTATCCTTCATGTACTGTATTGATAATAAGTATGACGTCATTATGTACAAAATAAAACGCTTCTACGACACATCGTTCAGTGGAAGCGTAATGCTCGTCATAAAATCAATCCGCTCGTAAATATATCCTTTGAAATCTTCATTGTTATATCCACTTATCGCTATTCAAAGTCAGATCACCATCAAAAATTTATATCACACTTTTCATATCATAAATTATAAGTATATGATTAATACGTGCATTTTCATTTTACACGGGTGATGTAGCTGTTGAAGTTGCCTGTAGTGTACACAGATCTATAATATATTCATTAGCATTAGATTTATATTTTATATAAATATATATTATCTGTGTATTTATGCATCTGTCATCTCGAGTGACACACATCGCAAAAGCGCGGGAAAAGAGGATATATAAAATGTGCGTGCGGTGAAGACGGTGTGTGTGCACAGCGAGCTGATATTTAAATATAATATGTATTTATTTTATTTTATTGGTAGATCGACTTTACATGTTTACATTACATTGCCTATCAGTATTTTATACATATAAATGAAAAATCACTTTAAATTAATTTATTCGATTCGATTAGATATTACAATTAAAAGTTGTGTATTAATTTGATCTCATACGCCGTGAAATATAGATAATTCTTTATAATGAGTTCGAAATTTGAATTGACTTTAACCAATAAGCATATTGCCATTAAAAAAGGAATAACGTTAAACATTTTTTCAAATCAAATATCGAAACCATTCCAATAATAAAAACGAAATAAACAAAGATAATAATTTTTTTCATTCAAATTTCGAATATTTGTAAACGACAAAGATATACCTCCATCTCTAACAGGGATGATGTCGTCACCAGGCAGGTTTCCATATCCGGAGTGGGGATATATGGGATGTGGTGGAGTCTCCTCTTGACCGAGCTGCCGATTAGCCATGAGCTCGGCGTTCGATGTCTGAGGATAAAATATTTAATTTATGTTCGTTTTTTCGTTCGTTCGTTCGTTCGTAATTGATATCACTTTATTTTATGTTCGTTTAAATTTCATCACTGTTGTGTGGAATAGTTTTTATATAAAATATTATAAAGAATAATCATAATATATTTTAATTATTTGCAAAGGTCTTTCGACCCGTAGACTCTGAAAAGACTTAGAGATTACTTTTTATTATTATACGGGAATATCCAACGCAAGCTTAAATATTTTAGGAAGCAATAAATTTTTATATTATCTTAATTATGGGTTATTTGCATTTCAACCACTGTCACTCTTTTGTTTTCACAACGTTAAGATAGATGCGAAGTGTGGTCATCATGTGACCACGAAGGTTATGATCACGATTGAAACCCGAGTATAATAAATAAAACATAGAATAACACAATAATTATAATTATTTGTAAAAAGCATTTTTTAAATTGTCCAAAGAATAAATCGCATCATATATTCTTGAGGGTAATATTTAAGAAAACATTTCGTAAACGTCAATCCAGCTGAATTTCAAGACAATCGCATATAATATAAACACATAAAATACAAGCATTCGCTTTTAGAAATAGAAATTAAACACAGGATGTGTTGCCAGTGTTCGAAATTCAACCGTAATTATTATTGCTAGAACAGATTTTGGAATAAAGTTATTTTACGCGGCTTACTACGGCTACTTAATAGTAGAGCGAGCTGGCAGAATTTATCACGTTAAAAAAAAACGTTACACCTCCAGGTGACCTATTCCTCTACCTCTCTTTACCGCTTTCTCTTTCTATTATATACCGTTTCATGAATTATTATTTAAATTTATTTATTGTTATTATTATTATAGAGCCGAGATGGCCCAGGGGTTAGAACGCGTGCATCTTAACCGATGATTTCGGGTTCAAACCCAGGCAAGCACCACTGAATTTTCATGTGCTTAATTTGTGTTTATAATTCATATCGTGCTCGGCGGTGAAGGAAAACATCGTGAGGAAACCTGCATGTGTCTAATTTCAAGGAAATTCTGTCACATATGTATTCCACTAACCCGCATTGGAGCAGCGTGGTGGAATATGCTCCAAATCTTCTCCTCAAAGGGAGAGGAGGTCTTAGCCCAGCAGTGGGAAATTTACAGGCTGTTTATGTTGGTATGTTAAGTTATTGTTATTATTTTAATTCACATGGGATTTTAATAACATTGTCAATCAAAGGAGGATTTGATTTTGAGAAATTATACTCGCGCGAAGAGTGCCCATCTAGTTTCACCGATACGGGTGTACATGCAAACAAATCGATGGAGAAAAAGTTCATTAGTTTTCTATGTTGTCTTGGGTCTGGGTGTTTGTACCGTCGTTACTTCTGATTTTCCATAACACAAGTGCTTTAGCTATTTACATTGGGCTCAGAGTAATGTATGTGATTTTACTTCTTTAAAAAAATTGTACAGAATCTTACTTTTAAAACTTATCAAGTAAAGCGTGTCTGTGAAGTTCATTCTAAGAAACATTTGCGAGGCAATTTGTTATTAATTAACAATGTTATTTTAAACAAAGTTGTTTGACCCGCGGCGTCGATATATACACACCGCAACTCATGAGTCTCGATTGTTAGTTTGTTTACAACATCGGGTAAACACCCTGCGGGCAATACGGACAAGGCCGCGCCGACGGGAATGCATACATGCACCGTTCGGTAATCACATAACAGGCAATCTGATTACAACGAAATTTACGTTTATCTTATTATTTATTACTGTGTCGTTTTAGGTAATGGGTTTAAAAAGAATCTACTACTGTTATGCCTTCAAAATTAAATTGAGCCTGTAATATTGACCGTACCGATCAATCTCTATCGTGTCTTCTCCGCCTATAGCGAAATAATATGTGTCTCGACACAACTAAAATTTTTTTTTTATGTATCCCTATTATTGCGGTGCCATTTTGTAGGAACTGGACTTACGGTAATACGTATACTTTACAAAAATCAAAATTGCGTCAAACCGTTTGTCAGTTGTCAGCAGTTCACTATTGAGACACTAAATTAATTCTTAAAGAATCGCACTGCACTGCGGTGAGTTTCGATTTTATTCTTACATAATAGTTCTACTATTCTTAATACACTGTCTTATACATTATGTATTTCTTATATCTATTAGAAATAAGCTAAATAAGGATGTTAATTGGTTGAAATTAATAAAAAATATAAGAAGAAATACTTTGTTAGGTAACTAAGTCTAACAATTATTCTCAAATCGTACGAGACGAATATTGTCGCTCCTTGTCTGTTTAAATACTCGGACTCACTCGCTTTGTGGCAAACTGGGGATTTACCTAGACAGGTTTGCACAAAGACTATTTAGAAAGAAATAGGTAATGAAGTCTTACATCCATCATATTGTCACCAGAGTCACCGGATCTCTTCCCGTGGCCGCCGAAGCAGGAGTGCCCGAAGGCTGAACAACCACCTGTGAGAACAGAACACATCATAATTAATTGTTTCTATTTTGAAGTATATCCATTACATACAAAATAAATAAGGAGATTTATTTTGCAATGCCTAACCAAAGAAACTCTTATATACATACAAGAAGATACAAAATTATTCGAAGAAGGTTTTATTATACAAGCAGTGCTTCGTGGTTTATGCACATTTCAAATTTAGAACATTGACGTGACGATTGTTAATTCATGGTGTTATATTTTATATATCATTGAATAAAAAAAAATTATATACGGCTATTATAAGAGCGTCAAAAGTAAACCTGCGAATATTAAAAGAAATGCAGGTATGTCCACCAATTATTTAATAGAAAAGGCATTTGTCTCATTTATATCCGCCAATCAACAACTTAGACAACCTCTACCCGGATATTATTTTTCCTTAGCAATCAATGTTAACAGGCAGCTACGTAATTATACGCATTTTATGAGTAAAATCAATTTTCACGATTCCTCGAAATCAAAAATATCTATGATGTTCTATTGACTAATTTTTTTTTACAAAGAAAACCGATTGTTCATTTTTGAACCGATTTCATTAAAGAAATCGTAGGAAAACATTTAGCAAGTCACGTATTATGTAATAAGTTAAAGGTTAATAAATATAACTATTCTTTATTTGAATAAAAAGCATGATTATTTCTTTTAACCAATGCTTCGACAAATACTTCATTATTTGTCATACGTCTTACCGAACATGTCGATTGTGGCCTTGATGGAGTTCTAGAAGTGCAAGTACAAACGATTACATAATTAGTGCAACAAGATCTATTGGAATTCCTAATGAAAATATGTTCACGCATCCATCAATCCATCAATAACAATAAAATCCTCTCCTTTATTTGTAGATTTTTTTAGAATCGCTGGGAATAGGACGATAAAAAGAAACATACCTCTTAATATGGTTTTAAATAACCTAAACAGTCATCTTGCTAAGTTAGTTAATATTCTTGTTGTTCATAAAAAGGAATAAATGACTTGTCTTAGTGCAAAAAGTAAAACCTAATTATCCCATGTTCTACTTTAACTCTGATTCGCAGTGACAGTATTAGCCAAAAAATTTTATACAGCAACACTTGTCCTCTGCCATCTTTCACTATCCTCATACTCATAAATACATACTCTACTACTACTAGTAACTGGTACGTTCCCTCACAAATCCCACCTTCATCACCACACTGTCGACCAATTTGTATTCTTGCTTTCTTACCTAAAATCTTTAAACGTATTGTCCACTTTCAGCACACTCTATTACTGTCAACATAACGAATTGATGTTGTCTTAGATTTTCGCGATTATTACACATTGAAATAAAACTAGTTTTTTTAATCTATAGCACTGAAGAACTTACGCAATAATAAAGACATTACAGTCCTCCGAGCAGATAAGGGAAACGCGACCGTTGTGATGGATACGTGTGATTATAACCAGAAAATTTCCGCGATTTTATCGGATGTAAAAACTTATAAAAAAGTAACTAAAGACCCTACTAATAATATTCTTAAAAAGACATCCGCGTTAATATCTAAACATCAAGAAAAATTAAATCTGGACAAAAAATCACTCGTGCCTACATGTGCAAAGCCACCAAAACTGTATGGGTTACCTAAGATCCATAAAACTGGTGCTCCGCTGCGTCCTATTGTAAGCCAAATCGATACACCAACATATAGATTGGCTCAACACATAGCAAGGATATTATCACCCCTCCGAGGACACACTGCGGCGTATGTCAAGGATTCTTACCAGTTTGTTGGTGAAATCAAAGACCTTAAATTAACCAACAACGAGACAATGGTTAGTTTTGATGTCCAGTCATTGTATACCTCCGTACCCATACAAGACTGCATCGAAATTGTCAAGAGGAAGCTACAGACACACAACATGCCTATTGAATATGCAGAGCTGTTACATCACTGCCTCACATCTGGTTATTTATTGTGGAATGATGAATTCTATGTACAAGTTGACGGAGTAGCCATGGGTTCCCCAGTATCCCCCGTGGTCGCTGATTTATTCATGGAAGACCTAGAGGAGAGGGCTCTTCACTCCGGACCAATAACACCTAGGTTTTATAAACGGTACGTAGATGACACTTTCACAATACTACTTAGTGATCTGACATCTGCATTTTTAGTACATCTCAATTCTATAAATAAAAACATTCAATTTACTATGGAATTAAAGGCAAATAATTCTTTAGCTTTTCTTGACATCCTTATCATCAGGAATCCTGACAATACATTAAGTCACACAGTTTATAGGAAACCCACACACACCAATAAATACCTCAATGGTGACTCGCACCACCACCCTAGTCAGTTAGCTACCGTTGGCAAATCTTTGTTTCAGAGAGCCCACCATCTCTGCGATGCTGAACACCTAGAGGACGAGCTACTTCAGGTCAAGCTTGCACTCCACCAGAACAAGCTGCCCGTGCCTCGCCAGCATCGCAGAAGCCGTATCAAGCCACCCACAGTTGAGCGACAACCTGCATTTCTACCATATGTGAAGGGAGTTACAGACAGGATTGGCAATATCTTGAAGCGAGCTTCGATTAAAACCATTTACAAGCCTCATAAGAAAGTGAGCCAGTTCTTGAGACCTATCAAGAGTAATATCCCTTTACAAACTGCGGGAGTATATAAACTCGAATGTGAGTGTGGTTTATCTTACATAGGTCAAACAAAGAGAAGCATCGGTACTAGGGTCAAGGAACATATAGGAGATGTCAAAAATAGGCGTTCTTCAAAGTCTGCAGTCTGTGAACATGCTCTGGATAAACCTAACCATTTTATTCGATTTAATAATGAAGGGAAATGGGGTAGGTATAATAAGACACGTCTGCACTGTTTGACAATGTTTTTAATAATGAATATTAAATAATCAAGTAAAGCTGTTCGTTGATTGAATGAGTGGTGAGCGAATGTGAATGAGTGAAAGATTGAATAATATAATGAAAGAGAAATCTATTATGTATAGAGGCTTGAATTTTTGTATATTCCAACAGTCCCCCTCAAAAATACAAGTTAATATAATATAATAATACCATAACATAATTTCTTTCATTACTCATTTTTACAAATAAAATACTAACTATTTAGTTACATAAACCATAGTTTTATTTATTAAATAAACTCATTCCTTCATTTACTTGATTAACACAAAACATGAATTATTTTTCAAAACAAATTTAAATTCTTTCTTAATTCTATAAATCTCTTGGAGGGTATCGCTTTTGTGAACATGTCAGCTAGTTGATTTCCTGTGGAAATAGGTTCTAGCTTTATTATTTGATTAGCGATTTGTTCCCTAATAAAATGATATTTTATATCTATGTGCTTAGATTTTTTGTGATTTGTGGGGTTATTGGCAATACATATACAACTATTATTGTCTTCAAATATTACAATAGGCTCTGTTATTTGTATAGAAATACTATTTAACAATGACCTTATCCAGACTGCTTCTCTCACAGCCTCAAAGAGAGCCATGTATTCAGCTTCCGTTGAAGAGACGGCGACAGTATTTTGTTTTCGTGTGGTCCACGAAATTGTACAATTATTAAAGGCCTTAAACAAATAGCCAGTTGTACTTTTTCTGTCGTTCTCGTCACCTCCCCAGTCGGAATCTGCATACCCACTTATTATCTCTTTATATTCAGATTTTTTATAAACTAATTTTAAATTAATTGTACCTTTAATGTATCGTAAGAGATGTTTTAAATATTTCCACAACTCTTCGTTATTTTTAGATTGATATCTACTTAATATATTAATACAAGCACAAATATCTGGCCTTGTGCAAAGCATTGAATACAATAGGCATCCTATAACATTTTTACAAGGTGCATCATAGTGAGTGTCTGAATTTAAAGCTACAAAATTGATTTTAGAAGGAAAAGGTGAATTCGATGGATTACAATCTTTCATAGAAAATTTATTTAGAACATTTTGCAAATATGTTGTTTGATCTAAAGAAATTGTATTAGTTGTTCTTTGAATTCTAATACCAAGAAATAGTTTTAAGTCCTTCAAATCAGTCATTTGAAATTTTTGCATTAAACTGTTTTTAAACGCTTGTAATAAATTACTATTTTTAGTAGTAATAATTAAATCATCAACGTACAGAACTATATACACGTTTTTATCTATACAATTTTTATCTAATATGTACAGACAAGGATCTAATTCAGAGTTCTTAAAACCCATTTCCTTGAGAATGAGATCGAACCGTGCATACCAACACCTGGACGACTGCTTTAGGCCATATAATGTTTTATTCAATTTACAAACCTGGTTATTACTTGCTAAAATACCTTCCGGTACTTCCATATAAATATTTTCTTTCAATATACCATTTAGAAACGCGGTTTTAACGTCCATGTGGTGTAAATGTAAATCAAACTGATTTGCCAGTGCTAATATAAATCTAAAAGTAGTTATCCGAGCCACTGGTGCGAACGTTTCGTGATAGTCTTGTAAATACTCTTGAGTGAAACCTCGAGCAACCAACCGAGCTTTATAACGTGTAGGTTCACCAAATTCATTATTTTTAATTGTAAATACCCACTTGCAACTTATAATATTAACATTTTTCGGTCTAATGACTAATGTCCACGTTTGGTTGCTTCGAAGCGACTCAATTTCATCCTGTATAGCGTTCAACCACTTATCAGAATCGTGCCTATCGAAGATATTCTTATATGATGTAGGTAAAGATTGCGTATCATTAAAAAGAGATAAAAATAAATCAGGATCGTGCATTTGCTTATAATTCTTTGGGGGTAATTCTCGAATTCTTTCGCTACGTCTTAAATTAGTGGTATTCGATGAACCGTCCAACGAATTGTCATTAAAAGAATCTTGTTGTTGATCTATTTTTAGCTTTGCCGAATCAATTTCGGGCTTACTAAATTTTGAAAGGGTTTCAATGTTGTCACTACTGCTACGTGTAGGGCGTGATTTTTCAAAGTTTAACTCGTCAAAAATAACATCGCGAGCTATAAAAACTTGATTATTTTCGATATTGAATAATCTATAACCGTTTGCATCGTAACCGATCAATATTGACTTGAAAGATTTCTCATCAAATTTAGTTTTTCTAGCTTTGTTATGAACGTATGCAGTAGATCCAAACATTTTTAAATGATTTATTTTCGGCCTTTTACCATGCCACATTTCGTATGGTGTTTTATTTATCAGAGTTTTAGTGGGTAGTATGTTAATTAAATAAGTAGCTGTTAAAACAGCTTCACCCCAAAATATTTTATTTAATTTCGCACTTGTAACCAATGTTCGAGCCATTTCGGTTAATGTACGATTCATTCTTTCTGATACACCATTTTGTTGTGGGGTGTAAGGAACCGTTAAATGATACATTATCCCTTTGTCAACACAAAATTCTTTGAATTCGTTTGAAAGATACTCTCGGCCATTATCGCAATATAAATTAACAACTTTAGAATTAAATAAATTTTCACATTTTGTTACGTAGTCTTTCATACATTTATATGCTTCAGATTTAGAATGCATCAAATACGTTACTGTATAATGAGTAAAATCGTCAATAAAAGTAATAAAATAATTTTTATCATCAAATGTAGGTGGTGTAATAGGACCACAAATATCGGAATGAACTATAAAAAGTGGCCTATTTCTGACTGATTTATCTTTTGATTTTGCAAAGGGCAACCGCGACTGTTTACCAAGTATGCAAGACTCACATAATGTATCATTAGGCATAATATCATTAATTAGGTAACTATCATCAATTAAGTTTTTTAGAATGTTAAATTTATTTTTGTTTAAGTGACCTAGACGCTTATGCCATAGTTCGTAAGATGTAGAAGTTTGAGACAAATTTAAATTATGTTGAGATCGCGTATGCACTTGAAAAACTAATTTAAATAAATTATTACTGATAACACTCGATACTAAACACTTGATACTATTGTTAATATAAACACTGTTATTTTTAAATATAACAACCATACCTCCTTGTTGAATACGATATACAGATATTAAATTACATGGCACGTCCGGCGCATATAATACATTATTAATCGCCCCTTGAAAACCTAAATTAGTAGTGACATTTATTGTACCTTTACCAAACGCTTGAATGCTTTCATTGTTCTTAGCTATACCAATTTTAATCGGTATTGTGAACTCTGAGTAGGAAGAAAATAATTCCTTACTATTTACAACGTGGTCAGTTGCACCCGAATCTAAAATGAAAACAATATTATTAATATGATATTTATAAGAATTTGACAACTTACACGTTGAAAACATAAATGCGAAACTGTCCTCGTTATCGTTTCTGATTTGCAAAGCGCTCGCAGCTGCTGTTTTACTGCCGCTCCATTTTGTTGTAACTTTTTGAAAAATCGACAATCCTTCTTCATATGATTTCGTCGTCCACAATAATCACAATATAATTTTGAAATTTTATATGATGAATTTCCGGCGTATGACTTCTTTTTACAATAATTATATGATTTCCTTTTATCGAATCCAATTTTGTTCTGCGATTTGAATTTATTCGTTGATGTATGTAAAACTTTGAGTTCTGTCGTCGTGGTATTCTTTAGTTTGACTTCGTGATCTAGAAGACGAGTTTTTACAAAAGATAGATGCAATTGTTCCTCTCCAAGTGTTTCCAGTGCCGTTATAACACCATCGTATGATGTGGGTAGAGTTAAAAGTAAATGTGATATTTTATCCATCTCATCCAATTTTGCACCAGCCGATATTAATTCGGTAATGATATTATCGAAATTGTTAAAATGTTCGAATAGTGTCACATCTGGCTGTAGTTTCATATTAAGTAACTGTTTACGTAAAGCCAATTGAGTCGCTAAGCTCCTCCGCTCATATACTTTGTCTAGTTCGGCCATTATGGATTTTGCAGTAGAAGAACCTCTTGCAAAGCTTAAAAATGTGTCACCCAAGTAATCTACAATCGTACCTTTTGCTAGCATATTCTTCTTAATCCACTCATTATCTGGTATTGGTGGTGGTTCTTCGTCAATAACAGGCAATAACTGCATTTCTTCTAGTAGTGACCTTATACGAAACTTCCAAGTACTATAGCGATCACCGTTAAATTGTTGTATATTTCTTTTACTTCTCGAATCCATTTTGAGTAACACTTTTACTATTAATTTTAATTATTTAAACAACTTTAAACATGACCTGGGCCCATAACCTGAAGGGAAATGGGGTAGGTATAATAAGACACGTCTGCACTGTTTGACAATGTTTTTAATAATGAATATTAAATAATCAAGTAAAGCTGTTCGTTGATTGAATGAGTGGTGAGCGAATGTGAATGAGTGAAAGATTGAATAATATAATGAAAGAGAAATCTATTATGTATAGAGGCTTGAATTTTTGTATATTCCAACAGATAAACAACAGATCCTCGCTAGAGAACACAGATTCATTCCTAGAATGATACGCGAGGCTATTGAAATTCAAAAACATCCGAACTTCAATAGAGAAGATGGTTGGAGACTTTATAACACTTGGGATCCACTTATTAAAAATTTAAAATCCCAAATCCAACAGACTGCAAGACCTAAAGATACAGTTAGTGCCTTCTGCGTGCAACCGGAACGCTACTCAAGATACCAATTAAGAAATCGTTGGCGGTAGTTGTAAATAATATTTCTTTTTAATTCGAACAGACAAATGTCACCTTAGTCTGCCCGTGACCACGAACACTGCAAAGTGCTCGAAACGTCGGGATGTTAAAATAAAATAATTAATTTACGCGATTAAATCCGTTAAAAAAAAAAAACTAGTTTTATAACGAATTGAGCCTATTTTAATCTGGCTTTCATATGGAACCTAAAATTGTGTTGGCATTCACGAAAGTTTTGGATGACATTAAAAACGGAATTGGTTATAGCCACATTTTAACCATAGCTTTAGTAAACTTCAGTAACCCCTTTGATACTGTTGATTTTAATATTATTCTAGTCATCTTAGACTCAATTTACATATCTTCAGATGTTATTGATTGGTTTCAAACCTATTTAAATGGACGTCAACAGTTTGTACACACTGGAGACTTTTTCTCTCTTTATTGCAATCTACGTGCTGGTGTTCCTCAAGGGAGTATACTCTACCCACTTTTATTTTCTATCTTCACCAACACTGTTACCAATCTTCTTTCTCTATCTTTTCACTTGTAAGCTGAACAAAGGATGAAAAACTTCCTACGTATTAAAACCAATAAGGTGCTTGCTAATCGTCGTGTCCTTTCGATTTTGGTCTATGCATACGGGATACCCTGAATATGAGAAAAACTCAATGAAAAGTTAAAAAATTTAAACGCTTTCCAAACTTTACATTAGCTTATCATTTGGACTGAGGAAATTCGATCATATTTCGCATCCATAGTAACATCCTGACCTCAAGTTTTTTACAATAAGACATTTTTGTAAATTACTTTTAAATGCATTATCTACCTCTGTACACCTGGATATCTGAAGGAATGCTCTACTTTTCTTGGAAAAGAATCAACTGTTTAACTTAATCTTAGGTCTTAGAGTGATAATAAGTTAAGTATATTACATATAACATTTCCAAATACATACAAAATATATAGCGAAGTCTAGTAGTAGGGTTACAAAAATATATAATAATCAGTAGGATCTTATTCCTAAGATACGCCAATAGATATTCCACATCAAAATAATATATTATAAGCATATATTTATGTTTAATTTACTTTTAGGAAATATATCTTATAATATATAATATATCTTGCTTTTATGATATATATTTTGACAAATGAATACACTAGGTATTCTTTAGTTTATTCCTGTACAGGTCTTTATTAATACTTGATAATTGAATTTTAGCATTGTATTTACAAAATAAAGCTTATTTCATAATTAGCTTCACAATCCAATGCCACCTCTTTTTATACACCTTTATTCTACTAAGCTCCTACAAGCACTCTGGAATTGACGTTTTAGAAGATTATATTAAATATACAGCTACCGGTTTGAAATACTCTTTACCACGAATTATGTAACGTGGGTATGTTAAAAAGGACCCTTGCTTTTATCTTAACATTATTAAAATCCAATTTAATGAATAATTTATTAACTTTTGTATGAAATTATTTTGAAAATAAACTTAAAACTAAAAACCCCTTGATAAGACCATTGTCAAAAGCATCTTCCAAATACCATTATAAGGTTTTTTGTAATAAAAGTAATGAAGTGATGTTATATTTTGACGTTATAATGTTTTATTCTAGCAACGGCAACATTTACAAGAGTCAAATTGGACCCGATGGAACAGTAAACATCGAACCACTTTTATATTCTTCTCAGAAATCCAAATAAAACAGTCCACGTAAGCAAGTCCCTCAAATCACTAAAAATAACATGCAAATTCTCGAATAGGGGTCTTTTAGTTCATTTTCACTTCAGTATTTCTATGGTATTAATACAATCAAAGTTCAAATTTACATCAATATTACAATTAATAATAACTACGCAATACATTTTGAATTGTACAAAATTTTTGTTATAAAAAATGTTTTTGAAGTGATATATACAATGTACAATTCTGGGAATGAAATGATCGCCTCCAGGCTGTTTCAAATAACTAAAATTGTACATGGAAAATGGTTAAAAAAAAAAAAGAAATATATCCCGCTGAGTTTCTTTCGCCGGTTCTTCTCAGGACCGAGGTGCTAAATTCCGAACCGGTGGTAGATTTTTGACAATCAATAAGCAAGTGTAAACACTTCTATATTGAATAAAGATTTTTGACTTTGACTTTGTTCTAATTCAATACTTTCGTTGCGTGAAAGAGTCTGTCTAGTCAATTCCAATGACAGAAGTTTTATATAGACAACTTTGATCCTGAATTGACATTAGCCTCTATATGAAACGCTGTTTTGTATGTCGACAATGTTACTGGAGCTTTGAAAGTAAAATTAAAATGGAAAACGCCCGCGCCTTCGATCCCGTTTATGGCGTACGTCGTTAGGTGCTAGGTATAAAATAATATGTCAAACATATACAACCTATGTTCTTTCTTAGATTCAAGATTTTAATTCTTACTTCAAACGAAATTTCATCAAATTCAGTTCATTGGTTCAACCGTGAAACTGTATCAGACAGACACAGTTACTTTTGAATTTATAATATTTGTATAGTTAAGGATATTTTATAAATAAAAAACTTTTTGTTGTGCATAATATAGAAGGCTGCGAATATATAAATCTAAGCTCTCTTTAACTTCACACCGTTTACCATTGAAATACGTAGTCTATTTCAAGATAACTCACCAATCGAAGTTAAATATCTGAGATGAACTATTCAATTGACAATGTTTGCGTTCGTAGAACCAAATGAAATTAACTCAGTCGAACATTGGATTTCTAAATTTATATGCAAGTAGAATTTTATTACTAAAATTATCTTTTATTATTGAATACTCGCAATTAGTCCTCTGAGAAAAGATTTTGCTTTGACCCTTCTATATCCGATTACTATATTCTATACTAACACTTCATTTTGCATAAATATATAGCATGTGATAGCTTAAGAGCTTATATAGCCTAATTCAAAATCGTCCCTATAAAAACCCTTTGTGAGATTTTTATAAGGACGTATAAAAACGACTTTAACGGCTCCTTATTACCAATAACTCAAAAACAATCAATAACTGATATAGAACAACGATACCGTTGATATAAAAACTGGACTTTAAACATTTTTATTCAATACGTAAATTGTATCAGGAACGCTTTATTAATATCGTAAATGTAGTATTGTTTATCAATTGCTAAATAAACCTTTCATAATTCATTTCATATGTTGCATGGGCAAAATACGTAAAACCGATCACATCCGAATTAAGTGCGTCTTCTAAATAAATAAAATATTAACTATAATTGCTCAAAATTGTTAGTTTAGATAGTTTAATTGTGTTCTTATCTTTATTTTAATTTATTGTTGTTTTGTAATAGTCTTTAATTAGCATTTTTTACCTTCCTTTTGTTGTCGCTTAACTTTTATTTTGTGCATGCTGTTATCACCTATAAATAAGATACCACTAGTCTTATTTTTTATTCATGTATCTGGATTGTTTTTAGTGTGTATTTTGTTGGTGATCTAATAAATAAATAAATTAACAATCTTTATTTATTTCTTATGCGAAAATGATCTTTACCCAAACGTTATAATTTATAATGTCATATAACGAAATACATTCGCCAAGTTGACGTTTGATTGTTTTTTTTTATTTGTCGATATGTTGTAAGAACTTATTCTTAAGTCAGAAATAAAACGATGTTTATTAGGTTTTCTTTTATAAGAATTATAATGTTTTACTCAATACGCAATTAAAAATATGTATCCAAGAATCATTTTTTTTCGCCAAGACGAGTATGTCAATGTTTATGTTACCAGTATAAAAAAATAAATAAAAATATAATGTTTAATAGACAAAGTGACAGATACTCGTCTGTAACATACAGATAATAATAATTCATAAAATATTTAATATAAAGTCTTACATTCTAATTTAATCTTAAAATATTGATTGTGCCTTTATATATTCTCTAAAAATATTTGTAACGAAAAAAGTGGTACTGATAGAAACAGTCGTTTGCATACAAACCGTTCGCTTGAATCAGTTTACTCAGTTCCCGTTTATTTGACTACACGTGACCCTTGTGGACAAGCGCGCTATTTGGAACGCTCAAACACACCCTAATTCTGTTATTGGAACTATTGGCTGTAGCCTTTGTGAGAAAACATTGTTCATAGTAGACAAAAATTTACGTTCACCTTAGAAATACGGAATATTACATTAATTAAATATAATTGATACTTCATTATCTTAAGTTACCAAAACTTTGGCGCATTTTGGGACAGGCGATGTCCAGCAGTGAACAGCGATTGGCTAAATAATGATAATGAATTCTTAATATAAACAGATCGCTCTAGGGAATATCATACAGAACAATAAAGTTAATGTTTCGTCCCTCACATGACGTTGAATTTTTTTTAATAATGATTATAATATTTTATCAACCAACCCGCATTGGAGCAGTGTGGTGGAATATGGTCCTAACCTTCTACTCAAAGGGACAGGAGGCCTAAGCCCAGCAGTGGGAAATTTACAGGCTGTACATATTTAATAGAATATTTTAACAAAGGACGCACGTAAATCGAATATCAAACCATTGAAAACTTAAGACTATCGGCTACCTGTGGACACATGATTAGAAAAACCCCGTTTTTGTAAACGGAAAAAGGTTGACTAAGAATTATTCTTTAAATTTTATTTTAGTGTTACCATGACAACTATTAAAAAAGTATTCTTTTCAATTCCGATTGCACTATTTCCTCTTTTCTTTTGCCATATTTTTTTTTAATACTAAGGAAAATCTTAGCATTTAAGAAGGGATATATATCGATCCTTTAATTTAGAGTACGTGATGATTGATTATTAAAATTATTATTTAAGATATAACATAGATATAGAAATAAAAATAAAAAATACTTTTTTAAGCTTTCAAAAGAAATTTTCTTTTATACATTTCTAAAAAAGACAGTTAAACGTAAAAGCCACTAGCAGGGTTAGATAACCAAGTGCAGTGATTTGTACGGGACACTAATATCATAAACATTTCGAGCTGGAAACGGCCAGTGGATTAGCTCTAACGAACCCTAGGATATAATCTTCTCGAGTTTGGTATAAATCATAGACCACAGCTTTCTATACTAGTCCTTGCCAAAATAATCATTTAAAGAAAAAAATAGGTAATCTTTGGCATCATTTTAGAGTCAAAATTACTTTTTTTTAAATAGAAGGAAAGGCTGACGATCAATTGTGCTCACCTAATGATCAGCGTCACCTATAGACTACGAATCCATTCCTTACGTTGTCAATGATCGAACAACAGAGGATCTCAGTGAATTCTTACCGAATAGCATTGCTGGACGGAATTTTGTAATAATTGAATCACTTGTAATTGCAATACATCCTAAAATGTAATTGTACAGCTATTTGCACAGCTCGGAATAGTAACCTAGCTCACATGGTTTTGCAATATAAATTTAGGATAAAACTCGATAGTCTCAAAGATTTGTAGGGATTTTAATCGCTCTCGCTTGTACCTCAGTCCTTAATGGCACATTCGGATATGTTCGCCAGGAGAGTCGACATACGTTGCATGATGTAGATTTCGTGTGTACAATTTGGTGATAACAACGTCGTAACTAGTAAGGTCAAGATTAATTACCAGCTGAGCTATATGCATACAGAGACAAACTTTGAACATACAGGTCATATTACATATACGTTTACATAAGAAATTGTGTCACGCCTTCATACACGAAATGGCACAACGCTTTAGTTAAATTTATAATCATTCCCAAACAGGCTCTCACAAGTACTAGGATTATACCTTGTAAAATCATAACGTACATTAATCAAGTCTTTTACAAGCACCTTTGTATAAGTTTTACTAAACTATATATATACACTTATACCGATATCTTAAATGTGAAAGTAACGTTGTCTCTCTGTCTGTCTGTCTGTCTGCTGCTATTTCACGGCCGAGCCGCTGAACCGACTTTTATGAAAATTGGTATAAAGATTAAATTCAAAGGAAGGACATTTTATGCCTAAAACGCAAACGAAGCCACCGGCGAAAACTAGTTTATTATATAAGTCCCCTCGATTTGAATTGTAAAAAACGCAAAAAAAAAACTTACAAAAAACTTACTTACTCTTTAGTACCAATTAAATTACTCTGCTGTACTTTATGCTGATAAATTTTCAAGAAAGTGGAAAATATTTAAAAAAAAAAACGTTAAAAGTTATAACTATATAGTATAAAAGGTAAAGAAACGCTTACGGGGCAAAGAACCATTCATTTAAATATATGTTACCTAATAATTGTAAGGACTTCTAGGTACTTGTACAAAAACACGCAGACATATTGAATGGAAGCATTTATCACGATTCGCTCTTCAATACTTCAAGTGTTATCACGTTAAGACGCACTCGTAAGAACTGTAAGAGTGTTACCACACAAAACCTATGCGTAGATGAAGATAACACGTGTTCCTCATAAGTTAGAACACAATGCCTGTGACACGTTTTTAATCTTCCATTTCGTGGGAAGTATATCCTTTTTTTTATCTCATATCAAAGAAAGAGACAACTATCTATCTATCAATCTGTATTAATAAAACTTTAAATATATTTTTAACTTTTAATAGATAACATAAAATACTACTAAATCAATTTACATCAAACTTACAGACATACAGACATACCAGAAGATGCAGTGCATTTCAAAGAACGTTTAAACATTAGTTTATCTATATTAATAAATAGGAAGGAGAGCCGAGATGGCCCACTGGCAAGGGTTCTACCCTTGCATCTTAACCGATGATTTTGGGTTTGGGTTGGGATGATTGGGGTTTTATTGTATTTTCATGTGCTTAATTTGTGTATATAATTCATCTCGTTCTCGGCGGTGAAGGAAAACATCGTGAGGAATCCTGCATGTATCTAATTTCAACGAAATTCCGCCACATGTGTATTCCACCAACCTGCATTGGAGTGGCGTGGTGGAATATGCTTCAAACCTTCTCCTCAAAGGGAGAGAAAGTCTTAGCCCAGGATGGAAAATTAACAGGCTGCTAATGTAAATGTAAGAATAAATGGGGACACGTATTTTTGTGTTCTATAACTAAAAACTTTTTAACATGTACTAGGATGATGCATCTCATTTCGGAGATTTCAGTATCTAAAACGTCAGTTTAATCAGAAGTACGAATTTCCTTTCATAAAATGTGATTTTATTATTACGATAGTCTTATTGGTTGAGTCCAATAAAAATCCGGAAGGAATAGCTTCTATCTCGCTTTACAGAATGATTATGCGTAGATGAAGATAATAAACAATACTTTAATTCTCTTCAGGAAAGTAACTTGGAGTTCAACTATTGTTCACTAAGGGTCGATAAACAAACCCCCATACGAATATTTGCTAACAGGCACATGTTTACTTTCGATGTTTTACTAAACTTCGAAATTTACAATTGGGCAGGATACGTAAAAGTGTATACGTCTTTTCTACCGAAAAGAAGTGTCAAGGTATTAAATAAATATATGAAAATAAAGGCACATTAATTTAGTTATCCGATGGTCTCATCATTATCACAATTTATGGTAACAAATAATTATTTAAAGAAGACGTGTCAAGAAATTACGATACAAATAACAAATTTAACTTTGTGCATGATATGAATAATTATAGGGGGCATCGTACAAAATATGCAAATATCTCCTAATTCTCAAAGGTTTTCCAGTTACAAGTTGCTTTAAAAGCGAAACGTAATATGTATTATATACAACCTCTTTTATTGTATCTTCATATTTGGATCATAAACTATTTAATCTGTGCTTATTTGACGTATTATTAGTTGTATATTATCGAAGAGTATAATTTATAATTCTTGCTGCTAGGAGTGATTTCATCTGCATTCAACTTTACTGACACGCCACCGTTTGTTGAAACTTGACCTTAAGCCGTATTTGCCTAAAAAATGTGTTAACTAATGTAAGATTTTTTGAAAACGGGTTTGTAGATTTTAAAATCAATGCGTGAACTCTTCCTTCTCATAATATTAGTATAGCTCTAAAATAAAACTACAGAATACAAGCACTGATTTAGAATTCAGATTCTATCGATAAAAATCGACTAAAATACCAGTAGTTACTTATTTTTAATGTTTAAAATTATAATTTAATATTGTTGACACATAAATATATCCACATTTTAATCGAAACTAATTATTTCTTGGGAATTTCCCACTAATAGGGAAGTAACAAAACCGTAATCCCACTGACTCGATTTAAAGAAGAAGTCGAAATTATTCCACCACGCTGCTCCAGTGGTTGCTGGATACGAATTTATAGACATATTTTACATGCAAGTTAACTCACGATGTTTCCGTTTAACTGAATTATTCTTGGGCGTAATTAAAAATTAAAGTCAAAGTCTGTGTTTGAAGCAGATCTACAGACGCATAGACATAGGCACCCACAACGATAATATTCCTGACGCTGACCTACTTATACCGTTAAACAGCCTAAGTGTAATTTATTAAGTATTCTTCAATGTCTCTGAATTCATACAAAGTATACGTATATTATTATATATTAAAATAAAAAAAAAATAGAATGACTGAATAAGTCCGCGATAACTTACACGACACTTATACTTTATAAGAGAAAGGTTTTTGTAAATTAAAGCGATATTGACGCAGATTTTGTTAAACACAATTTAAAATCTTAGCTAATATGACTTCTACAAACAAAAACAAGAAATATATTTTGACTTATTTCAGATTCAAAACCAATACTTTAATTTGAATTTATTACTTTGAATTCAATAATTGAATTTATTAAAAAATGGTACATAAGAAAACGTATAACGTAAAATATATAAACTTTTAAACTCAATTCCCAGTCCAATTATTAGATCCAATAAGGAAAGCTGGTTATAAAAATAAAATACGCTCGAAATTATTTCTAATTTTATTTTTTTTTCTATTTTTAAAAATATAAATAATTTATTTTAAATAACTAATGTTATTACTTAACGAATATGTTGATTTATTCAACGATTAATACATTCATTTCATTTAAAATATATCTCGGGGCAAAGCTTTAGTTTCACACACACGAAGTACTTAGTTACTTACTGCTAGTATATATATATATATCTTTTTATTATGAAATATATTTTAGGTTCTTTTTTCTAATAATAAACGTCAAAATCACCTTAAACATGCCGGCATACTTTCGAAATATTATACCATATTTAAACTCGACAAGCAAAAATATTGAATAATAGTTTAAATATATATTGCAATTGAAATAAAATTCTATGAAATTTTATAACACGCCGTCTACTAGATTCTCTTGAATTATTGTAACAAAGACGCTGTCATTTTCGTCTCCCTAAATGAAAATGTTCCAATTTTTAAACCAGATTCATTGAATAGAGTCTTTTGTTTTTTATAATCTCGAGCCTATAGTTAAACGAATTTCAAACGAAATTATTTAAAGTAAGATCAAGGAAAATAGTACATTTATTTTTATTAAAGTTTGTCAACGTGTTTTGGGCTCAATTATATTTATTAAGCATCTTCGCTAAATCTTTGCGAAAGTTAAAATATATAGATAATTGATGAAATATAATTTGACACATATTATTAATCACTATCAAAATTAAAGTTGCTGGTATACCTTTGTCTAAAAGAAATCACAATATCTAAAACTACTTCCACACTTTTGACTGAAGGTACTTAAATACATGTAATTTTCTTACTTAAAAAAACGTCACAGGTAAAAAGGTAATGTTGTCATTTTCTACTTTTACCAACTGATTTAAAGTAGTTAGTAAGTTTGGTAGCGAGAAGTAACTTCAAACTTCAACTTAAGCCCATATTTAAACTAGCATCAGCTGCTAAGTTAGACGAGAAGCGGTATTCTTCTACTAAACTAACCGTTTGTCTGTTATACCTTTCGTAAACATTATACTTAGAGTAAACATAAGTGTATGCACACGTGTGTAACAACCTTTAGAGTTACGTAGTATGTTTAAATCATAATTATAGTGTTGAAAGATTAAGCAAATATTTGCAAGAAGAGCCGGTGGGAGCCGTCCTCGTAATTATATTTTGACGTTACAGTCTGCCTCATAAATATATTTAGATGGAACAAACGTTTGATTTATGGTCTTGCTAATATTTAATATATCTTCTATCTTTGCTAATAAACGTGGATTTTTAATGCCTATCTGAAAGAAATACTATACCAATATACATAGAACTTTTACCAGAAGATTTACGGAGAAGGTTCTATAGTTTTATATTAGCTGCTCTACGCAGTATTACCCGTTTCAAGTTTAGCAACGGAGTTTCGTAAGGGTGTATTTTTGGAACAAGTTTCTTTCTGATTCATATAAATGGTCGATGCTACCTGATAATGAGATGATATTTGATTAATTTCATGAAATGACTCCAGTATATGATAATTACTAAGAAAATGCTCTAGGTTTTGCCGAATGATGATGACAAAAGTAAGATGATTTAGTATCATACAGGAGCTGTATGCTCTAGTATTGTGTGATACTAAATCATCTCACTCTGAAACAACTTATACTTCTAGACCAAGATTACACTCAAACACATTCCTTCTACAACAGGTAAGTCTTCTTTACATACAAATAACCATAAATTAATATTAAAAAATTAATTGACACCAGCATGATAATAATCATAACAGCATATAATCAAAAATATGACCAATATCCTGGCTAGTAAAGTGTTTTTTTTTTCAATAAAATAGACTTATGTTAACTCCAATAAACGAACTTATTTTTAAGCAGTCATAAATAAACCAAGATAAAAACGAAGCTTATATAAAAAAAAGAATAAAATTTAAAGCAAGAAATTAAAAAGTCTTGCCAACCTATAGGCTTAATTTACACATTCGATAATTGGTTTTGGCAACATTGAAGCAACAATACATTATCTCGAGCAAAAGGAAATCACAATAGCCTGTACCGTCTAGTTAGAGTAATTTCCACCGAACTGAAAAAGGTCTAATCAGGGAAATGCGCGAACGTATGTACGTATTGGTTTGTATGTTTGAAAATCTATTTGGAGTCATATTGTTGAAAACTGTGTACGAAAGATTGGTTCGGAATAAGAGTCCGTTTTTAAATAAAAATAATTAATCAACTGTATGAAATAATCTTAAGATATCCTTTCATTATCAAGTAAATAAATGTATTCTTGCTTTTTATGTAATATATATATTTATTTTCTTCTTTATATGTGTATCTCATCTTTAATTTTTCTTTGTTATTTTAGTGTGGGTTTTTTTTTAATGGTAAAAAATATGCTATTCATATGGAATAGAAATATTATTCTGCTTTAATATTACAAATTTAAATAAAACTAGCGACCCGTCCGGGTTCACACTGTAGCAGATTATACGGTACAGATATAATTCGGGTATAATGTAACATTATACCAGGGTAAAAAATTTAGAATTGGATTATTAGTTGCGAAGGTTACGCCTTACATACAAACAGACAAATTTTACCACGTTATAAAATTAATTTGGGTATGAACATTATTTTATAATTTTTCATATTTTGGCGTTTTATTAATAACTAGCCGTAATATTATCCTTCGATATTTTTTAAGGGCAGACTTTTCTTAAATATTCGAATTTTTGGGTAACCTCCTTGCTATCTATTTTACCCTGATCGCGATAACTTAGTTCCAGGTAAACTAGTAAATATTAAAAGGCTTTTTAAATGTATATAAATAAAAAAATACCTAAATACCTAATTTGAAATTCATACTTCTAACATTACAAATGATGAACTTCTCTATAAAGTTTAATCCGACGAACACTCCGATGATGATTTTTCTTAATATCTATTGTGACAGACTTTTATGAATAGCAAATTAATTTAATTTGTTTTTATCACCACACAACAAACTTCTAGATTCAAAATCTTTCATCGTGGCGCACACCCACCTTATATTTCCTATTTGACTAAATTTAATTTTGATAAATTTATTATTTGTCAAGTACACGAATATTACAAAAGCTAACCTAACCACTGAAGAGAATTTGATGTTAGGTATTTAGCAAGCTTGAACTCTAATGAAGGCCAATTTTTTATGCCAAACCCTCCGATCAACCCCTAAAACGCGAGCGAAATCGCAAACGACAACTAGTTGTATTGTATAAAAACCTCCTGTGCACAATTGTATGCATTTAGAACCGTCAGTTGAAGCTATGAATTTTATGTCAGTCAAACAATTCTGTTATAATTTTATTCAACGAAGATTCTACAATACTAACAATTTCATTTTCCCATTAATCATTATTTGTATTAATTTTCGACATTTTTTATTTAGTCCGACGAGCATATGGTCACCATAGACAGTGGTGTAATTAAATACTGTATTATGTATATTATCTAAAACAAAATTAAAATAATTTAACGAATGATACTTCAATCTATTTAAAAGGGAATAAACAGTTATTAATAATGAAACTATATTGAAATTACAGGATGGTATAATTATACGAAATTCTACGAAATCCGTAGGGTAGGTATATTATGTTGAGTTGAAGATAATTAATGTTGATAATTAATGTTTCAAAATAAACGTTCAAGGTCAATTATACTTACGTTTAGCGCTGACTCCGACTGAAAAAACCAGCACCGCCATGACGGACAGAGTTAAGATGTTTTGCGCCATTTCAACCTGAAACAATAATTATATTTTAAAAACAAAAGAAAAAATGTTTCAATAACTGTCGTAATCTTAAAATAATTCAGGTATAGGCTTTTAGAAACTTACAAAACAGACGTAATTGGTTTGAATTAATACTGTTTGTTTATGATGTTAATTTAACTTTTATAACTTTGTGGTAGGGTTTTGTTTGGGTAGGTACCACCTTGTCGTCACATATTCTACCGCCAAAGAGCAATACTCGGTACTATTGTGTTTCGATCTGAAGGCTAAACCAGTGTAGTTAACAGACTCAGGGGATATAATATCTTAAATCCCAAGGTTGGTGGCGCATAATGTTTATGTGGTGGTGGTCATTTACCATCAGGTGGCACATTTATCCGTCCGCCAATCTATTACATATAAAATTATTATTATTATATATTTTTAAATAAAAGTATTCATGTGCTAGCATTCATTATAGATATTCCTATAAAAAAATTGCGTTAGGAATATATACGATAACTAAATCATGATCGTACCTTACGACTTTGCAATCGCTGAAGGAATATAATTTATGAAGACCCGAAAGACTAATTTCGTACATCCTCTTCTATAAATATAACATCTGACAAAGTCATATCAAATAATTATTAAAAGTACTACAACGAAAAACCGGCAAGATTTCGAGTTCATTTAACTCAAGGGATAAATATAACAATGTCGAAGTCGAGATGCAAATAGAAGCCTCAGTTAGGATGCAATTATTATGAGAAGTCGGGAACTTGGTAATTTTACAAATATATGTAAATAAGAATCATCACGCGATCGTAAGCCAGTCATCCGATTGTGATGAAACTTTGGTGAGTCGCTCAGCATGAGCCCGAAAAAGATCCTCACAAAGATACGATAGATAAAAAGTTCTGTCATTAATTCTAACCGCGCAAAGTCGCGATTTGTAGCTAGTCATCATATAAATGGATACGCGATTGTAAGTCATTAAAAATAAAGAATATTATTGTAAATATTGACAAAGTTGGTTTTAATATCATTATTGTGACGAGACAATTATAATCCATAATTTAATTAAATATCCGAACTCTGTTAAATTAATGGTTTTCATGGTTATTATATTATTTTTTTATTCACACACTAGTTGTAAATCAAATGAGGTAATATTGAAACTGGGAATTTTTATTTTTTATAATTTTGTACATTCATAATACTTTTTTATGTGAATTTATAGTGCTTTAAATATTCTGTCAATGTCTCTGTACGTACGATGTTCGTTTAACGTTTAATGATTGTCTATCTAAAATAATGTTTTATGAGAGACTTATACTTGCGGAGGACTGTTTTCAGGCGCATCTAAGTAGGCACGACCCACTGATCTCATATTCTACCGCGAAACAGCAATTCTTGGTATTGTTTTGTTTCGGTTTGAGGGGTTGGAGAGCCAGTGTCATTACAGGCACAATGAACAACCCTTTTTATATCATAGACAAGTGACTAAGCTCGGGATGGGTAATATTTATTTTATTACCAATGTCTATAGATGGTAGTAACCATTTACCATTAGGTGAAACATTACCAAGTCTATTTAAAATTAAAAAAAAAAAAAGAACAAATACAAGAATAATATTTTTTATATAAATATTTACTAACATAAATATATTATGTTTGTAATCAATGTGTATGTTTACAAATTCAAAAACAATGTATATTTTTATGTTAATCATAATAAAATCAATTGGCCTTTGTTTAACGAGCTTTGATTTTATAGGCTTCGTAAAAAACAAAACATGAATCGTAGTGTTATTTCTTCACAAGTGTATTTTTTTATTTTATTAATAATATTAATCATTACAGAAAGTTAACCAACTTATAGACATCAAAGAGGACTATTCGAAAAATAAAAGAGCGACTTTAATTTATTTATTTTACTTATAAAACTTTGAAAGTGTTATGGGCTTTTAAAGAAATTTATCAGCATTCATAAATGTTAAATTAATTTTTAATCTATCCCTTCTTTAGGCGGTACGAAGCAAAGTCGAGGGAAAAAATAAAAATTGAATTATACAGAATAATAATTTGTACATTATATAATTACATTTTAATTTTAATGTTCTCTAAATATAATTTTAAAACGTAGTAACTGCATGTCTTCTACAGATTTATTCTTATTAACATAATCAACAATTCAAACCAAAGCCTATTTCGCTGTTTTAATTGATTAATTTTACTAATTGTAATTGTTTTTTTTTTCATTTATTATATATTCCTATACATATCTGAATATAAATATAAGCAAAATATGAATAAAATTATGTATAAAAATATATTTTTCATAAATTAACATATAGCATAGTATCATTTAAGAATGAATTTAAATAACAACAACACCGATTCGCATAATATACTTCTTTCTCGATATCTATATTTAAATATTCTAGTGCGCTTATCCAAGCGAACAATTCAAAATGGCTGCTTGCTGGATTTCCAAACCTAACTGAATTTTCCCGCCAAGCAATTTGATTATATTTCGTACACCACTCGATAGCATTCATAACGTCATAAAATAACAGAAATGTACAGAACTCTCGCTTGCATTGTACTTTACTTCGAACTTGAAACTATCTATTCTTCTATCGTATCTCCACCTCATATGTTTTAAAAAGTAGAAATTTTCCCTATATATAATGCAAAATATTAACCAAAATATTAATGTAATAATTATTAACAGAAACATTAAATCAATATTAATATAATAACAATTTAATAATATGATATTGAAGTCTGTATACTCTGAGAAACAATATAATGATCACGACGTTTGTTATAGAACTATTACCGAAATACTAATATTATACAACATTATAATTAGCAGTCCGTATACTTAACCGACTAATTATCCTTTACAAATATAATCCTTTGAAACATTTTGTTGCGGACTTGTTGAAACACAGGACACACACATTATTTTATATTAAATTCTATCTAGCTCAAAAATAAGTGAAAATAAAATAGGGCTGTATTTGCAGTTTTTTTTTTTTTAATACGTATGACTTATGGGCTTATGTTATTCTTCCAACTATTACTTAAGATGGATATCAGGATGAAGAATGATCGATGTAACCTAAAAATGTAATTCATATAATTCCCATATCAATAACATTTTAAAAATATTTATTTTTATTGTTATAATTATTACTTACGATATGTATGCACTTACTTACGTAACTTAAAAAAAGGATACTTCAACTTTAGGAATATGAAAGAGATTATGTGTTGTCGAAATACTATATTTATTTATGTACAGTAAATACTTAATATTTACATTTTGGCATTGCTAATATACGGCATTCCAAATATAAATTTAAAAAAAAAAAATGAACTATATTGGAACACGTTCGAAATCTAAATATTCTATCTGTACCGATATTTGAATCCGTCTTAGATAAATAAATCATCTGTCAAACAATAGTTCACCACATACGAAATAAAAATGTCAATAAAAATACTCGAACTGTTTTAAGTTTATCTCTTTACACACGAATAAGGAATTTCTTACGCTCTTAGATATCGTAACACTTAAAAATTTTACTGATGTCTTCAAATGACATATAAAAATAGTATTAAAATAATACTCAAAAGAAAATCTAAGCGAATATTAGAAATACACATAAACAAAGGCAAAAAGCATAAAGGATGCGATAAAGGAACTTTGATTTCCTATAAAAATAAAACTTATAAAAACAATTAAAGTCGAATTACCCAAACGTAAATTGATTCACTGTTCAGACAATGTTGGTAAGTATTTTTGCAATTTGATACAAGCTTTCTTGGCTAGTAACTAAACTATACTTACCATAGATATAACTTATTCTACCTCATGCTCCTGCCCTTATTCCAATTTTACTTACTCGGCTCAGCATGTCTTCTTTTTCCATACTTCTCTGTCGGACGTCATCTCACAAGTAACATTCTTTCTAACCATATCGTCTTTCACACAATCCACCCATCGTTTCTTTGGTAGTCCCCTACCTCTATATCTATCCACATCCACGCTCAAGACCTTCCTCACAATGAGATCCTCATTCCTTATTTTATTCTACCTACTAACATCAATACCTTGTAGTAGCTTCTTCAAATTTAAGAGATACTCTTAAGTAACCCAGTGGAATTAAAGGAAGGTTCCTTGTACAGTTAGTTCAACTGGTATATCTTAGGTTCGATTAGTAGCTCATTACCGATGGCGTTGCTTATATTTTTTACGGTGTATTTTTTTATTATGGCTTTTAGTTGGTGCTACTTATATGAATAGGTAAAAATATTGACACGAAGCGTCCTATTTGTCCGTCTAGCTGTCATTCTTTCTATTATTTTTAATAAAAAATAACCACGTAATAACTTTAGGCGTAAGATTTTAGGCTCAATAAAGAGCTTACGAAAAAATAATTCGCAGAGCAATAACGAAGACTTTAATTAAAAATCGGAACACGATTAAATTATTATTAAAATATAACAAATACGGAAGAATTGTTTTAAAATTCAATTGGAATTGTAACTAATCTTATAAATACGTTTGTGTGTTCGCTTGTTACGCTTTCACGTCTAATCACTAAACCGGTGATCAAGAACTTTTACATACACGTTACAGTAAAGCTCATAAGGTACCTACTACATATATTTACCCACGAGTTGAGTCAGTGTACCACTGTTGGTCTGAGGCCTCGTCACCCATTGAGGAGAAGGTTTGGAGCTTATTTTACCACGCTGCTCCAATGCATTTGGTGAATACACGTGTGGTAGAATTACGTTGAAGTTTCCTCACGATATTTTTCTCCACCGCCGAGCACGAGATGAATTATAAAAACAAATTAAGCACATGAAAATTCAGTAGTGCTTTCTCAGGTTTCAACCCGCAACCATTGGTTAAGATCTAGTATCTTACACGCAAACTAGTATAAAAAATAATAGAAGTCACACACAGTTTTGTAACTTAAATGTTCTCTCTCCTTTTTAATAACGATAAAAAAAAAAATAATGTTTTTATAACTATAATCTGTTAGACAAACACAGAGCCCGAGTGATAAAATACCAAAAGTTTTCATACGCAAAGTTTGTGTTCTTGATTGAAATAAATGAGATGGGTTTACATATAACATAATGTAACTTATTTACTTACTTAACTTAAATATACTATCGTATCAGTCTCTGTCCTTTTTTTTTTTTTTCGCTGGAAAAACGCGTTATGCGTTTCCCCCACGTGGAAGTGGGGGGTATGTGGGACTCGCCGGTGCCCAAGATGTTAGCGGCACACCACGCATACCCACTAAAAAACCAGCGGTACCCTCTCCGTCTCATCGGTAAGCGCCACGGGATCGCTTTCGCATACTACCGTGACGCCCTGACGGTCAGCCCACCTATGCGGGCCTTCAATTCCTAGATCAGTCTCTGTCCTGCTCAGTCCACTTGATAGTTCATTTAAATATATATATCTGATTTTTCCTTTACAACGTGTAGTGTCGAAACATACTATCGAGTTTTAAGTTGTATGTAAGTTCTTCTAGGTAGAATCTACATTCTGAATGAATTTAATGTGTGCTAAAAATATGAATAGTTTCAAATGTAATGCTAGCTAATATTTCAAAGCGAAAACTGAATGACGTAGTCAAGGAAGTGACGTCACCTTTCAGACGTAGTAAAAGAAGGACATCCATTTTGGGTTGTCACGATGGTAAAAAAAGTTAACTGTCAGTTGTGTTCTTGATGAATTTCATAATATTTTCATAACTTAGTTATTATGTGTCCGTAAATATTTATTTGCAATATTTTAATAAATGGTATATTAAATAACAATTAAAATTTACCTATTACAGTAATTGAATATTTTTGCTTTGCAAAATTATATTTTTTTTGTTGTAGATTTTATGAAAACAATTGTCAAACTTGTCAAATCAAAAGCTGATTCCCATACACGTCAGATATACGTACATATAATGTTATTTGTTTTAAAAAAATGTAGGACTTATTTGTTTGAATTAATTATTTAATTGTTATTTTTTCTTTTTAAGCGGTTGTGTATTTATAATAAAAACTCTGACGTCATTAATGTTGCGCCTGTCTGATAACTTATACATTATTTACATAAACAATTTATTCACACAAGTTAACAATGTTAAGAATTTTGCTACGTGACTTCCTCTTATCACAAAGGGCTCCTCAATTTTTCTATAAAGAATCTAACTTATACGAAACTTTATACAAATTAGACGGTTTTAGTCGCATTTATTTCAACTGGCACAATAATTAGTTCTGCGCCTGAACACTGCGTTACATTTACGTCCAATTCGAACGAGGGCCGTCTTAACTATTACCATGCAAAAAAAAATTAGTACCCAAAGTGTTTGCAAGCATAATATTTCTACATTCTATTTTATTTTCCATATTTATCCCTCAGAGAAAAGACAAGTGTCGAAAGTCATTAGCACCGACATTGTATCATTTAAAACGAATCTCATGCTGGGGTCCAGAGGGACTCAACTACTGCCATTTAATGCAGTTACTCTCAGGAACTACTTAAAAACTCGAATCAGTCATTTTAGTTTTAACTAGTAACTGGTTTATTATTCTATGGTGTTAGGGATTTGTGCAAGCTCGTACGCATGACATTTTACAAAAAATTGTATGAAAATTATACTTACGTACAGATCGCATTAAAAAATAAAAACATTATTAATATACAAGTTATAAAATATTTTAGCAGCAATAATTTTAGCGATGTTAAAATCCCAGATTTTAACCTGACACAAATAATGGCTACTATTGTCAAAAGGGATAAAACGATAAGTACAAACTTATAATAAAGACATTAAATATCATTTACAAATATACAGAGTCGACCTGTACATGTAAGTAGTCACTAACAATAATTCCTACTTGTAAGATTTTTATTACTAAATAAGCCTTATTTTTTTATGTTATGTAATATTCTTATTATTGTTTTTTATATATATTTAATTATAATATATGGATATATTTAATTAATTGTAAATTTTCAAAACGATTAATTTATTTTTACATATTTTTTTCTAAAGTATGAATCCACTAGCGTAATTTTTGATTTTCTAACATAAGATTAAATTTATTTTTTATAAAATAAACTTCACATTATAATTTAATTTGTATATTTTGCTGTGTCTACTTACGCACACTAAGATATATAGTATACGCGAGCGTCACTCAACTAATGCACGCGTATCATAATTTAACGTATAGGGGCGCACCTTCGTAAATAAATATATCTATACCTCATGTAATTCTCGACTGTGCTTTTACATTGCGAATATTCTGTGTAAGTTTTAAAATATTACGTACTGTATTTTCATTCAGGCACAATAATGTTGCCATTCTTTATAATTAAAAGACAATGAAATTAAAAAAAGAATCTTAGTGTATTTTTTTCTTTTAGCATGAAAATCTTAAAAGTATTAATGAAACAATGTTATATGATATTGAAATACTCACAAACATACTTAAACTCAATATAATTAATATCTACAAAACCTCATTAATAAGATTAGTAACATTTTGCAAAAATATCATAAAACGTTGCAATCTCCTTTTGAATTTGTTCGTTATTACGGCTTTAAGTTGTATTCATTAAATTAAAGAAACATTGTAATCGTCTTAACAGATCGGCTTAAAACTCGGTAACTTTCAAGTTATTTTTGAAAATTAAATTGAAACTTTAATAACTTTCTATCTTTAAGGGTCACAGGATGAACTAATAATCCATAAATGGCTATAAATAATTATACCTCTTAACAGTTATACTTGATAGAACATTCCATTATAATCTTTGTTACTTTTTAAGTCGTTGTACGTGTTATTATATATACTTTATAGGGTTCCGTACCCAAAGAGTAAAACGGGCCCCTGTTACTAAGACTCCACTGTCCGTCTGTCACCGGGCTGTATTTGATGAACCGTGATATTTGACAGTTGAAATTTTCATAGATGTATTTCTGTTGCAAATGCTAAAAAACAGAATAAAATAAATATTTAAGGGGCTCCCATACAGCAGTCAATTTTATAGATAATCATCATTATAATGATGTACGGAGCCCTTTGTGTTCGAAACCGACTCGCACTTTAACGGTTTTTTTCTAAATATATTTTCTTAGTTGAATTTAATTAATATTATTTTCCTTATAATGTATGTGCCTATACAATTGTGACTTTTCATAACTGTATGGAAATTAAATGAATTATATTTTAATAAAAAAAACACCCTCTAGTACAACGTAACTATTTTTTAGTTTGAATCAATTTTATCGCTATTTTAACTTTGTGTTGTACGATTAATATAATAATAATAATAAACTAAAAGGAGACAATAATCTACGAATAATTCTCGCACTCTCTCCTAGTTACAGTTTATCTTATAAAACCTCATATGAAATCCCGCGGGTGCTTAAAAAGCTCTATTGCGTATATAATCTGAATATCAAAGGAATATTACTTATAGAAGCATAATATATTAATAAAATTGTAAATTATCATAATATAATACGCGTCAAGTGAAGCTAATTGGTTACTTCTTTTTTTGAGGTACCTGTCGTTATTATTGGCCGTTCGTATGACACATTCTGTCATAGACATCACACATAATTTTTAAGCGGCATAAAAAAAAATTTTTTTTTATTTTTTCTGGCTTTTATTTGTGCCACAAAGGCACTGATCATTTCGCCAATGTCACGTGCGATTCAAAAAAATAAGTTGGAGGACTCGATTGTAGTTCATTTTATGTATGATACCTCCGACGTTTATGAAGCGATTTCGTTTATTTTTTATTTGTGACGAGTTGGTTCCATCCAAAATTTAAGAATAAAAGTTGTATATTTAATATTAGACACGTACATGTAAAACCTTTTGACAATAATTACAGTTATATACATATAGAAGAGCGAGTGCAGTGAAGTGAATAATGTACTAACACAACGCCATATTACCCGTAATATAACTTATTATTTTTTGTCTAATACAATTTCAAAATTATGTACATACGGAACTACTTCCGTTTGTCTCTCAGTGAAGTGACAAATGTCATTGCAATTTGTAATTTAACCAAGTAAATAGCTTAGAAAAAACATTGATCATTGAGCCACTAACCTACTAGCCTAATACCTCTTACTGAAAACCCCAGTGATCTTTTCTTATGAAATTTATCGTTATATTACTAAAAAAACTGACCTATATGTAATTATATATGAATATAATCAATAGGATTAAAATATTTTAAATAACAAGCGTCTCAAGTCTTTCCTTTGAACGTTTTTGATATATTCTGCAATAATATATATATATTTTATAAGAATCGATTATATTTTTATTAAGAATGATTGTTTTAATTAATATAGCTATTGGTAAGAAATTGATATCTATACTTCTATTGGACAAAAACACTCTAACAATGTTAAATGCTGAACTGATAACCTCCTTTTATTGAAGTCGGTTCAAAATAAATTTAAATCTACCTCCGCTTCTCCGAGCTTAGATACTTCCGACAAAAATCAGCTAAAGAAAAACTGAGTCGTTACTCTTTGTCAATCATACACAAATTCACATAAATATCCTGTATGAAAATCAAAGAATACTAACTCAAAACAATTCTGTCTATCGTCGTATAAACATACTTGGAATATATAATAATATTTCTTAATGTATGTAATAATAAATAATTCTTTGTACAATTCGGGTAAGTTGTACCTATCATTGGCACTATGAAGGCACTTTATTCCAATGAAGCATAAATACATAATACATATTTTAACAAACAGTTGTAGCATTCATTCTTTTCGTCTAGAAAAACGTTTTGGAATATTCTATTGTATATCTAAAGCTTTAGGTAGAAGAATGAATGTATGAATCGAATTAAAGGAAAATAGTTCGACGTGTCAGTTATTTTATATGTTCATCTTTTACTCGAAAACGGCTAGACTTATTTAGATGATTAAGGATTTATTCTATGAAGGTTCTCGAGTAAGTGTTTGTTAAAAAAATCGGAAAAAGAATCGGTTTCTTGAATTTTGTTTAATTCTTAATAAAAGCTTACTCTCTAAATTAAATTTCAGGGTGCCTTACAGATATCCTCGAAAACCTATTACGCTGTTAGTACCACCTCTCTGCAGAACTGTTTTTGCTCAAAACTCAATACTACCACGTTTGTGTAAACTATACAATGGGCTTAGTGATTTGCTCGATATCAGTACGGACTCACCTAAGACTTTCCGTAAAGTTATTACAGAAAGAATGTTACAATAGCATATAAATGTAAATATGTAAACTTATAGTACTTTGTAATGTGGTTTTTGTTATTTCTGTTCTTCACTTTTCTTTTTTTTTTTCTCCTTTCAATGTCGAAATATTGTTACTTAATGTTAATCAAGCACTTTAATATTTAATTATATAATTGTAATCGGAGCAAGAACGCTATGCATGCAGTTTTTGCTTTTGAATGGGTGTACATAATGTATCTTATTTTGTACATGATTTCATTGGTGTGTAATTTATGTAACATCCGCTAGCAAAACATAATAAATAAATAATTATATGTTTTTTTTATTGAAATCTAAAAAAATATTGGAGTTTTAATTTTAAATGTATGGTTACGATGCAACATAATCGCGTTTTGATTTATCCGTACAACGACATTCGTATAAAGTAAAAATAATTAATATGATTAAGTAAATGTTAAAGAAAAACAGAAATAAAACAATTTTAATATTTTTAAAAACGTCATGTTAAAAAGTTCGATATAAAAAAGTTGGATTATCATTTGTTATAGGCCAGTAATTTTATACTATGGATGTTTTTCTATATTTCAATTCTAACAAAATGCATTCGGCTCATAACAACGAGTAAAGCCACGATGAAACTAATTGAATAACATAAAAAAATACAAATATGTCTATATTATATTCATTGCTTTTTTTATGTCATTGGTTGGCGGACGAGCATATGGGCCACCTGATGGTAAGTGGTCACCATCGCTCATAGACAATGGCGCTGTAAGAAATATTAACCATTCCTTACATCACCTTTGCACCACCAACCTCGGGAACTAAGATGTTATATCCCTTGTGCCTGTGATTACACTGGCTCACTCACCCTTCTAACCGGAACACAATAATACAGTGTACTGTTATTTGGCGGTAGAATATCTGATGAGTGGGTGCTACCTACCCAGACGGGCTTGCACAAAGCCCTACCACCAAGTAAATAATTTATACGTTCATTCAAGTTTTTTACATTAACTAATTACTAGGACGATTGCCAGATTCGTTCGTGTTTTAATTACTCTGTTCCGATTCCGTTTCTTAACGTAAGGATATATATCTTCAACAAATATTATTAACTATATATATCATATATATTTTTAAGTATATGATCCTCAACAACCCTCCCTAATAAAATATTTTTTCTTAATAAGTCCCTTGATAAGATGATACAAGTCGGACTTATATTTCCGTAGATTTTGTTTAAATTAACATATATAATATATATATAAAGATATTTTAAATATGCTTAAAGAGTTTCTTTCAAAAATATGATCTATAATATTTAAATCGTTTTCACTAAATAAATTCACTTTCAAAGAATTTTCACTAAATTAAAACGTTATTTAATAAACGAACGCAATTAAATATTATGTGATTTTGTTGGGTTTAAGAAATCTATTAGTGATTTTTCACTATCACTCGTCCAAATAAAATATATAATAGTATAATGTAATAGTTTTAGTGATTTCCTACTTTTCGTGTCTGTCATTTCTTAGTACCATAGTATATTAAGAAGTCGAATACAATTAAATTTTAATTTTTTCTGACATGTTTAAACTGAACACCATTTATTGAGATTGAATATCAATACAAATATTTATCATTTGTATTCAAAGTTTTTATAATCTATCGCAATTATTGTTTCACTAATTAATTAAAATAAAATCTATTTACTATTTAAGTTTATACATAAGATGAAATATCATATAATTATTATGTACGTTATTTTATTATTTGTATTCGTTAATTTTCATTCAAGTGTTTATTACTGTTTATAAATAATGTAATATAGTGAGTATTAAGTTTTATGCCATTTCTTTTTAATATAATATTCCAGTGGTAGCGAAAGTATTATAATTTGTTAAATGATTCCAAAAGTGTACTTTAATTTTAAATACATTGAAGAGACACATTTTTTAAACGTAATTCACATAAATATGACACCACTTGAAACGTGAAATCAGAAAACTATACGTGACAATCAAATTTTCTTGAAGAAACTAAAGAATCTAGTTTTTAATTTTGGCAAGTTATAAGTAATGCGGAACTTCTTAAATACCGTAAAACACTGCTTATGGAAAAATCAACTATGACTAAATTGTTTTTTATTTTTCATTTTAAACTTATAATTGCTAAAAGTAACTATTTCACGTCCTAATATTTTACTTAAGGCATTTGTATCATAATAATAGAAGTGGATTATTTATCAATATTTAAACATTATTTTTTATTAAAAATGTATTCATTTAAAAACAAATCTATATGACTTAGATATATCTCGTGTATTTTATTAAATTTATTTCAATCAATTACTTTAAATAACAAGTAAAATATTTGAGTTTTAAGGATTCATTTCGATATTATTAAATTGTGTTTAAACTTTTTTTTTATTTTAAAATCAAATTTTGTTCTTTCTTATAAGAAGCAAGGGTTAATATTTTGAATTCACGATTATAATATTATGAATAAATATTTTTAAAATACTTACGTCTTCAGTTTCTGGAGTAGAAGTTCGGCTGTTACCACGATAGCGCGTGTTGAAGAGTGCGCCTGGGCGGGCAGTACGCGCGCTTTTAAGCTCCCGCGATAGAGCTAGCAACCCACACGACATGGCACGGAATAAACAATTCCATTGAACTGTAACCTACAATAGATCTGTTTTCAAATTTAAACCCTAAATGATTGCATTAAGTCATTGATTTAATGTTAAAGTTTAAAGACATATCAAGGCAAGAAAATAAAAAAATATTTTTTGTATTATTTATCATTTTGTAACAAATTTTCGCCTCTTGCATCTTAACCGATGATTTCGGGTCCAAACCCAGGCAAGCACCACTGAATTTTATGTGCTTAATTTGTATTAATAATTCATCTCGTGCTCGGTGGTGAAGGAAAACATCGTGAGGAAACCTGCATGTGTCTAATTTCAACGAAATTCTGCCACATGTGTAATACACCCACCCGCATTGGAGCAGCGTGGTGGAGCTCCTCAAAGGGAGAGGAGGCCTTAGCCTAGCAGTGGGAAATTTACAGGCTGCTAATGTAATGTAATGTAACAAATATTCAGGTCGTATTTATTTCACATAGGTCATTAGATTCTATTTTCAAATAGTTATTTATAAGTATACATTATAATAAAAAACTTGTATTAAATTCGGATTATGGTTAGTGTTCAATTGTTTTTTTTTATATATATACTTTATACATACTAATAAAATCATTAGTATTATTACAAACATAATCTAACTTTAAAAAAAAATATTTTAATAAGTAGTAAGTAATTCTAGATAATTAAAAAAATACAAAACTAAATCTTAAGAAAATATCACCCATGTCTATGCGATTCAAAGCTCTAGGTACCGCCCTACAGGCCGCGATTTGTTCGTATTTCAAACTCAGAACGGCTTGACAGAGACAACACAAACCCTATATCCGTCTCGCTCGCACCCAAACTCGCATCAAGTTATTAAAGTTGCAATCAGTTAATTATGGTGTTGTTTCCAACTTTATTAAAGGAAGCACTCGAATCTTTTTAATTACGGACGTATGTTGATGTGTGTGTAATTGGTGTTATGATTAAGACTCATTCTTGTACCGAGTTGTGAAAAACATGCTTTGATTTCGGTGATAGAAATGTTCAACAAGATAATAGATCGATATATAAATGAAGGTATGTATATTCTTTATAACTACTGTTTTTAGCGGCTGTTTTTGGTAATGAAAACAAATTAAATATGTATTAATATTATGTACACGCATACATACATAGATGCTTTGTAACATAAGTGCATTATTAGATTTTAATTTTTATACATTATAACAGTTTTTACTAACATACACAATGATTTACAGGAATGGTTTATGAATATTAATGAAAAATAAATGAAAAATCTAACGTTGTTATGATATAATGTGTCAGTTTAGTCGAAAAAATAATACGTTCAGAGAACTTCTATGCGTGCGCTTGGTAAATAGGCAAAATAATACGACAATAAGATGTGTGAAATTTTTCAATCAGACTATATATAAACGTTTGACATAACCTTTATGCTCATATTTTTTTAAATGAAGCAATCAAGCCTATTCTTGTATAATTAAATCGAGACACAAATATCTTCTTTTCTATTAAATTATCGACAGTCTTATTCTTAGATTGTAAAACCATTTTTTATGTGATAGGTGGCAAACGAGCAGGAGGCTCACCTGATGGAAAGTGACTACCACCGCCCATGGACATATACAACACCGGGGGGCTTAAAGGTGCATTGCCGGCCTTTGTGGATGAAGTACACTCTTGAAGGTTCCCAAGTCGTATCGGTTCGGAAAAACTGGTGCCACAGAATGGTTGTGCGAGGTAGATAATGTAACCTATTATATTCAGGCAAAGATACTCGTTCCTGGAAAAAATTAAGTATTATTTGTGCTTAGCAAATTATTAAAGAATATTTATATTAATAATAGTATTCATTTAATTTAATACTACCACTGTGACAGTCCATTAATAGTTAAATATTAGACTAAATTCTCCTTTACAAAGATTGAATCCGATCCCAATCCGTGGTCTAATTCCCCAGTGAGCGTAAATTTCTCTGATTTTCCTCAGAAATATGCTAGTTTTCTAAGGATATTGATAATTTTCCTTGAGAATAAAACTAAGCTAGAACCAAGTCACTTATATCATTTTAAAAATATATAATCTTAAAGATCAAATAAATAGTTGTCTAATCTTTTAATTTATTTATATATCAACCCTTCTTATCCGAATCTGAATCTTAACCGAAGGTAACGTGATCCAAGCCAGACCATCACCGCTAAATTTTCACGTGTTTTATGTTTATCACGTGGTTTGTGGTGATGGAGAACATGGTGAAGAAACCAGCATATGTCGGATAATAATCTGTTTACCCACCAACACGCATTTAAGGAGCGTTGTTTGACCACGCTCCTTTTACCTTATCCCAGTGGTCGTACATACACACAGTTACTTTACTTTTGATTTATTTCATATGTATAGTATTATTTCTATGATGTTAATAAGATTAATTTCTAATAAATAATTTAAACAACTTATTTTTTTAAGGTTTAACTTTTTTGATAAATCTATATAAAAAAAAACTAATAATTACTATGAATATGATCATTAATATTCAGTGATATAATAAAATTAAAGTAAATTGAAGTTTTATTTGAATTAGTTCTCGTTCATCATTGCAAAATAACCTATTAATACAAAAAAAAATGTATAAGGAATAGAAATAAATCCCGTAATGACATTTATATTTCTAAACGAAACGATAAATACAACTAACTAAATATGTTAAGAAACAAAACTAAATTTAAAATTTGAATACAGAAATGAAATTAAATATTTTCATGCACGCACACATACAAAATACCTCTAAGTCAGAAATGAAAACCTTCTGACAAGGAAATAATGCCGCAATCACGCGGTGATTTAATCACAACATGTTCTTGTGATACAACTTTGAGTGATGGTTTGTTTTATTGTTCATAATTTTCTCATTATTTATACTTAAAAATTAAATAAAACCAAGAATTTCCTAACAGCGGTGGGACACATCGCCGTAGAACTGACTGCAGCTGGGGCAGAAAAGTTATCGAGTGACAGACAGAAGACTTTTACGTAAGCCGACCCCCGTACAAGGTGGACTGACGTTCTTCCGTCCGTCGTCCGGCCTGGAAATCGTCCAGGGAAGTCATTGTCGATCAGTGGGCGTCTTCCGTATGAGATGATGATGCTTATGACAGATTAATAGTGGGATATCATTACAATGCTGTAAGTTTTTATAAAATTAGTTCAAATGCAATTTTTCTCGCGATCGCAGGCGAAACTAAAAGACTTTCTACAGAACAGGGTTTCCCAAACTTTTTGCATCAGACCTCCCCATACATATTATATTATTGTATTTTGATACTCCTCCTATTTACATTCGTAGGATAAAATATCACATTGTTGAGATGCTGCATGTTGAGACAAAGTCTTGAATGCGCTTGGGACCGTTGTGAAAGACAACATTTTTATTTCGAATAAATTGCGGGTTTTTGTAATACTATTCCAGCTTAGTCAACCAGTGAATCAATATTAAATAAGACTATGTAAATATCAGTCAACTTAAACATCTTGATTGTCTATACTAAAATTATAAAGAGGAAAGGTTTGTATCTAATCGATAAACTCCGAATAGAAATGTTTTTTTATAATTCTCTCTACCTTTCATTATTAGACAGCTACTTTATTCAGAATTCTGTTTTAATAAGATTTTAGCTTTAAACAATAATATATTTAAATATATAGTTCCGTCTGTACTTTTCTTTGAAATTGGAACACATCAATACAGAGTATACAATTATAATATTTAGTTATAGCACGGAGCCATGGTGGTCCTGCGGTTACAACACTTGAATCTTAACGGTTATGGGTACGACCCCGGGCAAGCACCACTGATTACTTACCTATGTGTTTAATTCATGTATATTGTTTATTCATGAGAAAACCCGCATGTGTCAAATGTCAAACAGCCACATGTATATCTACCAACCTGCTTTGAAACAGCGTTGTGGTCTGTGGAATGGAGTCCAAACCGTCTCTTCAAATGGAGAGGTGACCTGCCTCAGCTCAGCAATGAGAAATTTACAAACTGTTACTTTTTATAATATTTAACTCATCAAAATAGCACGCCCAGTCAGTTTTCAGCACAGAGGTTACTTAAAGGAGGTTTTCATCGTTTTAAAAGTCGTTCTTTTTTTTGTTATACAATAGGTTATAGTTTCGTATTATGCAGGACCGGATTATCCATTAGGCAATGTAGACAACTGCCAAGGGACCCGCATCGGCCGAGGGCCAGGGCAATAAGGTTTTAAAATTCTTTGATAATGAAATTATTGAAGCGAAAAATTTCTCTTATTTTAATAGGATGAAGGCGTATCTTCATAATATAGTAAAAATAAAACGTAATAAAGCTTTGGATAGAAAAATATGTTTTAAAAAATGAATATTATATATATATATATATATATATATATAAATATATATATATATAATATTCATTTTTTAAAACATATTTTTAATATATAATATTTTATATATGTATATATACCTATATAGGTATATATACATATATAAAATATTATATATTAAATATACAATAAATCCTTGTATTCATCAATATAAGTAGGATGTGCGCACATTGCATTTATTGTATTAACAGAAAAGCACATAATGTTGTCTTAGATTTTCGCGATTATTACACATTGAAATAAAACTAGTTTTTTAACGGATTTAATCGCGTATATTAATTATTTTAGTCTGCCCGTGACCACGAACACTGCAAAGTGCTCGAAACGTCGGGATGTTAAAATAAAATAATTAATATACGCGATTAAATCCGTCAAAAAACTAGTTTTATTTCAAGAAAAGCACATATCACAGCACCAGTTTACCGAGGCACCTAGACAATGCATATACTTATCTGCTACATTATATACCTATTTACCCCTACTTTTAAGCGTATTTTTTTGTGTTAATAGTGGGGACGATATTAGCCCAAGGGAGTCAGGATCAATCCTGCGACTTTTTACATCGCTAGGCGGCCCGTAAACCATTGCGATATTGAGGCTGTACTCAGTATCGTATCGTAGATCCTTATTCTATCCAAGGAAAACTTTTATGGGTAGATATTTAAACATATATATAAGTATTGCGTGGGTTATATTTAACTAAAAGGAATTTGTATCATCTCGATAGCTTATTCTAACTAACCCTTAAAACTAATCATAATAAACTATTAAACTCGCCTAATATGTTAATGCTTCCTCAAAGTTCGGTAAAACTTATTTTGTCCAATCTAGCTAATATCTAAGTAATTAGATGAGTAGTGTGGAATGTTATCATTCATGGTTTGATATATAGATGCTGGATAAGGAGTTGAAGCTGGTAAACGGGTGTGCGGTAAATGATAACGAAATGTTTTTCTCTAATTTCGATTGATATAAGTATGCAATGTTTGTTAAAACTATTGGTGCACGAAAATAAGCCTTCTGTCTTATTCTTAAAGATATTAAATCCCAAAACATTGTTATAATATATTTGTGTCGTCCAAGCGAAACGTATTTCCAAAATATACAAGACTAACTTCGTCCAACTTTGTGTGCTAACTATCCTTACGAGACGCTAAAATGACTCGGTTATGCTCTCAGCTAATCTGAATCCATACATACATTAAAACCAGCTTAAATTCCCGATTCGCTACAGTCTAGCTGTCTAATAACAAAGACAAAGCCTTGTTGTAGTTCAGTAAGCTATTCGACCGTGTAGGAATGATTAATTTATGTTTGTAACTTAGTAAAATTTTCATGAAATTGACATTTTGGCTTTTACTGCCTTGTTCGGGTAAAATAAATAAAAGTAAACAAATACGATCTATAATTTATCGTGGATAAGTTTCCATCGAGTATACCGTCTCCTGTACGAAATTAATATTTGGAACACGCTTTCTGAACGCACCCGTGTACATCAAACATGGCTGCCCGTTGAACTGTCATGTCACCAATTTTATGCATTTAATGTCTCGAATATACTAATTTTTACTGCACAAAATTATTAATTTAAATATTCATAGATGTATTCATAAAAATATAATTAATTTTAATTGGCAGCTCATTAATAATAACGAACGGAATTAATTAAATAATTATAATGCACGTTAAATATGAATAAACATTTTAAATTTAATTCTAGAATAAAAGAAAATTATACTTCGACTGCAGTTTTAAAGCTGGTATTACTTCTTGTAATAATAAATTCCTTTTAATTAATTAACCAATACTTTAGCCCGTTCATTTAGTTTAACTATACTTATATTTGATGAGAGTTTTTATTGAAAAGAAATACTAGTAACGCAGTTTAAACAAAGTTATGAGCTCCCATAATAGAGCTGTTAGTTAATTAATATATCTGTAGCCGTCGAGCAGATCGGAGGTTCAGAGCAAATCGTGGTTACCATCGTTTTTAAGCACCTGCTTCGATTAACCTTAAATATTTTTTTTATTTTTTTCTTTTGCTCTTAAATTATAAATAGAATTTAAACAAGAAATGCTTCGATCAAAAAATATTCTCACGATAAAATTTAGTATATTCGTGAATAAATTAAAAAATAAATGACCACAACCCACGGAAGCAGCGTATTTAAAATATGCTTAAAAACAACATAAGTATCTATACATATAATATCATTTATTCCAATTGCGGCTTGTCAATTTTTGTCATTTTTGTTTGTGTGCGTGTCACAATCACAACTACTACATTTTAATAGCATTTTTTTTTAAATGGGCTTATGTGATAGCTTAAACACCTACATAATTATAGTATAATAAATGTTAGACGACCACAGCCACTTGTCCACTTAAAATATAAATCTTACCTCCAAAGCGAAAATAATCTGTCAGCTCTTCACCAGGATTACAAATTACTATCTCAGATTCTATTGTACTATTCCTTTATGTACAAGATTTCATAGAACCGAATCATAACTAGAGACAGATGTTGTATTTCTTTAGTATTTTTAAAATTTTCCCAAAGAGCTATTATTAGACTTCAGTTTTTAAACTAGAAAGTATTATTAATCAATATGAAAAATGTTTGAAATGATAATAATTGACGCTACAAAACTCTCGTCTCTGAAAAAAAAAATTATAATGGACAATAAATTTTGTCTACTAACTTGCCATTGACCATAACAAGATAGAATTTTACACCGAGACATTCATCAGCTGTTGTTCCGTTCTCTTTCTGAGATTTCGACAATCAATAGACCATTTAAAATGACCCCCGCAAGTCTTTGTTAAATAAGTGAATTATACTCGGTAAGATCTTCTCATTTGAAAATTGTAACTTTAAGAAAATAGTTTTAAAACGGTTCCCCATTAATACCGACCATTAGACCCGCATCTTACTCAGATAAAGACTTTAAATCGTTCAGATGTTATACATAGTATGTCTCGTTCGTCTAATGGCTAGAAAATAAGGCTGTATAAAGGTCAGGCCCATAAAGTTATGCCGGCATGAAACTCCCAGTAAAAGCCGGGAACGGGAAGTTTTAGCGATATACTCCTATGGTTTGGAAAGCACATAATGCCTTTAGCTGCTTCTAATCTGTCTCCGATCGTGTAGGATCGCCGTCCCATTAAACTAGAGTGACCAAAGACGGCCGACTCGTGTTGGCGCATACACTTAATTATGTCCTACTAGTGATCCTATAGCACTCGGAAATAATGCAGCTTTCTACCAAGAAAAAATAAAATAAAACTGTGTCATTAGTTTCAGAGATTAGTCCTTCATACAAAAAAAACAAATTTTACCTTTTTGTAATATAAATAAAGATAATATATCTTACTTAGATGGTTTGTCTTTGAAGCCGTCGTGACTCAAACTTTCTTTATCATCAAGTAATCAGCGAAAGCCTCATTTTCTCTCAATAATGTTTTGTATGTATTAGGGCTTGGTGGATTTGCATGTGAAAAATTTCATCGAAAATTTCATTCCAACATATTATGCATTCTCTAACTACATTTTCCTTTCCGAGAACCTTTACCGCTGAGCACAAGATGAATTATAAACAAAAGTTAAGGCAATGAAAACATTGCCACTTACCTAGAATTTAACCCCAATCTAAATTCTATCCAATGGCTTATTTCGGCTAAGTAGTCATATTAACTAACGTCAAACTGTAGAACGATATTATATTATGTATCTTTTAAGCACTTCGTACTTATTATTTCATATAATGAGTATGTATAAAAGTCTCCGTAAAAGCATCTTTTTTAAACATTATATACTTCAAAGGAGACTATCTGTATTTTTGTTATTACAAACAGATCACTTATAAACACGAATACGAAACGTAAGGATTGATAAAACTATTTGATAAAGCAAAGCCGCCGGCAAATGTTGTGTACACTATGATATTCTAAATTCTTCAAAACGCGATGAAACTTTATATATAACTTTCATGTATATTTCCTTTTATAAAACTATTTGATATACGTATGTTATTAAAAATATCAAAAAGATTGCCAGAATAGCTTCTTTTAAAAACGGTGGTAGCTTTGCTTTTAATTTAATCTGTTTTAATTTAAACGTGGTTGTGGAGGGCCTCTTTAACAAAGATATTTTGATTATTTGAAAAACTGAATCCATTTATGTAATGATGATGTTCGAGTTTCTGATGGAAAGAGGTTTGACTTCTATTACCTATTCTTTGATTGTATATTTTACTTTAGTTAATTTTAATAAACAACGATTATAAAATTACATCATTGTTAAAACAATATTTGTCTCGGAACACCGGTTGGAACTAAGTTGCTTTTACTATATATTATTATTTATATATGCTATATATATTAAAAAACAAACACAATAGAATAAAGAATGATTAATGAGAACGGTTGAGAATATATATAAATTACAAGAAAATCGTTTTTAAATAATTCCGTGTGAATTAAAACAATAACAAAAAAATAGTTTGAATATCGTTTTATTAAACCCTATATAATAAATAGAAAGAGACAGAGAAACAGAGAAAGGGAGAGAAGGGTTTTCCTTGCGTGACGATTTCTGTAGGTTCAATCTACTGTAAGCGGCGTAAAGGAATTTAATTCCAAAAAATACGGGAATGGCCGATGTGATACGTCGGTTTTTTAATTATTGATATTATTTACAAATAAAGCCAGCTTATAAATGAAGTAAATTAAATATAAACATAATGCAAACACCCACACATATTAAACACATATTAAAGCATAAATAAATAAATAAATAAAATAAATGCGCCACGTACCACGTACCACGTACTTATGCGCCACGAAGTATGGAGGCGTAAAGATCGGTGAGAAAGTGGAAACATGACGACATCAAACGTCATCAAGCTATCAGGGCTGTAGTTCATATAAGACTTGATACATATTATTCAGTTGCCTTGCCTATAGACTTTGGAGCAATTTTAATGCCTTCCGGTATTATAAATAAAGACATCATTTCATGATATATAATACAAATAATGAGCCCCTCGTGCGAATTTAAATCACACATATCACAAGCCGTCGTGTTTATATTCACGAATAAATTATTTCGAGAAATCTGCAACGTCCCTTAGAGTCTTTATATTTTAACAGGAAGGTCTGGTTAATAGGTCATCATCATAAGTGGTCACGCACATTAACACTACCTTTAATAACATCGACTTACTCAACTCACTCCCATCAACCTGGAATACGGGTAAAGAAAGTATTGGTGTTTGGGTTGAAAATAACTTATAAGTAGAATTTAAGTTGCACCATCACGAATATAAGTTTTAGATTCAAACGATCGCTAACTGTTTGTTTCTTTCGAAAAATTATACTTGTCAATTATTATTACCTAAAAAAAAAACAGTTTTATTCGACAGTTCTCAAGCTTAGGTATATAAATATATTATTTGAAGTGTATATTCCGATGTTTAAAAATATTTAAACAGATCCAACTCAAAATGACACACACTCAAATTACTCACAGATATGACGAATCATACATTAAGACTTTATCTATGCAATTGCCGTTTTTTATGAAATAAACTAACGTAATTATTTTCTATAGGTATTTATTATTCTATTCTATTATTTATATTAATCAAACTAATTCTTGAAAAAAACAGCTGGACAAATTTAGCAAAGGCATTTCGTACTGCTTCTCGGGTATTGAATTATTAGCCGCCAAGAAATTATCCAAATTCTGGAAAAAGGATGACGGAGAGCTTCAAACCTCAGCTCTTATAACTTGGAGACAGTCCGCTGTGCAGTATGAGTTCGCGCGTATCGTACATATTTTAAAGGACATTATAATTTATCTAGATGCCCAATATAAGGACGTGATGTTCGGCCGTTTAAATTAATCTAGCGTAAATAATGAACGTACGAATTAAAATCGTTTATTGGAATAATAAATTTTATCCCGAATGGACTGTGTATATTTTTAAAATCAATATCATATGATTATATAGTAATATTTGCTAACAGAATAAAGTATTTAAAACAGAATACCCTACACAACGTTGTATTAGTAAAATTTTAATATTTATCTTTTTTTTTAATTGAAATAAAATAGAAATATAGAAATGAGCCAAGATAGTCTAGCAGCTAGAACATTTAAATTTCAACCAAGTACGACCGCGATTTCATTTGCTCGGCGCTAAAAAAAAAACACTGTGAGGTAACCTACATGTGTTGATTGAAATTCATACTATATAAGGTTTGATTTTAAGCTATAAACTTAAAAAATATTAAAGTATCAATCGTTTGAGTAGTCAAACTAACCTCTTAATGATTAGTATAAAGAACTAGTAGATATGTCTAATATATCTTATATTTCTAATAATATTTGTTAAAAATAAAGCATATTTTCAACACAAGATTATATAGATGATTAAAAAAACGTAGAGCTAATACTTGTTCATTTTCAGGTAGGATATATTTGAATATAACCGTTTTTAAACAAGAGTAGAGGAGAGTTTCTTTCCGGATCTTCTCGGTAGAATCTATGTACATTCCGAACCGGTGGTAGCTTTACTTTTAATATAGTTCTGTAAAATCACGATTCAAAAGTGATTACAAACGTCTACTTGAAGCATATTATCAAAATGATACTTTATTCAATTAAATGATTATTGTTAGCCTCATGACTCGGATAATAAAATTTACTAATCATTTATATTTACTCAAAAACATTAATCGTATCCATAGGTTTATTAATTAACAAAAACCAAATTGGATTTAAAGCGATAGTTTCTAACGCACACATACAAGATATAATATGACACAAAACATTGGTAACCGCCATTTGTGTTATATGTGTTAGCAATAAGTTTAATTAAAATACAGAAACGTTTCAAATTTATGTATCAAAATCCACATTTGCATGATTTCGTTTTGGATCCCTCGGCGTTTTGAATTAGTCATGATAATTGTTCCGCAAAGTCTGTCTACTTAAATTTTTTCTCGGAAAATTAAATTTTAACTTTAAAACGAAAATTACGGAGCTCCTAAGCTATATTACCATTTTTTTTTCCGAGTTTCTGGTAATATTATAAATAAGGTAGGAGTAATGGATTGATTAATTTTTAGATATTTACAATTTATTATTATTGTAAAATTTCGACCCCGATTCGACCTCGATTTTGATATATTTTTAAATATGAATATGATATCAATTAATATTGTAATTATTATATCAATTAGTTATTATAAACGATTGTTAGAAGTAACTTGAGAGTGTCTTATTTAATTATATAAATGATGCTAAGGTTCCTTTCTATACGACGTTTTTACAAATTTAAATCTATGATTAGATACGTTAAAGTCTCGGACAATGTCGGGACAGACATTTAAAGTCTAAAATTACGTCACAAATCATTTTCAGAATCACTATCATTATCAATCGACTCATCGTCTTTTCTGTTTTCATTTTGTTTCCCGTTTAATAAATTCATCAAATCAACCTTCTGCATCGTGACCCTCACTAGATCCTTTAGAATCTTCCTTATATCTTCATCCTTGGATATTAGAGCCTTTACGTTTTCTTTCGTAAAACCAAAGCCTCTCCTCCCTGGAACTGGTGGTATTTGGGGTAATATTGGTTTCATTTTATTTTGTTTTGTCTTCAGTGGCTTTATATTCGGTTGAGGCAGTTTGGGCTCGAATTGTATATTGTTTTGTCCTTGCATCTGCCTGCCCAAGGACAATTTTTGACTGTCCACGCATTGGTCTCCGCAACACATCGTGCAGCACATCTTGCACTCCTGCTGTTGTGGGGGTGTTCGTAAGACTGGACTCACCGTTGGTTTCTGTTTATGGTTACAGTCTTTATAGTACAATATATTTTCTATGCTTTCTGAAGATATGTGTTTGTATCGCTTTGGAGATATGCTTGTAAGATGCATTATTATCGTCACCTGGAAAACAAATTGTCCTTTTATTAAATTAAATTTAGTAAGTATGCTTACTAAACAGATTTTAATATAAACTTCAATGCCATTATTCAAATTTACCCTTAAAAACTTACCATTTCTAAATATCTCATCACGTCTAGCGCATAACAGCACAGGAAAATCACTCACATTATCGTTTGCAAGTTTGAAAAAACAAAAAAACATACAGTGTATTTAGAAAACAGAGCTGATAAACAACCCGACTACTATTATAAAATGTTGGAAAATAGCTTCATGATTCATTTATAATTGGTTATTGAGAATATTGACGGGGGAATAATATTTTAATTTAGGGGTAAGCTTTAGGTCATTAGAAGACATGAGTGCTGAGGATAATTTTAAAGATCTCTACATTATACTAATAACTAATAAAATACAATCAGTAACAGTGAGTCCTTATAATTTTAGGGTATTTATAGAAAATGTTACACACACGTCAAATATCAAATTGCTTGGTTATTTAAGTATGTGACTCTGAATTACCAGTGACTTTCATTCTTATGTATAGATCAGTAGTTTAAATAACTAATTATGAATGACACATTAAGACAGTTTTTGTGCAAAAAGCGCAAGACTAATGGTGTCAGTAATGAGTTTGATGATGATGATATACCTCAGAATATTACGTCATTCATTCCAAGTATCTAATTAATTATTCCTAATTGTTTACACAGTCATAAAAAGAGATTAAAAAAATGAAATAAAATAATAGTTATGATATGTATCTTAGTGCACGCTAACCGAATCAATAAATATTTATAATGCCATATAACAAATTTCAAGGAGTTTACGAAGCCATCAAGAATGAACTAATCATTCCAGGATACGGCTTGCCAAATTTTGGAATCAGTCAGTGATGAGAGACAAGAGGCTTAATGGCCTGTATTCACAGTAAAGGGAGGCTGTATTTGCATACACTTGTGCCCTATAATTTCTTGCCAACTAATCTTCATATCAAATGGCTGCCTATCATCAACCATTCCCCCATAATGAAATAAGTAAAGTAACAGCATGTTAATGTTCCACTGCTAGGCTAAGGCCTTCACTCCCTTTAAGGTAAATGTTTCAAGCTTATTCCACCACGCTGCTCCAATGCTGTTTGGTGGATACACATGTGGCAAAATTCCATTGAAAGACACATGCAAATTACCTCACAATTTTTTCCTTCGCTGCCGAACACGAAATGAATTATAAACAAAAAACCCGTTCCTCTGATAAGCCAGAAATCATTCAGGTATAATCAAAGAAACTCGTAACTGTCCTTCGAAGAATGTCTATCCTACTATGTCCTAAAATTGACTTATTAGATTAGAAATGACGTAAGGCAAGATTTTAATATTTATTAAAAGTATATAAAGATAAAAAACGTTAGGCTTTTCTAGCCCAATTAGCTGTTCGCGTCGGCAAGCTCTTCTCACTCCGCCTTAATAAACCATTCCTTTTGTAGTACTGAATCTTATCGAGTACGATCTTGTGTTTCGGGAAATAATTATCATTTCTCGACTCTTTTACTCTTAGAACTTTTAAATCATAGCAACGTTGGAACCACCATGGTAACAATAGGGATCCTTTCCAACTCTTTTCCATTTCATAACAGAACTCCTTGTTTGGAAATTTCATTCTTGGTAAGTCCAGCACTGGATTTTTTGGCATCACCATCGGTCCAGACGGCTTTAGTGGTCGTGGCTTTCTTGGTAACAATCGACAGTTGATTAATTGTACTGATAGCATACACGACAGACATATCTGAAAATAAAAAAGAACGAATTATTCAATATAGTGTTTTCATACGAAAATCTCTATGATGGACGAATCTCTTCGGTCTTCTGAAGAAGACCGTTTGAAGTTTTCTTAAGCACTTTTATCCGACTCATACAGGTTTCTCACAAAGCTACCTTAATCGGGGGGAATTATAAGCAAAAACCAAGCACATGAAAACTTAGTAGTTCTTGTCTGTTTTAAAGTCCACAAACTTCTTAAGAATGTCATGTTTTCACATCATTCTAAAATAACCCTCTTTTACTCGCTTTTTCTCATAGAAAATGATCGAAGAAAAAACAACAAATGTTGGTGGTATGATATTATTATTGTGTTAACTTATAAATATATTATTGTTAACAAAAAACATCGTCAATTGGAAAAGTGTTTTTAACATTTTCATTCAAGCATTTCAGAATAAATCAATCAAATAAAATATACTCACATACTTTATCATAGCGTAGACTTTATAGCGAGTGAAGTAACAATCGATTTTAATTATAAAAGAGCAATAATAGTCAACAGCGGATTACAATTTTAATATCGATTTTATTGCTTTATATGATATGATACGAAAACACACGATTTTATTAATATCAAGTGATGTGTATAAACATTTTTTTAGAATTATATTTGCGTATTTTATTTATTTTAAATGTGTAGGATAACTGTCTAATAGGTCCCTGTACTGCAAGTAAACCCCACCGAGTATATTGACTGGCAGTGTAAGATATATCTGCCAATTCTTACATCGCCAATACGCCACCTTGGAAACTTTTCCCGAACTAGGTGTCGCTTGTGCTTGTAATAACATTGTCGTACTCTGCTCACACTCAAATGGAACACAATAATTCTAAGTATTGTTGTTTGGCGGTAAAATATGAGAAGATTAAACCGACCCTTTGTTGCGTTTGTTGGTTGCGTCCTTGTAATAAAGCCCTATCTCCAAGAAAATATGCGCATCGGCTGTAACGAATAATATATAATTTTAACCAATGTAAATAAGGTTTCAAAATATATATTGTTTAATTGTCAGTGAATATTTTCACGATAGGAGATACAATAACACTTTAATCTGAAAAACTGATAAATTGTGTAGGTATACATTCACTAGTGTGTGCACTGACGCAATTATGTGCACTCTTGGTCTGCTACTGAGAACTCATTAGCCGAAAACCCAGTATCGTTTACTCGCCTAACCCGAATATTACAACATCGGGAAACATCGGGAATTAGTTATGCGTAGGTAAACTTTATTTAAAAAAATAATGAAATAGATTGTTGGAAAAAAGTTGTCTAAAAATATCTTGAGCAACATTGCTCATTATTTTTAAAAGGCATTTTATATTTTATTTATTTTCGTATAAATATATTGATTGATTATTAAAATGTAAAATATTTTGGTGCATTTGAATTTGATAAAATACAACATTTTTTATGATGAAATTCAAAATAAAAACTGGTAAGTAGAACGTTTGCAACAATGCTGGCTATTATCGTAATGAAGACGAAAAAAATAGAGTTTGGGTCAACAAGTTCGTCTTTAGGTTAGGATCGTTTTAATATTTCATACTTTCAGCAATACAAGAGCAGCATAATGTTTTATCCAATGCTAAATATATAAAATCAAATCGGTAGTATTAACTCACTTATTATCTTTGCCTGACACTTATTTATCAGACAAGTAATTACAAATCAACAAATAATTTCGCTTACCTACCTACTTAATATTTTTGTTTCTTCGAGTAAAATATTTGTATTTAAGATCATTTGTTTCGAGAAATATAATATTTTTGATTTTTATTTTTTTAATGGGAATTGTCTTGACGTAATATTTAAAAAAAATGCGTAAAACATATTTTCACTTTATTATGCTATGATAAGTCAACCAAAACCATAATAATAAGGTATATAATAATAATATAGAGGATAATATACAGGTAAATAACCTAAAGACACATTAAATTTAATGTATTTTTTCTTATCACTCTTACTTTTATTCTTTTTTGAATCAACGTTTGTCAAATTAAAAAACAACAACAAAAAAATCAATAATGTAGACAAATGTAGGTGCATTATTAAATTGGAATATATTCCAAATTTAAATTTTTATTTGTTACAACAGATTCAAAACCATTTACGCAACATTGTAAAATAAAAGTCAATTTAAAAAAGTTTGAAATAAAAGAAAACCGTTTTATGACTTTTATAATCAAATTTTGTTGAATAATAAGATTATCGATAATAATAATTAATAATCGTTATTGGATTTTCGAACCTTTCAGGTTGCTGTAATTGATTTTAGTGTTGAGTAGGCTTTTATCTGCTTTCTTTTACCACGTAAAAATCTTGTTAATAATTTAACGTTCAGAAATTATCACCTATGTTATATCCTTTAATGTCACTTTTAAAAGCTTTTTTCAACTATATTTAGTGTTTTATCGCGAAAATTTTAAATGAATAATAATAATAATATTATAAAATAACGCAATTTAAGTGTCGTCCTAATAAACCTACTAATGAACTTACATTATCTTTGTAAACATTTTAACTAGTACAAAAACGGGTAGATGCTTCATTCGTCACTAAGCAAACGGTCTATAAAATAACTCATAAAAATATATTACACAGATGTGTAAAATACATAAAAATATATGTGGGTGAACGAAATAATTTGTACCTTTTTATGAATTTCTAGGTTATTTAGTAGCAATAGTAAAAAATATACGACTAAACTTCTATTATAAATACTATTAGAGATTATATTAAAATACGGAACCAATAAAATGTATTTTTTATATTTTTAGTTCCTACAGAACTATAAAATATATACAAAGCAAAAATGTTACAATCTAGGTTAAGATATCGTATTATAAAGACTGATTTATGTAAATGAATGCAGAATACAACACGATAAACGATGTTATAAATTAAAGCACAATAAGGCTGTATGGCGTGAGACTGTTCACTGTTCAACATCCACATGGACAGCGCGCATGAGCCGCGCGTCTCTTACCGCGCTTTTTTACGCGCCAATTTTTACTGTCAAAAAAATTAATTACCTGTGATAAAAAAAATAATTAAATATCTCTTTTAAAATAATGTAATTGTTATAAGTAAATGTTATAAAAATAGTTGTGATGGCGGCAAATAATAAAAAAATGGGAACTAAGTGGTGTGCTGGACAAAAAACTTCATCTGTGTATGCGGGTTTGATGCTATGTATTGGTGTGCCATCAATATTATGTAATTTAGGTAAGTGTAAACAACGATAAAATAAAACAGTAGCAAATATAAATATATATTTTTTAAAAAACAATTAACAATAAAATAATTGTTGAAATTAATTTTTAATTCCTCATTAGGTATTAATTTACAAAAAATATATACTAAAATATTAATCTAAGTAATTAAAATGTTTTAATGTAATGTATTGCAATACTTTTTTTAAATAATACACAAAAAGCATGAAATAACATAATGCCTAATTTTCTAATAAAATAATTTATAACGATCACCATTTACATCATTATAAAAATTTAAGATTTAAAAATTTAAACTTGACTGAAAAAAAGAACAATTACGTAATTTTCGGCATATTATATCATATCTTAATAAATGTCGTGCGATTATTACGATGTTCTCGTAATCGATGTATCGAAATCTAAAGACAATTAAATCACACGCTTTACGAGAACGTTGTAATTATGCAATATGCCGTGATCTATTTACCACTGCCATATTAAGAAGATATTTTCAATCTTCGTTGGAATCTCTTCACAAGAACACCATTTCATCACTTATTATTTCATCACTTATTAACCTTATATAATTTTATATTTACTTCCATAAATAGGTTAACGATTGTAAACTAAAAACAACATAATATTAACTTGTGTTATAAGCTTTAAAAATAATTTAAAGAATCAATTACTTAACTAAAAGGTAAGAAGTAAAGCTAACCTACATACGTAAAATATATAGGTACATATACCCAATTTCATTCCATGCACACGAGAAATAAAAATAAATAAACAAGATTTGACATCGAAATGACGCGATATCATTGGTCGAAAGTTTTGAATATCGATGAAGTTGTTATTGGAACTTTGAGAGTAAAATAAAAGTTTAATGTTAAGAATTTAATGTTAAGAAATATAAAAAAAATGGAATACGTGAATCTATGGTTAGTTTATCTCAACTCATTCTTTGATTGGAATAGGCCATTATAACCTATCTCTATAATATATATAGATTAATTAAGACCTCCTTTTTCCTTCTAAACTTACTAAACAATAGTCAGTTAATTAACTAAAATATGGTATGAAATCCGTACAATCGTTGTTTCAACTCTTACAAACGCCATCATTTCAAATAGCGATTGCACCATACACCTATTATAAAAGTACTCAATACGATCGTAATCGAAAAATTAAAAATGTCGAAATGCCGTAACATTAATTACGGTATTGATGTAATGAAACCGAAACCCTTCTCAAATCAATATTTGTTTAAATAACGAATCTGGAAATTCTATATTTAAAAAAGTCTAAGGGTAGACTGGTTTTCCGTTATTTGTGGTTATTTTTTGTCCCCGAATGTTTTTATTTCCAAGCAGAACCTATACTAAAATTATGAATGCTAATGTAACTCTTTTACGCTTTCACGGACAAACCACAGAATCAAATTTGATGATATTTGATATGATGCAAGCTTAAGCCCCAAGTAAGGACATAGGCAACATTTTTTATACTTAGCACCTGACGACCAACCCATAAAACACGAGCGAATCCGCGGGCGACAATTAGTTACAATACAAATTTAAAGATTACTAATAAGTAATAAAAAATGTAATGAACTCAGGGATTTTAAATTTTGTTACATTTTCATATAAGAAAACAATAAAAATAAACAAGCGTAGTTTGACAAAATTGTAATTTATCATCCTATTCATTTACTTATTGCAATAATTTTGCACTGAATATTTTCCATCTTATTTTATATTTATTATTTCCTGACTTCTATGATTTATCGCAAACATTTCCTATTATTTGTATGCTGTAAAAATCAAAATAAGGCTTACAGATGTATAAATCACCTCATTTCTAGGAATTACTAATATCGCCATTTAAATTTTTAATCAACCGTATAATTTCCGCTGGAAGTATGTACTAGAATTATAAAATCAAAACAAATAGAATAAAATAAATGAAAAAATTATTATATAATTCAAAAACAACAGTAGATTCTGAATAATAAGCTACGTATGATTACACATGTCACTAAAAATAACAATGCATTTCACACGCGCTTGACCGTTTTTCTTTATCTATTTTGATTTATGGCGTGTATTGGTGCCAGCATCTAGTTCATGCACATACATAGGGTGGATTAGGTCGTGTTTCATTCGGATGTTTTGAAAACGGCTGTAACGATTTTTATGAAGTTCATTCAATGTCAAGTGTGTACAATTCTATATAGCGCCTGATCTTCCAAGCAAGTGAATTACTATTATTAGTAAGGTATTACTTGTAAGAAACTTTAAGATTATTTCATGAAATGTTTGTCTTTATTTGATTTATTTTGTGTTGGTACAGTGCTCTAAATGCTTTAAAAAAGGAAGAAATCCTTTAAAGGCCAACCGCCTGCCAGTTTAACTGTATATTTTGGTTTCTGGCCAACAAACGGGTGGTAGCAGTTCATACCTGTTCGATTTGTAAAAACACTTAATCTTTTGTCAACTTTGATGATACCTACAAAAAAACAAATATTGAGAAATTGATCTAAATCGATGTCGTTTTGGAAAATTAAGCATGACGGCCCAAGGTGCCTTTTATTATTAAAATACTCAAAACTCTAAATAATAATAACACTCTATTTTAAATACTTTAAAAATTAGATATTAAATACTAGTTGTCACCCGCGACTTTGCTTGCGTTTTTGGGGTTAGTGTTCAGGTGTCGCACTCAAAAAACCCTATGACCTTCCATTTAGTTTTACCTTGCATCACACAAAATTTCATCAAACTCGGTTCAGTGGTACTTTCGTTTAGAATATTAGTAAAGATAGATAAATAACCAAAACGACCTTGATGCCATAAACACCAGTAACGTTACGTCAGAATATCGTAAGTTTATTCAAATTTCTAAAATAATCGTAGAGTCTTAGATAAGTTTTTGTAGAAACATCTCTGAGACGCAATGACGGTAAAATTTCAACGACGAATCCTATTCTATCTATACATAATTATATATGATCAAAGTTCTATATAAATTTTAGTATTATAGTCTGAATAATATTACGATATTGTTACCAAAGCAGATTAGAGTTAATTCTATACGGAACCACAAAAAATAGCTAGTATGTTGCAGATAGTTTCGGTCTTAGCTTATTGGTATCTTATTCCAGATTATGGTTTTGTCCCATTTCCAATTGTAACACTTGAACCTTGGAGTAATAATGCAAAAACCTTTATTAAAGGTATAACACCTTGTCTTATTTTCTCTACTGAGAACAGAAGAGCTGGGCTATTGGATTTTGACAATTGTCAAACGGCATTGGCATTCCACGTGGTCATGACTTATAACAGAAACAATTTTTAACTTTTATTTGTATATGATTTAGGTAGGTTTTTTTGCTTAAGTAGATTTTATCTTACGAATTATGGATAAGTGATTAGGACTGCTCGCCGCGGTTATGTTAGCAGAAAAAAACATTCGTACAATTCACGCGCGTCTGTCTAATATCAAAAACGTGTACAACGTTTTTGTCTCAATGTTTCAAAACCGCAATTACCTTTGTAGCGGAGATATTGGATCAAGTTCAAGATCAACGGATGGCAACATATGGCCTTATAAAAAGAAAATTTGGCTAAAATTTCATCTAATATTCCTAATATCACAAACCCCCTGTCCTAGTGGAGGCCGGAAGCTTTAGACTTGGAGCAAACTCGGTATACTTCGACGGGAACGTCGACAAAGGACATGATGTGCGTTGATAGTTTGTCAGTCCTATATATAGACCAGGAGGATAGGAGTTAGTATTCGTTAATTTGATATAATCTATGGTACTGATTGTCAGATAAGAGTAAATACTACGTTTATTGCTGGATCTTTTTGGTAGTAATGTTATTCCGAACCGACAGTATCTTTTAATTTAATTTAATCATGTAAAATTATTAATAAATGCTCGCAAAAGCCTACTTGAATAAAGTATATTTTATTTTGGTATTGTATAAGTATAGAGTATAAAATATATCGGAATAGGCACATCGTGTTCTCCCTGAAGTTATAATGAAGCAATTACTATGCACTAGTCATATTACTATCGTACTATATTGAAATGGCTTGGATTCCTCCATTCTAAATGCTTTATGCCTGTCTCAATCACATATATGTCCTTTGTATCGACGCGTGATGGGAAGTCACAAGTGAAATGACTCCAAGGTAAGAAATAAGTAGCAGTACTTACGGCTGTTTTGCGATGTGACGTATTAAGACTGCAAAATGTGGTGTATTGGTTCGCAGAGTAAAATATATATTTATTTATAATGATATCAATAAAAACGAATTTCAAACGATAAAGTAAGAAACATTTAACATGTTTGTGTAAGAGAGAGAGAGAGAATGAATGAGTGTGTATGGAAACACAGCTGTAACCTCTGCTCTATAATTGTTATAGTCAGTACAAGATTACTACCTAATCTAAAAATAACTCATGCAAGCCTCAATGGAAGCCCAAACAAATGTACAAAATAATACGCTTATATTCAAATGTTTATAAGTACAAGTTCCGCGTCTCGACTTCAAAAGGGTAGAATATATAAAACGAATAATAACGACAAAATTACAAAGAAAAATTTTCTTTTTTAGTCCCGAAAACTTTCATCACAATCGGATAATTGATTTAAGGACACAAAGAACAACAATAAAAAAAAAACAATATACTTTTTTTTATTTAACAAAAATATTTTCAATACCACAAAATGATTTATGTAAATACCGTACAGCCGCTTTGTAAATCAATATACAAGTCGATTAAATTGTTTAAATTATTTTTTTACTTTATTGGTAACATTAAGACAATATCATTGGTCATCCAATAATTTATGATTGTCTTGCCTTTTTGCTCGATAATGCTAAGGACGCGGAACGAGTTAATTTAACAAGATATTATACGAACAACATATTCATAAAAATACGAAAGAGCAATGAGCCACCTGTCCGAGGGCTGGCCATGTCTAGCTATACAATTTCACGAAGTAGGTGTACATGCGGAAATCAGAAATTAAAATATGCTTTATTCTGCAATTCCAATACATGCTTATAAACACTTTTGTATTGACATTTTCCTAGATAAATTAAATGTAGAGCTACCTTAAATGTATGTTATACATTATGTATAATATTGTGTAATACATACTATATAAAAGAAAAAAAAAGAAGATTTATTGTAATCAAACGAGTAGAATTACTAAGGTCAAACCTACGTGAAAACTTCCCATACGTGTTTTATTCCAGGCTATAATCTATCCCATTGGCAAATTTCATTCAGATCCGTCCAGCCGTGTTGGTTTCATTGAGTGACAAACATCCATCCATCCAAACTTTCACATTTTTAATATTAGTAAGATATGTAGATAAAACGATGTCTTTTTCCGTGGTGGCTTAGCGGCTATGGAAGAAATTGGTAATATTTCTTACAACGCCAATGTCTATGGGCGGTGGTGACCACTTTCCATCAAGTGACCCATTTGTCCGTTCGCCATAACATAAAATTATATATATAATATATTAATTTATTTTAAATTAATATTAAATTTAATATTTAACACAAATTAAGTTTAATAATCCTACTATTGTTAAAAGAACCCTGTATCGTAAACGCAAGTATGACTTATAATAATTTATAGAATTATGTATGTATAATAAATAATAGCTAGTGATTTCTTTGTATAAAACTGTACATTTAGTGCGGATTTTTGGAATTAATCGATATGATACATAATTAGTGTTATAAGTACTCTAATATGCCAAGGCCATAATACCAAGGCTAACGGAGATCGGTAAGGTCACTGACCTGATTTGAAAAAAATAAAAAAATAAAAATGATATTAAATTAAATATCATTTTATACTTGTAGACATACAATAGATGTAAATCTACATGTTATTTTTGATAAAATCTACATTGCGAACTACCACTTCACTTTTGTAAGTATAATGATTTAACATGTCTGAATTTAAAATTTGTAATTCAAATGTGGAACGGGCACATATGAATTTAAAGCAAATCGAAGATTTAAACTTAAAAAAATATAAATTTGCAGTATTCGATAGATTTTTTTTTCTTTTAATTTGCCTTGTTTCTTTTTCAAATATACGTTGAAATTTTCAAACAATTATTTTTTTGGTAAAGTTTTACCGAATTCTTATAGCTCTCAAACACCATCATACACTTTTACTAAAAAAAATAATGATACCAAATAAACAACAAGGAGTCCATATTTTACCATTTGGAGTTGATTTTTCTTTCCTTCAAATTTATTTGAAGCACACAATACAAAAATATTTATCAAAGTCCACTTACAATTCGAAAATAATATATTATTTTTGTATACGCACCAAGTAAGTTTTTTAACTTGGCTAATAAAACAATAATATATTTAATTATAAATCTACTTTAATACCTACGTTCTTACATAATTAAAAACAAAGTTTTTAGAAAGTAGCGTCATAGAGGTCAGTTTTTTTAATAATCCTTATTTTTTAAATTAATCTCTCGATCTCTATGAGCTTATCTAATACGTGTTTCTAAACATGTTTTAAAAAATTTGAAAGCGTTATTTCACTTGTTCTTAATGTTAAATAAAAACAGTACAAATATGAGCTCATCTTTACGTAAATAGTCATTAAAATTAAACTAAGTAAAGTATATTCCGCAAATTCCGTAAATATCCTACTACTGAGTAGAGGACTCCTTTCTGACGAAGACAAATAATTGGAGCATTTTCCACCACAGTTTTCCACTGTGGAGTAGTTGATATTCATATGTTAGAATTTCATCCGACTTATGTTTGTCACGATGTTTTACATCATCGATGATCACGAGATGAATAATAAGTAAGCACTTGGTTCTGTGTGTGCGGATTCGAATACGCTTCAATTGAAATCCATGTTATATTATATCGCAAATAATTTCAAAATTGGATAATAAAAAATGATACTAACACATAATACCTGAATTCGCGTTGTAAGTTTATTCAGACCAACAAAGATTCAGACCGCTACCATTTATTGTAGATAAACCAGTATTACAAGATATTTGCAATGTCATTATGATGTCACAACTGCTCAATATCGCATATGTTGAATTTCCTAATGTATTCAAAGATGTGCCTAATTTCATAATTTAAGTTAACAAATTCGGTGCCGTAACATTCTCACGAATTAACACATAATTTAATTTTATTACCTGTTTTGTATTTAATGCAACACTCGATTTTATATTTTTAATTAATTTCAAAATTGCAAGTAAGGATTATACTCTAATCGTCTCCCTTAAACCCCAAGCCAGCTTGAAAAAGCGGTAAAAAATTTTTGAACTATCAAACACATACAATAAAGTCTCTTAGAAAACGCCGATAAATTCACTAAATCGAAATTATTATCATAAAAAGATAATACCTAGTGTATAAATGTTTGTTATGGTTAATGTTTTCCTGTCCCAGTTCAAAACATGCACCGTATCATATACTTTACGAAAATCTTTTTGTCTAAGTAAAATTAGCATACATACAAACAAAGATTTAGACAATGCCTTTAATATAGATTAAACCAACATCGATACCTTATTAACAAAACATTCAATGAGTTTGAGGGTATTAATCTTAACTGATGATTTTAAATCCAACACATATACTGAAGAACCACTAAATTGTCATGTGCTTGATTTATAAAGGACCACATCGAGAGGAAACCTACATGTAGCAGGGAAAATCTGACCACGTGTATCCACCAACCGCATTATAAGCGATGGAGTAAGCTCCAAAACATTATCAAAGAGGAGTCCTTAGCCTAGCAATGGAACATGTTAATACAAAGGATTCAATTATCCTAATCTGAACTAATCAGGAAATCTAGATCACGTGTTTTCCAGCACGTGATTGCATGTTACACATAATAACATAAAAATACATACACGCACATACATACATTTTGATCTGTTAAGCATTTATGTGATCACGAACTGAAATAGCTAAGTACATAGATTGAAATATTCTTAGACGGGAGCTTTAATTTGAAGGCATTTAACTATGATTGTATGACTTATTGAATGTAAGTTTAAATGTCAACGAATATTCTTATTGATTTTTTCATTTTTGTTTGGGATGTTTATTTGGGAAATGATTTATTAAATAATAGAATGAATGAATGAAATGATTTATTAAATAATCGAACGCGTGCATCTAGACTGATGATTTTGGGTTCAAACCCAGGCAGTCACCACTGAATTTTTATGTGCTTAATTTGTATTTATAATTAATCTCGTGTTCGGCGGTGAAGACATCGTGAGGAAACCTGCATGTGTCTAATTTCAACAAAATTCTGCCACTTGTGTATTCTACCAACCCGCATTTGAACAGCGTGGTGGAATATTCTCCAAACCTTCTCCTCAATAGAAGAGGAGGCCTTTGCCCAGCAGTGGGAAAATTTACAGGCTGCTAATGTAATAATGTAATGTAAGTAAGTTGTAAGTTCACACGATTACATGTGTTTTAGAGGCTGGCCGTTAGGCGTTAGGTATAAAAAAAGTAGTCAATTTGCTTCCTTAGCGTTGCTTTTATCTTTAATATTCCTGGCCAAAACGTAGGACATATTTTTGTCATGTCTTTATGTACCGTACTTGGAAGCACATATAACTTTTATTTTTTCATGCGTAATGTATAAAGCTTTCATCATTTCTGTTCGAATAAATAAATTATAATTATTTAAATTGATCTGTACCAAATTACTTTTACACATACGAGTATATACCGGAATGATAACAGTGGAATCCGCATCAAGAACCGGTCGTAAATACGTTGAACTATTATGGTATTCTTGTAAAATGTTGAAATAAAAAGTGCTTTATAAGCTTCCTTGTAATAAAAGTATTTTCATTTCATTCAATATTATTTTAAACAAAATCATGATAATGACCTGGCCAATTTCCGTCACGGCGATTTAGCTTAGAGTCTAGACATCTGTGCAGAATTAAATAGTATATAGGTGCATTGTGTCCAAGTGTGCGCGTAAACACAGATGCACTTAATGTTCTCCCTTTAGTTAACTCATGTGACCGTAGTCCAACATCCTTCTTAACGTGCTTTTAGAAACATTGGGTAGTTCAAACTAAGGAACTTATCCTTAGACCTAATCACTACAGAATATCTTGTCAGAATATAAAATCTTCTTCTTTTAATTTTTTGATATAGACGGACGAGCGAATAAGCCACCCGATGGAATGGCACTGTAAGAAATTTTAAAGGAACTAAATTGTTACGTCCCTTGAGTCTGTAGTTACACTGGCTAACCTTCAAACCGGAACGCAACAATACAGTACTGCTTTTTGGCGGTAGAATATCTGATAAGTGGGTGAGACCTACCCAGACCAGCTAGCACAAAGCCCTAACAAGTAACAATAAAAGTAATAGCTAACAAAAGGATGCACATATCCTGTAGATATTCGAATTGTCTTTTAACATACATACAGTAATGACAAAATTGCGAAGATATTGCTCATGGCAAGATATAAAGATCACTAAAACCTTGTCATCTCGGATAAGCAATCGACTGCATTGTGTACTTGGCCTCACATATATTTTAAAGCTATTAACGTTCTGCTGTTAATAGCCCTAAAATAGAAACCATTGTAAACATAAAAGCAATCAGTGCTTTTATAACAAACTAACTAATATTTACTATGTATATGTACTAACTTTTATCTGTTAGATATCGTTCCCATTTTTGAGATTAATATTTATGAAAAATTTCTGTTTTTGTGTGGCTCAAGCTATTTCCGTGCTTAAATATTGTGTTGACATATTATTAATACCAGTACCAGACAGATATATAGTATGATTGTAAATAATTTGTTTTAACATCTGCCTTTTTTATCTAGTTTGAGGTAGATATGTAACAAGTCCTTAATATAAACCCCAGATCAGGCCGATTAAAAGTTATTGGGTTTGAATGTCGAAAAAATTCTCAGTAGCAAACCAGTATTTGGAAATTGGAATTATGTTTACTCCTGGAACTCTTCAGTAGCAAGAGGATGGCAAAAATCAGTGTAATCCAGAAGTGAAAAAGTTAGGGACGAGTACGGAATATTTTTTCAAAGTTTTTAGTGTATGAAGGATAAAATGAACCTTTTTAATAATTTCCTTAACAAAACATGACACTGTAAAGAAAACTCAATTTTTTTTTTAATTTAAATACTATAAATTTACATATCATAAAAACAAAAGAATAATACGATATCTTTAAATATTTAAGAACAATTAAAGTTAACGACTCTACAATTCTTATGCGACAACACAAATTTAAAGGTTTAAAACGCAAATTGAAATTATAAGAGATTATATAACAATTTTATAAATACAATAGCCCAATTGAGTTAGTATCGAGAGCAGAACTACGTTTAGCGTAACCGAACTCAAATACTTTCATTGGCGGTCAGTCGGTCATAATTAGTGTAACGAAATGTCGACCTTTAAGTCTACACTTTCTCTTACGAATCAAGTTTTGGTCTCGTTCGTTACTTTTTTTTTATTTTGTAGTTCGAGACGACCATCTGTACGGCCTTTTATTTATGGCTATAAAATTATATTCCTTTTTATTTAATTTAAATTTTTGATGATAATTAAAAATGTGTCTTTCGAATAGACAGACAGATGAAAAGTAGACTTATTATTATTACAATCGAAACAACAACTTTATTTACTTAAAACTCAATATATTACAACAACATGAAGTTATCAAATACAGACAAGCCAAGGATTTATAAGCAATTAACAACAATTAATTAGGATTGTTTTTGTCCAAGAAAATACACGCTATAGACCATCGCTTGTGCAGAATATCTCATATAAATATTACAATTATTACGTTTTTAATCTTTACAATCTCATAATTAGTCCCAGATGTTACTTGTCACGAAAACTGTATGAATTTGATTACTCACCTCGTATCTCGGAGCAAAAACGAGTAAAGCCGGCGCCAGACATGTGTCAAAGAAGTGGTCACTTCTTTGAAGACTATGCCTACACATTTGGTCACATGTGACAGTAATATCAAATGTCTGTGCCACACACGTGAACACTTATTTGATTACATATTTGAACACGTCTGGCGCCGGGGTAACAGTGATACGTTTTTAAAGAAGCTCACTACATAACGATGCTCAAATACAGTCTGGTCAATACACATATGAAAGATTTTCATCCGACACATGCAGGTTTCCTCAGATTTTTTTTCATTTTCAATTGAACACATGAAAATTCAATTTAGTTTGCTCAGGGTTGACCCCGCAATATTTGGTTAAAATGATTAGTGTTGCTGGATACTTTGTCGTAGGGCTTTGTAAAAACCCATCTGGGAAGCTACCACCCAATGATCAATACTTAGTATTGTTGTGTTCCGTTTCGAAGGGTGAGTGAGCCAGTGTAACTATAAGCACGATAACATCTTAACTCCCAAAATTAGTGGTGCATTGGCGATGTACGGAATGGTTAATATTTCTTCCAGTGCTTATAACTAAACGTCTACTGGCGGTGATGGCTACTTTATGCAGCAATGGCCCATTTGCCCGCCTGCCTGCGTAACATATGTGTTTATGATGTCCTAGTATTATTGCAAGTAGCTAAAATAATACTAGGACATCATAAACACAATAGAGTTATTATTTTATAATTAAGCAATTTATCCTCTAACATTGAAACTATAACATGCGATTTCATGCAAAATAATCACGTGTAAGCTTACCCACGTGTTTGTACATTAATCTGAATCACGATCATTTTTTATATCCTTGGCATAGGAATCATTAAATAGAGGTTATATAGGCTTCACTTTGTTAAATAAACAATTACTATAGGATTTAAATAAGTTGTAACTTTTTGCTATGTATGCATAGTGCACATTTTTGAAGAGCTAAGAAAACGGTTATGTTTTTAAAATAATCTGCAGGACAACGATTTTTTTTGTTTTTAAGGCATTTTTGTGGAAAAAAAATCAAAAAAATATTGAAATAATATCTTTTTCGGTCTCGCATTTTTAAATTTGGAATGATAATTATTGTTTTAATATAGACAAATAATCCTTGTTTATTCGTTTTTATAAATCAGAAGAAAAATATATATTTTATGATACCTTTTTATTAAATAAATTTTTTAAATTGCATTTTTGACTTATTTTGAAATATCTAAAAAACGTGATAACTCAAAAATGGTTCGCTTTTACATCATGCATATAGGGGTTAAAACTATCACAAATAGCCCTATTACCTCCTAACGGGAATACGTCGAATTACCATTAACCATGTATTTAGTTGTCTGTTGTATGTTTAGGTCAATTTCTCGCATATACAACTGATGTTATTACAACTTACTAATTTTCGCATGCATCACAGGTTTATTATAATTTACTAATTTTGGCCTGTGGCTTTGCCTGCGTTTATGGCAGGCAATCCTAGTTTTTAGATACAAAATAGCTAGCCTGTCTATATAGCTATGTCCTTCTTTGAGGTTCAAGAATGCGTTATACCAAATATTATCAAATTCGTTTCAGTGGTTTAGCTGTGTATGATCAACAGACAGAGATAGAGTTACTTTCGCATATTAATGTAGACGAGGAGGTTCTTAATATTGTACCTTAAAATGTAGAAGAGAAATGAAAACACTTATTAATATTAATAAAATTATTATTAAACTAAATACATAAAACTTATTTAAACTAGTAGTACGCAAATACGAATAATGTAATCGCCTAAGAGAACATATTTATCACGTATCTCATACATACAAGTAAAACTTAAGCATGACATTGGAGTTAGTTTGTTAGCTCTCTGCATATTGGCTTAATTCAACATTACCTAGCTTCATATGCGAAGTTGGTGAGCAATCAGGTTGTACATGATTCACCAATTCCTTTCATAAACATAATTACAAGTCAAATCAGTCTACGTGTAATGTCAAGGCAGCTGTTGTAAAAATGGATTTGAATGAGGCCTGTTTACGAAATTATGTTGAACTCATAGATAAATATATTAGGCAATATGTATTATCAATAACGAAAAAATATATTAAAGGTCCATTGCGAAAAGGTTATTTTTAGATATTTACATATGAAGATAGAGTGTCACACTACAAAGTAATTAAAACAAATGAGCAAACTTATTTATATTGGTGTGCGTGACAGTTACGCTTGACACTCGCCAAACGTCACACTGCTTTACTAGTGTGTGTGTACTTAGTGGCCAAATATTAGGCTATTTTTTTCACAGCTTTAACAGTTTATCTAGAAGTATAAATAATTAATCAAACGGCTGTATCGATGTTGCACAGAAACCCGGGTAGATTAAACTCTGAACACACTTAGATTTTTCGTTAGATTGGAATGTTATGGATCTCTTTATATCTACAATGTTTATCGTAACTATGTGTCTATTTGGCGTTTATTTTTGGCTGCGCTTTTATAGCTAAACGATAGAAGCATTCTTTGATTAGTAGGTAGAAAGGTCCTACAAATATAAAGTACTTTAGGTGTTTCTTTTAGGTGTTCTTCCATTACTATCATTAGCATAAAAATATATATTAAACGATCGTACTCAAGTGTTCGTCTAAAAATAATTGTTCCTTCATTTAAATTTCATCGTAGCACTACTTTTTGCCTGCAAGCAAATGTTTTTGTAGCAATGTTTTGCCTGCAATATCATTAAATATAAATAAAAAAATTCTTATTATTTATTTATCATTAAATATTAAGTTCACACCTTGTTTTAAGGCTCTAAGTATGATATAATGTAAACTAAAATTGAAACCATTGAAATAATCGATAGAAAGGATTGTAAAATGGCAATAACGTCCTCTTACTTGAAATATATTTCCTTTTTTTGCGTAAAGGTTTAGACTCCTTCTTATTCTCCGTAAGAGTGCATTTGCAAGTATTTTTTACGTGTTTTATATCAAGCTTATTAATATATTTTACAATAATGTTCTTCAAGAAGTAATTGTGGTAGCAATGATTACATGTCGCGTTATTCAAACAATCGCGATGCCGTGATAAAATTGCTTCTCAGTCATTAATGTCATGTCATGTCATGGTTACCTAAAATTCCAAATAAATAAACCGGTCGGACAGTAAACAGAAAATTATATAATTCGACCTCAAAAATACGGTATGCAATTCGTGCCATATCCGGTTCTCACTGCACAATCTCCGAAGTATTTTATTGGAACATTTGCAATGTCAGGGTATCAAATTATTGCTATTGCATTAAACACATACTTAAAATGCCTCAACGCATGAATTGCAGCTACAATTTTCAATTCAAGTTTAATTGCAGGCAGCACTAATAGACATACATATTAAACGATATACACACGATTAAAACAAGACGTTATATAATTGTTAGCTACCTGACTCGGCTCACGCGGGTAGAATAAGGGTCTATAAACAACTTATAGATTGAAGAAATACAAGATAAACAAACATTTTGTATTATTCCGGCTAGGAAAGTTGACATTCTAGGCCTTTCTCTTCTTTCGCTCTGTTTATTGATGAAACCCGCTTTAAAATACGTTGCGTGGTTTCAAAGATCCAAACGTACAGATGACGGGAAGCTTACGGGACTTTGTTTTGTACTATGCAGAGATTTACGATTGCCTTTTTTTTTCTTCAGAATACAAACCAAGACAATGTCTATAACAATTACAAAATTTATCGGAAACTCGTAACAAAATAGCGTATCACTTCATCCATTAGCCGGCTGTCAGCAATTCACGAATGAGATACGAAGTGAATTCTTGCAGAATTGCTCGGTGGACATATTTATCTTGGACAATACAATATCAAATCAACTAACTTCTTTTTTTACTTTGTCAGTCATTTTTGTCCTATTACGACCAGTACCAGTGTTAGAAAAACATAATAAAACCAAGTCAAATTTATTTATTACCACCAGTACCTATATGCAAATAGGCAACGACAAAACCATTCTGTACCTTTATCCTGTACCTATCCTCCTATTCGTCAAATAAAAAAAAAACCAAAACGTATTTTTTTTAAATGATCAGTTTTGAATTTCGACAATTGAGCGAATGCACTAGCATAATGCATAATATTTGTCTGTGACACTTTATAATTACGATAATTACTATAATTATAAAGTAACACAGACACATTCTTAATAAACTGCGAACGCACAAGGATTCACTTCACAAACATTCTTGTAATAACCCCAAGGTGAACCAGTGTTATTACAAGAAACGTCACATTTAAAATTAATTTCTACATACGTTTTATAACGCATTAGCAAAATCAGGGTCTAAGGTTAATAACATACCTACATTGTAATAAAATTTAATTTTATCGTTCATGTCTCTTGGCATTGTGACCATGTTCCTTTATCATTTTTTAAACATAAAAAGTCGTCGACCAAAATATCTAATGTATTCTATGCATTAAACTAAGAATACTCAGAATTCCCACAAATATATTACTTAGATAAATGCTCGAAGAAATGTATTCACATGAATTACAATAAATCTGAATTCAGTCTGAATATATTTTTCAAATGATCCTAATATTAGTACAAACAATCCTAAAAGTATGTACATATATATTCATATATTCTCTCCAATTACTTAATGCTCATAAAATATTTAGTTAAATAAAGTTATATAAAATATATAAAAAAATAAAAAAATTGTCAATTTAATTTTATTAGGCTGCAGATTCCAAAGACCTTGTTTCAAATGTCGTGTCGAGCCAATAAAAAAGTTATCGACTGTTCCTGTTATTCCTCGAAAAGCATGTAAAGCTGTTTGTCCTGCGCCTGGTTTTACTCCGGTCGTGTTGGATTTCCATTTTATCAAAGGGAATATGGGAATTCATATCTCGCCTGTGTTCACGCTGAGTGCTTGTGCAATGTGCACTTTAATATCTCCAACGCAAATGTCCCTACATGTTAATTGTACTACAAAAACTCAAATCAATTTATTTTACTTATTTCTTAAGCTATTAATAATACACTAACTTGCAGAAAACTATCTTGTTAAACTCGCCTCATTGTCACTAAATCATTTCTTGTCACATTTACATTAAAGTACTTATTTAAATGTATTTTTTCTTTCCTCTTTATTACAATTATTGTTTGTTCGTACATGCATAAATAGAAACTCACTACTCTTTAAGAGAAAATTTCCTGTCTATATCTGTATTTCTAATAAACGGTTAAAAAATATCGCACATTATTTCCGACAACATTTTATCTTACAAATATTTATTGACTTACTATAAATTGATTAACTATAAATCATATGTGTGTTCTTTATAGACCGACTACGCACTTTAGTACTAGATACTTTGTAATCGTAATTACGAAGAAAACTGAGTTAAGTCCAAAATATAAAATAACCATATCCTCAATTTAAGTTATAATTCTTAAATTGCAATTGTGATGCTGTCAGGAAATAAACTACTCGCAATAAAAAACTCAACCCAAATAAGAGAATGATAAACAAAATCAACGGCCTTTTTTATTAAAAAGAAAAAAAAACATCGCTTAAACCAGATGCATCTTTAAATGTAAACCACAAACAAAAAGTACGAATGTTAATACTCCAGTATAAGTCTACTTTATCATCTTTGTTGTTGAATAATTTATTGTTCAATTTTCGAATAAAATTATATTCATCCATTAATTACTAGCATATTGATCGCCCGACAATAAATCCTCTTTGCATGATAATAAGACTATATTATACATCACATTTACATAAATGTCTACCGTTTTATTTCTTTAATTGAACATCATACAAAGAAGTATATAATATAATAAATTAATTTTAAGCAGGTACATTTTTACATAACTTAACGGTAATTTAATTTAAAGATATGTTTAAAAATTACGATAAATTCTTATTGGGATGATACCGCTACCGAGTTATAAAATGATTTTGTTCTAATTTAATAAATAGCTGTACAATATCTTTATCTCAAAGAAATTATTAGCATTAGCATAGCATTAGCAGCCTGTAAATTTTCCCACTGCTGGGCTAAAGGCCTCCTCTCCCTTTGAGGAGAAGGTTTGGAGCATATTCCACCACGCTGCTCCAATGCGGGTTGGCGGAATACACATGTGGCAGAATTTCGTTGAAATTAGACACATGCAGGTTTCCCCACGATGTTTTCCTTCACCGCTGAGCACGAGATGAATTATAAATACAAATAAAGCACATGAAAATTCAGTGATGCCTGCCTGGGTTTGAACCCGAAATCATCGGTTAAGATGCACGTGTTCTAACCACTGGGCCATCTCGGCTCAAAAAAATAGTAGTATGTATAATTATTGCTAATACATGAAAATATCTAAACTAATATTTTATCTATAATAATAATAAATGCAAACGTAACTCTGTCTCACGGTATATCTGTTGCTGTTTCACTTTCAAATGAAATTTGGTATGAAACGAGCTTAAACTACAAGGATTGAAGAATATGGGTTACAATGCTGATCCTAATATACTACAGAATGTCTTTATATACAACGTTCAAAGATTTTTGAGACTGTTGTGTGATATCGATCTATATTAAATGTATAATGTAATCAAGGTACTTAATTGGATAAGGATTACTGTTGTATTGTTTAAAATCGCTTCGTAAATAAGCCATTATTTCTCGTAAAAGTAAAAGATAAAAAATGGTTATTGTGGGTTATACCTAAGAGATAGACATATACCATCGCGAACTTTTTTGTAGATTTTTTTAAGGTTTACTATGCTATATTACATTATTTTAATCTATCTCGAAGGGCTTAGCCAGCGTTTGCAATGTAACTGTACAAAAATGGGTGTATTTACGAAATCACAATAGAAATCTCTAAAATTATCAGTGTTTCTCAACTATATTATGCATGAATTATACATATAAACCTTCCTCTTGAATCACTTTATATATTAAAAAAAAACGCATCAAAATCCGTTGCGTAGTTATAAAGATCTAAGCATACACAGTGACAGACAAACAGCGGGAAGCGACTTAATTTAATACTATGTAAACGATAACAATGTCTAAAATTAAATAAAAAAGTATATTAATTCATTACTTTTACAAGTTTCATTACAAATGCAAGAGAATTAGCCATTTCACTCCCATTTTCATAGTCGGCTGGTCCATCATTGAGCATTCATTCCTTTGTATACAATTAGCGTGATTGTTCGCAAACATCTAGTGCGTGAAATGCTCTTATTTTTCAATAGTGTGCATTGCGTTACCATCGGCGTACACTTTAGGTAATTGCTCTCTGATATTTTATAGATTTAGATGATCACGATTATTTTTGTTACATATTAATAATTGAATCTTTTTTTTTATGACACCTAACTGAAATATCTACTGAATCAATATACATAAAACTTTTACCAGAAGATACAGTGCATTTTAGAGAAGGTTATTGTGTATAATATTATTTTATAAGTTGCTGTGCTTCCCGTTACAGTTTTAATAATACAGTAGCGTATTCATTTTGGAGACATTTTAAAGCTACGAAAATATTGTACAATTTTGATCAACTTATTACGTAACATCCGAAACAACTTTCACTGCCGTTATAAGTTTCTCGACCGCAAACATGAACTGATTCAATGAAATGACAAAATACTTACTAAAATTAAACAAACGAGAACATTTTAAGTCGTTTCGCCGCAAACATATGCGTGAAAGCGCAAGTAGCATTTACGCAGCCCGATCATCACACTAATTAAGTCAATGAGACATTATTAATAACTTGTTCTCATGCGGCTAAAATGTGGAATGGTGGATACACATATCACACAATATCAGTGATATTCGACACACGCATCACCGCTGAACACGAAATTACAAACACATATTAAGTACATATATGAAAACTCAGTGATGCTTGTCAGAGTTTGTTTCGGAATATTCGTTATCACCTATTCTAACCACCAGGCCACCTTGTCTCAAGCTCTGTAAGATATCGATTAACAATCAGCTCTATCTGAACAACATTTATTTTATTTTCAGATCTGCCGAAACCTCTGAGCTTCGACTCCATATACAATAGTACCAGCTATGCGCAAATAAGCCATATTCTAAGTCCATACAGCACTCCGTTTAAATCTAGTTCTAACAATAATAGTCACAGATATGAAAACACCAAAGCGATTAATTTAGAAAACTTTAATTTTAACGACAAACACGATGGCAGAGATGCTAATATGCTCGTTGGATTTGCACACGATCCATTCAGATATTCTATACCAGAATCTGATTATCTTAAAGGTGTTAGGTAAGTATACGTTTAACTATTTATTTCTTATTTTAATTTGTAGTTGTTGTTCGAGTTTGTTTCACTTGCTGGTAGGGCTTTGTGCAAGCCCGTCTGAGTAGGTACCACCCACTCATCAGATATTCTACTGCCAAATAACAGTACTCTATAATATTGTGTTCCGGTTAGAAGTGTGAGTGAGACAGTTTAATCACAGGTATAAGGGACATAACATTTTAGTTCCCAAGGTTGGTGGCGCATAGGTTATGTAAGGAATGGTTATTATATTTCTTACAGCGCCTTTGTCTATTGGCGGTGGTGACCACATAGCATCAGGTGCCAACCAATGCTATAAAAAAAAACGCCACATGAGCGAGTACGTCGTAGGGCTTTTTTCCCATCTGAATAGGTACCACCCTTTCATCATATACTAGCATACGCAGTAACACTTAGTATTGTTATGTTTGAAGTGTACGTGAGCCAGTGTTGCAGGCACAAGGGACATAACATCTCAGTTTAAGGTTGATGCCGCATTGATTATGGAAGAAATTGTTAAATACGGTTTCATACGGCGCCAATGTCTATGCAATTTCCCATCAGGTTAGACAGATGTTATATACAGCAGACCATGACCTAAGAAGGGTTCCAGTGGTATACTAATGTAGTCAATTAAACGAGAACTACTTTTTTGTAAAAAGTAGATAGTAATTGTTCTTTTTATAATAATTGTAAAACTGAAAACAAAAGGCTATTTATATATGTTTTGTGACTTTCAGAACAATAGATCCAAAACAGTATTCAAATAAAGGAGATCGTGGGAAACGTGGAGTGTTCCATCTCTACAACATGTTGACCTGTGCCACTGGATGTGATCCCATCTCGTACAAGGGCTATGGTTGCTATTGCGGTTTCCTTGGTTCCGGAAAACCTACAGATGGGATTGACAAGTAAGATATGATCGATAATTGAAAATACAATATAATTAAAATATTTTTACTTATGAAACATTCAAGAAACTTGAAAGTACGATACGTTCTGTGTCCAAAGCTTAGTCATACACAGAATAATAATTCTCATATATTTCTAATAAAATATTTTGTTTTACAGAGTAAAAAATTGTAGCGATGTAAACGACTTTCAATTAAATTAATTATAAATTAAAATTCAACATGAAAGCTTCTTATGGATTTTTAAATTAAAATCTAGGTGTGCTATAAACCATGAACTCTCTAATTATATAATATCTAAACCATTCATACACAAGAGTTCCATTTATTATTTTTTTAATTTGACGTCTATGTCGTCGTTAATTTTAAAACAATTAATTATCCACATTGGTTTTACTTCTCGTTTAATTAAGCAATTGTCGTGGCTTTCACCAGCTGCTGCAGACTACACGACGAGTGCTACGAGAACATCTACTGTCCGGTCAACACGGTTTACTTTCAGCCTTACTACTGGAAGTGCTTCAACAGGCAGCCCCACTGCGCTCTAGAGAACTACCAGTCACGTCGCCAGGTCGGGAATAGTTGCTCAGCCAGGTTATGCGAATGTGATAGACGATTCGCTATGTGTGTCCGGAGGTATTCATGTCCCCGTGGTAGAGCGTTCTGTAGATCTGATCCGTTGAGGCTGCTTCAAAATATATTGATGTTCAGATAGCCATTTGGAATTAGGTATGTTCTTCGCCAATTAAAACTATTATTTGCCGATTTATTCTAGGATAAAAATGGCTTATGGAGCTTTAAAACCACTACTAGCATAAGACATTCTTAATCCACAATTAAGAGTAAGCAGTCATAAAAAGATTTAATAAAAAACAGTGTATTTGTGATAACCATACTTTGTAAGTAATTTTAGATATTTTTATTAATGTTTAGAATTTTCTCGGTGTGATTCGTTGTCAGTATTCGTTCCACGCGCTTTATTTTTTCACTTTAATTGTAGTGTTTATAGGAATATTCATTGACGAAAAAGACTGAGTGTCCTTGAATTGTTTTAAGAAAAGTCTTTCCATACGAACAATGAAATACATTTGACGCTTTACTACTTACTGTCCAAGTCCAGTTGACACTCTCTTGCAACAAATATAAGTAAAATATGTACCTCCCATGCCCATGCGGCGTACAGTATGCGTGCGAACTTACGCTTATAACATTTGATTTGAATGTTATAAGCGTTCATCATTCCAGCACATACTAAGGTTAAGGACAAAGCTAGCTGTAAATATACCTCATTTAGCCGTAAAATCTTAGTGATTTCACTTTTATTGTACTAATATTAAAAAAAGTACATATTGTTTGTTTATATATAGTGTTTCCACATCCAATGGTAAGAAATGATTCGCTGGTAGAAAGCTACATTATTCCTAAGTGCTATAGGGTTTAAATTATAGTAATATCATATCATTTTCTTAATTAATAAGTTAACCTAATAATATAAATAATTTTAATGACACGCAATCAAGAAGTTACCGATTAGTTTTAGATTTCTTTAGTAATTATTTAATTTGCCTTTTAATGTATCTATAAATAAATATTGTGACGTAATTAATTACATTTTAATAAAAAGTATCTTGTTACCTCTTCGTGTAAATATAATATAATATTGTAAATAATTAACATAAGTAATACGTTAGCTGTAAATCAAAACTGCTTTTTTATTTTATTTTGGTAATAAGATTTTTTATATTATAATAATCAATATACAATAAACGAAATAAAATATATTATTTTTTATTTATTTATTTTTCACATGTCTTATAGAAATTAATACATTATATATTTGATACTATATACTTCATTTTTGCCTTGTGCAAGACCATCTGCGAAGTACCCGCTCATCACATATTCTATTGCCAAACAGCAATACCTAATGTTGCTGAATTCCTTTTTGAAGAATGAGTGAGCCGGTGTCACTACAAGCACAAGAGACATAACTCCTTTAACATCATATATTATGAGTTTTTTTATGTCATATGTGACTAAGTATCATCATCATCATCATCATGTCAGCCGAAGGACGTCCACTGCTGGACATAGGCCTCCCCCAAAGATCGCCACAACGACCGGTCTTGTGCAGCCCGCAACCAGCGGCTTCCCGCGATCTTCACCAGGTCGTCGGACCACCTTGTGGGGGGCCTACCCACGCTGCGTCTTCCGGTCATCGGCCATCGGTTCTTCGAGCAATGTGCCCCGCCCACTGCCACTTAAGTGTGGCAATTCTTCGGGCTATGTCGGTGACCTTAGTTCTTCTGCGGATCTCCTCATTTCTGATTCGATCTCGCAGAGAAACTCCGAGTAAAGTAAACTCCGTTTTGACTAAGTATATGGACCTGCAAATATGTCACCTAAAGATGACTGATCACCGCCGTCCATATACATAGGCGCTGTAAAAAATATTAATAGTAATGAACCACCGACCTTGGGAACTAAGATATGATGTACTTTAATTGCTCCCTTGTGTAAAGTATTACTGTTTGGTGACAAACAATCTGATGGGTATACTGTACCTACCCAGCTTACACAAATCTCTACCACCCAGCTCAGTGCCGGATTAAGCAACTCAAAGATCGCTTGATCTGATAGGTTCTTAATTATAAAGTGGTACAAAAACCATTTTATTTAGGTTGTATTTTTAGTAGTCCTCCTTATCTAAGATTCAAACCTGGATACTCCAAGTCCAATAACAATAATTGATGTAATGAATAAAAAAAATTATGTCTGGCGGAAATAATTTATATTTATAATGATAAACGCACGACTGATCTGTATCATCGGTATGAAATTGGTTTTATCTTTTCATCTGGTCTAAATTCATTGTTATATCATAATGAAAATGGTTATAGAACCATGAATGGTTAAAACGCGTGCATCTTAACCGATGATTTCGGGTTCAAACCCAGGCAGGCACCACTGAATTTTTATGTGCTTAATTTGTGTTTATAATTCTTTTCGTGAAAACTCGAAAAACGTGAAGGAAAACATCGTGAGGAAACCTGCATGTGTCTAATTTCAACGAAATTCTGCCACATGTGTATTCCACCAATCCGCATTGGAGCAGCGTGGTGGACATCTTATCTTAGTTCCCAAGGTCGGTGGCTCATTACTATTAATATTTCTTACGGCGTCATAGTCTATGGGCAGAGGTGACTTACCATCAGTTACTCGTCAACCTACCTATGTCATAAATATATTTTAATTCGATATATTTTTACTTATTCGTATAATGCCTATGATTAGTGCCTACATTTCGGTATATTTATTTCAGTTTTTTTACGTTATTGCTGTCATAAAATCTTATCTAATAATTACGCGAGTTGTACGCTAGTAATTTTAAAGTCAAGTGCTACCACATGACTGTAAAGTAATTTGCGCAATAAGCAACCGAATGTCACGCGTTATGTCGGTCGTGAAATCAATTAATTTTCACTTTAAAGATGCTTAGACGGATATAAAACCGAATGTTCCTTGAATCAAATTAAATCTAAAAGATCTAGCGTCTGTATTAGGTTTCACAGAGGATTACAATTGTAAAGTGAGTTTAGATTATTCTGTTATACTTATAATCGACTGTTTACTAAAAAATTTAAAATAAATATTGACAGAAGTTTTTTAACTAAGTTTTCGTAATACCTATACAAAAAATATTATGAAATTCATCAAGTACTGTTTACAATACAATTTTTTTTACCAATTTTTACCACCGTGACAACCCAAATGGATGTCTCTTCACGCCACTTCGCCTGACCTGTGACGTCGCTTTCTTGTTCACTTCGTCACGCAGCTTGTGTTCAACAATACTATTGTTTTTATTATACAAATGAGAAGTATAAAGGCCTTCTAATCATCCAATGGTCCACTCATGGAGATTGGTACTTTAAAATATATTAACCATTCCTTGAGTCAATGCACCACTAAGATATTTTTTAACTATTGCCAGTATTACTATGGCTCATTAGAACCTTCGACCCTAAACCCAGTAATACTAGCTACGCCCGTCTTTGAAGAACTGACTGCTTACACGCTTAGATGCAAGTAGCTACTTGTTCTGTTGTATGTATGATAAGGATTATTTTTCCGTAAAAAAAATCTATATTATTATCACTTATTGTTATTATATTATTTAAGTAATCATTACAATATATACTAAAAATATAGAGTTCTCCCCCATAAATCCTACTCTTACGTAGTCTATGAGACTGAATGAACAATGAAATTCTCACTGTTCATTAGATATAGATAATTTTAGTACCTACTTTTTATCAATTGATACCAATTTGTTTAAGCAGTTCGATATTCTCAAGCTGGGTCCGCTGCGCCCTTATTTGAACAAAACTTTGTTCGTAAACATAAATAAGAGACATGGCCGTGACGTGGTCAATCAAAACCTCTCGAACATGTTTGCCAGTTTGCGAAAAACATCAGCCGCGCCTGCGGGAGGAGGAATCGTTCATTCTATAGGATATTCCAAATTATCTATTATATTCATTATGGCTTTGCGAAGAAATGGCGTTTAGAATGTCGACGAAACGGAATTTTGGAAGTAAAATTAAAGTGGATCTACATAAGTAGCTCAGTTTAATAGTGTCGTTTTGTAAATAAAAAAACATTAATCAAGAACTTTCAGCAGAGCAAATTATTGCTATAATATTTATTTTAAATGTTTTAGCTATTAGCAAATCGTATGGAATACATTTTGTTTATACTTATTTATTATATAGACGTAGGACAGAGACGAGAGATGAGAGATAGAAGTGTTTTGGTTTTTATTGAGTGTAAAAATGTTGAAAATTGGAACCCAGAGACTAGATCGCTATTAACCGCATCGATACGCGACAGCTACGTGATGTTGTTGGGATGTAATATCAAAATAAAAAATCGAACAAGTCGCAGCGGCCGGGTAATGTTCAATCGTTCAATGTTTTATTCAAAAAGTGATGCAACAGACGCTTAACAATATCAATTCTAAAAACTGTTTAAAGACCTTAGACCTTAAGTCCAGCAACTCACTGGCAATTTAGTTCCAACTGCGACAACCCTGTACTTGTACTGTTGTCATGTTTTATTTAAAAAAAAAAAAACAAGACCAAGTACGTCTTGTTTTAATTGGTAATCCACCTATAATTTTTACAGATGTCATCACGAATCCCATATAGATCAATAGTGATGTTTTTGTTAGTTCTTCTTCTTCTTGACGTAATTAGCGTCGCAGCACTACCAAAAGGATGTATAACCTCAAGACGGAAGAAAGACAAATCTGGAAAGTACATCTGCTTTGAAGTGGCTGACGGTTCTCATGAATACTACTACTACTATCCACATTATAACTACTACCCATATTTTTTTTACTACCCATATTATTATTACGGCTAATAAATGATATGAAAGGTTTTTTTTTTTTGCCAAACTCCTTCATCCTTCCTCCTCTATGTTTTGACTTTAATACTTGACAGTTTTTGCCTCATTGGTCTGTAAATTTATTGGATACAGTAAAGTTATTGCGTTTACCTTCTCAGCAGCAAGGAGGGAAGATTAACGAGTGTGCACTAGAGTACCTCGGGAAGAAGACTATTAAAAGGATGAGGGAAAACAGAACGCGTATTAACTTGCTTTACTGTGCATGTGCAGGTGTAACCGCAAGAACTCAAGATAACGTCATCCAGTAATAATAAACTAGAAAAGCTTATTATTTAAAGTGGATTTAAGCTTCTAGCAGCAGACAGTTAGGTATTAGCACCAGGATGGCATGTCTTAGTTTCTTTGTCTCTCTATAGCCTATTCCAATGGAAGTAGGAAAAAAGATAAACAAACCTTACTATTTCATGCGATTTGCTTATAACTCAGCTATGTTGTGCACTACTAAGAGTTTATGATTATTATATCTTTATTTATGATACAACACGATTACTCTTAGCTACTAATTTCCACTTTAATTTTACTTCCAAAATTCCAGTAACAGTTTCGTCGACGTTCAAAACGTCATTTTTTTCGCAAATCCATAGTGAATATCATAGATTAATCAAGCTCTCGACCAATGATATCGCGTCAATTTGCTGTCAATGTGGTTCATTTGGCTTTTTTCCCGTTATGGTTGGAATAGGGTATAAATGAACGTGAACGTATCAATTACTTTAAGGAATATTATTTCGAATAATACTGTATAAGAAATGTATAAGACTTAAGCTTTGACATCTTTGAAAATAGAATTGATTAACCATTACAAAAAACGTTTACAGTCTCAAGATATGAATTAAAAACTTGCTAATAGTCAAAAGATTTGTATTATAAAGTTTAATTACAAGTAGCCAACATTAAAAAAATATATGTATGTTTCCGTCGCTATGGATTTTCCTTTCATACGTTGTTGCTATATTTACAAGAACTTCACGCCGCCGATGACGTTGACCGGTCTTCCTTTATATTTTTTCGATATCTCACTTTGGATCTAAAAAAACAAAAAAAAATTAAGTACAAAAAGGACTTAGAAAATAATTATTTATTTATTTATTATGACCCTACAATTCAACCTACATGTCGTAACTTGCCGCAACTTCAGACCGACTAAATTAAAGTTAGTTTAATTGACAGTTTTTCGATTATATACAACTCTATCTACATAATACTACTAGTGTAGTGATCTTTCGGTTTCGGTTTCGGCTCAATTTAGCAAAAATACGAGTTTTGGTTGGCTGCCATCCAGCCGAAACTACGGTCCGAACTGAAACTGAGTTCGAAAAGTTTCACGTAGGGTTTAGACGTGTCCGGTGCTCTCTATTTTGTCTAGTTTATATGGAATTTATAAGTATGATATGGAAGTTTCGTTTTCGTTTTCGGCCGAAACTAAGACCGAAGCCGAAATTCGGTTTCGGCCGGAAACGCGTTTCGGTCGGACTCTAAATACTTCATGTGCAAGTGCAGCGTGCTCACGTCGGCCTGCAGCTCCTGCGTGCGCGCGAGCAGCAGCGCGAGCGCGGGGCGCAGCGCGGCGGCGCGCTCGCTCGCGGCGCCGCGCCGCTCCGCCGCGCGCGTCGCCAGCGCGCCCAGCTTGGCGCACAGCGACAGCTTCTGCTGCAGCTGCGCCGTCAGCACGTCCACGTACCTGTGACGGGATACTTATACTTCTGTCCTGCCGATTTACGTGGCGACGTTGCGCCCGTCACTCGGTTTTTCACAAAGAGACAGAATTCGCTTCCGTATAAAAATATTTATTCTAGAATAAAAATACCCATAGTGTCTCAACTCAAAGAGACAAAAATAATAGTAGCGATCGATCACAACTTTATTGTCTAATCTTACATAATTCGAGCATTAATCTTCAGCCACAGAGCGAGGGGCTGCGAGTTCGTTCCTATTGACACGAGGTGACTCGGTCGTCGAATTTAAACAACGGCAGTCAATGACAAAGACTGGTACACATTTCATTTGGTAGTCACTTCCCCTCAGGTGAGCGTCCTGCTCCTTGCCACGTATAGCATACAGACCTGGGCGAATGTTTGACGTTGTGCAGGTGCGAGATCTCCGTGGCGGTGACGGCGGCGGCGGCGGCCTGCACGGCGGCCAGCATGGCGGCCAGCGCGGCCTCGCTCTCGGTGGGCAGCTGCTCGATCAGCGAGAACGTCTGGCTCTCGTTGGCGGCGTTCGTTTCGTAGAGACGCATCTTCAGAAATGATTCCAGCTGGGAATGTATGGGAATCATATTTTAGTAACATAGTATATTTAAATACTAAAATCTATGTATAACAAGCTTTAATTCAACTCTAATTATTGGAATTGAAAGGACGATGTTTAGGAAGCGATTTCGAAGTTCGCCTCGTCTTGTTGGCTGTTGTATCGCCTTGACGTATTAAGATGAATATTATTTGCTAAAGAAATAAATCGAATACTCATTAGGTCATTTTCAAGCATTAGCTCCTTTTACGCAATCGAAACTAACAAGCCAAGTCATAAAGACTCTAACTTTAAACCCACGATCTTAAATCTTTTAAGGAAATAAAATGTCGAAAACACCTTTGGCGCAGGTAACAATACAATTTAATTAGAATTACTTACTAATTACGCAAAAACATAAATTATTTGAAATATTATTTTTTATCAAAACTCAAATCGCATCGCATCATTTCCTTTCGAATCAACCCTTACAAAACGGGTCTAAAAACAAAACAGACTGTTTAAAAATATCAAGAGAACTTTTGCTTTCTATGAAAATAACTAAATAGAAGTTCATTATTAATTTTATGCAACTGTTAAAAAATTTCCAGCATTCGACCCAAAAATATGACATAACTGATATTAATTATACCTCCACGAGCTGATCAATGAACTGGTTCCTGGTGGGCGTATTGTCTAGCAAGGTCAAGGCGTCCCTGCCCCGCGCTACACCGCCCCCCACCCCCTGCTCTTCCACGACAATGCCTGATTCGTCTAACGATATCGCTGCTACATCTGCTGATACATCCTAAGGATAATAAAACACGTTTAGCGTATTTTTCATGTTTACTTCCGTAGTATAACCTAAGTTTGTATTGTAGTCAGATGACTAGGTGGTAGGGCTTTGTGCAAGTTTGTCTGGGGTACCACCCACTTATTTGATGTTCTACCACCAAACAGCCATACTTAGTATTGTTGTGTTCCACTTTAAAGGATGAGTGAGTAACTACAGGCTTAAGATATATAACATCATAGTTCCCAAGGTTAGTGGCGCTTAATACTTTTTACAGCGCCAATGTTTATGGGCGATGACGACCACTTACCACCAGGAGGTCCATTTGTCCATCTGTCTACCTACATCATAAAAAAGCCACGTTTTAATAAAAAATATATTATCCTGTATAAGTTATTTACTCACAACTTCAGCAGGAGCCACGTCAATATTACCCCAGTCGATCTCTCCACCGGCGTCTCCATCACCAAAGTCGATATCAGCAGAAGTATCCTCTGCACCAAAATCTATTGTGCTTTCTCCAAAATCAATCTGAAAATAGAATTTATGAAATAACTTAAATCTAAACATACTGCACCATTATTTTTCAGCTGGTAACATTAACATTTTAATGTTCTTTTTTTAAATATCACTAAGAAAAATATTCCAATCATGCAGTCTTCTTAATAAATTGACCATGATTGAGCATCATACATCCAAGTATTCAAACTTTATTGTATTAAGCACTTCATACATATTCAGATGAACAGTGTCTTATGACCAAATACTTGATGTACTGGCAACGCAGATTAACACATATTGAACGATAGTGCTCCACCTCTTTCTAAGAGTGTAAGCAAATGTATTTCAAGTCTGGATTTTTTTTTAATTGTTCATGTGTGTTTTTGAACCTTATGATTTAATTTACAAGCTAGTTAATAGACCAACGAAAAATGTACCGTTGAAAGGTATACCAATCAATATTTATATTGCAAAACAGCAATATATAAAAACATTAGATTTAACACAAAAGTTGATTAATAATTACAGACCTGATCACCAGCTGCATCATCTTTCTCCAACTCTATATGCACTGGATCCGGCTCCACGCTCAACGGCGGCTCGCCGTAACTCCATTCATACACAGTAGTGTTACCATGTTCAACAACATACTTGAGTAGAGGTAGAACTTCTGACGCTTGCTCGCCGAGGATATATTTCGTAAATGCAGAGTATAATTCTATGGCTGGCTGTAAAGGCTTGAGTGACTTGCCTATCTGTATATAAAACAAAAATGTTATAAAGGCTAAAACTTGACTTGTGATCTTTGTTAATACAAATAACTTTTCTCGCAATACAAATTATAGCCTACTCCAATGAAAGTACAACAGATATATGTATAATTTGCTTATGGATCTGCTATATTATAAACTACACACTGTTTTAGATAAATAAATTAGTATGTATCTATTTATAGCAAATCCCTATTCCACTTAACTGCTTATGTCCACTTTAATTTTACCACCAAAACAACTTCATGTAACCAACAACCTAATCATGGAATAAACAACAACCACCAAAACTTCATGTAACAACTTTGTTGATATTTCATGAATCCACACAACACAGATCATTCAAAGATTTTCATTTGTCTTTCCTACTCCTACCATTGCAATAGGCATTAGTTTTAAAATGATCTTCTATAGATTTTTTTAAGGTGATTGATACTTTACAACCATCTAAGTACCCCATTGAACCAAACATTATAATTGTAAGTCTAAACTTTAAAGAACCAACCTTGTCATATATTACTGGCAATTCTTGTAACCTGTCAACCAGTTCCCTTTTTATTTTGTCTCCCTTGATACCAAGCTGTTTGCAAAGCATTAAAAATTCATTTTTACTTGATGCTTCATTTTTTAAGTAATCAGCATGTTTTTTATCACACTCCTGAAAAAAAAATTATGTTGTAAGTAAAAACACTCAAAAGAATTTACCAAGATCATCAATTTAGTTTAGACAAATTTTCACATATACTGCCTATATATATGTGAAACCTACACACAGACAAACACCTTTTTAGTCTTGTCATTAATTAAAATAAAACCTCTGGAATCAATTATAATTTTTATCTCATAGATTATTTTGATACATATTTGTTTTATTTTCAGTAAACATTTTATATGGAAAGTAATGCATTTTTGGAATTTTTTTACAGTTAAATTGTTAATTGATGCTAGTTAATTCTTACATTTATTAAATTATACTATATTATATACATTCTTTATTTATAAATAAATAAATATTGCTATATATTGTGAAATAAACAGAAAAATAATTTATTTCAAATATTTTGGTTGAGTACAGGAATGTTTAGATTTTATTGAGAAAATAATATGTAACAGTTTTTAATGAAAAATATTCGAAGGCAATATGCAAATTTCAACAACAAATATTATATGCAGTGTTTTTAAAAAAAAAAATACAATTTATTAATTATTGAATGAGATCTAATAATTCTCTAGAGCAAAAACTCATATTTGAAATATTAAAATAAATCCTTTTTTCAATAAAATAAAGGAACAACCAAGTGGCATTCCACTTTATTACCATTTATTTACCATTGTTAAATACCTAAAAAAACTATCCATTACCAAGACGCAATGAATAAGCTCTTTGCCAATCAGGAAACTTAATTTTTATAATCTATATGCCTGCCTTATAATGTATGTAACATTAGCTGGCTCTTGATTTAATAGTAAAATTGATATTTTGATTACAATTACATTTATAAAAATTATACAACATTGATGTCAAAACTTACTGCCTGCATCTGTTCCTCTTTAGCTATTTGCTTTTTAAATCCAGGAATTTCATAGTTTATATTTCTGACCAACATTTGAGCCGCCTCGGCTAGATACAAGTTATCCTTCTCATAACTCTTTATTATGTCCTGCCAATCTTTCATTCTTTGTGATCCATACCTGCCAAATAAATTCTTGGTGTCCGCTTCTGTCTCTTTGAGTATTTCTATAATTTTCAGACAGTGAAAGTAATTGATATAGCTGCCTGATAAGAGAGCGGCTATGTCTTCATGGGCTGGCATGTCTTGAATGGCATTATTTATTTTTTCTCTCACAGCTATAATGTTCTTCTGCCATTCCTTGTTTACATGACGACGACTCACTAACCAGTCCTGGAGTTTGCCAATATTTATGTCTATGGGAATATTACTTTCCTGGAATAATAAGGCACATACATAATGAATGTTTACCCAAAAAATATATCAATTACATATTTTTTAAAGTTATCATGACTTACGTCCATTTTTTTAGTATTTACAGTAAATAATGTATTGAATTAATATTTGTAAATCTTATTATATGAAAATGAACAGTCGTTATTTTAGATTTTATAATTCATAATTATTTTTTTGTATCATGTGCAAGTGACGTGTCAAATAACAACAAATACTTTCGAAAAATATTTGACAAATGACATTTCTGACATTAACTTGACAAGTTAGCATTTCGTTTCGTCTTATTGGGGTTGTTATTCAGGGTTTTTAGCGAAAATCAATATTTTTTTAATATTTTATTAGTAATGATATTTTTTAATTAATTATAAATATTGTACTTGTCTTATGTACTGAATAAATAGATAATTCATTAAATAATTTGAGTGTTACAATACTTACTACCTGGGTACAACTCCAAATATTGCTACTAGAAGACTAATTGAAAAAATAAAATCATGAACAATAGACCTAGCCTTATATTATTATTAGTAGTACGAGACTTAAAATAGCCAATAGCTCTGTAAAGCTATATTTAGTTGATTATAAAATAGCAATTTGAGTTGTTTTTTAAAAAACAATAATGTATTTATCGCCTAACTGGTATCTCGGGACTTAATTACATAGTATAAAACAAAGTCACCGCTGTCTGTCCCTATGTATGCTTAATCTTTAAAATTTACACAACAGATTTTGACGCGGTTTTTAATGGATAGATTGATTTGATTGCAACCTTCCTCTTAGGTGTATATGTATAATACATGCACAATATAATAGAGAAACACTGATATTTTTAGATGTTTCTAAAGTAATGTCGTAAGTAAACACATTTATTGCGCTTACAGTGTGACATATAATATTTAAAAGTAAATGAATGTCATTTATTATCTTTTCAAATGTGTCTAATTTTATTCGTAATAAAACCATAATTCAATGGTGTTTCTTATTTATTTATATCAATTTATTACGAATAAATAATTTCAATGTCAGAAGAATATTCTATGCCATCTTACATATCGACCATGTCAAGATATCTTCGTCCTGAAACTTTTATTGTGGAACCTGATACGGCGTCTGCAGATTTGCGATGGTTACACTGGCGGTATACATTTATAAATTTTATCTCAGAAGAAGCTTGTAACGAAACTGATGAAATGAAACTCAAATTATTAATAAATCATCTATCTCCTACCGTGTACTCCTATATACGCGATAATAAATCCTACGAGCATGCCTTATCGTTATTAGATCACATATATTTAAAGCCTAAAAATGAAATTTTTGCTCGATATACTCTAGTTGCTCGAAAGCAAAGACAGGACGAAACTATTACAGAATACGTACGCGCACTGAAATTATTAGCACATGATTGTAATTTTAAAGCAGTGACCCCTGAAGAATATAAGAGTGAATACATTCGTGACGCATTTGTTGCTGGGATCACATCCCAAACAATACGACAGAGACTCTTAGAAAACAATACCTTAAGTTTAGATGAGGCCCTGAATCAAGCGATTGCTTTAGAAACTGCCGAACGAAATTCTCAAGGCTATATAAATAATAATTCTTTTAATCTAAACGCTCTTTCTAAGCAGGAGCAAGAAACGCCAACTCAACAAAACTTAGCTGTAGCAAATTATCCAAGAAAGAAACATTGCTTCTTTTGTGGTGGAAACATTCATCGACGATTTAAGTGTCCTGCTCGTAATGCCACCTGCCAACTTTGCACCAAAACAGGTCATTTCGCCAATGTCTGCCGTAGTAACAAAGAAACACTTAACAACGTTGTAAACGAAGATGCACCTGTCGAAGTTGCTATGATTTCTGCCGCCTCACCTTCTAGTTTAAAAAGAGCTACGGTATCAGTAACAATTAACAATTACGAAGCCGATGCACTTATTGATACTGGTAGTTCAGTAAGTTTCGTAAGCGGTTCTTTAGCGCAAACAATAAACCTGAAAAGAAACCCTTGTAAGCAGGCCATAACTTTAGCCTCACTTAATCACATATCTTTTGTGGAAGGTTCCTGCGTAGCGACAATCAAAATTGGTCAACATATCTATAAACGTCAACCACTATTAATTGTAAACAATCTTTGTGCAGACCTTATTATAGGGCATGACTTATTACAAAATCATTCAGTGCTTGAATTTCAGTTTGGTGGTAACCAAGGACCGCTGAAAGTCTGCAGTGTTATAGAAGCATCAGTTCCTCCTGCAACTTTATTTAGTAATTTATCTCCTAATATTAGACCGATATCTATAAAATCCAAACGTTACTCTGAAGAAGATTTACAATTTATAAACAATGAAATATCTAAATTACTAGAAGAAGGCGTCATTGAGTCCAGCGTATCTCCATGGCGAGCACAAGTATTAGTTACAGGAGGTGGTTTACATCGAAAGCGGCTTGTTATTGATTATTCGCTTACCATAAACAGATTTACAGAACTAGATGCATTTCCTCTACCTAGCATCGAGTCTGTAATTGAAAAGGTTGCGAAATTTAATTTTTTTAGCCAAATCGACCTGAAAAGCGCTTATCACCAGGTACCAATTTTGTCGTCGGAACGAAAATATACAGCATTCGAAGCATGTGGCAAACTTTATCAATTTTCAAGGATACCTTTTGGGGTAACAAACGGCGTCGCGGCCTTCCAGCGAACATTACAATACATTATCGATACAGAAAAATTAGCAGGAACGTTCGCATATTTAGATGATGTCACAGTTTGTGGTAAGAGTAAAGATGACCACGATAGAAAACTTAATAAATTTATGAATGCAGTTAAGAAATACAAATTAACTCTAAACGAAAGTAAATGTGTCTTTGGAACCGACTCTATAAATCTTTTAGGATACTCAATATATAATAATACGATTAAACCGGACAATGACCGTCTCAAACCACTACTAGATCTTCCAATTCCTACGGATTTACCAACCTTAAAAAGGACTTTAGGTTTATTTGCTCACTATTCGAAGTGGATCCAAAATTTTTCTCAAAAGATCAGACCACTTATTGGTATTAAGCATTTTCCTTTAAACCAGGAGGCTGTTACATGTTTCAACTCTTTAAAGTCAGATGTTTGTAAATCTACTTTGGTAGTGGTCGACGAAAATGCAACATTTATGGTAGAAACAGATGCATCAGAATTTGCCATTGCTTCTACACTCTCTCAAAACGGTCGTCCGGTTGCCTTTTTCTCGCGAACTTTGACTGACTCGGAGTGCAAACAATCTTCTATAGAAAAGGAGGCAAGTGCAATCGTTGAATCTCTGCGTAAATGGCGGCATTATTTAACGGGTAGGCATTTCTTGCTTTTAACTGATCAACAGTCTGTAGTATTCATGTTCAATCAAAAACATTCAAGCAAAATAAAAAATGAAAAAATTGAAAGATGGAGGCTTGAACTTTCCAGTTTTAAATTTGAAATTATTTATCGACCTGGTAAGGATAATACGGTTGCTGACACTCTATCTAGAGTATGTGCTCATATTAATTTTGATAATAGTAAGTTGAAAGAAATTCATGAACTTCTTTGTCACCCCGGTGTAACAAGATTAGCACACTGGGTAAAAACGAAAAACCTTCCATACTCTATCAATGATATAAAACTTATAACTACTTCCTGTAGAGTGTGTGCTGAAATCAAGCCTCGTTTTAATAAAAATAAATATCAACTCATTAAGGCTACTTCTCCATTTGAACGATTGAACATTGATTTTAAGGGACCTTTGCCGTCCAATACGCAAAATAAATATATGTTAACGATTATTGATGAATACAGCCGATTTCCATTCGCTTATCCCTGCAAAGATATGACTGCAACGACTGTAATTAAATGTTTAAAGGATCTTTTCTTTATGTTTGGCACTCCGCTTTATGTACACTCAGACAGAGGAGCGACATTTATGTCTGAACAATTGAAGCAATTTCTTTACTCTCTTGGGATAGCTTGTAGTCGAACAACTCCATATAATCCCCAGGGGAATGGACAAGTTGAAAGACTTAATGGAACTCTTTGGAGAAACATACAATTATACCTCCGATCTAAAGATATGGAGATATCAGATTGGGAAAAAGCTTTACCAGTGGCTTTACACTCCATCAGGTCACTTTTATGTACTAGTACTAATGTAACTCCTCACGAAAGAATGTTCAACCATGCCCGAAGAACTTCAAATGGCGAATCATTTCCTTCTTGGATGTTAAATCCAGGACCTGTTTTAATGAAAAAGAACGTGAGAGCTACTAAGTACGATCCTATAGTTGAAGAAGTAGAATTACTCCAGCCCAACCCGCAATATTCGTATGTTAGATTGCCAGACGGAAGAGAAACTACAATTTCTAACAGACAATTGGCTCCACTACCAGAAAATTTAGAAGATTGTAATGAAGAACATGAAATCCAAAATTCTGAAAATATTCAAGATGAAAATCCCATTCCTAACCAAGAATCTGATGAATACAATCAACCTCCTGAACTCCCTTCCACGAGTTCGTCATTCAAAGAACGTCGTTCGACACGGCAGCGAAGAATGCCGAACTATTTAAACGATTACGTTGTCTTGAGGGAGGGGGTGAATGACATATAATATTTAAAAGTAAATGAATGTCATTTATTATCTTTTCAAATGTGTCTAATTTTATTCGTAATAAAACCATAATTCAATGGTGTTTCTTATTTATTTATATCACAGTGCAAACGCTAGCTGAACCCTAGGAGATAGATCAAAATAATGTACTACAGTATTGTACACCTTAATAAGGTCTTCAACAAAGTCCTAGATGGTATATGTCTATCACTTAAGGATAGCTAACGCCAACCATTTTTTATCATTTACTCACTCGAAAAATAATGGCTGAAATTAGAAATAAATGAAGTCGGGGCAGGTTGCTAGTTCATGTATAAAGCAAAACTGACTTTACCCTCCTGTTCCTCTACTAGAGCGACTTGTTGGTAAGTATATTGCTCACTATTTTCATTTGTTTTTCATCGACCTTATCTATAAATGTGTATATAACCTTGTTTTACAGATGCCGAAAAAATGGTTTCGGAGCCAAAGTCATCACAAGGTACCATCATCTGGACCAATTTTATATTTGATTTGAATAAAAAAAGAAAGGATATTTTAGCTCCCTAGAATTATTTTCTAAAGGTGAATGATATTCTGAACAGACTTCATTGAAATTAAATTATGAATCCACACTACATGCATATAAAAACAGTTACAAACAACGAAGGTTATTAATAACTTACACTGTTAGTATATTATGGTATTTATATTTATTGATTATATATGACCTGTTCCCGAACTTGATGATACTTTGAATAAAATACATTTATTCAAAATATATCATTATATACAATAATTAAAAAGGATCAAGTTCGGGAACAGGTCATTAGTGCTATCACAAACGTAAACAATTTCTTATCTACACGTTCCTTATATATTAGCCGATGTTATTAGCCCTAGTTCGTTTGATAAGCATTTTTGTTATCATTAATACCGGTGTCAAAATGAAAAATATAATAAGAATAAGAAGTTGAAAATTAACGAGTGAGTTTAACTTTTATAATGTATGAATTCCGTAATATTTTTTATATGATTGTATGTTTAGTTCTTTTTTTTATTATTTTCAAATATACTAATTATATTTAAGCCTAAATGACTTTATTTTAATGTCTGAACGTCCCCTCAAATTTTAATTCAGTCGTTTCGTCATTGTCCGTCAGAGTATTTTTTTGTCATGCGTGATATGTCAGCTGTTAACTGTTTGTCAAAAATGAAGAACGTAACTCTTAATAACAAACTAGTATAAAACTTGTTTTGGTAATTTTTATATATTATAGGTACTATATCTTAGTAAACATAACAATATAGTTATAAGTTAAAAGAATTGATTTATAATCTATGTATTATTATTAAATTATTTTGATTTAGATTTTTTAATTTATTCAATTAAATGTTATTTTATGAGTTAGTTGATACTTAAGTGTAATTAAATGTATTTTCTATAATTTTAATATGAAGCAGTCATGACGAAGGCGTAATTACTGTCGACGTTTCAAATAGCATTTTAGTGGATTCAGTTACTGCAATGGCACAGACAATACTTCCAGCTGATTACATCCAGTAAGTTATGTTTCTTTTAACAACGCATACGTGTCATAACTAAGTCATAGTTAAAAAAGGTTATATGTAAATATAAAAAAAAAATATAGTTTTCAAGTAATTTCAAGTAATAATGTAAATCTAAGCTAATCGGTACTTTATAGTATATGTAAAAATAAGTATCATATTTTATACATCTTTAAAGTTGTTATGTTTAATTAATTTAGTTATTTAATTTATCTAGGTCCTCGGAGGACTTTAATGATGATGGTGACTCTACAAAATTGACATTAGCATATGAAAGATTGTATGAATTACCAAGAACCATCATTGAAAGATTCTGCGATCATATTAGGTACCTGGATATAAGTCACAATAAAATAACGTAAGTACCTGTCCTTATCAAATTATTGGAGTTACATTAACAAATAAAGTACAAATATTACATACATGATTTTATAAATGATAAAAATTATACTTTATTCATTGATTTATATACAAAATATTTTTATTACTTTAATTATTTATTTAATGAAGACGAGTAAAGATTGAGTTTCTTGTTTCATAAACTGATGATTAAATAGTACCCAGGAATCTTACTTGTATTAAGTATATTTCGCTAGCCATAAAAATCATAAGGAAGATTTTGTATTCAAACCCAGGCGAACACTAATATAGCATACCTTGAATATACAAATAATATCACATGCAACCCATTGATTCAAAAAATTGTGAACGAACCTGCATATAATTTTGTTGAACTATTTTCTGCCTCATATTAATAAATATAACCCATATTAGAGTAACAAGGTACAAATTAGAGGTGACAGTTTTCCCAGGATTGGGAAATTAAAGACTTATTACTTCATTTATTATTTTAATTTAATCAAAATCAGTCTAGCTTTTTAAGAGGAGTTTAGTGACACATATGGATAGATATAAAGATATTATTAGGAATGTTTGCAGTGGCTATAGTGATTTCCTTATTGCAGAAATCTTGATGGCTTAGTACATTTTAAGCACCTTACAACACTAATAGCTGATGATAATCCCATAACTGAGCACTGCTTGTTACCTCCGATGCCTAATTTACAATTATTATGGTAAGCAAAATTTGAATCTTAAGAGTAAAATATTATTTACTATGTTTTTTTTTAATATTAGAATATACTTGCGAAATTTTTGCCTATAGGGCTTAGTTTCAAGGCTAGCCCACAAAGGACACATATATATATATTTATATATAATATTGTCTGGGTGTGTGCATTAATACAAGTGTGTTGTATCTATGTAAATCTTACTATATTATTTCTTAATAATATGATAAATGTGAAAGTTTGGATGGACGTATGTTTGGTACTCAATCACACCAGAATGGCTGTGCTAATGCTGGATCAGATTTGAATGAAATTTGGCACGGAGATGGTTTTTCGTCTGGAAATTTCGTCATAGGGGTCAAGGGGTTTTTCCACTAACACCCGCACTCGACAAATGCCGGCGAAACTGCGGTCGGAAAAAAGTCATAATATTTTGTGATGTATGTTCATTCCTTCTTCCCAATTGCTTATTAAAAAATTGTGTTTTTGCTAATTTAATACTTGAAGACTTTTTATTTGTTTAATTTTTTTAGGTTAAACCGTTGCAAAATATCCTCACTGTACCCATGGGTGAGCAAACTCAAAGAATCCTGTCCAAATCTCCAGTATCTGTCTGTAATGGGAAATCCAGCGGCTCCCAGTTACTTTAATGGCGGTACTTTCTATGAAATGCTTCAGTACAGGTATGTTGTATTTATATATACTCTATTCCAACCATAACAGGAAAAAAGAAAAATAAATACCATTTGACAGCAAATTGACGCGATATAATCGGTCGAAAGCTTGATTGATCTATGATATTCTCTATGGATTTGCGAAAAAAGGCGTTTTGAACGTCGACGAAACTGTTGGAATTTTGAAAGTAAAATTAAAGTGTTAATAAGTAGTTAAATGTGTTGTATTATAAATAAAGATATATTAATCATAAACTCTTAGTAGTACAAAATGTAACTGAGTTATTAGCAAAACCCCTGAAATACTATCTAAATAAATCGTAAGGTTTGTTTATCTTTTTTCCGACTTCCATTGGAATAAGCTTTATAGGCTTTATAGGCTCTTAACTTTTTGTTGCAAAAAAGGTAAATGAACAACTAGTGCAGATAATTGTATGATCTATAATTTTTGTCTAACCTATATTTTATCTCATCTTGAATATTTTTAGCAAACATAAAATCAGTGGGGATTTTTGAATTTTACTTTGCAATTTGTACCAAAGTGCAGTTCTAGCGATTTATAGTAAGGTTACCAATATTTGTGTCTATTTTGACTGGTTTATTAACTATCGCCAACTATTATCGCCCATCTTTTGCTGTTGAGCATAAAAACTGGTACCGAATCTGTACACAAAACAGTATCAGTAACAAGCACTTTTGAATCGTCATTTTTCAAGAAACTCGGTAATAACTACTGATTTTTTGAAAGATTGTCCTTATTTTAATGATATTTACAGGCTGTTCGTGATATCACAGTTTCCATCCCTCCTACACCTGGATGATAGAAAAGTGACAGAAGATCAAAGAGAGGAAGCGCACAGGTTGTACAAACGGCCACTTCTCGAAAGAATTGTGAAGCCAGGATCCGGGAGCCTGACTCAACTAATGACCAGCTCGGTGACGTGGAGCTCCGTCCATAATAAATTATCTTCGTTTTGGAATAAGGAAAAAGGACAAAGAAGAAATTTACTTATTTAGTGAATTATTGAAGGTAGGGAAGAGACATTTTTGAGACTGGATAGAATTTGATCAAGGATCAAGAAAATCGTTTTGTTACTCAAAGCTATAAATAGTTTTTACAAGACACAGTATAAGCTACAACTATACTAAGTTAAATTAAAAACTTTAAATTCACCTCACGATTCCCGCGTCCTATATACACTTCACATAAACAAACACATTTAAATTAATTCATAGTTTCGTTTAATTTGATTTTGGTTTGATAACACACAAACGTATAGAAAAAGTCTGTAGACGTTAACAGCACAAATTCGAGAGTTGCGGATGTTTCCGTCTATGTGATCATAGTCTTATTCCACACACACAAACTATGGTATGTATGACCAAAGACCATGTCAAAATATTGCCACGTAGTTTAGTAGACAATAGTTAGAATGAGCAAGTGCCTTCCTATGCACGAAATTTATTTTGTTACGTTTAACGTGTACGCAATAGGATATGCCATTATTCAAAAACCCAGGATTCCATATTTCGAAAATTGTAAAAAGGCGAACTTATTTGCAAACCTGTATCTCAATTTCACCCCTTTTGGGTGATGATATTTCAAAAACGTAGTAACATCTGTCTACTCATTACTGTAAGCATCGAATTCCAAATTTCTCACTTTCAACAGTAAGGAACATAATCTTTCATCTTAGGAATTACCCCCTGATTAAAAAAAATTAATATTTCATTCTGTTTGACCCATTGTAACTGCGTGGTCAGTCAGTTATTTAAATATTATTAAGTATATACGTAAATATAGACGCGCCAATTAGCATCGAACACATGAAAGCTATAGAAAACTTACCTTACACGCCTTCAAGGGACCAATACGCTAATTTAAAGACGTTATTAAAATTAGAGAAATAAGGAGTATGGGCGTCTTATTTGTAATATTATGTTAATATAAGTAACAATATATACTAGAAAGTAAATAGGAAATATCAGAAAATTCTAAATTCAAAAAGCTGGATTTCATTTAGTCATCTAAGGTAAACGTGTCTGTCTATAGAGGAAAATGCGTATTTTGATGATATCGTAGGAAGAAAACCGTTCATAATTACCACCGCTCCCTTTTTTATATTAGCAGTGTCAAATTTAAGGTACTAAAGGAATGTATGGCTTTAAAATGTGCTTCTTTTTCATCATCAAAAGACGCATTCCCCTCTATAGACGCACTTACCTCAGTCCACTCTGAATATAATATTCTTATACTATTTCTGTATTTGATAATAAGATAATACGTTGAAATTATTTTAAAGTGAATTTTGTCACTCAAATTTTTTTATTAAGAATCGTGTTTATTAACTAGTCGTTTTAATACATTTATATAAATTTTATAAACTTTGCTATTTCCGCATGACACGAGTGAAATAAAAATATATGATCGTTTATAAATATTTTTATTTAAATAAACTTATCAATAAATACTTTACAAAATTTGTTTTTTTAAACTTAAATTATTCTACCATCTACTTCATTTATAATGATCTAAAAGTACAATGTTGCCATATTAAAATAAAGTCTACGGTCGTTAGTAAGCTATGTGTGGTTCTTTTTAAAAGTTATTACCTTTATTATGTTTTAATTAAACTGTGTAAAATAATGTTTATTTATATATTAACCTGACACTGGCCAATAATATACATATATTTTTTTGTTTTAGTAAAGGCACTATTCACTATAAAGCTATACTATGTTCAAAACTATTTTGCACTATTTGAAATGAGAGATATAATGCACCAGACACACTAACCGAAAATAGAAAACGACCTTATGTATATTTCGACGTGACATTTACCCATTGTCAATGGGTAAACTGTATTCTTCGTTGCTTCTCCGTTTTCATGTTATTCATGTTCACTTCATGTTCACTTTATTTTTAGTTATTATACACCATGTGTACTTTTTTTTAAATTATAAATTCATACAATATCCAGCAATTTCGATGTTTCAAATTTGAGGTTATTTAGTCATACAGTTCAAACTTGGGACGCTTCCAAGCCGTTAGATCGACATAGGGTATGGCATTGTAGTCGTCACAGTGGTATTTAGGATTGTATGAACTCTCCAATTCGAATGCCTTTTTCTGGACGTATTTGACATTCGTGTTGTCACAGATCAAGCGAGCCATCGATGCTTTCTTTATTTCTTTCAATTGATCTGTGAATAATAAGGGCAACATTACATTACATACATTTTTACATTAACAGCCTGCAAATTTCCCACTGCTTGGCTAAGGGCTCCTCTCGCTTTGAGGATTTGAGGAGGAAGAGGAGGAAGGTTTGGAGCATATTCCACCAATGCGTGTTGGTGGAATACACACGTGGCAGAATTTAAAAATATAAATAAATTTAAATAGACACATGCAGGTTTCCTTACGATGTTTTCTTTCACCGCCGAGCACGAGATGAATTAGGTATAAGTACAAATTAAGCACATGAAAATGCAGGGGTTAAGATGCACGCGTTATAACCACTGGGCCATTACGGCCTGTAAGGGCAGCATGTTGAGGTATACCCAAGAGGAAACTTAAACTCTTAAATTTGGCTCACATGACTAATCATAACATTCTGCATATTTATATTAGATTCGTGTAAAAAAAACCAATAATCTATGAGATTATCTTAATATCTATAAGATGTATGTATGAGTCGACCGGATAAGCCCTCATAATAATAATAATAAAGTATAATTAAATTTACTTTCTATTCGCAGATTATTATAATACGCAATCGACCGGGATTTCGATATTAGGTAAATACTTATTGAATTATATCATTCCAGAATAATCAGAAAAAAAGTAAAAAATCATAAAAATTGTCATTTCTTATGGTACTAATAATCAATAAAGCTTTACAAATAATTAAATACTTTGTTCAAACAGTGGTAAATTACCTGGTGTGAATGAATGCGGCATCTCGCTATTGTCGTAAAAGTGTCTATCACCAATACGAGTGCGATAGAACTGTTCAGCAACAATGCATTGAAACGTATGCCCCAGGATAGACCCCGAGACGTCCCCCTCCAAAGCGCCTCCGACGAATAAATCTATATCGTCTACGGATTCGTAGAACTTGGCAAGTGCGTTAATGCGCTGTGGAAAAAATTATGACTAAAATTTTTTGAATTTTTTTTCGAAATCAATTTTTCGTTATCAATGGATACTTACGTCTTGTGATATTTCACCTGCCAAGTCTTGGAATGTTCTCGCTCTTTTCAAGCCACAAGTTTCTCTGTAATATAAAGAATTATTTATATATTTTCAACCTTATTTTGACTAATGATTTCTCTTCAAAGGCGATTCTCTGTTCCAAACGGCAAATCCGTCATGACTGGAAAGAGTTAAGGCACATGACCAAAACTTGTACAGACTTTCTCAGGCAAGGTAGTTTAAACACAGCTAACTTCCAGAAAACCCAATAGATATTTCTTAACAGTTGTTTGAACCCTGGCGTTATAAGATACGGTACGCGGATACGATAACGAGGCAGTCCGTTTTCAGTACACCTAGTTTTCAAAAAGTATTAAGGATAGCACCTATAAAAAGTCGACTTACTACGTGATTATTTTAGAGAATACAATAAATGCTTGGTAAAAACGCCAAAATAAAATGTTGTGGCAAAGACGCCGAAACGTAAGAATTGATCAACCACAGGAAATAATTTTGACACAATCTTACCTGTAATCGTTATATGAAGCAATTCCATGATCCCTACCCCTCTGAATATCCATAGCGATGAGATCCAAGCCCCATTTGTTACTAGATTTGAATAATAGATTGGTGATTTCTCCAGTGCAGTGCGGGTCGGCCTCGCCCGCGCGATTGGTCACTATGCCGCGTATGATGTCGTCGAAAGACTCCGGTGTGGATTCCACCAGGCCCGGGTTGAAGTAATGGTCGCTTAGCCTGAGATCATACAAATATTTTATATTTTGCCGTAGAGATAAAGATCGTTCTATATCTCTACGATATAGAACGATCGATATTTTTTTAGGGCTAGGAACTTACTTATACAAGTATCCTGTTCCAGAGTTCGACGGACAGCTCATGATTGTGTCAGGTATAACGGTGTGTAAGAACCGGAAAGCGGCGGCACCGAAGCCATTGATAGCTCCAGGATTCACCTCCTCGTTGTAATCCCGGCTATAGAGCGAACTAGGGGAAATCCGATAGTAACGAAGATAGCTCTCCCCTAAACGAATCAAATTAATGTAAATTATTTTGGTATACGTAGTTATTGCCAACAAAGAACTTATTTTAAATATTTCGTTTTATTGATGAATACTTTCGTAATAAAAATAAATGCTTGCAAAATCTTACCAAAGTTCAAAGGCAACCATTCCTGATAAGTGATGTGTTGGATTTCCGCAATGACGATCTTTCTCGTCTCCTGGTATATTTTCTCGTCGGTCCACAGAGGGTTTAACGAGCTCAATATGTCTGCTATGCGGTTGTGTTCTCTAAGTAGCAACGTATGTAGGACAGCTAATGTTGGTGTCTGGTTGATTCTGCTGTCTCCTAATTTTTTTTAATCACATAATTAGTTATTGCATTTAAAATAAATTATATATTAGAATATTTGTTTCTGTTATCAGCAAGAGCAAATCTTTTGTTAGTACTTAAATTAATATATCTGATCATTACTCTAGTTAAATTATTTTATATGGGTTGAAATAATTATCTACTTCTTACCCAAATTACAGAACGAATTGCACTAAACGCAATGTAATTTTTCCGATTATTTAAGAGTACTAATGCTACAAATTCAAAACTATAGAATTGAGAATTACTTGAAATAATCACACCTGCCAAGTAACAAGGTTCCGATATGTTTCGTAAGTCGCAAACAGCTAACTTATCATCTACCGATGGCAAGAAACTCCCTTTGCAATTTTTTCTTGTTTCCTCGCGCAATCTTCCTCCGCATTTGCTTCGTAGCTTGGCAGCAAGTATTGGATCAGAGCCATATATTGGGGAGCCGTCCAAAAAACTGGTTACTGTATTCATCTGAAACATTTTTTTTTTTTGTTTAACATAACTAATATTTAAAATTGATATTTTAATCAACAAAATATTTAGAACATTTAACTTTCTATATTTTTTTATTAGTATTAATAACTAATAGATGAGCACAGATAATAAAAGAAACATTTTTGGCTACATATTGGACATATTAACCCAAAGGTACTTCAAATATCATACGTAGTTTTTACGGTATTATTGTACACCTAGCTAATATCATAAAGCACCTTACCTGCTCTGCGTGGCCTAAGCTGCAGTCATCCCTCGGTGTGGTGACACTTCTCACAAAGTTGAGACATTTAATACCGTGGTTTTTGTAGAATGGGTCGTCATCGGAAACGCAAATCGGTATGCATTTGTCGTTGAGTAATTCTTGTGGCAGAACATCACGACCATTGCCTAAGCAACATTGAATTCCACCCTCATCTGTAAATATTTTGAGAACGTTGGTTGTGGTGTCGGACGATCGTGAAATGTCAGAATTTTTTTTTTTTATTAGCTTTAGCAGCCCGTAAATGTCCCACTGCTGGGATAAAGGCCTCCTCTCCCTTTGAGGAGAAGGTTTTTGGAGCATATTCCACCACGCTGCTCCAATGCGGGTTGGCAGAATACACATGTGGCAGAATTTCGTTGAAATTAGACACATGCAGGTTTCCTCACGATGTTTTCCTTCACCGCCGAGCACGAGATGAATTATAAACACAAATTAAGCACATTAAATTTCAGTGGTGCCTGCCTGGGTTTGAACCCGAAATCATCGGTTAAGATGCACGCGTTCTAACCTACTGGGCCATCTCGGCTCATATCAATGTCAGAAAGAAATATAATAATTATTATAACGTGTCATTGATACGTGCATCATAATAGGGCATCATCATCATCATCAGGAAGTCGGTTTTCAACATTTTTTGTGCCATAACAAAAATATTTTATATGGCATACAAATAAATACTGATAGAAATCAGTAACCGTACCTTACCTTACCGTACCGCCAATGCGCCACTAATCTTGAAAATAACTACCTTTTTTTTTGTCTCTTATACTTGTAGCAACACTGACTACCTCACCCTTCAAACCGTAACACAAAATCGAGTATTGCTGTTTGGTTGAATATGTCATGAGTGTCTATAAAAGGTAGTCGTTTAAGCTAGGGCTGACACACAACAGCTGACTGAGCCTTATTTCATTAAAAGGACAAAAATATTTACCTGTGACTTCCATTACTTGGAAAACAAGGTCATGTGTGATGAACTGTCCCCATTGCACGTTGAGGTGGCTAAGTACACGACTGAAAATAGATCGATCTGCAAAGATCCGAGTTGAAAGCAACCGAGGATTGGGTAACGGTCGACCGCTTGTTGCAACTGGCATCGCGTAGATACCTATTGAAAAATCGATAAAATTAAAATACGACAGATTTTAAAATATAAATACTATACATATTAATTTTATTTGTATTTAAATTCAACGTCATTATTTGATATACATAACTGTAAATTGCATATTATAATTTTTTAATAAAAAATTAATATTTAATAAAATTACATTAGAAGTATTAATTTAACCTAAGGAAACTTAGTAATGTAATTCCAGTGTTCAATACGACAGCATTCTTCCTGGCCAAATTTCGATCGTAGCGAAAACTTTCAAGACTAGCCCTCTTCTTATTTATAATTAGGGAAATAACCCAATTAGTGGCCATTGCAAGGGTTCGGACCCAGAAACTATACGTTCAAATCCCGGGACATCCTAGTAATACCCTGAAATGGGCAGTTACACCTGCACTGCACAAATCAGTCATTTGAGAGAGGTGAAACATTTTTTTCCACTCCATTCAAACGTTTTTAGCACTTCGACCTTGAATTTGACTTTCATGCTCTGAGTTTCAAATGTAAGTAAAAACAATATTATAAAATTAAATTAATTATGATTTCCTTTTAGAAACATATCCTTTCTTATTTCAATTGTTTATTTAGAGTGCAGACCACCTTTTCAACTGTAGTGGAATAGTATCACGTGATGATAGCGAGGGCGCGCCATAAAAGCCTCGTAAACCATAGATTATACTATTCTACTTTTAGTCATTATATTATTATTTCCTTTTAAGTCGACTATGATCGCTTTAATAGCCACTTGACCCACATTTAGCGTTTTGATATAAATTTCAGCGTCGTGTCTATGTTTTTTCCACAGTATTTTCATTATTCCGTTTTCAGAAAATATTTAGAGATTTCTGTACCGTCTAAAACTTATAAATAAAATACGAGATCAAGTCACAAACGTCGTCGGTGTAATTACGACACATCCGTTCTAATGCAATAACAGTAATCTTCACGAATCGTGTTGATATTTGTAACTTCTATAGCGGAGACACATGGAGAATATTCAGTAGTATACAAACAATACCTAGCATGAGCTAGTTTCAAAGTTTTGAAAAATGTATTTTAAAAACAAACCGTCAGCATATCTAGGTGACGTCAGCCTAGTAAAAGGAGCGCCTCGTCTGCCCCACGTTGGGTGCCGAAGGTTGTTACACGTGCCATCGATACTGCGGTACTTATTGGAGCCCGAACAGGAGACACTGACAGGCTTGCAGTATATCTCGTGTGGTTGTATGCATTGGTTCTCCAAAAATGATATAAACGTGTTTGGAGTTACATCGGTCCTGTAAATAAACATAACTGACTATTGATTGATCTATATGAATTGGTAATATAAAAAACTGTATTATTTCTTAAATAACATACAAATATGCCAATATATGAATATACAATAGAGCCGAGATGGCCCAGTGGTTAGAACGCGTGCATCTTAACCGATGATTTCGGGTTCAAACCCAGGCAGGCACCACTGAAATTTCATGTGCTTAATTTGTGTTTATAATTCATCTCGTGCTCGGCGGTGAAGGAAAACATCGTGAGGAAACCTGCATGTGTCTAATTTCAACGAAATTCAGCCACATGTGTATTCCGCCAACCCGCATTGGAGCAGCGTGGTGGAATATGCTCCAAACCTTCTCCTCAAAGGGAGAGGAGGCCTTTATCCCAACAGTGGGACATTTACGGGCTGCTTATGTATGTATGTATACAAATATGATACCGATTATAATATGAGAAAGTGAGTTGTTGAAGAGACATTGCTTTTAAAGTATATTCAAAGTTAAAAAAAAAATCGTGATTCAATCGAACGAATTTCCCAAAGAAAAGAATTTCTAACTGCACGTATATAGTGTTAAGATTGAATAACACATCTTACGTTGAGCACAACTTCATTTGCATAATCTTCGTAGCTGTTAGAAGCTCGTGTGACACCTCAGACGCCTTCTTTGCGTCACTGGGTAATTTTGACGAGAAAAAATGCAACAGAGCCGGCGAGCATGCTTCCAAACCGACACCGTTTTTAACGAGCCGATTAGCTCGTTTCTTTGCCTCTCGTGAAAGTTCTCGACCACATCGGAGACTGTCGGATATTAGCTCAGATGGGATGTCTTCTTCTTCTGAAATATTACTAATTTTATTTTTTAACTATACTTTTAGAGTACTATTCATTAATTTATGTGCAGTGAACATTAACTGTCGGTATAGCTTTGTCTCTCTCTATAGGTCTTCCTCACTCTATTCTTCACGATATTTGTTCATGAGTATTGACGATAAATTATTTAATACTCTGTCAAATATTCATAACTTTACAATTTATGGCCAAATCATGATAATCAATTTCATCAATCGATAATTAAATAAAAAATAATAATAATAGTCATGGGCTACCATCGATTTTTAATTGCCGAATTAGCGCCTTATGATAACAATTTATGCCTGATGATAAAGGATAACATGCTACTCGTAAGGAAACCTTAATGTTTTGTGAAATTTTCTCAAACGTGTCTAATTGTAGGTAGATATACTAATAATTACATATTAATTGTACACATTGGCTAAAATATTTTGGACACTACCTACATAGAGATTAAGTATAAAAACTTTTAAAAAAGGAGACAATATAGGGTATATAAAATTAATAAAATATTTAACCTGAAGACGACGAAAGAAATAAATCTTTGACCTTCGAAGTTGCACTCGCTAAAATTGGACACACTTCCGATATAATGTCATCAAAAATAAATTCCCAACCGGAATTCAAGCAACAAGATACCGACGAACAAAAAAAATATAACAACACTGATATTGACAAAATATGTCTACTAGAAAAAATAGTTCTTGTCGAAACCATTCTCGCATATAAATATCACAAAACATTTAATTAAATTATATCAAAACTTCTTTCTAACATCCTCTTTCACTCAAAACTCTAACCTAAATGACTGATCGTCATGTAATTGTAATAAAAAAAAGGAATTTTGTAACAAAATAATCTCTCATAATATGTTATAACCTGCACAGGTTAAAAAAAAATACGTTAATTTTGTTTTAAATATGGCGTCACCTTATCATGTCACGTTTATTGCGTTAATTAATAAAGAAAATTATATGTGGATAGCATGATTAGTATCGCCAAACGTTTCATAATCACCTGATTGCTTTACGATTGTATGAACAATCATTCTGAGAGTAATTACGCAATCGTTTAGTAATTACATATGTCTACTGAATAATTACTTGTTCTGTATACTTAAAATAAATACTTACACATATTCTACCTCTGTCCTTATATTTTTATTATTTGTTTAATTTTATAAACCTTGCAAAACTGAGGTGGATATAAAATAAAAATTGACAAAAAAATTCCCATCTACCTTAAATCGATGACAGTAGTTTTTATTTTACGCGGGAAAAATCTTGTATTATTTTTTTAAGCCACCCTAATAACGTTCTGAAATCGATTACATTTATTTTTATACAAATAAAATATGTAATATTATTGTGTAGTTACTTTTTATTAAATATATAATATTCAAAATAATATAACTGCATAAATAAGTATTTCTAGCACTTATATTGTAAGTAGAAGTATGTACATAATTATATAGTATATACTATTATTAAATACAAAACAACAGTCTGTATGTGTCCTACTGCTGTTTGGCAGGGTCAGATATAAACGCAGAGGGCAAGTATGGCGGGGCCTCCACAGTAAAGATTCTAAACAACATTATTCCTACGAGTTAAAAATTTTAATACTTATTATATAGTATGATATCCATTCTTGATTATTATTAATTATTGGTTTAAAAGTTACTGACACATAAAAAAAAAGATGGATAAATCATCGAAAAACCTAACTGGCAGGAACATTGAACAACAGGAAATTGTTTTAATTAATTTGTAAAATGATAACCTCCACTGCTTTGTTGCCCTAGACTAGACCACTTGAACTCTAAATCCGGCCTTGTTGTTTAGAGTTATTACTATCACTCTGTCGATAAATAGATACACAGGTGCTTATCCGATACATATAGGTGTGAGGGGCACAATATTTTCTATCACCCTTGAGCACTAGACGAAATATAAACACAATCACACGAAAATTCAGTGGTTGCTCGGGTTTGAAATCGTTATCTTTGGTTTAGATCCATGTGTTTTAACCACTGGGCCGTCTCAGTTCAAATTTATTCTATTTGTACTCCAGAATATAAAATATATACCAAAAACTAATATAGTATGTCACTGATTAAATATCACTTAATTAAACGTAATATATTATTACAATAATAATCTATAAATTTGATACTTTGATGTAAAAAGCGAGATGTTTTTATTTAGGTCAAGCATTCACTCGAGGGATGGGGTAGGGACCTGTGTACTTTTCTGTAGGTACGTTTGACAACGTGAACGCAAATTTTTATAGGTTGAGCAGTTCAAACGCAAAAAGTAACAAAAAAACAAACAAATTTTCACATTTATATAAGTTAGAATGTTAATTTAAATAAAATGAAATTGTAACATTATAGAATATTGATAATAAATTTATAATAAGACAATCTGAAGTTTTTTTAAGTATTGAGTCAGGCCCGTCTCAATCCAGGGTTCAAGGAGTGCAACAAACTCTGTCGCGCGTTGGGGTCTCCTTACCGATGAATCGGTGATGGTCAAGCCTCGGACCGGTAGGTGAGGCTGAAACCAAAAGCTAAACTCGCCATTGTCAACATTTTATCTATATTTTTTATATTATCCTAACAAATTAGCCTGTACGATTTTATAATCTTTAAATAATATTTAGGGAGGAGGGTCGTCAGAACACTATTCGCACCCGAACTATTTGGATTGTGAACATAATAATAACAAATGCAGCGTCTGCAAATAATGTTAAAAAGTCCAATTAAATTTTGTGCTACAGGAAAGTGTGAATACACACTTTGGATGTCATACGATACAAGTACCTACCAAAAAATTTTATTCATGTGACGTTTAGATTCTTAAAGTACTAAATAATTTATTGCACAAAAAATATTCTAGTATGAAATTAAAATATAGGGTTTAAAAATAAAAAAATAATATATACAAAAATAACACTTTATTACCAATCAAACTAGTATACCCTTAAACGTAAATAAATCGATTTACAACTCTACTAGCATAAAGCAATATCCTTTATAATGATAGCTGTAAAATATGAACGAACAAATTAATGCGTATTATATAATTATACAAACAATGTTACATTACTATTATTAAAATCATTCGCCTTCTGTACTGTAACAGTTCAGGAGTGCGATTCTGTAAGAAATCACTGCGTATCTCACTCGTGAAATATTGACAACCGACTTACAGTGATACACCATTTTGATACGTGTGTTCACATACCACTAAATTGGCCAAACTACATATTTAGTTTAGTTTCTGTAAAGAAATTTATTAAATTAACATTATATATAAACTCAATTTATATGGCAACACTATTCGCTTATTAAATATAAAACATTGAAAAATGTAACAAATTAATTTGTTACTTTCCTCCATTTATTACCTTGTATTTTATTCGTATGGTAAAATCTTGCAATTAATTTTTGAATTCGTTCCTCAATATTATTGATATGATAAGTTTTATTTAATGGTTTTCATTTTTGATTAATGAATTGGTATACACCAAATTTAACTTGTTTTGATATATTTGATTATAAAATTAATAAGTAACAGTCGATCTAAATATTGTAATAAAGTACGATAATCTATATAATATTATATAATAAATTAATATTTAAAAAATAAAACATGGTACTAAAAACAGTATAATTATATTATATACAGGTAAATAATTATCTTAACATTTTTTAGACACAGTATTACTCAACCATATAATTACCAAGCTACGAGACGTGGTAGACGTGTACATATAAATATATATACATATGTATATAATCACTTAACTGTAAATAATGTATTATATAATATTTAAAAGTTAATATGTTTATTTTTCTACATATATTTTACAATTGATTTTGTGCCCAAGTTAGTTGCATAAGCGACTAGGCCGCTTGTTACACCAAACACCTCATTATTTTTAATAAATGTGTGTAAATAGATTTATGTTTATAATAAATAAAAAATATATATAAAAAATACACTCCGTACTCACTTAAAAATATATATATATTTATACACTTTATCTTAATAGCAATTATATTCAAAAGCGATATCTTTCTTTGCCATAATTATCTTTCAGGCGTTTAATGTACACTATCTACTTATTAATTGACAATTTAGTTTAGAGTCAACGTAAGATACGTTGTTATTATAGTATTTAAATAAATAAAGTTATTTAGTAAAATGATTAAGCTAATCTATGAAAATATCATCAAACTAAGTGACGGTGCTTATTAATACTATACATTAAGGGAAAGTGTCTAATCGAGTGTTTTGACGTAGAAAGAAACGTCCAATTTTTAATGGTGTGATATATCATTACATAGCATAAAACAAAGTCGCTTACCGTTGTCTGTCCCTATGTAACAGATATGGATTTTGATGTGTTTTTTTTTAATAGATAGATTGATTCAAGAGGAAGGTTTATATGTATAATACATGCACAATGTAGTACAGACACACTGATAATTTTAGAGTTTTCTGAAGTGATGTCGTAAATTAATACATTTTTTGGGCTTACATTGCGAACGCTGGCTGAACCCTATGAGATAGATCATACTAACGTACTACAGTATTGTACACATTAGTAAGGTGTTCAAAAACGTCCGTGGTAGTATATATCTATCTCTTAGGGATATCCCACAACATTCATTTTTTAACCGTCACTTTTTACGAGAAGTAAATAAACACATATACACTGATATATGTATATAGTCAAAAAAGTTGTAAATAATGTAATACATATTTTAAATGAAAATTTACTATTGGCTACTTAATACATACATATTATCACTTATCTTGTGCCTAAATATTACCAGGATCGTTGCATGAATTCTTTATTCTTTATCAAAAGTAAAAAAATACGCTCTATATATAATAAGAAATAAATATATATATTTTTACACTATCTCCTAATAGCAATTACATATAAAAGTAAAAGGTAGTTTTGCTTTATTTATCAATCAAGCCTTTATTTTATAATATCTACTTTATAATTGACGAATAGTTTCGAGTCAACGCAAGATACGTTATTCATTATATTAATAAATATATTATAATTTATTAACTATTATATATATCTATAAATGTTTATAACTGAATGATGGTACATAAATAAAATTTAAAAACAAATAAAATATCTATGTTTTAATTTAAAAAGTAAAGTACTAATATTTTGTATAAAAGAAAATATAGATTAAAAAAATTCTTGATGTAGATTTATTGAAAAAGGTTACAGACTATAATATAATATTTGCAGCACAGACTGGCTGTTAATTACTACATATTTTTATAATAATACGAATGTAATTAAATTTAGATAACGGACATAGAATTAAATTATTTTATAGAGTGTATCATAATTAATCATAAAGCATTGTGACATAAAAAGTCTAACTTATTTTATTGTTTCCCAGTTATATTTTAAATATATGTAAACTAACAGAAACAAAAGTATTCGGTTTCTCTACCGAGATACATTCTTCACTCACTTCATACGTCATAAGTTGTTATCACTAAAGATATTTCTATTTATCAGTAACTGATAAATTAGTTGATAAAAGAATTAGTTAAAAAAATCTAAGATAGAAAGATATATATGTATATCAAATGTTTGTGCAATGAATCATTAAAAATTTTAAAAATAATGTACATATTGAAAAAATAATTGTACTTTATTGATATACAAATAAACATTTATTTATACTAGTCGTAATAAGTATAATTAGAGTAGGATCTGCCCATAGTATGATTAGATATTATTAAATAACACAAGAAAATGCAAAATAAGGCCTTTGAACACTAAATCTAAACTAGAACAATAAAAGCAATACAATAATAACATATATATCTATACAATATATATAGCGATGTATTTTAAATTTGATAACCCACTTAGATTTGTATATCTACACAAATCTAAGTATGTATATGTATTGCTTATAAATATATATCTTTACATATAAAAATATATATTTATTTGTACGTGTCTCTGAACCTTTTATCAGATTGAGTTAATTTATAAAGTTATGCTAGACGCTACGTGAAGGTCTCTGGGACCACCATCATGTAGAATCTATTTAGTGTTATAAAATAATTGTTTAAAAAATAATAATAATAATAATTAAAGGCACTACGACGCATACCAGATGTTAGTTCCTATGTACATAATAAGGTTTTATTATTGAAGTAGACGTAATATCAATGATATTAAAAGCAATTATTATATTTCAGACCTGCAGGTATATACATATATACAATTAAATTTATTTATAAAAAGAAATTAACGGAGCTTTAAAAGATTAATTTAACAGATTAAAAAGTTTATGAAGACTAAATTAGTCAATAAATCTTATAACTTATTAATTAAAAGTATTATTTTAATGAATAAGTTATAAGATTTATTAGTCAAAAAAACTTCCATCACAAACTAATTGTGAATAACAACGTTGTAAATCTGTTTATTTGAAAGCAACTATGCGAGTTTCTTGCCGTTTCTTCTGGCTGGACGCTGCTTTCCGTACCGGTGGCGGTGGTAGTGTTTTAATATTGACGTTTAAAAAACGCTTCATTGTGAAGTTTACTTGAATAAAATACATTTGATTTTGATTTAAGAAATACTCAATTATATTACAAAGAAGAAAAGGAGAAGGGAATAATAGATAAAATTAAAAACTGGAATGTTCTGGTCAATTCCAGTTATGGATATTGCTTACTCACTACAAACTGACCCATTTTTATTTATTCTATAAGGTGCTAGGTAAACAGATAATACTTTAAACTATCACAATGATAAGTAAAACGGTGTCACTGTAAATCAGTCATTCTATTCTAAAAGAAATCACTCGTGAAATGTTCAAAACCGACTTACGGTGATAAGCTATTTTAATACGTATATCATTTTAATTTTATAATTATAATGTTCAATGTCGTATATCACTATCTGATATTACACGATATTGTTACTTACAGTACATAAACACGTTACGATGTCGTGACGTGACACTACGAAGTCGTGTAACGTCGAGGTCGACTTACAATTTTCATTCGATTTTTATTAGATTATTCTAGATAGCTGCGGCATAGTTTGAACCAAGTCGTACCGTCTAACGTCACATGTTACGATGTCGTGATGTGATTTCCAAGACACGACGTCGCAACGTTACGCGATGTCACAACGTCACAACGTCGGTTGTAACGTGTTTATGGACACATAACGCTGCGACAGCAGCCCTAAGGCGGTGTGTTTCGAGTGTACCGTTACAAAATAGCCGCAGTGTTTCCAATCTGCCTGTGTACTATTAAAAAAAAATGCAAACTCATTGCATCAATTACAAAGATCGTTAGAAGCAATAAGGATAAATAGCCGTTGTTTCTTTATTACTACAACGTCCTTCTAATTTGTTACAGCTTAATAATACACTTAAATCAGTCGAAATGACCGAGTGATTAGAACTCGAGGAAAGTTACTGAAGATAATGATTTCACATCCGGATATGCCTTGAATTACATGCCTTATTTGTGTAACGTCGCTATGGAACCGTCATGTGTACCGTCAATTCGTAGTACCGCGAGATAACACACCCTGTCACAGCTGGACATATTTGTAGCTACACAGTTATATATGTGAAATAAATATTACTTTCGTAGGGATTTCGCTACGTTATTCAATTAATCATACTTATTTATATGTCATATTGTTAAGAACTATATTATCTAATATTTTAAAAATAGAACGTTTAAAAAAAAAATTATTTGCCCAATGTGTTGTTTGTCAATAAGTGCTTACATTTAAGACTGTAATGTCGTAATTACCTTCAACATTATAAAGTAATTGTGTTCTTTCTACATTGGTATTTTGATATGCTCTGCCCAATAAATTTTAAATGTATAGCCATAATCGTAAACAAAGTTTAGAATCAATGACATAACTAATAATCAAATACAAATACTTTTATAAACTTTGCTTTTCTAACCGACATAAATTCATTAAATTCAGAACGAACGGATAACTCTCACGTAGGTAGGTTTACATAACAAACGTAAAAATAAAAACCGTCTAGTATTTATTTCTTAAATTTTGTTACACGTTTAAAAACAACGAATTACCTAAACGGGTATTTGATATATATTTATTTATTCATTAATTGAAAGGAAAATATCTTGGTCCCTTAATTTTGTTCATAAATTTATACCTACTTATTACCTATTAAAGTTTGGTTCGACACAGTTTTAATAATACGAATATTTAAATGAATTCATAAATTCCTTAAAAAATATAATCACTAGGAATAATATTTTTTAATGTTGATAATCACTTTTAAAGTAAATAATGTATTCCAAATGCCAAATAACATCCAGAGAGTTTATATGGAACTATAAAAACAAGTATATTAATTCTTAACCTTAAATAGTAATGCTACCTAGTAATATAAACTTGCAGGCACACTGAAATAACAATTACAAATTAAAGATAAGATACCCCAAAGGCACGGACATGTTTGCATGGATACAAATATGACGAACGAAAAAAATATATCAGTAGGGCGGTGTTATACACGAGGTTATTGCACGGCTTTACTTATTTACTTATACACTACACAGCGTACCGAACAGAGGGTCAATTCTACTAAATTACAACGGTTATAATACGTTTCCGATTCTATCCGATCCGACTATTCCTTACAGAAATAAACCTGGGCTAATAATAATAGTAAGTAAACAAATCGTTACAGAAGAGCAATTCTACTTATTTATATGAGTTTCGAAACGTTCCCGATTATATTTCGGAACTAGGTTTTGTTAGTGGAATAGCAAAACGGCTGAACGGCAACGTATACGTTTCGATTCGACTGCAATAATGTGACATTTTTTTAGTAGAATTGGCACCCAGTGCGATTGTAAGAGTGAATATTTAAAATTGATTACACTCTTTCTGTCATTGGTAATTTCACATTTGAAAGAATAAGACGGAATATCGTGTAAGTCGCTTTACAATGTTTATAAGTTTTATAGACACAATTATTTACAAGCTATTTCGTGTTGAGACGCTACAAATTGATTTAATTTAAGATTGTTCTCTTATAGTAAATCGCTTAGGAAATACCCACCATGCCTCTACTACCACTAATGTAAGTTACCAGCGTAAAGCGAAATTCAATTTCTTAACTTGCACAATAGTCTTGAAGACATGATCCCATAATTTACTGCTGATGCCGAACGCTGAAAAAAAAAATTGTTTTAATATTCTACAACAAAAACAAATGAAACGCTTATTTGTTTCCATTGATAATTTTGATAGTAATGAAAAGTCTATAGGTACTTAAAACTTAAACTATATTCTTGTATTTCACTAATCAAATATTGTACCAACAAGTATTAAGGTTTGAAGGGTGAGTGAGCCATATATTAAACAAAAGAGCACGTAAAATATTAAAGAAAAAATATAAAGGGAAATTTTTGAAAAACACTTATTTATAAAAATATTTTGTGTCATTGATATTATTTTAAATACTTAAGGTAACAAGATTTGATTATACTTTTATTCAATGTTAGAAATTACAAGTTATTATTTTTATTTGTTTATTATTGGGTCAAAATTTGCAACTGAATTTTAACCCAGAGTTATTGAAATAATTGTTTTTGCTTATAGCATAGGACTATCGTCGTTTCCATTTTTTATTTAAACACTATTAATTTTTGTGTTCATTCATTTACCCTAGGAGCTTGTAGGCTACCTTATGAATGTACCTGTATGTACCTTATGAATTACGCCTCGTTTTAGGTTTTACTATCCGTAATCAAGACTATATTACATAAGCCGACGATGTTAATAATAATATAACAATGTAATACATTGAATTTTATTCGTGTTACTTCATGTACTAAATAAAGATTTTACAAAATGCCTCATTACCTTTGTCATGATTTAGGAAGTGATGGTTGGAGTGGTACCGTTTCATTGCGTAGAAATAAGTCCCATCGCTCGGGGAGCCGTGGTGCACGTAGTAGTGTATCATGTCATATATAAGATAACCTGTTAAAATTTGCGTGATTAAAATAGTGGTAGGAATCATTAAACAACAATTATATGGTCATATAATTTATATATCAAAACGCGACGTCGATGTGGTCATCAACGGCATTCGAAGCCAGTATGAGTCGAAAGAAACGAGCCTTGAAATAAATTGCTTACCCGTAAGAGACCCAACTGCTTTAATAAGAGGATAAGTGAATATGGGCCAAATAAGAGCCACAAGTGTGATTACAATCACAAGGGCAGGTATTGGTGGAAATACTTGTCTCAGTCCATCAAATGGAACCTGTAATAAAAAAACACATTACAATACATTCAATAATACCCTTCCAATTACCCCCTACAGTTAAAATTTGCAAAAATCTTTTATTAGGTAGCGCCTACGTCACGAAGCTTACGTCACTACGTATGCTAAATTTTAAGCCAATCCTACCTATAGTTTCGAAGATGCAAGTAAATGTCCCATTACTGGACTCTCTCCATTCAAGAAGGTTTAGAGATTATTCCCCCAAACTTCACCAAATACATATGACGCAGATTCTCATCCGCAACATGCAGGTTTCCCCACGATATTTTCCTTAACTACCAAACTCGAAATTATGAATAAAAAACAATTAATGTTTACTAATAACGAAGATTATGCATCGAAAACTAGTAAAGAAATGCCATTATATGCTAGTAAAAAGCCAGTCCGTAAAAATATTTTAAGAATATATTAATCTCAATAAAATACTTTTGAAATCAAGCGTTAAAACCACGTAGAAACATAAGAACTAAGACAGTATTTGTACTAATGTTTGACAGTTACTATACATTCCCGATTCAACTTTAAACGAACCCCAACGTTGTGTTACTAGAATATGAAAACAGCCAATGGGAAACGATTAAGTGTCGATTCGATTGCGATTTACGCTAAAGTGATAAATCATTAGCAGAATTATCCCCAGCTTATTGCTTTGTATACCTTATGATGCATCCCGTGGATTAGAAAATGCATTTGAATCATCCGAATTGATGAGCCAGGGTCATAGTGGAACACCCATCTGTGGAGAGAATACTCCAAAAATGTCCAAAAGATGAAACCAAAAACTAGATGCCATATAAATTGAAGATTTGTCACATGACGGTCTTCACAATCTGAAAGATAAGATTATTTAACATATTGTGAAACAGTATTACTATATATAATTCTTTAAAAAATTAATAAGCTTATAAATGCGTTGTATTAGTCATTGTAATAATATAATGTATTTATCATTGATAAAATGAACGCGGAATCATTTTATTCGATACTTATTCATTACTGACTAAAATTCTGTCCTTATCGTTCATTTTTTATCTGTTACAACGATAACTGTCATGAATCATTCTGACAACTGAATCATCATTTTAAGAACTTTTTTAACCGGATATTTTTTAATTATAAATTTCATTAGAAAAAGTAATGCAGTCGACAATTTTTTTTTTATTTCAAATAAATCTCCGTTAAAAACGTAAATCATAAATTATATACTATACGTCCATTTGTCTTAAGAGGCTAATATACGTCGTTAACCTAGCTCGATTGGGCGTTACCGATAAACATACCTTATGGCAACCTTATTACCCTATTCTTTGTATTTTTGGTAAAGTGTCACATGCCCGTTAATCACTACGTATCATCCAACGGTCATTTAGTAGGCGAAAGAGGCGTTGCATCGCTATTTGCGCGTATCGTATAATTAAAAAATATATTTTTCAAAAGGAAGCCGAAGGTTCTTTTAAAATCGTAGTGCTTAATATTCCAATGTGATTAAAGAAATTTTGTGACAAATAGCTTAGTTATATTATTTATTCTTATTTCTTCGAATAGTTTGGAGGTGTATATTAGGAAATTTTGTGTAGATTAACATATATATAAGATTAATTTCTAACATTAATATCTTCAGGTGAGTCTCTCACTCTTGTGAGTCTATTAATTTCTCGTCATACATACTTAATACTAACCTTCACATTGAACATAGTCAAAGTACTGTGATAATCCCAAGTATAAGATTATTGGTATCCAGAAAATAGGCACGACGTACCATGGTGTGAACGTCATATACTCCAACATGGGGTTCGAGAACAGCCGGCATTTTCTATAAACGGCGCTGTTTACCCATTTCTGGTAATGAGGCGCTATCTTGTGTAACTGGGACAGAATAGGCTTCGACCAATCAAGTCTACTCTGCAAAAGATTAGGAACAAATCATTCACGCAAACTTTGTACTCTTCGTATTACAACAATAATACTCTATTGCACACCGAGACGAAACGTATTTAGCAAACAAATAAAACACTATATGATGTTTACAAATGGCGACACTATTGCTAATGAGCGATCTCTTCCTTAGCGTGTATTACTATTTAATCCTATAAATCTAATGCAGGCGATTTAGAAACGACGATTTAGATGTTCGGAATAATGGCACACCACGCACACGGATCCTCGAGCATATTGTCGTCCGTGGCTTTTCTCACGTTTTAAGGGTTAGACATCAGGTGATAAGCATAAAAAAGTAGCCTAATACATTCAAAAATTTCATCAAATTCGATTCATAGACAGATATTTGTATTGATTTGTAATGTGCTCAGAGAAGTGCTCGTGCGTGGTGCGCAGTCCCTGTGGACGCACACGAAGACAGCGTCTTAAGTTAACGTACACTTCTTTTGAGAACTGAAGGGACTAATATAAGAATGACACGAGGGCCACATTCGAAACTTCACGCAAGTGGAATATAATGAAGAAGAGGTCCGTTTACCTCTTTGTTTTTCGACACACTTGGTTATTTGCCTCGATTTTTTTATATGAGTTGAGATTATTTGATTGAAGCGATAAGTATGGGGGTTTTCTCCAACCTGCACGGTTCTCTGTCAGTTCCCCTACACTATTATTCACGATATTAAAATGAGTATGATGACGACCAAGTTTGAAATTTATTTCAAAACTATAGTCTCGATCCCCTCGGGCATAAAGTTATGATAAGCTGTACAAGGTAATTTTCCCAATTAAGATGTATATAAGTATATTTAACACACGCTCTACACCGAAACTATTAACATTATATTACGATATCATCTTGAACGTCAGTGTAATTCTTAAAACAAAACGATTATCGGCCTATAAATATTCCACCGCTGATCTTAAGCCTAGAGAGAAGTTTTAGAGCTTTGTCTACCATGTACTATTCAAATATGAGTTGATGGATTACCATGTAGCAGATTTTCATCCGAGATTTCTTCGTGATGTTTTCCTTCCTGCAGAGCACGAGATAAATTATTAACACTAATTGAGTACATCAAAATTCAGCACTGCTCAAACTTTAGCCGGAATCTTCGTTAAGAGTTTACGTGTTAAGTATTAAACTTAGTCGGTCTTATAAAATAAAATAATTATTGAACGCTGCATACTTAGTACACGTGACAGAAGTGCAACGTTACATATGTATCGTTGCACGTACATATATTCGGCTTAGAAATTTCACTCTGATTGCACAATCATAAAAGACAGATAGATAAACTCGTTAACAATGTATTAAATATTATGTTAACAGTCAGATAAATCGTGCGTTTCAAAAAATAGTAATCCGGGAACAATAATGATACAACCATATTGTAGAATTTGACACGTGAAATTCAAAGTACGAGTATACCTTTGAATTTCACGTGTCATAATCGTCACTCCACGTCACGAATTAAATTGTCTTTTTTTTAACATAGACATGTATCTTAAAAATATAACAAGTACCATCAAAACAAAAGACGACTTAAAGATTTTTTTATTTTTTATTTAACCATCTTCTGACAATAATCTAATGTCAACGGTAATCTTATCAATCCCGATATACTCGAGTGTATCATTTTAAAAGATTATATAAGATATCATCCGAAAAAAAAACATTAAATACTCGTATAAATATTCGGTTAAGAATTCCTAGAATTTATCATACAATTGTTATCGGTAACGTATAAAATAATATTATGGACAATATCTAGGGATATTAGATTAGATACGCAGTTTTTAATCCGTTTATCCTTGTGAATACAAATGTACACTCTTAAACGGCTATTTGTATAAATTAGTCACAATCTATAATTAATTAGTCAATAATAGTTGGAACAGTCTGGATGTTTTTTTAAATTGCGCTTAAATTGGCAGATACGACATAAGATTGATAAAATAATGCAATTATTATTATCTTTTTGGTGTTCACACGATGTTCAAAATGGACTATTGTTTAAGGAATTCTATATCAAGTTTATTTAAATTATACTTCTTTTTCGACGCGTTCTCAGCTTTGACAGTCTATATAAATAAAATATATATTAATATTTCGTCAATTTTACGTCTTAACGGCATCACCAAATATTTGTTAACAAAAAGTCACAATTGTACAATGCACAAAACAAATAAAGACAACAAGTTTTTCAGATACTCGTATGTGGCAGCTCAACTTATAAGGCTGATGTGCTATTGAGGCTACCGGATAGAGCATGAGATATTAATAGGTCACAAGTGTGTGTGCAAAAATAGGTGAACATTTTATCCCCTTGCTAATTCTTATAATACAAAGAGAAATCAGACAAAAAGAGAGAGTACCGCTAGTGTTTAGCGGATCGTTCAGCACTAGGCCAAGAATCACATATACAAACTCAACCTTATTGTAGAAGAAATGGAAAATTCCAAATACATCTTTCGGACAAAAAAGGAAGCCCTTATCTGTCTTTATTGAGAAGAGGAGAGGTGAATTTTGAACCTTGAATATGACTGTGCTTATAAATCAAAATTAAAAATAGCTACTCTACAAATTAGTACCTCCTATATATTTTAAAAGTTAAATTTCGAATTCCTGTATTCGGTCGAAAAATGTGCAAGCACTTTTGTCATTAGAGAAGACCTTGTTTTTTAATGAAGATCCATTTTCTTATTGCGAATAAAGTTGTTCTAACACAAATGAACAAAAACACCCAAAATATATTCTCTAATTTATTTGTAATTCTGCATAATTGCATTGCCATATTAATTACCTCAACCAATAATACACGCTTGCGTTTTAATTCACCCGTAGATTCCGTGCTAACGATGTTTACGCTAAGAAAGAACGAATTAAAAGTCGTCACTCGTAGTTATAGTTAGGGCCTCGAATGCCGCACCCAGTTCGTTATCAAACAATACTCGCTTTGTATGAACTCGTTGAGGGCGGACTCAGTTTGACGACTACAAGTCCAAAAAATCCTTTGACCGTTTATATTTATTAACAATTTATCGAATACTTCATATAAATCAAGAAACGATTATGATTTAAAATAAAAGCTCTACATATAGTACTTCGTGAATTCCGTAATTGATTGTGTACCTATGGGAATATTTTGTTAATTGGAGTACAATGCAGTATAAATAAATAAATATTTATTTACGAACACGTTCTATTAAAAAATTAAAATATATACGATTTAAAAGAGTTATTTATTAGGAATATTCCCAATTATTTAATAAATAAAATAATTGTCGGAGAAATTATCTTACTACGATAAGGTGGTATATATGTTTTCGAGACTATACCCAAGGGTATGAGTAAAGTGCCTATGCCGGATGTCTTTCTAAATAAACATGTTATAGGAGTTATTGGAACAAAAATATATTTATTTATCTAACATAACTCGTAAGTTTAGGTTCAAATCCCTGAATCCTAATAAATTCCCTCGGAACCATACTTTGTATTTGATAAGATTCAATTTCCCCAACTTTTTAACGCAAACACTTAGTTTTATAAGTACTGAGCACGATGATATCTTTGTCAATGAAATTATTCTTGTTCTATAGCAATTAAAAAATGTTTTACAGGACGAAAACCTGAAGAATCCCATGTAAAACCTCAAGAAACTCTGTTAATAGTTGGCTGACATAAAACTATTTTATAAATGCAATTAAAAGTAATTTCACCTTGATAAAAAGTTGACAGATCATCTTCTCTATCTTAGTTTATACGTTATCAGTATATATATGTAAACACAGGATATATTTAAGTGTATTGTGTATACACATGTAATGTATCATATAACTAAGTATATTAAATTCTATTTTAATTATATATTGTTTTTTTTAAAGATTTTATATGTCTGCCTGTATATTATGTGTTATTTATTATTCCTTCGAGAGTTTGACTATAATCTCTCTCCCTTTTATGGATGAGTGCATTTTATACTAGGTTACATTTTACATTGTGTATATATATATTTTTACTAATAATAAAATAAATATATAGGATATAACAATACCCAAACGTTAAAAAACAATGAAGATAATTTAATAAAAATAAACGCTTTGGTGCAATTACAATTTTACGGTGATATAAACTCTTATTTTATTTCAATATATTATAAATCTATAATTAAGAAAATATACGGAAAATGTCTCTACTGTATTTATATTATTAAGTGTTTTTTTTTGTTAAGTTGTGTATCATTGGAAAGACCTTGATCTGATTTTTTCCTTTTCAAGGTTTCAAAGGGTATAATTATGGTACCTACCCAGCGGTAGTGAATTTATTGTGATAAGTTTTTTCGTCGGTCAGATGCGTGATCGAGTGACTGCTGCTTGCTAGTTTGTATTAAATAAATAAGTAATAACGCTGCAACATCCCATCGCTTATCAACACTACGAGCACAGCCGCACGTAGCACTTGAAATATTAACGGATCTGTCTAAATTCTGAGAGGATTACTCCCAATATACTTGAAATTCTTAAACTAACATAACTCCTTGTAATATTAAAAAGGATATATTTTAATAAGATTATAAGAATGGGCAAATACAGAATAGTTCAGTAACTTCTTTATTTATATTGTATTTATTTTTTCCTTAGTAGTTATTTTATACAAGCTCAAGTATTATCAAATAAAACTTAGTATTGTTGTGTTCCGGTTTTAAGGGTGAGTGAGCCAGTGTAACAGGAATTGAATTGAAATCAGAATCATTGAAATTGGAGTCAGATTTCCTCACGACTATTCCTTCACCGCCGAGCACAAATTAAGCACATGATAATTGAATGGTGCTTGCTGGTCATCATAATTTGTACAATAACTGATTTAAAATTTTTATTTGCATATAATTAAGGACTTCATGATAATAATTCATATGTAAATAAATAAATGTTATATTTAATTCACACAGGATTTTAATAGCATTTTATTTCGTATCATTTAATAATTCTGAAACATTGCGTTACAAACATAATATATTTAATTGTGTCTGTTTCTTAATACATATATATAACGAATCAACTTCGTCCCAACCGGGTGCTCCACGACACCTCTCGTTTTTTTTTATCAATACGAGCTTATCAATTCGCCTAGTATTTCCTCCCGTCATTGGTGCTGCCCACGTGGGTTGTAGAGTAATAATATAGTTTACTAGATGCCGCCGGCGGATTAGCTTGCTTTTGAGGAGTTGGTCTTCAGGTGCTAGGAATCAAAAGTAGCCTATGTTTTTCCTTGGAGTTCAAGGTTACTTCATACCAAATTTAATCGAATTCGGTTCAATGTTTTGACCGTGAAAGAGCAACACCCAGCCAGACAGACAGACGGGCAGGCCGAGTTACTTTCGCATTTATAATATTACCATAGATAAAAATAGATATCTATTTGACATTAATATATTCGATACTGTTTGACTGATCACTTTGGCATACAGGATTTTCTTCTTGGAAAAAGTTTTAATGAGTTTTTTTTGTGTTTTTCCGGGAACAACAAATAGAGAGACAAAGTTACTTTCGCATTTATAGTATATATAGATAGTTCTCTAAAATATATAATTTACATCTCAATAAATGAGTAACATTAGTAAGTACAAAAAGTTTACCTGAAGTCGGACTCGTAGACTCAGGAATATATAACGCGCTGAAAAAAACTCTTCAACTTTATGAAATATCAAGATAAGTATAGATAATAGTACCGAATTTATCATGGTGTTAACATTTCTTATCCTATCGATAATATAACGGTATTTTAGTATGTATAGCACAGTATTTTTGTTCTTCGTTTTCGAAACAATTTTTATGACTATATCGATAGTCGATGGGACAGTGGTTGATGCCGAATTGATAATTCCACTATTGCAATGTATTTGTACGAACTTTTACGCAAACAATATCACAAAAATATTATATTATGTTTAAGATACCATTTATGTCACATTTCAATTCTCTATCATCAAATATTCTACCGTCAAACAGCAATACTTAGTATTATTGTGTTTAAAGGATGAGTCAGCCAGTATAGGCATAAGGGACATCTTAACTCCCAAGGTGGAAAGGAATGGTTTTTATTTCTTACAGCAAAAGTGTCTATAGGCAGTTATGACCATTTAGCATTAGATGGTCCATCCACATACTTACTACATAAAAAAGATATATTTTTTAGACAAATCAATATCATTTTGAATAATAAATTGTATTTTACAATTACTTTAGTTATTATATTGCTTAACACGCTTCGATTCATACGTAAAATTCAAATCCTCAAAACTACTTAAAATAAATATTAATAACGAAACTCATAACTAAACTAAACTCATTTAAATAAGTGTGAAGTGTATACCTTCAAAAGCTCATTCATTCGTCAAGTCAAACATTTCAAAACACACTTCAATTTCTATTCGATAAAGAATTAAACAATTGTAGCTTGAAAGCGACGTTCAATATTGCTTTTTACGAGTAGGTATTTTAGACTCAACGATCACAAGTCGGCACTATATAATTCAGATTAGCCTTGCTTTGGCGCTAGCGATTAATTTATTGATTAAACATAAATATTTTATAAACGTCGGTCTAGTTTTTTTTTTTTCGTGTATGTTATGTGTCAGACTGTAAATGACCTACAGCTGGGCTGAGGGAGGTCCCTTTTGAGAAGGAGCTTATTCGACCAAGGTACTCCAATGTGGGTTGAGCATGTAGCTGATTTTCATACGACACGTGCAGGTTATCTCAGGAAATTTTCCTTCAATGTTAATCATAAAACTAAGCAGACACTCCCGAATCTGAAGACTTCGGTAAAGGTTTACGCATTCCAACCGCTAACGTACAACCCTCGGTACCACAAAAATGTATGACTTTCATTATAATTAAATGCCTTAATGGACAATTAAATAAGCAGGATTTCATTGTTACATAATCACTATAGAAGAATTGACAAGAAATCAACTAGAACTTTCAGGTAACTACAGCGATACGATGCATAATATCTATGGCTTAAAAAAAACTTACGATTTATTGCATTGCAATTTTTTAAGACGAGTGAAGTAGGTGCTGGCCATATCTAGTTCTATACTTATCGATGGCCGCCGACTTTAGTTTTAATTATGTTAAGTCCCGTGTGTCTGTAAACTTGTAATTAAACTGTCCTAATAAAACTTGCACGGTCTTACTGCGAACAATTTCTTCGAAGAAATTATTATATAAATATATCTTTGATAATCGCACGCTTTCGGATATTGTTTGACGATTATTTTTGTTAGACAAACATTTTGTACGCTCGGCGAGATTTAGTACTTCTAATAAATAGTAGAAAAGTTTAGCATACAGGATTTATAAATAATTGTACGTTATTATTACATGTAAATAGTTTTTGATTAAAAAATTATCTGTCACTGAGGTGTTCCCGGATCTTCTTGGTAGAATCTATATTCCGAACCAGTGGTAGCTTGATACAAAAGTTTATAGCTTCTTGAAAAAAGTACATTTTGATTTTGACAATTGTAAGCATTTTAAAACAAAGGATAATACATATACATGAAAATATATATATAATATACCAACGTAATTATGTTGTTTCTTTTTAAATACCAATAACCTAGCGAAAAATTTAATCTATAAAAGGGCTTAAATCTATTGCTAAACTAAAAAAAAAATATATTTTTATTTAATTTTAATAATATTAATAATTACAAATATATTAAGTAAATATGTCCATCAGTAATTATCTGATAACAAAATTATGACTCAGCCTAACAAATTGTTTACAATTTATTAAACAAATTAAGCCTTTGAATCACACCAACAATTAAATAAGGCTTAATATTAATTTATACTAGTATGAAATGATTATTCAAATATCTACTTGAATAAAATGCATTCTGATTTTGAGAATTAAAGTAGTATTCATTCAAACTTTTATAAATGGATATAATAGATTAACAGAGCAAACTACAAATTACGCCGCAAATTTGTCACGTTATCCAACCCTATCAGCTATAACTCATAAGTTCTATAACCAATAGTGCCTAGCCCTCGTTATAAAGATTACCATTTATAAGAATTTGCAAACCAATAATGGTATAAAAATATAATTTAATTTTTTTACACGCTTATAGTAATATTGGTATACAGAAAGAATTACGCCATTAGTCAGCCGTTAACTTCAATTAGTTTATTTATAAAAAGGGTCATATCATACTTAATAAAAAAGTGTTGATCTTAGTTTTATCACAGCAGCCATTACGTTTGGAAACTAGCAAACTGTGCAAGACATATTATAGTGTTCAAATGTGTTCGCAAGTCTGATAATCCAGTGTGATAGCAATCTGCCGTCCAGATCACGTGCAGGCACATCACCGCAGGTTTTACGAGATATTCACTTTCACACACGGAACAGGCGTAATTACTAATTACTACCAACTTTGGTCAAGTTTGAATTTTATTATTTACGACGTCATAAGTGAATTTGTTCGTTTCGTTACTTGACTATCAAAAGAATAATCGATTTTATTTCGTGGCATGTCAATGCGATGCTTACCTTCATAATTAAGGACATTCGTATGCATCAGCCATGACCTAAGCTCACACCGCGTAATCGGCGCTAAACATAACAATATACAAATATACGGAGACATTAAAAAGTCAAATAAAGAAATTGCCGTCGATGGTATAATTAGGATTTTTTTCCATCGCGTGTCCACTTTTTTATTGATTACCTTTCTTACCTCTGATTAATAGCTAGTAGGTTTTCAGTAGGTGATACTATGAAAGATTTATAGTCTTCGAACCCAGTGTGATATAGTTTTCATATTTTTGAAAATATCGCAGACAGGATTTTATAATAAAATATTATGTCATTGAGGAACTTTTCTATTATAAAAATTAATACATTTTGTTTGTTTACATCTTGTAATGTTAGTAAGATTAGAAAATACACGTAGAAATGCCTCATGTTTATGTTGTTATCAAAGTTTAATCAACTTTGTTACTTCGACTATATAGATCAATCGTCTTCGTCAATATATTATGACATGTTAAGAAAACAAGAATTGAAGGTCAAGCTAAACTGAACAAAAATTACACAGTCGTATCCCGAATATTAATTATTCTATAAGCCTCATAAGTCCGACAGAAAGACCAAAAACATTAACAATCTTGTTATTTTATAATAAGAAAATGCAAATCGAATTCAGCCTCTTGTGACGCAAGAGTAAATCTTAGAAGGCTGAATTATGTAGGTTTTTTTGATGACTACTGATGTCAATCTCTGCTCCTTTCCAACTACTTCCCGTTAAAACTTTTTTGTTTATTAAGTCAATCATTTTTGCGTCAGAAATGTTTTATCTTACATAATTGCGTTGCTAAATTCAGTCATCGTGCCTTAAGTCTTCAACCTCATAAATAATTTTGTCAATAATCATCCGATTTTTTTTTGTTACAAACAAAAAAAATCGGATGGCTATTGACCTTTATACCTAATTTTCTATGGGTAGGTACCACCCACTTTGTTGCGTGCCGGTTTGAAGGGTGAGTGAGCCAGTGTAACTACAGACACAAGGGACATAACATCTTAGCGCCCAAAGTTGGTGGCGCATTTGCATTGTAAGGAATGTTTAATATTTCTCACTGAGCTATGTGTATGAGCGGTGGTGACTATATATCTTCAGGTGACTTATTTGCCCGTCCGCCTACCTATGCTATACTTTTATAGTATTGAAAAAAAATTTGTTTAATGGAAATTAATAAATAGGTCACAAACTAAGCAAATACTGTAAATTTGTACCTAAATGGAATACCCATATTTCTATCCAATCACCTATTAAAATAGATAGAGGAGAAAAGATAAACAAACCTTAGGTTTACATATATTCAATGCGCTTCTTGACCAATTTATGTTGACCCTTTATTTATAAAATATAACACTATTCCATATAAGTAAGTATTTACACTTTGTTTCCAAAGTTCCGATAACAACTTCGCCGACATAAAAATCACATTTTTTTCGTGAATACATAATGAATCATAGATTATTCTAGATCTCGACCAATGATATGGCGTCAATTCAATGTCAAAGTTGTTTAATTCATCTTTAACCCTCTTTTGGTTGTAACAGCTTATACTTTTAATGTAATATTGCTCTTATCCTGGTAAACATTTTTTTTCTGTACTTCACTCTCGTAGCCCTTTTATAAATTATACGTATTGAACGTAAAGTCAATATTTTACTTTACACACTGCGACTCGAATTGAATAAAAGCAAGTGAACCGTATAAATAGTATAGTAATGGCTATCGTACTATCTATGCGGAAAATAATTAATTAATCATTAAAATATATGTAATGATGTAGTAAATTAAAATTATTTACTTATAGTGGGACTTAAAGAAGTACACATTCCATTTGGACGGGTAGCACGATTATACTACAGAGAGTACAAGCGCAGAATTTACTCTTTTACGAGCTTTCAGAAAGTATTTTGCAGACATATTAGCTATGACAGATTTTTATTGCCAACCATTGCCTTATTGACGCTTCAATGTTACATATAAAGCTTAATCATTAAACTAGTACTACTAGTATATTAACGTATTTCAATTAGTTCAAATAGATACAATGTCGGTACAGATGGTCGACTGATAACATTGGAAAATAAAGATAAAAATAATCAAAGACAATAAAATTTTCCAATAGACAATTTACTTCTTTTTACTGATTTGACATATTCCTCCTGACACATAGTCCTAACATAGGTAGCTAAGACAGCGGCTGTACTACGGGCAGGCTGAGTAGACTTGATCCTTTAAAATAGAGCGGAAAAAAAACACTCCACTCCTGTCTCGGTGGATCTTCCATCAGCGGGTGAAAATGTAAGTTAGCAGTTAGTCACAGACACATCAACAGCAAAAAGATCTTTATAGTAAAGCTTTTCCATGTTACGCAGAAAATAGTTTGTTTCGCCGGTTCTTCTCAGGCCTAAGGCGTTTCTTTCTAAGCTGGTTTTATATTCTTTACTAATAAATATGAATATATTATATGAATATATGCTTAGGTATTTACGTAATCGTTATAAAAATATAGTCGTTAATTGGAAGTTGGAGGATTTTTCATTTTATCGAACTTACCTTGATTAGATAAATAACAATAAATAACACAATAACTACAAATTCAATATTAAGTATTAATTTGTCAATTTAATCTGATAATTGAATTTCCTTATCAGAGTTTTATCTCCGTACCTGAAACGGTAATATTAGTTAAATTAAGGCTTCGTGTACATGACACCAAAAGCAGTTAAATTACTTTAATTAAGGCTTAGTGTATATGCCAGTGCCGCACCGGTGCGGATCACGTGTGTGTTTCAATTTTATTTCGCAAACGAGCAAATAGGAAACCTGATCGTAAGCGGTAACAGCGAAGTAATTTCGCCAAATATCTTAGATGCAAGTGTAATTATACAGGTACCTAGCCTCTACAATTACACTAACCTCACTCACTCCTCAAATCAGACCGCCGCGGTACAAAATTCAATGTTCTACTGCAGTATAATAATAATAAAAAAAAATATCATTTAAGACACAGTCTAGCCAAATTCAGGTCTTGATTTTTGTGTGTATTGTATAAAAAATGAATTGTATTGAATAAATTATAATTTATGTCAGACTATATATTTTTTTATTTCAATAAGAATTATTAAAATTAACTCCTTAACTAAATACAAATAACAATTAAAAATGGTTAATATATAAATAATGACCGCGTGGAATGGTGGCAAGAATGCTACCAGCATTCGTTAAATCGCAAATATAAAATAAAATATTAAATCAATTGTTAATTAATAATAGGATATTTAACAATGTATAACACTGTGTTTCGTATATTTTATTTTGAATAAATTGATATTGTTGAGAGAATTAGTATTTAAATAGTTGTAGCATAATGCTACAACTATTTAAATATATAAATCTGCCTCAATATTTAATTCAGGTTTATACGCAGAGGTGCGTCTGAAATTATGTTCTGATGTATGTATGCACATTGCTTCAGTCCGGCGCCGGTGTGGCTGCAATGTTAGGAATATGTACACAAGGCCTATTCACGATCAATGAATTAAATCCGTTACTTATATTTTTATAATAATTGTAATTTTTATAATAATTCGATTTTAATTAAATAATTAACGAGACCCAACAGCCAAACACTATTTAGCGTGAACTAATCAACGGTGAAACTAAAAAAAGAAGTTTCATTGTATGTAATTAAATAATTATTAATTATTTCATGTCACGCCATATATAACGCCAAAATAAATTAAATAATTAGATGTTAAAATAATTCACTAGATTTTTTTTTCAAAATTTTATAATTTTTTTTTCACATAGCTGCTTACCTCTAATTCCTCTAAAAAGGCAATCTCATCAACATCGCACTCGGCTTCAGGCTTTGTAATAATCCTTCCATTTTCACTCACACCACCTGTCAAGTTACCATCGCCAGCACTTTTCACTTTAAAATCACTCAACATATGATACGCACTATCACTGTGGCCGTATGTCTTCATAACGCCAGCTATGGACCTCCCTCTATACCTTTCCAGTGTATTAACACCGCCAGGGTGGTCTTTTAGAAATTTATTTAAGTCGTAAGTTTCACCGGCGAATTTCACCGGGAAATCTTTAGACGCCATGTGTCGGTCGGGTGACTCGCCGTCGACTAAATGTTAAGTGGCGTTATCAGCTTAACTTTTCGTGTGATATATACAGATGGTTCAAAATAACGTAGACCTTCCGTTTCGATATTTTGATATCGAATGACTTATTAACATTGGCATCTGTGGACGATCGCACATTAAATAATACGTATTACTTAATTTAATTTTCGGGTATATATACAAATTTTTTGTTTAACAATGACTTGAGTGTGTGATTTTTAATGCCGGAAGCAGATTTATTCAGAAATATAAATAGAATAATAAAATATTTTTAGTCCTTACGAAAATTATATATAAATTTACTTACTACAACTTAAAATATACTTTATTCAAGCAGGCTACTGAAAGTTAACCTTGTGAAATGACTTGATTCAACTTTTGAATCAAGTCATTTTACAAGGTTAACTTTATATCAAGCTACCGATGATTCGCTATGTTGATTCTATCGAGAAGAACCGGCAAAAAATTATTTTTCAACCAAAAAATAATTTACATGTAATCCTGTAGAGTAATTAAAAGTAAAGTAAAAATATGGCATAGGTATTATTACCTATGCCATTTTTATTAAAAAAAATTGCATAAGTTTTAAATATAACTCTAGGCAAATGTAAAATAATCTGCGGAATTTTATTATAGATTAGAATATCCTACCCCAAGAAGGATGTACTTATTTATTTATTTTTTAACTTTGTCAAGTCGTAAAAAATAAGGTGTATCTTATGTGGCGGAAGATAGACACATGTTGGCCCAGAAATGAAAAAAAAACAACGATGATAAATAAAGGAGAAAAATACGTCTATATGTGTATTTCTATGTTAAGGATTACATCGATGTATAAGAAACTGGTAGGCAGATTATAATTTTTAAAGATTCCGATTTTTATAATTATATAATTTATAAAAAATATAATATAAGATGTGTCTTAAGAACACTATCGAAAAAGTTTAAATTGTGACAATTACAATATTTTTCACACCAACAATGGTATAAGTTCTAAAATGGTTTATATGAAGCATTAGTTTAGTATGAAAAATGTTTACTTTTTTTACAAATGAAATTACAACAACGTTTAGAAACTGCGATAATTTTTTTAATTTTTTTGCTCTTTCTGCACTTTTCTATTTTATGTATTATTTCTAAGTCCAAACTTTATTTGTATGTGTCCCTAAATTAATTGATTTATTTAATGTATCTCTATACATTTTGTTTCCTTACTAAAAAACAAACTTGTGAGTTTTGATAAGGTTGTATTACTCCACAACTAGTATAATATTTTTAATATACATAATATTTTTAAGCTTTAATTACATAAATGGGTGTTTCTATTGAGAAAATAAAAAAAAACATGAAAATGATTTAATAACTGCTAAACACGTCTATTAAAATAAATGTGTGAGATTACCTCGCAACCTTAATAAATAGCCTAGACTACAGTTTAAATCATCCAATCATCTTAAAAACATTGTTATGTCCAACTAATTATAGAAAATAAAGTATTTATATTTATTATTTTACAAGCTTGTCTGTCTATAAGTTTTATATGAATAAATATAATACTTATATGAATTCATAGATACATATGTGAATCATAGGCGACATGACGTCAAGTCTTATCAAACGATGGTGTATAATTTTATTTTCGACAAATTTAATATAACTATATTCATTACCGATCGATAAATTATCGATTATAACTATCCCACTAAGCTTTTAATTAGATCGAACTAATTATTCAATCCTTAATTGCTTTGACAATAATGTCATTACTGCCATGGTGTTTACATTTCTTAATATTTCGATTTCTTTACCTGAAATATTGTTGCTGGACCAAAACCGCTCTTGCAGCTTATTAGTACAGATTTTTTGTCTTGGCGCTTGGGTCTCGTTCTACAGAGGGCAGTAACAAGAACACCTTGCATCGTATGCGTTTCTTATCTACATACTCTAACATCACGCTCCCGTTCCACTGATCAACCACTTTTCAATAATGGCCCATATGATTTTCTGCTGCTACCTGCATTTGACGTGACACCCACTTTAAAACATTAAAGTGAATTTTGCGGCTTGTTTAGAGATAATTTCAGGTAGCGGATGGAACTATTGCTTTACAATTTAAGTAAATGGACTGTAAACAAATCCACTGCTCAGATAAGTCCTTGTATCTTTGAGGAGTAGGCTCCACCAAACTGATCCATTGGGATAAATATGTGGGAGATTTCCTTCAGTTGTTTTCCTTACCACACATGTGACGAATTATTATAAACACAACTTAAGCACTTGAAAAATTAGTTGTGTTTAATTCAAGTGTTGAGTTCTCAGTTCTTGCTCAACAGGATTCAGAATACATTAAAAAGTCTGCTTACAATGAATGATGATAGATAATTTTAACAATTCGTACTCGTTCATTAATTTGTAACCATTTTTCAGAATCTACTTTTTAACGTATATCCGATTTTTTTTTCTGCATTGCATTTTTACTTATGTACTTTTATTCTTTATTTATGTATTTAATATTATTAATTCGTTCAATTTATGTCATAAAAACTTACTTTTAATGTATTATATACGCTTAATATATTATTAATAGGTCTAAATTATTTGTATAAAAAATAAATATTTTGTCTACTATGGTTAAGCACTTCCACATTCTGTCCTAGTTAAAATAAACATCGCACAATCGATATCTCGCCAAACGATAACTTTGCTCGTACTCAGCAAAGCTCGAGGTTACTTAATGCTAGTACTCGTACTAAAATACGTGACGTTTTTTCTCTTTTTTAAACAAATGACAAAGGATTCAATAAATTCAAATATCTTCGAATTTTAATTCAGGCAAAATGATTTCAAATACATAAAATGGTGTTAGTAGGTTTTTTTTAATTCAATTGAGTTGTCGGCCATACATGGTACATACATGTAACAGATCGAGATAAAACTTGTTTTTGTTTCAGTATGTAATATACTTAAATATATTCGCCTCAGTACAACCGCCGCTTTTTTTCCTAGTAAGATGTTAAGTGATACGGATTTACATATAGAATAACGATATAGACCCTGACATTATAAGAAATATTAACCATCCCTTAAATTTTCACTGCACTACTAATTTTAGAATCTATTATGTTATTTCCCTTGTGTCTGTAGTTACATTGGCTTAATCACCCTTCTAACCGGAACACAACAATACTGAGTGTTGTTGTTTGGTTATGAATATATATAATATATATAACCTGTAATTATTTACTTAAGTTTTTTTCTAAATATTTTATTAATTTATTTTTATTTCTCTACACCATTAACAGATAAACAGTTACAGATTTGATGTCCACTCCATATAACCTCCATATAACTCCATATGACCAGTCCACTACCAATTCAGCGAGCTAATTCACGCACGGTGTGGGTGCCTTTAGTTCTCTAGCGAAGACAGGCCAGACCAGGCCAGCGAAACCCCAAGCATCGCGCGTTCCATTGCTCGCTGAGCGACCTTGAATTTGTGGACCAATCCTACAGTAAATGTTCACGTTTCAGCACCGTAAGTCGCTACATGTAGGACGTACCGATTAAAAACCCTAGTCTTAAGCAACTGTGGGATCGATCATTCAAAAATATGACGTACACTCCCGAATACCGCCCAGCCCAAACATATTCTTCTTTTAGTCTCTTTCTCAAAGTTGGGCCGACCCAGTTGTATAGTTTGGCAGAGGCAGATATGTATTCCGGCACAACTTTGGGTGGAGTGTTATACAACCTCGAGGGCTGCATTTAAAAAATTGCCTATGTCCGTCCACGGGGCTCAAACTATCTCCATAAATTTCATCTAAATTGGTTCAGTGGTTAAAGCGTAAAAAAGTAACATACAGAATTAAGTTCGTTAGTTCGATTATCAAAATTCTAGATTTACTACAATTAAGTACATATCAAAGAGCCTTACCGATTAGAGCCGTACCTTTACGATTATACAATCATATCGTAGTTAATGTCATTGCTGTAACGTAGATCTGTATTCTATTTGAAATTGTTTTAAATACCGGTTAGTGAGGTGCCCGAGTGTCCTTGCAAGCGTAGGTAATCTTCAACCTATAATTATTCTAGTACGAGCTACATTATTTCCCCTCATAATTTGTTTAAACTATACTTTACTACAAGAATATATTTATATTAAAAAATAAGGATAATTCTAAAACCTTGTCACTATGAATTTCATTAAAAAAAATTTCAAACAATATATCAGAATTAGTCGTAAATGAAATATGTTAATAATATTGACCTGCCGACAACCTGCACAAAGGCTAGTGGCGCCTCTGTGATTAACGTTGTAAACTCATACGTGAAATCGAGCTGTTTGTTAGCATGTATTTAAATACAGACTGACAAAGCATGTAATTTTTTATTTAATATATTACAATAATCGTATTGAAACAAATAAATATTAACAAGAAAGTTATAATGAAGTGATTATGAAACCCACTCTTAATAATAACAAAGATTGACATGACTAAAATTAATATTAACATTATATTAATACTGGTCGTAAAAAAAAAGTTGAAGCACATGTTTTTTTTTTTAATAAGGTGTATTGCCTCCGCGTTCCCTTATGACAGATCTAATCGGTTCCGCATAGATCTGATTACAGTTATTAAACGTTCTTGCGGAATATTGTTCCATTCGTATGAAATCGCTGTTCCTATTGGCTGCCTCTGTTGTGGGTACAGGATTTCTCGCATAATTATATAGCTTTTTTTCAACTGTCCCAAATATGCTCAATGAGATTAATATTCAGGCTGCATGCTGGCCAATTCATGGTACGTAACCCAACTTCTTAGCAATATTGCCGAATTGGTGCAACTGAGAAATTGAGAGCTGAAATGGCCCAGTGGTTAGAACGCGTGCATCTTAACCAATAATTACGGGTTCAAACCCAGGCAAGCACCACTGAATTTTCATGTGCTTAATTTGTGTTTATAATTCATCTCGTGCTCGGCGGTGAAGGAAAACATCGTGAGGAAACCTGCATGTGTCTAATGTCAACGAAATTCTGCCACATGTTTATCCACCAACCCGCATTGGAGCAGCGTGGTGGAATATCCTCCAAACTTTCTCCTCAAAGGGAGAGGAGGCCTTAGCCCAGCAGTGGAAAATTTACAGGCTGTTAATGTAATGTAATGTAAACAGTAAAATTTCCGCCTGGCCGCCAAAAAATTCGACCCACCCGTAATTTTTTACTTACAAATTGTTATCTTAGCTATGTGACGACCTAGGTGGATTGTTTTGCTTATGGGGCATACATTTAACATTTTATGACCCACTTGATATTGATTTGGAGCAGTTGTAAGTGTTCTTGAGGGTATATGGAATATTTTTAAAGTTCAGTACTTAAGAAAACGTTACTTTGTGCACAAAGTGCATGGTTAGTTTATTTCCAATTCTTAACGCGGAATCATTTCAGTTCGATTTTTATTATTGATTAAGTGTATAAAACTTTGTTGGATCAATAATTTTAATAAGTTTTAACCATAAAAAATGGATACTACTGAAGCAGAAGCTGCTCAAGTCGTAGCTCTTATTCGTGAGGGGTTAAGTCAGCGAAATGTGGCTAGAAGACTAAAATTAAGTCGTTCAGCAGTGCGAAGAGTGTATAAACGTTACTGGGAGACGGGGGAGGATCGCCGGAGACCAGGATCTGGCAGAGGGCGTGTCACGAACCCGACCGATGAAAGTTATATTGCTTTGACGTCTTTAAGAAACCGACATCTTTCGGCTGTTGACGTTCAAGGTAGACTCCGAGAAAGTCGTGGAGTGTATGTGAGTGAAAATACTGTAAGAAGAAGACTTCGAGAGCAAAACTTAACCCCTCACAAGCCAACGACAGGACCAAAACTCACAGCATCCCATCGACAAGCGAGATTACAATTTGCTTGACAGCACGTCGATTGGACACTGGACCAATGGGAGACAGTATTGTTCAGTGATGAAAGCCGAATGTCTCTAGTAGGCTCTGATGGACGACGTAACGTCATGCGAAGGCCAGGAGAACGCTACACTCAGTGTTACGTTCGAGAAACAGTCCGGTTTGGTGGAGGCACTACAATGTTTTGGGGAGGTATTTCTTTGACGGGACGTACTAAGCTGGTTTTTTTCCGTAATCGTGCTGTTAAAGCTGAATCTTACATAACGGACATTCTGGAGTCTCATGTGATAAGAGGAGGAAACACTCGCTAATAAAGTAAGATTTAGGCACCCATATTTAAAAACAAACAGCATAATCGTTTTGTACACAAAAAAATAAAATTACGTAGAATTTTATGTTTTCGTCTTTTGTCACATTTTTACCTAAAAACCTATTTTTTGCGCCCTATTTCTGTTTTTGACAATCCTACAATTGCAGTTTTTTCATTATTAATGTAAAAAATATAAATATGTGGTAGTTACACTACCACATATTTATATTTTTTAGCCATGCGATAGCTTTTTTACAAAAAATGTAGGTGGGTCGATTTTTTGGCGGCCAGTATGTTTCGTTGGGAAGATGAAACAATAAATCGGTCGTCAAAACGGATGGTGACGGACTCCTGCCGGTACTGAGGCTCCTTTTGTAAGATCGTTTCTCACAAACCTTCGGTATACTCTGGGAACGATAGACTGATTTAAATTTTGAATTTCATACAAGCTCGTTGATCTAAGGTTTGCCGCACTAATGCCACGATTTGAGCGGCTTGTTCGAAAGAGGTATATATTTATGGTTAATAAACTTTCGTTGAATTTAAAAGGCTAATAATAATTTTAATTGATAATAATAATTTATATCACAAAAACAAAAAATAACAAAAATAATTATTTTAAAACTTGACTCTAACACACGAATTTGAGACTATGCATACATTTTTTTTCTCGGCTATAATTTTATCATTTACTGCATTTCTATTTTTAATTTTTATACTTAATGGACAGTCTCGACATTTTCATTTAGTTTAACCTAAAAAGTTTTCATGCTTATCAAAAATATGATTAATTCGAAAGTAATTATGAACTTTGATGCAGTTTATGAGTCTAATTTTAATTCATTAATAAGATATTAAGACTTTTTAATTAATATTATGTATTTTAAGGTACTTAAATGGTAAAAATTTTTAATTGAGTTTTTTTATAATTATTATTTATAATTTATCAACGATTATATCACTATTTATCTTTTATAATTATAAAATATATAAAAAATACATTATTAATTTTTCGGAAGGTTATTATAAATTTTAATTTATTCTACAAAATACATTTCACAATTATAAATGACATTCTTAACATAAATTATTCATTCGTAAACATTTTGTAGGTAAAGCATGTACTGCTTCACCTGCCATTGGGGAAATGGCGGTTTATATAGAGTTTGGCATAGACATTAATATAGAGTTTGTAAGTCTGCGGAACACTGGCTCTCAGTCGAATATATTCATTGCTTGAACAAGTAACCTCGACGTGAATTGATTAACGAGTAAGTGTAGCGAGTTTCTAATAGATATATCTCTAAAAACTCTTTTTCAATAAAGGCATCGAGCTAGGGACTCTGTAATGTTTGCTGACACCGGTAGAATACAAATTTCCTAAGTTCACCTAAATAATAAAGTACACACACCGAACCCGAGTCCCATTTAATAAATAAAATCTACGTGACGTGTTCTGTGTGAAGGAAATATTTATAAGATAGTATCCTAACTGAAATATGAAACGAACAAAACAAAACAAGGTTCTCTAAAACCAAAAAATACCCGATCTTCGTATCGACCGGTAGTTTAACACTCGGCGTCGTAAGCGGTTTCATTTTTTAAAGTCGTTACGATGTTACTTTGTGGCATTTACCGGTTAAGCACAACCCAGTTATTAGATATTCTACGCCAAACAGCAATACTTAGTATAGTCGTATTCTGGTTTGAAGGATGACCGTCCTCTTACCACCACTTCCTCATATCTAAAGAACTAAGATGGTATGTCCCCCGTGCCTATATTTACACTGGCTCACTCAGCCTTCAAAATTGCATCCTAGTGAATAAAACAGTTATTTAAGTTTTACATAATATTCATTGAATCTTAGATATGACTATTATAAAAATTCTCAATAAGTAGTAATCCCAACTGTTAACGTAACACCTAGAGTATAAAAAGTATTGTTATTATTTTTAAGTCAACTTAATCACTTGACGTATGACTAATAAAATAAACAAGATTAAAAAAAAAAAGATACATAATACTAGCGTATCAACTATCAATTGTTTGGTCAAGAACTTCAAATAAGACAAAAGAAAGAATTTAATGCATGCAGGTGACATGAGAAATTTCTTGACTTGCAATGTGGTGTCAAGGTAAAATTATTGATCTGCCTGTTGTTAAGCGTCGACTGCAATGCATGAATATTAATAATTCAGGGGTAAAATTTTACTGTCAAATCAGTCTTACAAAGGGTGGAAACTGGGACATTTTAAGAGACAAGTGTTGGTAAGATGAACTTGGTACATTTTAGAATTTTATTCACTTTTTAAGTTTAAGAAGATGTTATAATAGTAAAAATCGTGTATGTTAATAGCGGAAGTCGATTTTTGTCCCAGTGATTATGGGACAATAACTAAAGCACATAAAAAATCGCTTTTGGTCTCATTTTGAAGAGCTCCAGACGTAGATGTACAGAAAAAAGAGGATTCTTGATTGCAATTTACTAAATTGTTGCGATTTAAGAAATAATTGTTTAATAAACTTTTAAAAATAAAAATATATTGGCCGGTTACAGATAGGCGCTATGGTTATATAAAAAACATACTAAACTACTACGACATACATAAAATTAAATTAAATTGTTATCAATAAACTCCAATTCTAACTGAACTAATAACTAAACAAACACTATATAAGAACATTTAAGATAAAAAAAAAAAAAAATTTAACATTTTGGCGCCAAATGTAGATGAGTGATATGCAGTTTGCAATGAAATGAAATCAAAATGAACCCTGTCATATAGGTTTGGAAATTCCTAAAAAAATATTGAATAAGCGCGAAGTTTCGAGGGCGACCCACTAGTATGATATGAACAGGGCCTGCACTAGAAATTATTGTCATATATGTATATTATAGCCTAAGTACATATAGGTACATACTTTACATAATAATTTGTTCTTTTTTGTTCACCGTAAACAGATATATATATTTTCTCTACATTTGTATCCATTTTTATAAAATGAAAAGTGATTGCAATCGGTGGTATTTAACTGGGTTACAGCTATATATTCTTGTTGATAATATTAACAATTTGTCTAATCATACTGGGTAAATGAATACATTAAATGAGAATCAGGCCCCTCTTAATTCATGGTGGAAAACATGATCAAATCTTGAACCATCGGTAAGAGATCTCAGGAGGTCTTTAAATATTTTAGAGAGATCGCCAGAACTCCGCGGCGACCCGGGCGCTTGATGTGCATAAGGTGCAGCCGAGGATCAAACTATTCTATATGGGGGACGTCAACCACGTGATGACGAAAAAGGAGGTATAAGGGTATAAGGTCACTTTGTTGTCCGTGTGTCTGCCTGTCTGACTGTCTATCAAAACCCTTTGGTACAACAATATTATTAATGCCACCGCAGCAAAAAATAAAAACATTCTGCTAATGCGCCATCATATGATAGATAAGATGAGCTTAGGTTTAATTTACTATATATCTATATAAATAATAAATCGAGGGTGAAATATTATATACTTAGTTACAGGAAAAGTGAAAATAATACTATATCTTAATTTCACGAATTTAACGTCATTTTATCAACAAGCGAAAGGCATAATTTAAATATACTAATTATGTGATAGCAATCATTTACAGACAACACCGATATATCACACTGATAGATAACGAGTACTACTTAATAATTTTCTACATATAAATAATATAGCTAAACAATTTTGGTTCCTAGATTATTTTTGTCTCCTTGTACCTATTGATAGGCTGACGGGCAAATAAGAAACCTAATAATACGTGGTTCCTCTAATCACCAAACTTCCCCTTACATTTACATTAATCATCAGATAACCTGTTTGCTAGACCACCTACACATATGAGATAAAAATACCTAAGTGACTTAAATTATTAGCTTCAGCTAAATATTGTGTTAGCTTTTTGAGTTTTAAGTGCATTTTATTTTCAATAGGACAACCAAGAGTAGATTCAATATCACATAAATATAAAAAAATACATTTTAAAATTATCTTTATTCATACAGTACATATATGCGTGCGTTTCGTGTGATGGTGCTGCTTAACTGTTGAGTCCAAATTTCCACGAAGACCATTTACGCCCCTACAATGAAGAAAACATTCGAAATCAATAAAGACAGACAGATTTACTTTTGCATTTATAATGTTAGTATATTAGTATAGGATAGAAAAGTTTTTATGTTTATTCTTTAATTGTAATTGTATAGGGCTTCAATCAAATCTTTTATATATATTTTTTATATTTACCAGAAAAGTCGTTAGACAGCTGTACACAACGATTGACCTTTTTTTTTGCTACTTTCGAAAGTCTTCTGTTTTAGGACGGTTAATATTTGATTTCATACAAAATCAATTATATTTATAAGCTGGATATAAAAGGGACTATCTGGAATGCTATCTGGCAGCCCAGCCTGTTTTTGTCAAAGTGATGTATGATCTAGAGATGTGCATTATAATCAAATAATCGATAGTATAATAATTTATTGACATTGAGAACTTAAATATATACGAAAACTTAAAAATAACTACTGCAATTTTAATATACTGTACTTAAATTTATTATTGCGTTATTACTTTAATGATATTCAACTACACAAAACGGCACAAACATATTATTTGGAATTAGAGATAAACCTTTGCCTCGCCAGCTTTTTACAATCACCATAAAACTATCTAGATGAATCTAGACTGCGTAATTTATTAAAAAAGAAAGTTGGAATTTAAAATATTGTAACAGAATATTGGATATAATTAAAAAAAAAAAAACATGTACGTAATATGTTGTTGGTTGTCACATAGATGGAGTGTGCCTAAATAATTTGAGCTACGCTGACGACATGGTGCTGCTGAGTGCCTCGGTCTGTGGTATAAGGTCACTTTTAAAAAAATGTGAGGAATATGCAACTCAACATGGACTGATATATAATGCGAAGAAAAGTCAGTACATGGTCTTTGAGAGCAAATCTGAGGGGAGAAATATTGAAGTGCCTATCATACAGCTTAATTCGGTACCCTTAGAAAGAGTTCATACATTTAAGTATCTCGGCCATATACTCACCCCAGATCTCAAGGACAATATGGATATTGAACGAGAACGAAGGGCTCTGTCGGCCAGAGCTAACATGATATTCCGCAGGTTTGGTAAGTGTGCAAAAGAGGTGAAAATTACATTGTTTAGAGCTTTTTGTAATACTTTCTACACCTGTTCTTTGTGGAGGAATTATACGAAACGAGCATATGGAGCCCTTCGTGTTCAATACAATGACGCTTTTAGGGTGCTGATGGGGCTGTCTCGTTCTTGCAGTGCCTCCACCATGTTTGCAGAGGCTCGCGTACACTGCTTTTGGACTATAATGAGGAGGAGAGCGGCATCTCTTGTACAGCGAGTGCGTGACAGCCCAAACAACATCCTAAAAATGATAGCAGGAAGACTAGACTGTATAGACCTATATGTTGTATTGCTGTGGACTGCATGCTCCCAGCTATCGTATTGATTTTTAATTTTTGTAATTGAAATAGTTTATAAATTTACTAACATTTAAATATAAGTTACATTCTACTAACAAAACTATGGGATCTAATTTCTTGAAATAAACATATTATTATTATTATTATTAATATCGTTTATACAATTATATCGATTAACGATTATCACTAACCGTAATCTGTTGACTCAAGTACCAAAACGACAGCCGCTGGTGCAGAGTGTCGTCTCGTTCGTTTTAAATCAAGAAACAGTTCGTTCGTTCTTTATAAAGTAACTAGTTCTTAAAACCGTTTCTGAAAAAAACTCCCAGCACTAGTTGACTTGACTGTTATTATTTGACATCTGACAAGTACGTACATTAAATAAGTTTTTTCGAATGTTTTTAATCATAGAATAGAAATATAATAGTCAAACATTATTCTTGTAAAATATTTTGATATCTCTTTTACCCTATATGTGCTCCGGGTATGTCTTTTTTTTATTTAACTCCGGTAAAAGGCGACTTACCAATATATTTGTTAGAAAATATAGTTATTAAGAGATTGGATTTTTTAAAGAGTTTTATTAAGAAGCAAAACATCGTTTACAACGAATATGTTATGGAAGGAAGTGTGTATGATACTGTGGGCCATTATATGCTTTGTATCATAGTTATTTTAGAAGGTAACTCGGAATTTACACAGTTTTTCATAAAAGCTGAAGAATCATTGTTTATACACAGATTAAAAACACTTGCTGCCTATGATTTGAGATGTTTTGCTAAAAAACTTCTTCGTATTATTAGAAAACATCCAACAAATTTAAATTTTCTTAATTCTCTCAGTTCACTTTGTCAACATTTAATATTAAAGCATGTTGTACATCATATCTGCTCTGATACATGTGTCGAAAACTGTTCCCTACATTCAATAAAAGTATATTTTAAACATTGCCTCACATTTATAGCTAAGAGACAAGTCGAAATTAAACATGGCATAGCTTATATACCTTGTAGCAAATGGAAGATTTACTTAATACAATTATTTAAAGACAATCTTAGAAATAGATTGTCTCGAACAAATTTAGATAGCTTACACAATGATCCAAGGATAATTGACATCAGGAGATTAGTCAGAAAAGAAATTCCAATATTAAATAATTCTGAGAATAATATTTTAACAAGTAATGAAGTTGATAATTGTTCTAAACACTTTCCCCCTTGTATGCTTAACTTCCATCAAAGTCTACGAAATAAGCACAGATTATCACACAATCAGAGATTCTCTTATAGTTTATTTTTAAAAGACATTGGTATGCCGGTGGAAGAGGCTGTAAAATTTTGGAGAAATGAATACCAACAAGTCCCTAATGGTAAACATAAATGTTGCCATAGTTGGAAAAATGATGAGAAGAAATTTATTTATGGAATAAGGCACTTATATGGATTAGAGGGTGGTAAAAAAAGTTATTCATCTGGAAACTGCTTACGTTTGCAAGGCTTTACTGAAGGCAGCTGCCCATTCAAAACTTTTGACAGTGAAGCAATATTGCAGCTATTAGATATAAAAAAAACTGATCCCTCATGGTCACAAATGAAGAAACTTCAAGAACAACATCAGTACACATGTGCTTGTAAGTTGTATTTTCAAAAGAGATTTCACCGTGTCTCAAATAATGTCTGTGATAGTAACTTTAATTTCAGTCCTGTTAAGTATTACTTTGCAACAAAATGTTAACTGATATGAATTTGTATATCTTTAAAATATGATTAAAAACATTTTTATACAAAACAACATTGTTTTTATTTCTCACCAACCCCTACAAGGTTAAGTAATAAAAAGTAAGGTTTAGTAATAAATATAAATACATGTACAAAATTAATCAATAAATAATATGTTTTTATTCGTGAATGCTATTCAGTAAATTAATTTATTGAAGTCACTAGAAATGTGATTATTATAAATTCCAAAGAAAAAAAGCTTTACATACAAAAACAAAATATTATCAAAGAAGATAATAAAATTCAATGGGTAGGGTAGAGTATATCCTTAGATATAAAATTGTTGAATAAAAATATATTGTCCCAATTTTATACAATAAAATTAAATATATGTAAAATACATTTATTTTTAATACAATGTATTAAATTTTTTGCTACTTACATAATAAAATATTTATTAGACCATACCAAAGTAATTTAGATTATAATTAAGTAAATATTAAAAGATACTAAAAATACTATATCCAATAGGTAGTGACTTTTGATTAGTCAAGAAACTGGCAACCCGGTATACGACTGCGATCTAAAACGTCAAAAAAAAAAGCGAAGCTTGTGATTTGATTAGTTATTTGTTCTATTATTTTTACAAAATCTCGACTCAATCACAGCAATAATCTCATTGTTTAGGTTAAGATTTGATCGGTGACATATAATATTTGGGGCAGTTTTATTGTGTTTTCAGTGAAGTGAGTTAAGAGTGATATTTTTATGTGCGTTGTTTAGCTGACGGTCTGTCATGTACTTATATTGGAGGTTTCTTAAATAGACCTTTGATGTCGGGGCTGTGTATAAAAATAACATTGGATTGTCGCGACCGTTCGGGCGGTGGTGCCTAATCCCGCCTGCGCCCCTTTCACGATGGCTTCTAAGAATTTATTGTTTATATCTTTCATAGTTTTGGGTAAGTAAACCAAAGTGTAACAAACATTCCTTAACCAATTATCCAATTGATACTCTCGATATACAATCAGATGTAGTCATGAAATTTTAATGAAGAGGATTGATTTAGTTTTAGGTCATGTATATGTTCAATTCCGAATTTGTGTATGTGTGAGTTTAGTAAAATTTTATACATGTAACTTTTGTCAGTAATTCTAGTTATATTCTGAATAATAAATACAATGATTACAGTAAGTTTCTTACAAACACAACAAAAAAAAATATATGAGTATTTTACTTCATAAATAGTATTATATTGATATATTTATATAAAAGTTTATTTATAAAAGAAAAATATTCCATAATTACAATTCTAATGTTGTCTCATTATTTGTTTTGTTAATTCTTCAAGGGCTTGAAAAAAATAGGTAATAGAGGAATTTGTTATTATTAAAAAAATATGTATACCTATTTATACATTTAAACATGGGTCGCCACCATCCAAGGAAATTCGTACTGTAAGATATGTTACTACATTTATCGTTAATGCATCACCAGCCTCGGAAACTATATTAAACCTTTAAGGCTTATATGATAGATGACAATAAAATAGTAGCCAGTTCAATGTTACACCCTTAAGCAAATTTGTCCTCTCATGTATAGGTTTGAATTCCACCACACTTTTCCAGTATGGGTTGGTGGATACACATGTAATTTTCTTCACAATGTTTTAGTTTCCTGCTGAGTATGAATCAAATTATAAACACAAATGAAACCTTGGTGGGGTTTGAACTGGCAATCTTTGACTATATGGCTAAAAATAAGTGTGGAGTCAGTTTTTATTTTTTATATTTTAATTATTTTAATCTTATAAGTTGTAGTTTATATATTAAACTGCTTTAAACATTGCTCAAGTGAGATAATGTTGTTACATGAAACAGAGTTCCATTTCTAATGGTTTATGATATCTAAACATTTATAATGAAAGTTAACTTTTTTAACAACAGGTGAGCATATAAAAAACATAACAAATGATATTTTTTTAATTATTTTTCTTAGCTTTGATAGGTCAAAAAAGCTTAGTGGAATAACAATTGTAGAAATTGTGAAAAAGGTTGGGTTAAGATTCAGCCCTACTGTAATTGCTAGTTTTTAATTTGTGTTTGCAAATTATTTCAACTATTCTAACAAGTAGTGTCGGTTTAGATTTGATTATAGACACTTAATATAGTTTGTTAAATGATGATCCAAAAACATAAAACATGCTTGTGAAAGCCTACTTGAATAAAGTATATTTTAATTGGTTCTAAGATAAATTATATCTTCATATTACTTTTATATTCAAAATATATTTATGTTTGTATATATATATATATATATATATATATATATATATATATACTTTAACTATATACTTTGATAAATAAGTCTCAATATTTACTGTAAAAAGAAATTAAACATTGTCAATTGAGTCAGTTATAAAATATATATATATATAATATATATATAAAATTATAGTACCTTAAGTTCACCCTTCAAGTTTCAATTGTCAAGATGTTTTCTGGATCACCATTCTAAATTTAACTATACCTACTGCACAGAATTTTACAATAAAGATTAACTTATTCTTAAACTGACATACATAATTATTTTTTTCAATTTAAGATTAAAGACATAAGGCTTTAACCACCATGTATTATTGTGCAAAAAATAACATAAATGTATCTTCAATAAAGATGAATAACGAAATATTAAATTATTAGCGATTATAGAACTTTATATTAAATTAAAACTAATTGTTTTATTTCTAGGCATGCATGGAACAATGATCAATGCAGTACAAGCTGCCCCCCCATCGGATGAGAATTTACCACCACGACCTAAAGAGGGTGGAGTCGATACACGTTACTGCGAATTCTTTAACGACAGCATACCACCGCCATGCTACAACACGCAAAATACAACGTGTCCCCCGCGGACTGTAGTAATGGAACAATGCATGCCCATAGAGACAGACAAGAGCAACCATTGCTTCGTTGTTTGGCAATTTGATAACATAACGAACAAAGCAACAGTAAAAGTAAAAGGGTGCTTCCTCGACACCGTCGCGTGTAACGATAGGGCTTCCAATTGTAGACTCCATAATATGAAACTTCCTCTACTTCATTGCTGTTGCGAAGGGGACATGTGCAATGAAAACGCAACGTTTCCGGGACTAGAAGCTGGAATGGCAGCACCGACCGAACTACCTCCAGAACGCATCCCGGCATCTCCTTTACCGACTTCCGAGGATGATACGAAAGCTGTTATAGCCTACACATTGACACCTCTGTTTCTACTATTTGCTATTTTAGTGGGATGTTACCTCTTGTATAGAAAACGTAAGGGGAGCTCATTCGCCGAACTGGGCAGCGCTGAAGCCTCCTTGTCGAGACCACCGTCAGCTGGGGCGGGGATGGAGAACGAAACAGGTGGCCTGCTGAGTCAAGTGACTCTGTGCGAAGTACGAGCTCGTGGCCGATTTGGGGCAGTTTGGAGAGCGAAACTCGGACAGCGAGACGTTGCCGTTAAAGTGTTTCCGTTGCAAGATAAGCAATCGTGGCTGGCAGAGCAGGAAATTTACAGATTGCCCCGCATGGACCACCCAGATATATTACACTACATTGGAGTTGATAAAATGGGAGATAATTTGCAAGCCGAATATTGGCTCATCACTGCCTATCATGAGAAGGTATAAATATAACATTACATCATTCATTTGTTTCTATTAATAAAACAATTACAATAATAGCTATGGGGCGTATTGATAAAATCAAACAAATTTGTCATACATATGTATGCCTGATAAGGATGTCACGAATGTACATAAAGCATAGTTACATAGTATTTAAAACAAAAATGTTTTTTCTATAATATTAGTAAAAATGCAGTGTGTTGCAATGATTGTATATTTTTTTTAAATATTGGGTATGTTGCTTGTCACTTCTCAACTCAATTGTATGAATGATGCAGGTATTTTTTTATGCAGTATAATAGATGAATATTTTGCTTTCTAGGGCTCCTTATGCGATTACCTGAAAGGTCACACCTTAACGTGGCCCGAAGCGTGGCGTGTCGCAGCTTCGGTGGCGCGTGGTCTCGCCCACCTGCACGAGGAAGACGGCGGGAAACCGGCGATAGCGCACCGAGATTTCAAATCAAAGAATGTCTTACTGAAGACGGACTTGAGCGCATGTATAGCCGACTTCGGTCTGGCGTTGGTGTTCGTGGCGGGGCACGGCTGCGGCGACGCGCACGGACAAGTCGGCACGAGGCGCTACATGGCGCCCGAGGTGCTGGACGGAGCCATCAATTTCACCAAGGATGCCTTCCTGAGAATAGACATGTATGCGTGTGCGCTCGTTCTGTGGGAAATATCATCGCGGTAAGTTTAAAAACTTGTTTGTACCTACACAATACCATGGGTTTAAGCATGACAAGCACTATGGCCACCTATCGGTAAGTAGTCACCTTCCCTATAGAGGTGGTCATTGTAAGATATATACACAACTCTCTACACTGCCAACTATTCAGAGTAGATTGCTGATTGGCGGTAGAATTATTGGTTTGTTGGTGGTAACCACCGGCACACACGTAACACAAAACTCTTCCACTCGTGAATACTTCATTCAGAATCATTTACAAGCTCTTATGAATCATAACTACAGATTTGGAATAAAAACGTACAGGTACATGAAAAATAAACTAAATCATGATTTAAAGATATACCAAAGATACAACATGTCTGGACAATGTTTAATTAAAGAAAAAAGTTCTCTTGAATCATCAGATTACAATACGATTAAAACATTAAGTTGTCACCAATTCAAAATAGAGATTTTGCGAAAAAGAACTGATATCAAACTCATTAGATATATTTTATATAATTTTTGTTTCCAATAAATATGTTATAATTGGTTGCCTTTCATAATTATAATTTATTATGTCATAATATAGATGCAAAGATGGAAACATAGAACCAACAGCGCAGTATCGGCTTCCGCTGGAAGAAGAGGTGGGTTCACATCCAGGCCTCGAGGAAATGCAAGAAGCTGTGGTTCAGAGAAAGCTAAGGCCGCACATACCACCTCAGTGGCGCGACCATCCAGTAAGTAACGCCTAATCATTAATAGTGCTTATATTAAAAGTCATACTTACATTGACCATTCAGTATATTCAGGATTATTAGTAAATCGATGTATTCCCGTTAGGAGGTAATAGGGATGACTATTTGCGATAATTTTAACCCCCATAGGCATGATACAGAAATCATTCATCAACAGTTAATCATTTTTAATTTATCACGTCTTTTTAGTTTTTTCAAATTAAGTCAAAAATGCAACTTCAAAAATTTATCAATTTTTTTTTTTTTTTTCTTATTTATAATATTGAACTGATTTATACAATAAAAATGGTATTACAGTTAACATACTGTAACACCAAGAATAAAATCATACATACTAATATAATAAATGCGAAAGTAACTCTGTCTGATACTATATCACGGCAAGCATTGAACCGTTATTTGTAAAATATGGCATGAAGTGAGCTTGAATCTCAAAGGAGGACTGACAACCGTCCTCCAAAACGCGAGTGAAGCTGCGGGCGACAACTGTTATAATATATTTATGTGACTGTAATATGAACTTGACTGATCATACATTCTTTCACTTTACATTATGGTGCGGAATTTTAAAACTCACTAAACGTTTACTGTACGTAAATACGTCATTGTTTTGTAATTATTTCTAGACTCATCCTACTTTTCTGCTTAACATATTAATATTTAATTCCAGGGTCTAGCCGTCATCTGCGATACAATGGAAGAGTGCTGGGACCACGACGCGGAGGCTCGTCTCTCAGCCTCGTGCGTGCTGGAGCGCATCGCAGCACAGCGCCCCCCCACTGCCCCCACCGCCCTCACCCCCGACACGACCCCCCTCCTCATCCACGAGCTAAACGACCAGAACACCTGCTGACCACTGGCCGAGGACTTACCACTGATACAGCTCTGATGCGTTGACGCGGTCGAGTTGCTAAAGTAAGCATGCAGTGATCATTTAAATCTTCGTATTGTTTCTGATGAATGACTGTTGTCGATTTTGTTGTGTAACGTCATCATCAGACTCGTGATGTTGTTAAAGGATGATTATGCAACTGTGTGCATATTTTCGGGACGGATAAATCAGTTGAATAACTATTTATTGGTTCATATATTTTTTATTAATTAATGGTTAGGACGAAAGCTGGAGTTATATAACTTTTTTTTTTACTATTTATATGACTCAGATGAGTTAGTGACTCTTTGAATATTGAAATATAATTTTGTACTAAATAATGAATTACGTAAACACTGTACAAATTTTAAAACAAAGATAAGATTTTGACTCACTCTAATAGTTTATAAATAGTAAATACATAATTTATTTTGTATTTTTTTTTTATATGTATGTGTCTGTTTTTAATATTCATCATGCCAATCATTATGACAAATGTATTCCTTCCAGTGTTGCCATTCTATGAGCACCTTTTTAATAGTTATCAACTTTCAGTCACCTTATGGAAACAAAGAGTGAAATTAATATTTCTAAGGAAACAGTTTATAATAATAAAAGAAAATAACAGATGAGGTAACATTTGGTTACACGATATATTTTTAATTTTGGGGCCAATTGTTTAGTATTTGGCAACACTGCTTAGACACTATTGTAAAATACTCAGCACGGCCGATCAGAGAGCTAAACCGATTTTGCAATAATTTCTATTATAATAGAAAAATTATTATATGCATCGATCAATGCATGTTTAGATGTAGTAGACCGTTTGAATGTCTATTGAGAATACGCTATAATAATTTAACTCAATTTTTAATAAATAATATCTTAATGTAAAATGTTGTTCCCAACTGTCATATCAGTCCATATGACATAAGCTAAGTAACTAAGTAAGCTCGATTGGGATGTAAGTTATGAAATAACGTTAAATTTCGACTATGTGGCGTATCTTTATCAAATATTATACTGTTGGTAACTACAAGTATCTTTGTCAAATATTATTGCAGTTTTTGTATGAACGATACAATTTTTTTGTTTCTTAAAGATAAATTTAATATTAATTCTTGATACAAATAATATTTTTCTTAATATTGTTAAGTTTAACATAAATGCATTAACTTGAAAATATTTTTGTTAAATTTATAAAGCACTATAAAATGTATTAATTTCAAGACACCAAGAAAATATAAATAAATTAGGAACAGATACTAAAGCTATTTTCAAACGTTGGACATTCCGTCGCAAGGTTTCATGTTTAGCCATATTATGTCAATAAAATTTAAATTGTGATGTAAATATTATTATTATTTGCAAAATTCTATGTTTTGTAATATGCAAATTGTGCATTTATTTTTTAAATTGTAAGTTTATAATAACATTTTCACGTGAGTACAATACACCGTACGGCGATAGAATGCGATTAATTGACACTCACGATTGCGCGTACGCTTGTCGACCATTATGGAATTTTATATTCCACGAACTATATACATTTAATTTTCGTGGCCATATTTTTTATCATTATTTTTTTTTTGTAAAAATATTGTTTAATATAAGACATTTAATATTGTTTATATTATGAAAACGTATATTAGCTTATTGTTTAGGTATTATGTATAATTTAATGATGTTTTGATATAAGTATATCCATCCAAAATTAGACTGTTTTACGAAATATATATAAACATATCTTGCCTCACAGTAAACCCCTTCATAACTGCTTTTCATTTATGTCGGCTTAAATTTTGTTAACTCAATAATCTCAGTGGGATAGAACACGAAACGTAACTGAGACGCTTAGTAAAAGTTAATGTTGTGTATAGGTAATATGTTAGGACATTTTTAAAGTTTATTAGCGAACATCGAAAATTTAGTATAATTCATGCGTATATTGTTAAAGTAATGTTTGTAATTAAAGTTTGTTATTTTTCAAGAGGCCTCTATAAGTCTAACCACTTTTTACGTTAAGCATACCATTCTTGTACCATATCCCTAATTATTCTACAATTATTTTATTTTAGTGCACAAAAAAATGTAAAATCACGTTTCATCATTTCCTATAGCATGCAGAGGTTAGTTTTGTTTTACCAAGTTGTTATTTTACAAAAAAAAGTCTGTATAAGACCTATAGTGTCCTCTTCGAACTTCGATTACAAACACCTTATCGTATTTTCATCTGCCTTATATAGCAATATTTTGTGAGGGGTTATAATTACTAATATTGGCATCAGAGAATATCAGTCACAAATTCGAGTATTTTTTTTTTATTTCTATTGCATATCATTGTGAAAATTGACGCGATGAGATCTTTGCGAAAATTCAAGGTCGAATTTGTGTGGCACTTTTCTGACGTTCTATTTCTGCGATGCGTACGAAGTAGCGAGCGCTCTTTTTTAATTGTTATAAAAAATAGCGCTGGCAAATAAAAACAAAATGGCAGGACAAGAAGAGACTTTGGAAAATGCCAAATTTCAAACTGCAGTTTTCAACATACTATTCGTTTCGCCTAATCACTTATTTTAAGAAATTGTAACGGATCGTGCGTTGTAAAAATATCTCGAAAGAAATGTAATTGTATCATAAATTTATTGTGATTTTATATGCATATTGTACTAAATATCAATAGGAAATACGGTTTGATTTCCTACGCCGAGCATATCACCACACATAGACTAAGCGAGTTGCCAAATGTATAGTTTACTTTAAGATTATCTCTGGATGTCATTGTAACGTTGTGGACACATGCAGCTAGTTTAATATTTGATTGATGTGGCCTAATTCTATTGATATTTATATACTTCAAGCCGTTTTTAGTAGCCATTATTAACACACTAAAAAAATCAATAGACTTCGACATTTTATTAATCTAGCCTCTGACTTTATTGAAAAACAAATATGGCGGATGTTATCTGTCAGTGTCTAAAGGCACTTCACTTGGCGTGGCTTGTTCGTATAGCGATACCGCTTCCTTTGTTCATATATTTAGTCTATTTGCAAATATACAAATACCTCATCCACCAATAACTCAAATATGCCAAAATCTTTACTTATTCACAAAAACAAGAGAGTTACAACAGTACTGATTAAATTAAGCGTGGACGGTGAAAAAAAAACTGATAAGTTTGTGTATATTTGCGTTACTTTCCATATTTATGCAAATTAAGTAAAATAATGCGAATACTAGAACACGTTATGCCAAATGTAGTGCCGCCATAATTTTACTAACATTTGACAGTTGTGACTATTGTCCGATTACTATAATCAAGAAACGATTCATTCCGTCTACCTTGCGTAATTTAGTGGCGTTGGATGGTACAAGGATATATGGCAGATGACAGGCATTATTGTTTCATTGATTTGTTTTAAAATTGTAAATGTTAATATAACATTTCTGCTCTGCAATATCATTTTTTGAATATAGTAACCCCGACTTTAATCGTAATATGTATTACCAACACAATACGCAGTACTTATTATTTTGTAAATGACTATTGTTCGAATACTATGTCCGTGCTGTCGCAACATATATACATATGTTAAACTGTCAATGAATAAAATAAGTGTATAAAAGAGATGTTAAAATAATAAAATCTACATTATTTATTATGATTTTGTAATAATATTGTTATTGTTGAATCTGTTATGTTGAAGTTGCAGCTTTAATGCGTTTTATGTAAGTCGTGTCCACAGCTTTAGTATAATTATTGTAAGATAAGCTAGAAGAAATTTAGATTCGTATAGTGTAGGTACTTTTAGATGTTTTATGAGATTCTTCGATCATAGTCGAATTCAGAGTGTCGTGGCGTCAACGATGTTTATCATTTATTTTTTATTTTTAATTAACAAATATAAATGTCTGTTGGAACTTGATGTACTAAAATATATTTTCTAGACATATACGCACTTTTATTTTACCTATCCTCCTTTATGTTTGCCATAAGCTAACACTTTTGTTGATTTCAATTAAAGATAAATAAACCGCTTAGACCTTGAATTGAGATGGCATTATTGGTCGAGATCTTAAATGACCTATGGTTCACTAATATAATCTTAACATGGACAATGATATTTAAACAGTCGATTTTACTACTTCTTACTATACATTCTTAAGTGTCGTATATCATAAAAAAAAACTGAATTGCATAATTAAACAGGTCTCTTGGCAAATCACTTGGAAATTTATGTAAATCTAAATATATGTTTTTTTATCTTTATTCCTTCTGCAATTGAAATGTATTATATGCTTAATATTAGTGTCTGGAGTTGTTAAAGTATAGTTGGGTATGTAAAAAAAAATCAAAATATGAAAAGTCTGATTCTTTATTGTTATGCAATTTTGCACTGTACAAGGTGTAGACAACGGGTCTTATGGCAACGTGTCCGTACCCCGCATTTCAAACAAAACTTACGTTACAATTATTTCAACACTATGTACATCAATTGAACTTTGAAACAGGACAAACGCATTTCTCACTCGGATTTGAATTAAACAGTCAATTGTATACGAAATTTTATTCGTGGTCGTGAAGCGTAGCAACTGAGGAAGACTGGGGAATCTTACAAACACGCCTCCGATCTCACCGTATAAAAACCATGAAGCATCGTTTTAAAACGCAACACTCGAAGGAAGTTTATTGCTTTATTGTCTTATACAACATATGGACAAATTTGAGAATATTAAAAAAAAAAAATAGAAAGGAGACCTCTCAGAGCTACATTGTGATACTCTTCCTCAATTCATAACACAAGTCCAAAATTATAGAGCCTTGTGATCGGAAAATGCATATTTGACAAGTTTTAAAATTTATCTAAGGTAGAAATTTTAGGAAATCATTTTAAATTTAGTGGCAGCAAACGTTGTATTAATGTTACCCGAAAACGCCATCCGTGCAAGTACGTTATCGTGATAGTTCGACTCGTCGACTCGTGGAATAAAAAAAAATTGACAGGGGAGATACAAATGAGAACCTTCTTTATTATTGTCTAATCTTTTAAACTCTGTTGCACTGAAACATTTCAAATACTGGGAAAGCGAGACCGGCGGGCGCGGGGCGCGCGGGGGGCGCGGGGGGCGCTACGAGCGCTCGTCGTCGTGCGCGCGCGCGGCCGAGGCGCGCAGGCGCTCCCCGTGCGCCTTGTACTCGATGGGCACGGACGCGGGCAGCTGCAGGATGCGCCGCAGCGCGTCCCGCACGCGCGCCGCCGCCGCCGTGTCCGACGCCGTCCGGTGCCACACCGCCAGGTGGTCCTCCTGCGGCCCAACCGAACGTCTTACTTCACTGTGTCTGTGCCTAGCGTGCCTGCCTGCACTCCTACTCTCGGAACCCAACGGGCCCGATTCTTTAACCCTTTGACCACCACCGTCGATCTACGTACTACGAGCTTTAATTTTTCGAGCGATAACGTAGTGAACACACTCTATTTCTTATAATAATATGTTGATGTGTTTATGATTACGTGGTAAATAAAACAGTATGCTAACTTTGTCAAAAAATTAAAACTCTATTACAATTCTGCATACTATTTTATTTAAGCAGTGGCGTAGTTATACCAATACAACCAATGCGGTTGTTTGGCGCCACGGATTCAAGGGATGCCCAGTGAGCCGAAAGAAAACATTTTTTCATAGTCTACAAAATCGATTTTAACTATACATTTTTTTACAATGACAACGAGGAATACCATTGTACCTATGGTCTAATAGGCAGAGAGGAGACGTTTTCGATTTTTTAAAATGAGAACCGAAAACGTCACCGTATGTATCGGTGTCATTGACAATTATATGAATCGATCAAAATCAACCCCTTTTTTTCGTAGTATGGACGACAGCAGGTTACGCAGAGTGGAATTTTGCACTCTTCACACCAGAACCTCGATTCACGTCTTTTACTATACATATTACTGCATAGTCTGCAGCGTAGTTTATTATTTCGTGGAACACATGCCGGCATGTGCTTCACAAGGTCGCTTCCCGGTAAATCGACTGCATGCAAGAATCTTCGCGATGCTGATATATCCCTGGGTCTCATGAAAACTGATAAATATTATTGAATTACTACTAATAGGAAATAATACCACACATGAAAATACTATAATATGCCTTATGATACAATATTATTTAAGATGTCGTAACATCTGATGCGGATAAGATACAACAATGTTTAAAACCCCTCCATTCCGTCGGAAGTCTTCTCTTAATTTTATATGCTTGCACCAATTGTATATTTCATATCTTAAGATGTGCATAATTCTTAGATAACTTCGAGCAACTCGGTTCGTACATTTCATAATTTATTAACAAAACAAGATTCCGATTTGACATCACTAAGGTATTCTGAGATGACAAGGCTGAAATACAGATGAATTTAAAAACCCATACAAAATATAAGAAAAAATATATATGTATCTTATATCCTATAGTATCTATACACATATTATAGTATCTTCCTAAATGACAAACTATATTTGCATAAACTGTATTACATATTAATGCATATTTTCATTAATCTTTGTGGTAGCATCATAGCGCATATATAGTATTGAAAAATAACAGCAGTCATCCACAATGTTGCCTATAAAAAATAGTAGAATTAGTAAAAAGTTATTAGTGAAAATAATTTATCAATTTCTTAAAAAGCAAATTTAAATTAATTATTAAAAAAAAATCCACTAACAGTTTTACTGATACATGATTGTATACGTTATAAATACATTCAAAATGAAATTCAAACGACTTACCTCTACTTTTTTTTTCAGTTTTAACAATGCACAGACACTTGAAACAATACAGTTCAATCAAACAATAGCACATATGGAACATTCGAGATCAAATATGGAGATTTTTATTTTTATTCTTAGTTAATGTTACACACGTGTAAAATGTTCAAAAAATTAAATAGGTGTCAATATTTATCTTCTAAGCACATATTTGGTACTTTTACACGAAATACGAATGAATCATATATTTCTATCTATATCCATTACACAATTGCGATTTCGGCATCTAATCGAATTCGTAAGTGACGCTTAAAGTCGCCGTTGGTGGACAAAGGATTAATACTACTTAAATCTTTTGTGATACAAATTATTTGTATAAAAAGATGAACCATTTAATGAACTTAAACTTATTCAAAGTTTGCCATTAAATGATGAATTAGCACAAGTAAATTAAATATATATTAATTAATTTAACCTGAAATCGAACGGAGAGTACGACACCGCACAGCTCAGCTCCGACCATAAACTGTTCACCAAGCATAGCCATACATAAGTCCTCCCATGCACGGCCTGTCTGCGTTTTGCGGAGTCTCACCACCTGAAATATAATTTCCATTGATTTTAAAGTGTGGTAATTAAAAAAACAAGAACACTTTAAAACAGTTATTATTGAATGTTGTTTTTCAAAGAAAATGTAAAGAACTCATAACTATTGGGCCTATTATCCGATTAAGAATGAGCTTTATCGTTTATTTAAGCACAAAACCCAGCTTGGTTGTTTTATACAATTACAAGATTTTTGATTTATGATAGCTATAATTTGTAATAATTGGTTCTCAATTTTATAACAGCACATCAAATATATCAATAAATTCATAAGTGAGCTCTATGAACAGTTATTTTCTACTACTCACCCACTTGCCACCATTAATATTAGCAGGATCTTCCCACATAGGCTTGATGCCCAGCTTGAAGAGATGCAAATCTGATGACGGCGGGAGCTCCGCGGGCCGTGCTAAATGCGTGTACAAACCCCACCACTGTTCAACTGAAGCCACGCGACCCACCAAACGAAGGGCCTGTAAGAATAACCATTAATATCATGATTGGTAATTCTATTAATAAATTAATAACTTTATTAAGTTTTGCTTGAACTAATTGTATAATGTTCAACTATATAAAAAAAAAATGTTACATTTAACTTTAATTAAAGTAAAAAAGTTGGTAAAATTGAGAACTACCTTAAAAATTGCAGTCATTTGATCGATGTATGTTTATGTTTTACAAAGTGATACAAAATTATATTAACAGATTAAATTAAATATGAACTTGTCAACATTGTAGATTGCTTATATTAAATCACATACTTAATTCTAATAACTATTAGAATTAATGATATTTACAATTAACAATATTTTTATAGCCCCTTTTATAACCATTTAACAGATTTTCTTACCAAATGATTTAAAAATGACTATGTTATGTTTACGAAGAGGTCATCAAAGCTTGCACGACAATTCCACGAAGCTGGAATGCCTTTAACATTTAAGTTAGTAGACAATGTTAGCAAGCAGTAGTAGAATTTAGACAATTAATAAGAAATTGTAATACTTCTATTTTGAAGATAGATATTTTAATTTTATTGCTAACTTATATATGTAACAAAATCTATTTTTTTTTTGATAAAAATTAAATGTATTTAAGACAACATACATCATTAACATAATATCTATTCTGAAAAGAGATAAAAACAAGATATTATCACTAACCCATTCGAAATTATAAAAATATTAAAAAAATAAATATAGAATTATTACTTTGTCACGCAATAGAACTTTGTTACAACTATAACTAAACATAATTGATTGATAATTAATTATGTTAATTTGACAAATGGAATATGAATAATTAAATCAATAACAATTCCATCATTTAAAATATTATTATTAGTTTATTTTTATCAACTTCTATAGTATGAGTCTCACTGCATTTAGTTGGCTACAGATAAGATAAGCTGCAAGTAAATATCTATAAAAAAAGTTATATTAAAACCTACCACATTTAAATGTCACAATATCATTTATATTTTTTATACCACAACTTATAATTATAAAATTAGCTATATTCAACCCAACTCAATGCACTTTTACAAAATAATGTTTTTAGTCATAAATTTATTATAACTATCACTTTTTATCACATATATCAATATAAAGTAATTTAAGTTTATTTTTAACCAGTTACGAAATATTGTGTCACATATGATTAAATGTTTTTAATGCTTAAAATTTAAAGAATTTAGAAGCCAAATATTTGTTTACAAAACTGTTTTAATACAACTTTTATTCAACAGTATAATAGTATTATTTACATTTGAAATCATATATACCTGTCCATAACCAGTGGTGGTCGAAGAAAGTTCTCTGGCGGGAGGCCTCCGAGAGAACCACATCCAGTAACTATACTCCAGTTTGTGCTCGTGTGGGGGCACGTATGGTTGCAGCGGATCGTCAGGGTTGCGATCGTCCTCATCATTGTTTGCGTGATTCTGATTCCCAGGTTCCCCAGATCGGCGTTCAGGCACATTCAAATTATAGAACTTGCACATTTTTCTTTCAGTCATGTTACGCCAATACTAACATGATTCCCTAACGGCCTAACCTAGGACACGTTGCTCTTTTAACTATTATACTATTTACAAAGCTATAATTCAAATCTCTTATTATACAAAGTAACAAATTAAACACTTTAATTACTTCTATTTATTTTTACAATAATTTAATCATAATCAGCCTATTCCCTCTTTTTCTGTGTATAACCTTTTTCTTTCCGTCATCAAAATTCAAACTGTCAAATGACAGCATGGGATAAATGGGCCAAACGTTTTAAATTAAGATGTACAAGGCTCGTTTGTGACAACAAAGCCTCTGAAAGTAAATAATTTTGAAAATAAATTGAATAGAAAACATATTAAAAAAGTTTGTACTCACTTAATAAAATAAATTTTGTAGTTATCTTGATTTTTCAAAATATTGTAATCTCATAAATTATTTTTATTTTATCTAATTCTATCGATTTAATTTTAAAAAATTATAATGTCACTGTCAAAGTCACCGCGGCGGGATAAATAAACAGAAAACGGTTTTGATCCGTATTGAATTATTGAATTTCAGATATACAATTTCAGTAGGACCTATCAAATTTATACAAAAATATTATATTTCTCATATTAACAAACCCTGTATACTGTACAAGTGTTATATTAATGCCATGGCAAAGTCGGAGTCTACCACAAGGAATAACGTTGATAGTCTTAATGTCGATTTTATGCGATCTTTAGTAAAACAATACTCTGAGTTGGTAAGTAAATCAATTTATAAACACACTCACAACACACAACTATTTTAGAGCTTGTAATATTTATAAGTTGATATTCATTGTTCCTACTTTAAAAACAACTTTAAGAAAAGCAAGTGTCTAAATTTCTTATGCTAGGCAAACACCTGCGCTTCCTTTAAGGTGGAAACACATGAAAGCTACAGCTCCGTCATATGAATTATAAACATAAACAAAACAATTGTAATTCTAGTTGAGGTTGCCCAGGCTTGTATTTAAAAAAAAATGGTATATTTTTAAATAAGAACTAAGCATTTCTTTTATTTTGAGTTACTTGGTGGTATGACTTTGTGAATACTAACATGATTTCCTAACCACCACCCATCAGGTACCACCAACTAATAACATATTGTACCAGCAATAATTACTATTGTTGTGTTTTGATTTGAAGGGTTTGTCAGTCAGAGGATCCTCAGGGGCATAACAGCTTTGGCTGGTTGGTGGGACATATATTAAAAATGTTTAATATTTCTTATAGGATGAATGTTTTTAAGTGGTGGTTATCACTTACCATCAGGATATTAAAAATCTCAAAAAAAATTGTAATATATTTTTATATAAAGACTCACAATACTTAGATTTTTTAAAAACTGAACAATCCTATGGTTTTTTTTTGTTTAAGGGTCAATGGACGAGTGCATTTTTTTGGGCAGACGCAGCAGCAGCATCGAGTGGTTCTGCAGTGGCAAGTGGAGATGATATATGGTTGCTAGCCAGTGCTATGCTAGCCCGAGGAGAGCTGCATAGAGCTGCACACGCTGTCACATCTAGAGGATTACATAGGTATGTATGCACATTTTTAGGGCTTGTATTTTGTAAAATTTAAAAAAAAATTATAAAGATATAAATATAATATGATTAATAACTTATTTTTTCATACATGTAAAATTTGTTGGTTTATTTTGGTTTATATATTGTCACTGTTAGTAATATGTCCAACTTGTCTATAAGATTAGTAATATTATATTAGAACATCTTAATGTCATAATTAGATATAAGCCAGAGAGGCTGTGTGAATTTATACCTGATACATTTCAATAACTATTAAGATATATATGGGACTAGGGCTCAGTGTAATATTACTACAGTTATAAATTGATGACAATAAAATATCTTTACTTTATGTTTTATTAGCAGCCCGTAAATGTCCCACTGCTGGGATAAAGGCCTCCTCTCCCTTTGAGGAGAAGGTTTGGAGCATATTCCACCACGCTGCTCCAATGCGGGTTGGCGGAATACACATGTGGCAGAATTTTGTTGAAATTAGACACATGCAGGTTTCCTCATGATGTTTTCCTTCACCGCCGAGCACGAGATGAATTGTAAACACAAATTAAGCACATGAAAATTAAGTGGTGCCTGCCTGGGTTTGAACCCGAAATCATCCGTTAAGATGCACGCGTTCTAACCACTGGGCCATCTCGGCTCTCTTACTTTATGTAAATGTGTTAATACTTTAACTTTGTTATTGTACGTTTTATTTTATTGTCTACTAGAGACCCACCTCAACTTGTGAAATAGATGAAATCTATTAATAAAGCAAATATAATATATACCCTATAGCATTTAGGAATAATGTAGATTTCTGCCAGTGAAATAATCATAGAATTTGATAATTTGTTCTGGAGAGAACTGATACAGACAAGCAAATCTTATCTCTGTATAATATTAGTATAGAAGTAGAGAGATATGCTATATTGTACTGTTTCTTTCTCTTATACACTACCATTGTTTTATTCTACAGGAGGCATCTTTTGTGTCTCGGTGTTGCGATGCGGGCGTACATAGCAGCCAAGGAACCTACAACTACCCTAAACTTACTCGAGGAATGTGATCCTGCTCTCCTTGATCCGAGAAGTATGGACCAAACACACAACGTAAGCCATATGAAATGTCTATATTTAAACAGGCAGAGACAACAGTCTTTATTTCTTCTATTTATCAATAAATTGATATCACTAATGGAATTTTCGAAGAGTAAATTATATTAATGTTAATATTCACAGAGAGCATTAGCCGGTGTACTAGTATGGCAGGCACGGGCGTTATCCTCATTGGAACGACGCGAGGCTGCAGCAGAGGCTTTGACAGCGGCTTTAAGGGCTGATTGTGCTTGTTACGAAGCCCTTGATCTATTGCTCGAACAGCATGCACTTACACCTAGTCAAGGTAATTTTTAATATGATAAAAATATTAAAACATGAATTTTTAAAGAATTTTTGTAATATTTTTTTATCTATGCTTTAGTGACCATAAACAAATAAAAGAAAAACAAAATGATATTAAAATGATACTATACAACGAGTGAGACTTTTGAATAGAATTAATCAAATTCGCAAGGCAGTCGAATGAGTTTCACAAATAACTTTTAACTAATAATAAAACTTATCGTCGTTCACGACTCTACATGGTGTTGATATGTATGTATCTATGGTTGTAGAGAGTGAGCTGATCGAGTCATTGCCGATCAACAACCAGATGAGCGCGTCCGAGGCGACGCTGCTGCGAGCCGCCTTCCGCGACCGCCTGCGGAGATACGCGCCGCTGCCCGTGCAGATGCACGACGACGGCGTGAGTGCACATACTCACAAACGCACACACACACAAGCCACACATACGCACACTCAGATAGTGTAGAAGTTATACTACGTTTGGCGCGTTATGAAAAGACGACGAGAGATAAAGTCTCTAATGCTCGCGCACAGGGTCACTTGATAATAACCTATATGTTAAGTCGCTCGAAATAGACAATTTAACGCATTAGCTTATTTTACTTACGTGTTTATTTTACTATAAATCTAAATTGTGAATGTTTAAATTTATGAGTGTTATAGTAGTGGTGATAAAGAAGAAATTATATGGATCAAAATAATAATAAATATTTTACTATAAGCACTTATATGTATGCAGTTAAAAACTACTCTTACTTAAGCCATAGAAGTGGAACTTCTCAAGCGCGTTCATAAGTACTCGTACTTTGTTTTGCTATATTTGAAAGAGTGGTCGAGGGTCTCAATATAGCGGTCGGACCACCGCAGGCGAAGTCAGCCGTGGACGCGGCGCGCGCGCGCAGCGCGGCGGCGGCGGAGGCGCGCGGGCGGCGGCTGGCGGCGGGCGGCGAGTGGGCCGAGGCGCTGCGCGCGCTGGACGCGGCGGGGCCGTGGAGTTGCGCCGAGGTGCGCGCCGCCTGCCTCGTGGAGCTCAAGAGGAGCGCCGAGCTGTTCGCCTTCGCGCACGCGCTGGTGGACGCCTACCCGCAGTCCTGGACGGCCTGGTACGCGGTGGGCTGCTATTATTATTTGATCGGTGAGCTGTTCCTTCACTCTGGTCGTAGCGACACTCTCGTGTGGAGGGGATCGCTCCGAGATGACGTATCGCTCTAGTATCTATTGTAGAAATGAAGACAGTCACATGTTCGCTTTGGAACAGACTGCAAATGTGGTGTTATAGAATACTTAATTGCTTACTGAATTATATATCACTCACTGCGAGAACTTCCTACGGGCGTTAAATGGTATGGACTATGGACTACCACCATAGTTTGTAAAGTCATCTGTTAACAATAAATATTTAATCAACTTTACGACGCCCCGACGGAGACGAGTTGTCTTTCCGGCAAGTGTCAGACGAATAACTGAGCCTGATGGTCAGTGGTCACGATGGCCCGTAGACATCGCGGCCGTAAGAACACCGTAACCCCCTCCCCGTGGCGGCTGCAGGTAAGAGCGAGTTCGCGCGGCGCTACCTGAGCAAGGCGTGCGGGCTGGAGGCGGGCGCCGGCTGCGTGTGGCTCGCCTACGGACACAGCTTCGCCGCCGACAACGAGCACGACCAGGCCATGGCGGCCTACTTCAAGGTGAACTCCTCCGCTCCATGCCTTTTATTTACATATACTATAGCTAGTAAAAACTTTTCGTATGGATTGTGACATCACTTCTTGAAATCATTTTTATTTATCACTGCCATAAGCCTTCTCTTGTCTGTAATAGGTTCCTATGCTAGTCTTAATCAGGTTTGGCTCGCGAATGCTTTGTCATCCACCCATCTCGCTGCTGACGTTTTTGTGTCCAGTTGATGCAAGCCACATATTTATCCGGGGCTGGTGTCCTGCCCAATGACATTTTAGTTTTCAATTTCTTTAGCTTACATTGGGAACCTGATCGATTAGCGTCATACAAAGCAAAATACGCTCCGTGATTCTGTTAAAACGTATTGGAAGGCACCTCATTAGGGTTTCTGATCGCTGTGGGATTTTAACGGACGATTTAAGAATGTTGTCATAATTAAATGCGATGCTTACGCTCTGAACCTCCTTGCGTCTATATTCTTGGACGAAAGATATAATATGTCTCAGATAAAATTAACGATCCATTATCAATTGCACTCTCCCAACTGTAGTAACACTTCGGTTTGTCATTTTAGATAATATGCTTGCTATGCTTTGCGCCTTGGACTTATTCCAAGGCCAACCTGCAAAGAGGTAACGTGAATTTGTCGTTGAGGATGATGATTTTACAGCAAACTTTACGAATCTCTAATGCAATATGCGTCAAAAGGACAAGGTCGTCGGTGGTTAACCGCTAACCTTAAATGCGACAAGTACATAGATGAATATTACCATTGATACTTTTATTTTCCGTATCAAGAGATTATTAACCTCCAGGTGTGCAGTTCATGAAACGTGCTCGATGGGGACAGAGATGGCCAAATCATAAAGTCTTCTTTGAACTTCTTCGAATTTGAAAAGTGGTCGATGAATACAACTCTCCCAGTAATTTGTATATCAAAATTTTTTGAAGAAACCATAGTAAGATGTCATATGTAACATTAGAACATATCGTTTACAAGGCGAGCCAGCTGATGCCGGGCTGCTACCTGCCGCCGCTGTACGTGGGCGTGGAGTGCTCGCTGCTCAACAACGTCAGCATGTGCGAGCGCTTCATGGCCCGCGCCGCAGCGCTGCACGGGAACGCGGAGGTACTCCTATACATACAAGTAGAAACGTACACCTACTCGAATGATGGTCGAGAAAATAGACTCTGTTCGGTCGCTGTACAACATGCGTTCGCAGTCGGGCGACGCGTGCGACGGCGACGCGGACAGCCGCGGCTGGGAGCGCATCGCGCGCGGGGTGGCGTCGCCGCACGTGGCGCACGAGGCGGGCGTGGCCGCCTTCGCCGCCAACCGGCCCGACGCCGCGCGCGCGCTGTGGCTGCGCGCGCTGGCCGCCGCCGGGCCCGCCGAGCGCCTCGGCCCGTGCTGGGCCGCCACCATGGACGCGCTGGGCCACGCCAGCCGCGCGCTGGGCCGGCCGGCCGAGGCGCTGCGCTGGCACGCGCGCGCGCTGGCGCTGCGGCCGGCGCGGGCCAGCTCGCTGGCGGCGCGCGGCCTGTGCCTGGCGCTGCTGGGCCGCGAGGCCGAGGCGGCCGACGCGCTGCACGCGGCGCTGGCGCGCGACCCCGACCACGTGGTGGCGCTGGCGCTGCTCGACGCCATCGTGGACCGCCTCGACGCCGCTCTTACGGGTCCGTGCCGCCCATACGCTACGCTTTATACACTACGCACGTTTCGTAGGCTACTCGTTATACCCCTTAATTCGCTTTAAAACTTGCTAAAGGCGAAGCTAGAGATTTGCTTGCAGTGGCTCCGGGCCACTATCTCTAGTTCATTAAAATGATTTGTACGAGTAATTTGATGTATGAATAAAGCATAATATCAACCTATCGACTAAGACATATAACTATCTAAAAGAGTATCAACGATTTTATGGAATCACTTCACGAAAACAAATAACTATGAGTATCACCTGATGATAAGTTGTCACCTTCGTCCTCAAACTGTACAACCTAATGTCAACCGCTTCTCACATCGGTAATACCAATGTATATTCCAATAAAGATTTATAATCACTTAAGATTAAGATAAGATATTTAATAGTGGCTCAAAATACAAGATTTGTTTTTATATGTTTGTCCTTTAATACAAACGTTTAGTGGATACCATATTCCAATGGGAGAATGAATAAATTCAAACAAACCTTAAATTTATTTATTCCACACAATTTACTAATAGCTTAGCAGATCTGTATGTTATATGTATTAAATCATAATACAACACTTTTTCCATAAATGTTAATATGCAATTTAATTTTGCTATCAAAGTCTTCATAACAACTTTGCTGTCATTCATAGATACTACAGTATATTACAGTACTAGGTATTTTTTTCACTTCCTGTGATTTTAGTAGACTATATACCCAATATTTTACACCCGAGCAGCTTAGTTATATATATTTTAGTAGATATAGAATATTTTGTATGAATTGAAACTTTAATAGCAATATGCCATAATGCGATTTAAAATATAAGTGAAACAGTGCACTGATCCAAGCGACTATTTTATGCAGTGGCGTAGGCACAGGTCACTAGCACCCGGTGCGGATTCCAAATTTGCCGCCCTCTTATTTTTGCAATCGTTATCGGCACTTTTCGACATTTTAGTAATACTAGTAACACTTTTGACAGATTTACGCATGTAAATTGACGTTTTCGTTAATTTCTTATCGAGTTTGAACTCACTTGATTTATTTAGGTGAGAGCAAGTGAAACTTTATTTTGAAAATAACTATTTAGCGTGTGAGGCAATAATTTTAATTACTCTAAAAAAAGTTAAACCTCCGCAGGGCCACTCCCGGACCGCACCCTCCGACCACCTCCCCCCCCCCATGCTACGCCACTGATTTTATGGTTACTAGCGTAACCACGCTAGCGTAAAGTAATTTCATTCGGAAAAACCAGTAGAGTGATGACTCATTAGTGCCCTGTGTTCCGTCAACGCTGCGGCGTTTTACGTACAGACTATTCCAATCGAAGTAGGAATAAAGATAAACAAACATTTGATTTACGTATTTCATACGATTTGCTAAACGTTCAGCTATATTTTCAACCACTAATAGTTTATGATTAATATCTTTATTTGATAATTAAATTACAACTAACTAATTATTTCTACTTTAATTTTACTTCCAAATGCCAATTTTTTACAAAATGAATATCATAGATTGATGAAGCCTGTCAAATTGTTTTTTATTTGGCTGTTCACCTGTTACGGTTGGAATAATTTGATAGTGACATGCCACATGCGTTTTGTAGTTACGTTTCAACGGTAACGGCATTGCGTCTGTGTTTTCGCAACGCCTAACTGGTAAACCCGTCGGTTATTTAATTATCTAATTGTTGTTTAGAATCAAAATTTCGTAGTGAACATTATAACATTTAAAACTAACTACTGATATCGTGTGGAGTACTCATAAAATTCAGTGCCAAAATGTGTAGCCTAAGAAACCACGACACTAAACCTAGTTCGATAGAACTACCAGCTGATATTATTTACGTCATTAATGGGGAAACACGAAATGGCGATGTTGAAATTCAAAAACCTGGCAATAAAAAGAGTCTGTTTCTATATGATGACTCCCAAAATTTTATGTTCCTCGAAACGGGTAGGATAGGACTATACGATGATGGTGCTGCAAGCCCAGCTCTCCGATTAGCCCTCCGACTCCCATACCAGTTTCTCGAGGTCCTGATTGAGGACTGAATGCTGTTGCTAAAATCTCCATTTGTATGATTAACAATAATAATGTACTATGAAAAAATATGACTACATATAATTTGACATAAACTATTAATTCCAGAGGAAGAAATCCCGCAGTTCCCGTTCCCCGCCGTGACGCTGGAGCCGCCGCCCGAGCTGTCCGAGCGGCCGGCCGACGGCGCCGACCGCACCGACCGCGACGTCTCCGACATGAGCATGAGCTTCGACTGAGCCTATTCTGAGATAACTAACTCTGCACACTCAGTGTCCCTCTACCCTCGGACCCCAAGTCTAACAATCTGCGTTTTTAACAGTGACTTAACTCTCAAGAAACATTTTTCTATAATAACCCAAAAATTAGTTTTGTTCCATATACCCAGTTGCCTGTAGTCATTTTCAAAATGTTTATTGTAAATCGAGATTTCTTTGAAAATGTCTTGACCAAAGATAAGCCTTAAATTGATAGGGAGGTCTCCAGCCATACATTAAAACATCTTATTTATTTACATTTCATATTATTAACATATATGCGCTATGGAACAAATTTAAACTTAACTCTGTCTTGTATTATTTGGGGTCCTGTGTATGGACGAAAAAACTTCATAAAAATAGTAAATCTTACGAAAAATATCAAAATTCTGCTTCACCAAATTCAAAAGCTTCAAAAGTTCTCAAGTAGTAGTGTTAGAATTAAACGCAATAACTATTATATAGAATTTATTATAACTTTGTACTGAACCTATGTTTCTTCATGTAATTTAAGCTTGTACAGTGTACATTGTAAACTTCAAATAAATGTTTATATACATACACGTGGTTTATTTTACCGAGATGCATTATGTGAGAAAATAAAACGAATTCATATAATGAATATAATTTATTCGTAACAGTATATATCGTACTGTACAATCTAAAATCAATTAAGCTAGTTCAAGATAAAATCAGCATTTGTTTTATCTAAAATTCTATAAAAATCACCCGATTAAAAGCGTTTTAAAATGTTCTTTAAAAGTAATAGCGAATATCGCCTAATACAACAGGCACCTTAAAACCTTTAAAATTTCCCACGGGCACAACTCGCTAGTCTCGTGGCCTAGTCCGCGGTGACGGTGTAATTTTGCGGATGTTATACAAGAGCAATAACCGGAAATGACTATAATTGATCAATAATAGAAATCGTCAAGCAAAATCTCATCGTGTTCGCACTTATCCAACGATATTAACAAAAATAATCAAAGTAATCAACAAAACTTAAAATAAACATAAGAAATCCATAATTTATCAAATCAAGCTGGCTGACGAAGCGCCCAACTTAATAGCGGCTCGACAATTGCCGGTGTTGTTACTATTGTTGCTGTTGCTGGTGGTCCATGCTTGTTGGTCGCTACACGCGCGCCCACTCCGCGGCGCCCTCCTCCCCCGCCGCATCCGAGCCGCACGCTGGCGGGGAGGGGGTCGCTAGGACACAGAATAACCACTTCTATAATTACATTTAAAAAAAAATAGTGAATCCTGAATGTGTAATGTACGGCATAGATCAATAAATGGGCCACCTGATGGTAAGTGGTCACGATAGAGATCAGCTGTATGAAATTTTGACTAAATCTTACATAACGAATACCTGTAGTTACAATGACTTACTTCCTTTAAACCTGATACTACAATACTAGAATAGTTTACAGCTTTGATTAAAAGTGGAAAAAATATTTAGATTTACGTTTCATAAACGCGCTCTTTGTGATCGCGTCTTAAGAATTGAAGATTTCAAGGAAGAAATAGCTTTACAATTAATTTCTCGGCACAAAATTTTGCTAAGACTTATTTTATTATGTTAAACAATTCCTATCTTACTATCGCTGGCCAAGTTGAAGCCGTTGAAGATGCTCCCCTCACTGGGCGAGGATTGTCGAGGCGCGTTGTTCCCGTTGCCCACGGCGCCCGGCTGCAGCGGCATCTGAGCGCTTTTAGAGTTGCGCATGAGCGGCTTGTGGTTTTCCGTCGAATGTTGCCAAGCCCAACACGAGCGGCAAAAGTATCTAAAACGGTTTAATTTAGCTTATGTTCCACCAAATGAACCACGGTATCATCATTATTCAATTGTTTCATGTTAATAAATTATTCTCACCTAAAACAAACTGGTTCGCGGCAGAAGTATGGGCCTTGCTGTAGATTACACACTGAACACATCGAATCTTCCAAGTAAGGATCGACTTGAACCTGAAAAGTAAAGTGAAATAGTAACGGCAGTGTCTAGACCAGGTTTTGTTGCGGTGTACTCACACCAATCGACGTAAAGCTAATAGGTACTGCCGTGTTACGAATTGAAATGTGTGAAAATTTACTTACACAGCGGAATAAAAGTGATTTATAGTATAGCGCCGGTGTCTAAGTGACTAAGTGTCAGCTAGTTCATTCATTTATAACCAAAAAAAAATCTTAACAGTTTTAAGTTTACCTTTTTCGTGAATTTGTCAGTTCGTATCTCTACGTAGGCAGCGGAGATCGCGCGCACGTACGATCTCACGTTGTTGAACGTTACTCGCCCCGATCCAATCGGGTACTTATTTTTGTCAGTGTCTATACCTGTACGCAAAGAAAATATTATATTACTCCACAAAACTGATCTCTGAATTGACGTCAAAATAAGTACGTGGAGGCTAAGTCCACGCAATTAATGAATAGAACAAAAAGCTTAATTTAGTTTGTCGAATGAATAAATTACCCGCATACACTACTCCAGAAAACAGATCGTTCATAATGGTAGCGAGTGCCGAGGCAGACAGCATGCCGTGCAGAGCGCCCACGAATACCGTGCGGGCGGGCTCCAGTCGCACGGAACCACCGCCCGCTCCTCCCGCGCCCACCCAGTTGGAATCCGACACCGCCCAGGGGATCACTTGCACCTGAAATAGTAAAGCGTCAAGTATTGAAATTTACATAAAGCACTACTCCAGTACGAGGGCACCAATGCACATCTGGATATGGAATAGCCCTCAACCAAGATAATTCTACGAAACGTAAGGGAAGTCTTAGTGATCCATATAAAGTGATCTACCGGCTCAAAGATCTACACCGACCTCCTTGGTGCGCATGTTGCGCGAGGCGACGCGGTAGTACCAGTCGGGCCCGTCGCGCCGCGCGGCCGCCAGCAGCGCGCGCACGCGGCGCTCGCTCTCCAGCGTCACGTACGCGTACCCGCGCGGCGCCGCGCCGCCGCCCGACCCGCGCCCCGGCCACTCCACGCTGCGCGCAGTTTATACAACTTTCGTAAACGAAGACCGATAAAATCGGTAGCAAAGTGAAGGTGAAAGTACACGATCTAATTTTTTGTCCCATTTACTATAAAATAGTTCACTGAAATAAAGGGTAAAACGAAGATCTTTACTGACCGCACGGGCTGGAAATGCCGGAGCGCGTGCATGAGCGCTTGCTCCGTTATGTCCCAGGGCAGACCGCCCAGAAACAGCTTGGCGGAGAAGCCGCCGCTGGGGTCGAGACAGCGCGCCGGCAGGGCGCCGCTCCAGCTTAACGCGTCGCCGCCGTTCCTGCCGCCCGCTACTACGCCGCCTAAGATTATTAATGGTCACGTTGACGTTAAAAGATCTTACCGAAAGATGAAAGATCTTAGTTTAAGCAAATTGAACAAAGTACTTACAGAATGAAGCGCGGCGCGGTAGTACACGGGATTCCTCACGTGATTGCCCGCGAGCTCCTTCGGGCGGCCACGGTGGCTCCACCTGATGACCGCAAATTAGAATGGATTACCACGGGTAAATGGAATGACGTATTCATCCAATTGATATTATCAAACCAATTTACTTACAGATTCTAGGCCGTCACAACTAAGACGAGTTTGATAAGCATTATTGCGAGAATTCGTCGCCGGGGGCATCGCCAGGGCCTTCTGAAACATTCACCTTACTGGACTTGTCTAACACGAGTTAACGCAGAAATCACTTATAACAATAGCAAGACGTACGTGGTCACATGTAAACACATCACCACGAAGAAAATTTTAACTCACAGGACTAAATCAAAGTTATATTATAAATTAAATTAAGTCAACTTTTATATCGAACAAAGTTAAAGAAAACTGAAACTTACTAAGGAAGCAACAAGATCCGTTATCCCTTGTCCAGGGGGATCCTCCCAGCCTCCCGGGCGCGCGCTCTCGCTGCAACAATGAAACAGTTTTAGTACTAATTATACCTCATGGTACATGCAATGCTACTCTCGTTAGTTGGATTTAAAGAAATGATAGATGGACTTCAAGATGCAACCATCAGAAATGTAAGCACTTAATAACAAGAAATTTTACTATACATAATTTGAACTTCAATTCTATAAACTAAATTTCAGAGAGTAAATGTTAAAACGAATGTAGTAATACCTGTAACTCGCAAAAGCTGTAGGATGCCTTGGCGGGAAGCAGGTCGGTGGTACCAGTGTACGCGGCGTCTGTGCGGCCTCGGGGCTGCTGGGGCTCTCCCATCGCCACTCATTATCACCACCTTCCTGTTGATAATCCAATGTATAACTTTAATTAAAAAACCAATAGGTACTTTTGCGAAGCCAGGCGATAATCCAAAATAACCAATTTTTCTTTATGTATCATTTTAATAATTTGATCAAGGAAATATCAAACATTTCCAGCGAATTACAATACTAACGACTACTCGATGTATGCTAAAGCAAAAGCGACGATATATTATGGTAATCCAGCTTGTCTAGACTGACGGCATACAGAGCTCTTTATTTCTCCAATTTATTTTCTTTGATATTCCGGAATTAAGACGTAAGCCTCCAAATTTTAAGTGATGCAAAATTAAAAAAAGTTTTATTAAACTCATTTAAAATATATATTTAAGCTTCACGTAATTCGGTATATTTCCTTTAAAGTAATTTTTCGCATCGCGTCTCGAGTTACCGATTAACTCTAAGCAACGCTGGCATGAGCCTACACAAATAATATTAAATTGCCAGCTCCTGCCAATAGCCAGTTCGGCAGACGTCTGCCAAATAAGTGATACAAAAGTTGCAACTTAACTTACAAGGCGACTGGCGATTAAGTTCTGGCAGTCGTCGATAGATTGTTTATCCTTAAAAGAAGCTATCAACGCTTTTTACGGTACTCGACTCGTGAATATTTGGTTGGCAACACATCAATAATGAAACTGAAAGTTATCAATAGAGGCAATAGTGCAATTTCCGCGCAAATTGAATCCACGGAATAGCCTTAGAGCGACTTTAGATATGAAAATTAAAAATTAGTGTAAATAACAAGGTTTATTTTGAAATAAGCTCTAAGCTCATCTCTGTAATTTATTCATATGAATAGTTCAATCCAAGAGCTGAGAATTTCGATTGTGGCAGGTAATTGTCCCAGTCTGGATGAATTATTAGTGTCTAGTGATCCCTTTAAAGTCTAGGGGAATATTGTTTATAGTAGGAATAGGGGGCTGGAGGTTATTGCGGACTAAGCATTTAACGAAGGTCACGAAAAAAACCGCCGTTTTAACAAAAGGTATTACGTAAAAGCAATGAATAGCATCACTAATGCTTATTAAGTTTTAGAGACTTTTCTAAACGAAGCTGAATGTATAAACGGAAAATTTAATTTTATCAATCGGTGGAAATAGCGCGGTGTTGAGATGCGATTAATTAGGTCGTAGCTTTAATTAGGAAACTACCTTCGCCCTGGCGAACCGATTACCTAACGGAAGTAACGATGGATTAGAAATTAATATTTGCTTCCAAATTAACGCAAAGAAATTTTACCTTTATTTTTATGCATAGGAGTTTTAAATAAACGAGTTAATTTCGATAGATTTTGACGACTGCATATATTTTGATAATTGAAACACTAAGATAAATCAGTCTCGAAATCCTTAAATAGACGTCGACGTTTAAGTGACGCAATTAGGTCATTATAAAATTAAAGTTATCTCTACCCTACGGCCAGTTAACAGAAGGAAATAATTCGAGACACGGCTAATTCAATTATTTGTAACAATACATAAAAATAGTTTTATATTTTTAAACGAATGTGTTTTGTTTACTAACACTTAAGTTAAAGAAATGTTTCAAAGAACTTAATGTCCAATATGAATGATATACGTAATATCTTATATACATAATATAAATTAATATATGTTTAATAATGAATTAAATAGCTTAAGATAATTGCGATTTGATTAAAATAAACTAAAATCGATTTATACCTAACGATGTAAAGCGTTGAAACAAAATATCGAAGAACCAATCCGCTAAATTTAATGTATATAAAACGTAGCGATACGCAATTGTACATATTTTCGCAACTATGTTAGACACGTCAAAATATTAGGCGAATAAAAAGCTATCGAATTAAAAGAAATTGAATTGGCACCATTAAACTGCGCACATCGTATAAATCATAGAATATGAACATTTTGATCGTGAAAGCTATTAAAATGAGATTGTATTACACCACTTAAAAGAAGTGCTCGGAAATTTTTAAGATGCAAGTGAAATCACATTTAAGAATATTTCCAACAATTTATATTCACAATAACTACATTAATTAGCATATAATTCGTATTAAAAAAATACAGGCAATTTTAAAGTAGTTTTAGGTTTAGCTCTTGATTCATACATTTTCACACAAAATGAATATTCCAAGATATTATTTATAAACTTGGCATGGGACTTACAAATTCAGAAAATAAATACCAATAAATTTGAAAAGTTGTCGTTGTGAAGGTCTGCGATTTAACATTTTACAACTACCTACGAAAAATATAAAAATATAAAGAGATAAGTTACGATCTGAAATTCAGCTTTTGTTGGTCCTTTGCAAGCGAATTTTTAGGAATTTCATTTCAATGTAGCTTATATATGGGAGTATTAAGAAATTCTCAAATCCAGGGCTAATGCAAGCTGCCGGCTGGTCGCGGGTGCATTATTTGGCACGGCGCGCCCATTAATAGGGGAGCTGGCAGCCGTCTCCCTAACATTAACTGGCATCAAAACGGATGTCGTACGGACATTATGAACGGACAATAAAACTGTCGAGTGCTTTGTACTCAAATATCGAGCCTTAAGGCTTTCAAATGCATTAAGTGGGACATTTGTATGATGCACCGCGCGTAGGTGGCTACGATTAAAAATAAATCTTAGTAATCCGCAGGTTTGTTTATTTTTGTATTAATTCTGTATTAATAGGAGAGAATTTTGTTTTAACTCGTGGAATTTATAACTAGTACATGATTATAATACAACAAAATAAACGTAGAAAACATTTACTGCTAAATCTGGCTAATCAGTTTTTTTTACAGTGAGAAAGTAATATTGGCGCCCAACATGGGACAATTTTTTTTTATAAGAACACTACTTTCACAACTAAAAGTACCCTCATTAAAAACGAAAAGTTAGGAACGATATGTCTGTTGCAACGATAGAGCCATTTTAGATCTTTATCTTTAAGCGACTAGACTGCATTATTATACCAATAATAGATTTGAAAGACGCGGAAGTAATTGAAAAACAAACTGCGATAAAACTGAATAAATGGCATTTGTTTCTATTTTTTTTATGTTAATAAGCAGACTTAGGACACATGCACATAGTACTCACGCTAGCTCTTGTTCTCGGTGCTGCTGCCTCAGCTAGTTGGGAGGTATCGAGGCCCAAGAACTCTGCCAAAGAGCGACGGTTCTCACGCGACCCACCGCCATCGCGACTGTTGTCCTGTTTCAAAGTTATTGTAAAACATCGGAAATGTACAGAAAAATGATTATAGCGGTATGTTAATTTTTCATTAAAAGAGGGTAGTTAAAAAAATACTCAAAAAAAAGCATTTAGTCGTAATATCTGGAGGAAAGATAATTAGTAACATACTTTAATACAATATATGAAGTATAACAAAAAACACTACAATTATATTTAAAAAAAAACTCACCTGATGAAGAAGCGGCATATCTGCCGCTAAGTTTCCAAAGTTTCTTAATGAGACGCGGCTGACTCAAGTTTAGTGTAGACTAGTTGCCTCGTCGGCAGCACAACGTCAACTACCAGCGAGTCGACGCGCAGCGAAGAACGAAGCCGTACCAACCCCCACTCCTCCCACCACTTTGTAAGGATTTTACAAACCACGCCCCATTTAGCATCTTTTTAATACTATTGTTAATTGAAAATGTTTTAATTTGATTTTTAATATAAAATATTATCTTTTTTTGACTTTAGAAATCCAATCTACATTATAATAAATCTGTATGTTATTGGAATATTTTATAAAATAATAAAAACCACATCTAATTTCCCGCCTAACGATGTCATTGGTTCATAGAACTACGAAGTGCGCATGCTCCAAATAATTATTTCTGTAATGTTCTTTTTTTATTTGCATTATATCTAACGATATTATTTTAGTATTTTTATATTGCCACATATTTTTATTTTTGATTTTGATCTTTAAGTAGCTATAAATATATCAAACAATAATAATTATCTTGATTTGATTTTCATGTCATATTTAATAATAATAAAAACGGGTATAATAATCGAGTTCTGTATATTCAAAATCAATTAACAGTGTCAATAACCAATAACAGAATAAGTGTAATAATAATGATAGTATATAATTAATTCAATAAAATTTTATAGCAAGTTTTTTAGGTTTAGATTTAGACATTAATTTAAAAAAAGACATAAGTCGCTTACATGAGAATACATATATATGGTAATATAACATTCGTGTTTGTCGAAATAGCTACCCATTCAACGCATTACCTTAGTATAGTTATTTTATTATTACTTTATGATTATTTATTTATTTTATGATCCAGCATCCGATTAAAAACCTTACATAATTATAATATTTCAGGTTCTAACAAAAAGAAATATATATGTATTTATTTTAATTTTAAAACAGAATGGCAAAAGTACCAATGTAACACCGGATAGTAATCATTCCTTCACCGTTAAATGGGTCGCATAGACCAAAGGAAGTACTGTTATATCCCTTAGAACCTGTAATTACATTGACCTACTCATCTAAACATCAAAACAGGATATAGTAGTACAAAGTATTACGACTTTGCGGTAGAATAAATATTTATATATAACAGGTTGAGTTTTCATATGAAGAATTAAAAAATATATAAAATAAAAGGCTAATGACTGCTACTCCGCATTGACATTGGCACCATAAGAAATTTTAAGCAATTTCTTTACATCACTGTGCCATCAATCTTGGGAACAAAGATACTGGCTCACTCACCCTTCAGTATCTGCTCCTCTGATTTTCCTTTTTACTTTTTTGTTCAAGTTCAGATTTATTTAATTTCACATTTTGTCTAATATTGAGATTCTCAAAACGTTGTTCAGATTTTAATTGCAATAATCCTTAAAGGTAAATAAGAAAAAAGTTTTAGATAGAGAGACTAATTAAAAATAAATAATTCATTTCTAAATTTAAAAAAAATAGTAGTCTAGCAAATAAGCATCAACGTAAACCACAGTAACAAATAGCAACCACCACTCCTCTAGCACCATTCCTCTGCTGCTAGATCTATAGATGGAATCTTAGATGATATATTCCTTGTGCACCCACCATTAGTAGTAAAAAGTATTCCTGAATAAATTGTGGAACAAATGTATTAAATAAAATAATTATTCATGTCAATTTAGTAAACTTTATTTTCATATTTATCTTGTTAAACAATATAACGACAAGGTCTTCATACTAACAAAATAAATTGTATGTATCTTAAATCCAACGATGATTATTTTGAGAGCTGCTTTTAAATTGCTTCCTTAGCCCTGAAAATAGTTTTAAACATTATAAAAGGTGTCTTTATTGGTTCCTATTTGGGATTTTTTATCTGGAATATAAAATTAAATCTTAATGCCCATCTATTTAAGATGAGTAATCTAAAGAAAAAGCCTGTATATATTCTATTGCTACATTAAAGCTCCGTTTTTTCCCAATTTGGTATTTTTTCCAGCACGTCGGTGGATGTACAAGTCGCAGAATTTCATCCGAAACGTGCTTACGATGTTTTCCTTTACCGAATGTTGATATTTTGGCGATCTCGCCCGTAATATCTGGGATTTTTGGAAAATAACTTGGGTGAAAAATTATATACATTAGTTTCATGGGTAGAAACGTTTATGGGTTTAATTCATTTAATTTTATTTGAAAATAAAGTTAAAATCATCAATTAAATCGAAATGGATAAAATAAGTGCTACACGTAAAGTCCTTGAAAGGACAAGTCTCCCCGACGGGTTGGTTTTGAGTTAAGCTTGCAAACGATGCGCGGTAGCTCGCGGAAGTCATGTAAGAATATTTGAAATACACACATCTATGTAAACACACAGAGTGTTAACTTAACGCGAGTGGAAGTGCATTACAGCATTGGGCTAACGCACATTACGCATATACATCGAATTTAAAATGACTTTCATGCGTACTCCACATACACTTTATGCAATTATATAAAGTTAATTAATACAATAATCGCTTCCCGTAGTATTTAAATAATTTTCGTAAAACCAATCGCTTACTGATAAGAAACGGTCGCAGAGCGCAATTCGCGACACATTACGTTCGAACTCCGGTGCCAGGCCCGCGCACCGTCCGCAAGCCGCGTCACTAGTTAGGCTACGAGACATTACTCCTGCAGGCCGAAGAGCGGCGTGAGCAGGAACCCGGGCGCGTCGGACGGCGAGCGCGGCCGCGGCGCCGCCCCGCGCTCGTCCGCGTACACGTACGGGAACCGCAGCACCCAGTACGCCGACGCGCTCAGCCGCACCGCCGCCTCGCCCGCCGGCTGCGGCACGAACACGGGCCCGCCGGCCACCGGCTGCACCTGCGGAGCATCGGTCGTCGTGTCGAAGTTTTGATTCATCCTTCGGTGACTATAGAGGGGGCGATCTGCCCACGCACTCGGAGGCTCCGAGGGATACCTTGGGGTCCAGCGTGACGTGCACGGGCGCCTTGGGGGTGACGACATGCAGCCTCGTGAGCTGCGCCAGCACGTGCGCGCGACACAGGCAGGAGGCGTACAGCGGCATGGTGCTGTTGGCAAGTCGGGCGCCCGCCTGGCTCGCCTCGCGACCCCACGCTCCCCCACCGCCGTTCACCACCGTGTCCGGGGACGACATCATGAATCTGCGAGCACACGAGCGACCGTCTAGATTCCGAGGCGTCTCGTTACGTCGGCGACGGATGGTGAGAGCGGTCACCTGTGTCCCCTGGGGCACTCGTACTCGAAGCCGATGAAGATCTTGACGGTGAGCGGCGGCGACGTGTGCTGCTGCGGGTGCGCGTGCGGGGGGCGGCGCGGGCGCGGGGGGCGCCAGGCGTCGAGGCGCACGGCGCAGTCCCAGGGCAGCAGGTAGTTGGTGTGCGGCAGGAAGCCGGGCTGCAGGTGCTCGGGCAGGCCGGCGTTGTGCGAGTACAGCGAGGACGCGCCCAGGCACACGAGCGCCCAGCTGGGGAAGGCGGGCAGCAGCGCGGCCGGGCTGCCCGAGTGCAGCATGCCCGGTAGGTATTCCGTCGTCGACGGCTGGCGGCTTATTACTTTTTCTGAGTTTGAGCGAACACATTTCGCATCTAATTAATTACTTCGTAAAGTGTATAAATATTGTGTATTTTAGCCTAAAAGTTGTGTAATAAGCCAAACATATGAAATGATTAAGAAAGCATGGTAAAAATAATATTTTCTTAGAACCGAAATAATATGGATGTCGGTAGATTTGCTACTTTCGAGCCAGCTAGCGTTTGTAACGTCTGGCAAAGTGTCCGTAGCCAGCGCTGGGGCTCACCGGGCGCGCTGTCGCCGTGCACGGTGACGACGTGCAGCCCGTCGCCGCAGGAGGGCGACTCGTCGTCGTCGTCGTCGCGCTCGGAGCCCGGCGACAGCTCGTCGGGCGCCGTCCACGAGCCGCGCGCCGACTGCGGCGACGTGAGCCCCGCCGACTCCTCCTCCGCGACCTCTCTGCTCTCCGTGTACTCCGCTGCTTCGTCCGGTGCTCCCTTGACGGATGCGGCCCTGCGGTTATACAAGTGAACGTGTCATTTTTAACAATCTTATAATTTTATGAAATTTCACGCGCTCAACTTTTTATTATATTTGGACGGCGTTGTGCAGAGACATTCAAGTCCACATAGGCAGTAGCAAGAGTTAATAAGCTTAAAAAGAGAAAACCATTTTGATTAAGACGGTGTTTCATAATGTTACACATATTTTAACTGCACTTAGTTTTATAGTGAATTCGTCAAGTAAAAAAATATCTATATTATTATTATTAACTGTAAAATGACACAAAACTCTCACCTAAAGCTGGGCGTGGAAGGCTGAAAGACAGGGAAGTCGATAGTCTGCAGTGTGTTGCAAACTCCACACTCGTCGGCGGCGTAGGTGTAGAACGTGTAGTTGGCCTTCTTGACGGTGTATGGGTCCTCGCGCGAGCACTTGCTGCGGCCGCAGTTACACGCACTCACGTAGCGCACGCCGGACGAGTGCTCCTTCGAGCTGTCGCTGCGACACGGGCGTGCACGCGTTAATACACCTCAGTCGTTAGAGCAACACATGACTTTTCAACATTTTTTATTTACTACTCATATTATTATTTTCTATTTGAGTGAGATGACAAGGCGCACTGACTGCTGCGGGTGTATGCAGGGGTGCGCGGTGAGCGAGGGCGCCTCGCACAGGCGGCGCGCGCGCCACACGGCGCCGCACGCCGCGCGCAGCCGCGCCCGCGCGCCGCCCGCCAGCGGCCCGCGCGCCATGGCCTCCACCACGCCCAGCGCCACGCCCACCTGCACACGCGCTCTGGGTGACCCTCGCCGATATTAAAATACTATTTGTATTTCAAAAGAATATTCGAAAGCGACGATTACCTTGTGTGCGTGATGTTGACTGGAGTAGTGAGGCGGGAGGCCCTCGGCATACGACGCTTGAGCGATTGGCAGCACCTAAAAATAACATCTCATCATTTTGACCAAGTTTATTTTATGTTAACGTTGTTAGACGTTTTTGGGTACCTTAACTTTAATTACTTAAACAATACATTTGATTTTGCATATAATTAAAATTATAGTTGTTATGTATGCGTGTAGAACAGGGAACCGCCGTTTAACTTGCACATATCAACAGTATTTATATATGGAATTTGAATAAAGTAGAGTATTTTTTCACATGAAAACATAATACGTAATCTCAACAATAATTACCAGCTATAACATTGCAAACAATTATTAATTAATCAAAAAACAAAATATCATTAAAACCATATGTCAGAAGTGGGATTCGAACCCACGCCCACAGAAGTGGACTGCGACCTGAACGCAGCGCCTTAGACCGCTCGGCCATCCTGACGTTGGCGACAATTTCGAAATTAACGTTCAAATTGTCAACACACTATAATTTGACTTTTTTCTCATTTCAAATTTAATTATGATCCAATTTCCAAGACCAATCTTCATTCGCCAAGTTCGTTTTTGAGCTTTTAGATATATATAATAATGTATAATATCTACGTGTATATGTTTGATTTAAATATAAATTAAATAGATTATCAGTGGCAGTATTCAATAAGTTCATTAAACCCTGATTTATTTTAGTACGGAAAACCGACCAAAACAATCTTAGTTTTCGAAACAATCCTTTTTTTGCCATCACTATATACGCCGTAAACAACTAATTTAAACCATTTAATTATTCTTCCTCCATGAAATTAAATAGTATAAAAGTGTCCGTATACGTTTCGGAATAGAAAAGATAAAGAACTTTTACTGTCATCACGTAAAATGAAACGTTATCTTTATCACTGAATTTGTCTTATAATGATATATGAATGATATGACACAAACCTTAGCACACCTGGCCTGCGAGAATCGTACGTCAGTGGCTAGGGCGTCGAACAGCGCGCCGGGCTCGTCGCCGTCCGCCGCGCTCAGGTACAGCGGCGCCAGCGCCCGCGCCGCCGCGCGCCACGACGCCGCGCTCGGCAGCTGGGGGGGCGCGTACATATCGTATGTATCGCAGTCGCACATAGATTGAATGGTTTGTACAGATATAAATTATCTGTGTATAAATATTTGCTCCATTTAAAAATATCTTACCTCAAAGAATGATGTGCTCATGGCATACTTGCCGACGTTATCATCGAAGCCCTCACCGAAAGCCAAGTCCAAGTGGCCTTGTAAGAATTGTCTGAAGGAGCTCCTCTGCGGCGGCGCTTCGGACTCCGTCCCCGTGCACAGCTGCACCAGCCCGCGTATGAGAGAGCTGACGTCGCGGGCGGAGTCCCTCTCGCTTTCGGCACTTATGTGTACAAATTCTTCATTCTTAGGGATCGCGAATAATGATTTAGCACTGAAAAAAAATATGTTCTCAAAATTACATCTACAGTAACTTGTATATATATATTATGGTAAGTTTGCAAGTGAAAAAAAAATTTTTGATGCACTTTTTGATAATACAAAATGTGAGTGTGCACAGTGGAGAGAGTTTTTATATTATCTGCTTTGTTGTAACTTGCTACAAGGTGTTAGAGCACATTAACTCCTACACTGTGTACCAAACACCATAATATATAAAAAAAGCTAATCTTCCTATAAAAAGCTCCAATTTATTCATTACATACAGTTGAATATACAAACAACCTGCTGCTTAGCTTTTATTATAAATCCTGTAATTTTGAAAAATTGTCATTATAGTACTACAGTAGCTACAGTAAATTTTATTAAATATTCTTACCAAACATTAGTAATAATCCTTGCTTTTCGTAAAATGAAATAAATCTGGTCCTCAACCGCATGTTCTAGTCTCTTAAGAGCGGCTGGTGCTTTCCTTAAAGGGGTAGGAGCACGACGAAAGTGGAAGAGAAGCCGAGGACAGCAAGGTCGACCATGTGTTTCCCAAGCACCACCCGCATCTGATGATTGCAATTCTTCTGCAGTTTGAGTAGCAAGTTCGGCTCTGCAAATAATAAGAAATAATTTCACTAAAATTGGATAATAAAATATCAGGATTACTTGTCCTGTTCTTGTCATGCCTCAGTACAAAAAATTACACAAATAAAGTTGATTTATAAAAGAATTACTTCATTTGTTTCCTTATTAAAAATACTGTATTCTATATAATTTAAATGTACATTATACTATACACACAATATGGACTGTGGGTAAGGCATCCGAGAATATGACTACTAATAGAACTTAATAGAAAAGAGGCTCTTGAATGAGGAATTGTATAGTTTGTTTCATTTTGTATCAAAATAAATATATTAATTTTAACTATTTTTACATACCTGTAAGCATCAATGGCCTTAAACAACTGCAGATAACCGAGATCAAATACTGCTGTTGGTGATGACAACACCACTATGTGACAGAGATGGAAGATCAATGCTAATGCCTTGCACGACTCTATCGCCAACTCTCCAGATGCAACCAACCAGTCGGCTGCATCTGCATCTTTTACTGTACTATATGAGTTTTCATCTAGTTTGTCAGCTAATGACGTGAGTCGCTTAGTGTCCAGATATGTGACTGCATGGAGATATAGAACGCTTTTTCTTTCATCCCAGTGGCATTCTATACCATTCTAAAATTAAAATACTGGTTTTTATCGTATGTCCTTAAATATGTAATATTTAAATATGTCCAACTTAAATTGAAATCTTTTGTTTATTTTTATACTAATAAATAATTACTAACTTCTTCACATTTTACAGTTGATATAAGCGGAGTAGTTTTATTGGGATAACGGTAAGGTGATTTCCCAATGACGCCAACAACTACAATACGCTCTTTTTGAGAAAACTCAGGAATATTATTAATGGAAAATATTTTACTCATTTTATAGCATATCAAAAACCTATTCCAAATACATATTTACTTTTCAATTCAATCGCCAATGTTATGTTATGACTTATGTGACATGTGAAGTTTGACACTATAAAGACGTCAAATATGTATGCGTATAAAAATACGTATTTAATGAGAAGATAAATATATATTTAGGTGCATTCTATGTTTAACTTAATGATATTATTATTGGACAAAATTGACGAAATGTATAGTAATTATAAATATTATTATTACTTAAAATTGTTTGTATGTTTTCTTGTCACGTAATACCTACGTTGTCAAATGTTTGTCAATTGTGACAATTGTATTATGATTTGACGTTATTTCATGTTTGATTACTGCTCAGCTGTGAATTGGCTAACCTTTCGAAATCAAGGTTTGCGAGATTGGTTTGGAGAATGGGGAAATGTATCAGTTATCAAATAAAAATTAGCGCGATCACACGTGCTAGAGATATTGATATTTTAGCGCTGCTAGATACGTTATCAGTGAATTAAAATTACAGTATTCGGTTGTGTATATACAATGTCGTCGGTAATGGACGATATTTACGAACTATTAGATAGTTATAACGGACGCGACAAGGTAAACTATGCGGAAATATTAAAGCCTTCATACAAATAGCATTGTACTGGAAATACCAGTCAATAACCTGTTGCTCTATCAAAATACATTTCCTAATATATTATGAGACAAGAAAATTTATTAAACCTCATTTTCAATTTTTGTTTAATAAATTATTAATAAATTTATTACATTAATATTATGTTTTTAATTAAAACATTTATTATTAACACAAACACTCAAATTGCTATTATACTTCCAAACATGAACATGCACTCGGAATAATAATGGTTATAAATTACAGGTTGTCCGTCTCGCATGCTATGCTTGTAAATTGTATGGTTGCATACAAGGAGAAAAGTCATGGCAGGTTGCTGGCTCTCGACTTTCCAATGCAAGGATGATGCTCCGACTGTTTGATGATATTCCTATGATCAGACACACATATAATTATGGCTTAGGAAAACATGTAAGTGACATAATTATTTAAATATTAACATTCTCTTATGAAATCAAGATTTTATCAACATATTATTGTAGACAATTATAAAATATAAGATAAAGATAATGTAAAAAAAATTGCGTTATCATAAATTACTTTTTATCAGATGCCAGTAATTATTGACATTTGCTTAATTATCTCTGTTTAATATTTAAATTAAGCAATTATTGTAGTAATAATTTGACACTTGAAATATTATTTAAAAGAAATTGCAAATTATTTTTTAAAAAAAGATATGATTATTGCTATAATTATTAAGGTTAATTAACACAAAAATATTTACATTTATTTTTACTTACAATTAAAAAGAACCAACTTGAGATAAAATCAAATAAAAATTTAAGCTGTCTATAACTCCTTCCTGAAGCAGGGTATTGAAAGCTTTGTAAAAATAATTATTAATAAAAAATTGACAAAACGGTCCAAGAATTTATATGAATTGATTTTCACACAGGATGTAAATCAAATCTTTTTATGGTTAATGAAAAACAGTAAGCAAATTAAGACTTGCCACCAAGACATGTGGCCGACTCAAATGTTTGCAATATTCATTATCTGGAGACAGAAGTTTTATAAATAGTTAACATAATAATATTAAGATAATTTATTATATATTTTTGTACATACTATTAGATTTAATAAGGCATAAAGCAATTGTCATTGATAATAATTGTAATTTATTCATTTTCAAGATTTGTTTTCATCTATAACAATTGTTATTTGTTAGGAATCTTCAAAAATCGCAGCACTCCTTGGGGTCCTTGCAAATATGGTTGACCAGGCTTTTTTGCCGGTGGAAAAAGCATGCTGGCTTCACGATGTTGGCGTTATTAAATTGTCAACAGTTACAGCAGACAGACTTGAAATATTGAGCACAGCATTGTGGGCAGGAAGCTTATATATATCTCTAATACAGTAAGTATAAAAAAGTTTTTTTTTTAATTTAATGTTTTTAAATAAATAAAAGTTAATATACTCACCACATTATATAGGTCAATAGGGCTCAATGAGCTATCTTAACGAGTGAAGTTAAATAAAAACTTGTTATATGCCATTAAATCTTCAACAAAACTTTTTATCTTCGGACAGATAGTCTTGACAATCTTTTCTTGCTGTGTCTCTTTCTGTTTCTGTTAACGATTGATTGTTGATTATTGTTAACAAGTATTTGTACTAAAAAATATGTGTAAGTATTTTTATTTGCATTGTCTACAAATGATTTCTGACCTTGAGAAAGAATATTTTAGTGGCATTAACTATAATTAACTATAAGGACATTATTGATATTTTATTTAGTAGGTATTATTCAGTAGAGAATAAGCATATTAATTATGCAAATTTCCTCATACTTTGTGCCTTCATGATTCATGATTACCTATAAACATTATACACGTTTTACATAAGTAGACACAAATTTTAATTTTAAAAGCAATTGCATACTTGTTCTTTTCTTGTTCAATTTTATTTTAAAAAAATATAAGAAACTCGATTACAAATTATTTTTTGCGCCAACTTACATTTAATATTTTTTTTTTTTATAATGGAATTACGTATTAGAATAAAATAAGTATTTTTCTTTGTAATTCCTTCCCGTTATTAGACCATTATGTCAATATGTTAAATTCCATATCACTTTAGGGTAATGCTACAGATATCATATAGGTTTTATTTTACAAAAAAATACAGTCTAATTTTGATCCTTTTTTGAAGTCGGTTAAAAAGACCAGTCTATTCATAATTTTGGAGCTTCAGACTTTGAGATGCTTATAGAAGTAGGAATACTCACAGTTGCGTCACCAATATACTTACGACAATGTCATTATGTATAATTACAGTACCATTGATCACTTTTATAGACGTTTCCATCTCCGCTCCATCTCCTCTCAGTCAATAAATCCTTCTTAGGCGAAGGTATTCGTTTCTATAATAAAATTCAGCAATTACTACTAGCTTTGACGATTCATAAATTCAAATCGTTTGTTAAAAATAAATAAATAAAACATATTAAGGCACGAAACATCAAAAGAATATTTTCAAAGTTATGTGACTAACGAACATACTACAAATTTAGTATACATAATACTGCATATAGTTTATGTGATTCACGACATAAAAGTCCCTTTCACTTGTCTATTTTACCTTGTGAAAACTAATTAAAATTCTGTTTGATATTTAACAACTGACACGCTGCAATTGCTTATATAATATTTCAATTAATTAATATTGTATTATTTTTAGTTAATATCAATTTTATTTACAAATTTAAACATGCAAATGAGTTAACCAGATACATTTTATTTTCATATCGACTAAGTAATAAGTCTTATAATTTAAAAATACTATTTTAAATTACAAAGGAGATACCAGTTTTACTAGTCCATGATAATATTAACCTTTGTCAAATTTTGTTAAAATATGTCTGTTGTTCGAGTGAGGTTGAATAACAAACACACAAACTTGCACATTTCCACTATTAGTAATATCAATAATTTTACATGACAACCAGTACCGCCGCTAAGAGACCTCTTAATTCGTATGAAGCCCTACTTTTCGCCTCATACTTTTTTCACTATTTTTAAAATATTTTCGAAATTCTGTTAGGGTTGGATTAAAGGAAAATTGGGATTCTCTCCTGGTGATTTCCCGGGAATCTACAAGAAAGCATTGGCATAGCTATGTCCATGCAACCAATGCGGTCGCATGGGGCCCCTGATCCCAGTGGCCAGGTGATGCTTTTATTTCAAAACTTTTTCGAGGAGGTATAAAATAAAAAAAAATCCTCAGGGAAAAAGGATCCTCAATTTCGCCACTTGCGCTTTTAAACTGCATTATTTTTACGGGGAACCCGCGTAGTTGGACCGCACATATAATTTAACAAATGACTAATTGCTTAATAATAAATAAGTATACGCACACCTGTTTTTATTAAATTTTACTCTATCCGCTCTTGGTAAGAGTGAAATGTCTCGAGCTTTTAATTTTAGTTGCTTGCTTTATCAAAAACTCATAGTAAGTTTACTGAGAACACACCAGAGTCGACAGTCCACGTTCGTTTTCATATTAGACAAAGGGGACCAATCCGATTTTATATTTTGCATTGCGTTCCGAAAAGAATCTTCAAAAATGAGGTTTTAACTATTTAGGATTAGAAAAAAATCCCAGTTTTTCTTCACATGGTTCTCAATTTATTTAAGGCATCTGTGCTCCTGGACCTCCAAACCAATAATCCGGACCTGACTACTGGTACAAAAAAGTAGTACAAAAGACACCAAATTTTTCTATTAGTGTTTATTATAAAAACTAGTTGACAAAAAAAAAAAAATATTGTTTTAAAAATTCTGCTTTTAATGAGTGGAATCAAAGAAATTACCGTTAATAAAGCATTCTCTGTCTTTTACAAATATATAATTCTGACTTGTTTTAGTATATACAATGAAGTAATAACGTACATATATTTACCTATAATTTTGTATATTTCCAGAACATTCCGGTCTATGCGGCATGTCTGGTGGAGCAGGGATTGTCTCAGTGCTGAGGACGCTTGCGAAGCGAGGAGGAATCTTGACGCCAGACTGATTATCCAAGCGATAACTGCCGGAAAACTGTGTTTGGACATCACACATGCGGTCAGCTGTCTCCCTTCCGGGTGTCTGTGGGGGGAAAAGATCGGAGGAACCAAAGTATCAGCCATTGCTACGTTTTCTTCGGTGATCGGCATAGGTTTATATTTTGCTAGGAAACGACTTCTCAAGTAATCTTTCAGATGATTATATATGATAAGTTGTAATGTATAATTAAAATATTAATGTAAGCTAGTAATAATATTAAATATCACTTGCGCGAACAGTAACTATGTCTTTTTATATCATCCGAGATTCAACGCTGGAAAAGTAACAGCCAATTTCAGCTGTTTCATTTTAAAATATTATTTGATAAAAAAAAAAACATTTTTATATTTAGGTTAACTCGTATTATGTTGACTTTTAACTAACAAAATGAAAAAGGTGCGGTACTTATATACGCGCGTGAGCAGTTCCATTTCTCCGGCGTAATTTAAAATAGTTAGGTACTTATTAATAGTAAAATACTTATTTCTTCTCTTTTCACCACTATTATAACACTAAAAGATTTAAAAATTCACAATTTAAATTTGTAATAGAATAAACATTGTAAAATAAGATAAGGTGTGAAGTTGTCTATTTCGAGCGACTTGACATTTAATTGGCAGCTTAGCGAGCAACTTCACCATGAAGTTATCAGGTCATCATGTGCGCGCATCATAAAAATTCACTCTCTTAATTTTTTCATAAGGGCCAAAAGAAGTGTAACTACGAAAATATTTCCCAGGTTGGTTAGGTTAGTAACACAACTGAGCTTGCCATTTATTTTGTACAGACACTTCCTATTTTAATTTGCTTTCTAATTATACAATAATAATTAAGGCGCATATTCATTGGTCGATAAGTCGGTAGTTAGCCCGATTGCAGGGAGTACCCGCATGCAAGCTAACAACCAATGAAATCCACTGGTCGATAACTCGGTCGATTAAACGTGTGCGGGTGATATCCGCATTCATATATTGATATTTATATATGCGTTATAGAAATCACCCGCACCCCGTATGCGGGCTCTGACGACCAGTGAAAACGATAAACTCTTTGCGGGCCCTATGGCATGCGTTACAGAAATCTCCCGCACCCCGAATGCGGGCCTTATCGACCAATGAAAATGCGCCCTTAGGTATCTATTGTACTTGTGACATTGATCATTTTTAAACCGAAGTATATTTTAATCATGGAATAAGAACTTTATCTCCCGTACTGTTAAGATTTTTTTGAATGAAGTATTTTTATACGGGTAATTGATTATTGGAACTCAGTACACATTACCATGATGGTGGATCTAAGTTTACATAAGGGCCTTAAAGGTATTTATGGATTGATATAAGTTTCTCAGAAACGATGGTATTTGTCAATAAAGTTATTTAATAACTATATAAATACATATGTTGTATATTTCGGGCAATTATTATTCCAATAAAATTATTTTACGAGAATTAGTTTTCGATGTTATATTTATTTCAAAATAAAATTATCCTAATTTAATATTACAACTGATTTATTGTATTAAATTTTCCTAATATTTAAACTGGTATAAAGTACATTAGAAGTACATAACACAAAACCCGGTGTTATTCATTCTTCTATATTAGAAATAGCTAAACTGTTTTATAGCAATTTGGGCAATATTTATACATATCTTCAATTTATATTTTGATATTGAAGTAATCATAATGTATGAAACATTTACGTTTGAATAATAAAATATTTACTGTTGCGATCTGCAACCGTTCACACTTAACGAAAGTTCAGTTGCTTTGCTATTTAAAAAAACATACTTTATTGGGTACAAGGTCATCCAATAAAGTTATTTTACCATTAACAAAATTTCTTGAAGTATAAATATGTTAAATAAAATCAATGACCATCGCTTTTTGTGTGATTTAATAAGTAAAATGTGCGCCAAAAACCTAATATTATATAGGTAACCATAGCAACGCATCGACGAATGTTATAGTTTTTTTTTATGCGGGCAGAAAATAATTTATTATTTAAATAAAAGACTGTGGTTGTGATGCCTTTTTCCTCTGTTTAAAATTAATATTTTTTACAGTTTGTAATGGACCATACTTATACTGCTTTGTTCGATTACTAAAACACTATTTTAAAATGTCTTCGGATTGGTTTTTATTAAATTGTTAGTTTGTAAATCTTTAGTTTTAATAAAGATGTTTTATTGAAAAATGTATAAATAATATTTTTGAACGAAATACAATATTGTTCTTTTTATAAATACAAATATTTTATTTCCATTCTCTAACTCGTAACGTAGCGGTATTCGAGCAGGCTCATATCAATAAAAATGTACCACCAAGGATGGTTTATATGACCTTATAACTACATCGATTCAAATTGTAGTGGTAGAAAAATAATCATGTTCATACATATTACCTATTAAATAGTACCAATATATCGCTGCGATGATTAATTTTTTACTTTTTTATTTAATTTTAATTCTATTTATTTCGTTAAATCATTTATATTAAGTATATCATTAACAGTTTGCCTACTAGGTTAAAGTTTATAGCCAACCTATATATATATGTTTTACATTTCCAAAGAAGTATACTATTCCTGATAGTAAAGTGTGTCTCCGTCACATCTCACCTGAGACCCAAATGGTCCTTCCGAAACGAGAGTGTAACATTGCCGATTGCCTAACTCCGGACAGTTATTTTTTTCTTGATAGAAAAAGTAAATTGTTAATAATCCGATCCAGAATTTGAATCCAAATTTGAATCTCAAAATCTACAGCGTTAGGCCAGCTTTGAGTCATGATATGAGCATTTTAGAAGTAAAATTGAAGTTAAAATAAATAGTTATGCGTAATAGTTGTAGTTATAGTGTTATATTATAAATAAAGATATATAATTCATAACTCTTAGTAGTGCACAATATAGCTAAGTTTTAACAATTCACATGAAAAACGTAAATCTAAGGTTTATTATTCCTACTTCCATTGGAATAGGTCATATGTATGTAAACATAGGATCTCGTAGGTCTAGTAGTTGGATATAAGTTCATAGATCCCGAGGTCCGTCCAGGGTTCAAACCCGTTCGGGCGGGTCAAATGTTACTGTTTTTTTCTGTCGAAGAATTCTTTGTAACATCCCGTAGTTTTGAAGTTGGAAGCGTGTACTGTGCCTCGAAACGCACGTGAAACCGTTGGTCCTGCGCCTGGTGTATCTAACTCTTTGGGTCGTGTCGGATTTGCCGTCCTATCGAATTGTGGGAGTTAGGGAATACAGACACACTTGTACACTGTAATATGTCCCCCATAAATAACTCTCCCTCGACGACGACGGGGACGAAATCGGTCAGAACGACATGATCATCATGTATGTACACGTTAAACAAACTCGTAAATGAGCTAACCCTATATCCTCGTCTATATACTCGTAGATAATTCTGATTACTTATCATTTAAATTATTATCTAATCTCAAAATGAATGATAGTACTTTTTGTCTCGAATATTTTGTTAGTTTTATTACATCAATTGCGAGAGTTAAGTTTACACAAAAAATAACTTTAAATATAATCTATAATGAATACGGTCGACGAAATCTGCGATTTATTGCAGGCTCACAGTAATCGCGATAAAGTAAGTGAATTAATTAGAACAAGTTAATGATTTTTTTTAAGTTTTTCGTGATTTTATGAGAAAGAGAGTTATATGAGAAAGATAGTTATTATTGTTGAGAATAAATCAATCTATGAAGATCCATGCATCAATTTTTAAAAGTAGAAATCATGTTACTGCATTTATAATGCAACTACAAGCATTTCAATATTCTTTATTCAGACAGGGTTAAAAAATCTACTTTTGAATATTGTAAACTTAAAGTATTGTATTCAATATAATGCCACCACTCTACGTTAGCAGATTTTGTCTTATGTAATAGGTCCTAATAATAATGATATCATTGTCGATTAAATAAAAATATTTCTTTAATTAGATAGTATCACTGACAAGCTACATCCTAAAGCTTTGGGGCGCGAGTTCGAAGCGGCAAAATCTTTTGACAGCAAGTGCGAACCTTGCGAGTGCCCGGGCAGCCTTAAGACTCTTTGATGATGCGGCTGTGCTTAACAATATCCTCAAATATGGACTTGGGAAACAGGTAAGAACTTAGAGTAGTAGAATTGTTGCTGCAGTACTCCGGTAAAGGTATGTTTTAAGAGCATTCACGATTTTATCATATTTGAGCTCAACGCAATGAAAATACTTGACTTGAATATAAATTTAAATTAATTCTACAGTTAGCACCAGCAGGTTAACTATAGAATTAATAGACATGTGAATAGGCATGTTATAACATAAAATAATTTCACAGGATGGTCCGTGGTGGGGAGCTCTTGGCGTGTCGAATGGCTTGTTCACGCTAGCGTACTTACAGGCTGAGAAAATCGTCTTCTTACTTGATACAGGCGTATTGACACTAGATGAGGAAAAGGCGTTCAAAATAAGAACTGCACATAAGCTCTTCTGGGCGCTGTTCTCATTCATTGGATTGATCAGGTGAGGAATTTATTTCTATTACAATTTAGAAATGAACGAAAAGAAATTGTTTTTTTCGATATTATTTATTTCTTAATGTTTAATATTTTCACTTCTCGTCTTTTCTTTGAGAAGCAGAAGAACAATAGTTGTAGTATTCGTTTTACTATAACAATAGCTTTTTACTTATATAAATACAAATTATTTTAAATACAAATTAATAATTATTTCAATTTGGTTTTGGGTATTTTAAGACTATTTATGTTTAATAATTATATACTTTTATAAAAAGCATAAAGTAGGTAACCGTCGTCTATCACCGTGATTATCTATATCGTTATGCTCTCGCGATAGCTTCTGTCGCAGCTTTTTGTTACGTCACGATTAAAGATAACATATCTTAACACGTGCTTATATAAGATAAATTCTTATAAGATTTCTGGTGTATTTTCCAGTTTCCCTCATTAATGAGATGTATCATTAAAAAAAAAAACTTCAACAGGTCAATCAGAGCTTTACACGTATCTGCTCAGAATTTGAAAGATCCCAATCGTACTAAATGCGCTCCGGCAAGATTCACACAAGCTACATTGACTAGTACGAAGCTCGTCCTGGATGTGATTCATGCTGTCAGCTGGCTGCCTCGGGGCTGGTTGTGGGGCAGTTCTCTACAAACGTCACATGCTGCTGGGATAGCGACTCTATCCGCTGTACTGGGTTTAGTCACACACTACCACGGGAAAAGACTTTTGCCACGATAAGACCTAAACTATGTCAGGGTGCACTGTTATTTATTATTAATAATAATAAGCTTAATGCACTAGAATATCTTGATGCTAATTAAGAGGAAGAGATGGTGCGGACAGTATATTCTATCACTTCTTATAGAAGAAACGCAAACGAAGTCTATAGGCAATGTTTTGACATTTATTAAAGACGAGAAATTAAATCAATTTGGTTGTGCCAATCCAGAATCTACTATAACTTAGGAGTTCTTTCAATTTAACAAATAAATATTTTTATTATTATTATTCAAGTAAACTTTACATAGAGCGGTTTTGGGTCATTAATATTACTCTACCGCCGTAAGACACTCTAGTAGATTTCTTTCTTAAATAAATCAGAATTACAATTAAATTAATATTCACTAATTATCCAATAATCGTTCTTGATTAGCCATGCTTAATTCCAAATATACCCAAAAAGTATTATTCATTCCAATGGTATTTAAATAATCATTACCACAATTATAGTTTTCCTGTTATAAATAGACCTCTTTCATTTGTCAGGATAAAGTCTCTATACATCGAATATGATTACGCTAAACATATACGAACCCATACATATACACAACACAATGGGCTTATATTATCTTTTATCTAATCCTGTGATAATGTTACGAATAACGTTATCCCAAACAATTTACATAATACTTATATCTTATCTACATGTCAAGATGAACTTGAACGCTTTTATTGCTTTGCACTAAAGTTTATTATTGCTTGTCATTTATCTTAGATGAAAGTCTTGTTCGAATGTCAATCGAAAACTATAGAAATAAGATGATTGACGTAAAATAATTTATATAATAAATATTGACCGCTTGATAAAATTAGTTTGGGCAAAGTGAGCAACGACCTCCCTCTTAAAATTCGAAACAAAATTAATTGCGCAATTCGTAGTAAGCAAATCGTCTTCTGTAAGGGTTATAATGTTGTCGCTATTTGTGAGAATTATTAAAACGAAATTTTTATTTTACAAACATTTATTCGAATAATATTTAATTGTCTAATACAGTTTTATTTTTATTTTTAAGATAATTAAGGTACGTAGATAAAAATATAATCTTTTAAATATATGTCTAGTCACATCACTATTTTACTCATTTTTTGTTTTATTTTGAGCATAACAATCGATCATCGAACATCCTCATTCCTTTAAAAATCCTCCTGCCGTTTTTAATATAAATTTATCTCTTATACACTATTAAAATGGTTCAACTCAGTCTTACTCTTCAATAGAAAACTATTAAACGTATCTGTCGTGGATATGATAATTCGTAAATATTTTTTGTGTCGCGAGGTCGGCGAACATTTTTGGTTTAGTTTCCTAGTTCGGTTCGGTAATTTGGGGACCTCCGCCTACTGGCCCGGGGCGAGCCGCAGCTCGTGCGCGAAGTAGTGTTCGCGCGCGGGGTACAGCGCGGCGGCGAGCTGCGGCACGGCGCGCGGGGAGGGCGGCGCGCGGGCGGCGGGGGCGGCGGGCGCGCCGCACGCGCTGCGGGCGCTCTCCAGCGCGCGCCACGTGGCGTCGCTGGGGCAGCGCACGTGCAGCGCCAGCCGACACAGCAGCTGCTGTCTGCGGTGAAAGAGTCGTGTGGGAAAGAATGACCGAGCGATACCATTCTTTTTTTATATTTTTTTCTTAAATGATGGATTTCTCTCACAGGGTCCAAAAACCAATTTGCCCCTTACTTAAATAATTCCTAGATATACTATTTTATTAAACTTCCCTAGTAACGTTGTCCATGTAGACCGCCGGCCATAAAGTCATCAAGAAAATATTACTCCAATCGATATCCATTATACTAATAGTGACACAATCTTTAAGCCAAGCTAATTAGGCAAGACTAAACATAGCTATCTCTTTCAAAGAGGTTTTGAACAGATTTGTCAGTGTTTAACAGAAACAGCCACACAAGGTTACCTTGCTAATTGCTAAAGAGCATAATCGAACGTAACTCACTGTGCTGTGGGACAGTTCCCCGCGGGATGCAGCGTCACCAGCTGCAGCAGCGTCCGGCGCCGCTCGGCCCAGCCCGAGAGCAGCGCGCGCGCCGCCCCCGCGCACTCGTCGCCCTCCGCCGCGCCGCAGCTGACGCGGCTCGCCACGCATATCCAGACGGATATGATCACCTCGTTCTGAACACTAGGGATAAAATTTATTTTACGTATACTAAACATTTTAATAATATGTTGAAAGATAATCGATTCGAAGGAAATATATACTTTATAGATGTGAAAATATTATTAATGGTACAATACATACAAGTCAATATCGGCAGCGAGCAGCGTCCGCAGAACGTCCCGCAGCTCGTCGGGCGGGTGCGCGCGCGCGAGCAGCGCGGCGTACGCGGCGTGCGGGCGCGCGCGCGCCAGCAGCGCCGCCGCGCCCCACGCGCAGCGCCCCGCCCAGCGCGACCACACCGCCGCCCACTCCGCCGGCTCTGTGCGAGCAGGGCCACCCGTTACCGAAACCGTAACTCACTAGGTAGTGCAGTTGGCCCTCAAATGTTCAACACAAAAAAGAGGCAACAATCCAATCGCCTGTTTTTCATGTTAAAGAGATGGTTTCGACCGTGGAAATCGTCTGACATTTTCTTCTAGTACTATATTAACCGTCCATCTCGAATCAATCACCTTCCACTACCAGTGGAATTATACGCGCCTACCTTTCTCGCTCATAATAGCCTTGACGAGTGTGTCTCCGAGCGTTGCGAAGCTGTCGATGGCCGTGAGCGAGGCCACTGCGCTCGCGCACGCACGGCGAACGTGCGCGTCGCACGCACACGCCCACTGCTCCCACACCTGCGCACATTCAATATCGTTACAGTCTAACGGGACCTCATCAAAATACAAATGCATTTAAAATCACTTCAGAAAATACTAGCTATTAGTGCTTTAGCTCGGATACTTTAGATGATGAATAAATACGTATTCTGGTATACTATTGTGATATTAACAAATAATAGTTTGTGTATCCGGTTAAAATATATTGTTAACTGACTTCATAAAGGAGTAGGTTATTAATTCGTCTGCATTTATTTATTCAAGCAATCTATGATATTGAAGATAGAGTGGCGTGATATCAAGTAATTTTGATTAATTAGCTGACTGTAAACTAGCACTCGGTAGTTACTGTTTGACTTTGTGGTAGAGCTTTGCGAAAACGCGCCTTACTTACTTTACCGACATTCATCACATATTCTACCGTCAAACAGGCTAGTTGACAAAATTTGGAAATTAGTTTAAAACTATAGCTTAGCATCTATTTCACCCCAAAAATATACTATTTTAAGAAAAATAGGTTTTTTATGTTAGTATTTTGAGTTTTTAGAAATGAACTTGAAATTGACCGCGAAAAAGGCCAAGACTGTCATGGCGTCTTGAATGACGTCACACCTCGCGAAACAGCCGTGTTTGTGTATGACAGTCAATTGTGTTTTTTAATAAATAATGAATTCCTCGTATTATAAATACTGTATGGTGCCCCAATGTGAAAGTACAATGATAAAAACGCCAGACAAATTATTCATATACGTACCAAACAATAAATAAATACGAATAAAGTGCTTAAAAATGGCATGGAGGCAAGATGCTCTTATTTTGTCAACTAATTCCACAATTTATTTCTGTGAAGATCATTTCGATGTAAGTATTAAATACAACTTTATATATCTAGTTATAAATGTATCGTAAAAGAAATGAATTTAGCAAATATAATATATTACACATAACCTATAAAATGTTAGGACTAGAATAGGACTTTATGATTTGTTTGAGTTAAAATATTATTTTCGTTTTATAAAATGTAATAATTCAAACTCTTCTTATGTTTTTAGTTGCCAAATGATATGACTAATTATACAGAGTATCATATTATGGGTAAAGACACAAGTGCGCATGAAACCAGGTTGTATACCAACGAAGTTCGAATGCCAAGAAGATATATGTTGAAAAAACAAAGTTTGTCAATAATCGCAGAGTGTTTGAAAGATCCAGAACCAAGTAGTACCCCCAGTTTATCTGCCATAATGATAATTGATAGCAACAACGTAGCGTTCCGCGCTTGTTTCGCGAGGTGTGACGTCACGCAACTCTGATTGGTGTTTAATGTCACGTGATTAAATGCCTCATTTTGTCGATTTTATTTTCCAAAAATATAATTAATCTTTTATTATTTTTGTAGAAAAGTTGTTTTTTTATTTACTAATTATCATGGTTAATCATTAGAAACTCAAAGCCATCCGATTTATTATTAGTGGAAACAAGCCTACTGCAATACTCAGAAGGACCAGTGTAACTAGAGCCACAAGGGACAGAAAATTTTAGTTCGCATGAGGTGTTGGTGGTGCATTGACGATCTATCTACTCACCATCAGATGGCCCATTCACAAGTCCGCTTACCAATTGGTTTGAAAAAAAAAACAAGTTCCTCAGAATATAGAAATATATAGAATAGCAGTAGTAACCGGCAAAGCGATCGCGTCTGCGGGCTGCACGCACAGCACGACCAGTGCGCGCGACAGCAGCTCCGTCAGCTCGGCCTCCTCCACGGACGGCGCTGCGGACACACGACACATGATATCATCTATGGCGTGCTCGTACACTAGGTGATTATAGTATATCCAAGTAGATTAAAGAATATTTAATTAGCATTAAATAATACTTTTTGTGTTGTTATTGTCACAGTGTCAGTATCAAAACATTAGCTTAGTTTTACAAATTATGAAAATGCATTTAAATTCTAATTTCAAAATAGGTTATCTGCCATTCAAGTCTAACTGTAAGTCGATTAGAAAATACAAACTGAATTAAATAAATAAGAACAGTTAATAATAAATTCACATAATAAATATATATGTCTCAGGTGAAGACTAAAATAATAAAATTATCTATTATAACTGACATAAATACAAAAAGAAATTAATTGACGGGTATGCATTGAAAATCATTTGAAGGTACTCACCGAGGTCAGTGAGCACATGGAGTAAGCAGCGGGTGTGTGCGGCGACGTGCGCGCGGAGGGCGGGCGAGGTGAGGGCGCGCGCCCACTGCGACACGCACAGCGCGCGCGCCTCCCCCGCCGCGCCCGCCGCGCCGCCCGCGCCCCCCGCGCCCCCCTCGCCGCGCACCAGCTGCGCCGCGCACAGCAGCACCCTACCGGACACACTCGCGTTAGAGCGGCCCAGCTACACATCATTTGCTTGAAGAGGCATTTCATAGCTAGTACTTGAATTCGACGTCTAATAACTCCACGACTCCACGTGTTTTACCTGAAGTGCGGTAGCTCGTGGTAGGGTAGGCCGGGATTGTGGTGGTCGGCGAAGTACCTCTCGAGAGCGGCATCTAGCGCCGGCAAGGGTAATCTATGCCATGGCAACTGATATGCCCCCTCGAGTGTCTGTTCGAAAAAATTACAAGGGTATATAAATATATAAACAAAAAATATATTTTATTCACAACTTTGTAGATTTTTTTTCAAATGTGTGCACATCCAAGTGTCCATAATCCGATGAACCCTGCGCCTTGAACAGCGCCAGTACTCCGGCTCCGATACAGTAGATGTGCTCACCTCGGGCGGCACGAGCGGGCGCGCGGCCGTGAACAGCGCCAGCAGCGCCGCCAGCGCCGGCGACACCTGCTCGTCCGCCGCGCCCCGCAGCCAGCACTCCGCGCTCGCGTGCCGCACGAACTCACCGAACCAGCGCCTCGCCTCCTCATCCGCGATACCACATAACTAGGAACATATTAAAATATTATAAAAAAAACAGTAAAAAAAGTTATGTATTCGTGAGCTTAACATTTAGAGCGCATCACCTGCAACGCCAGCGGCACGCAGTCGGCTCGCAGCCACAGCGTTTGCCACGGCAGGAGGGCGAGTTGCGCCAACAGCGCGCAGCTCGCCCGCGGCTCGCTCAGGGCGCACTGCGCCGCCCACTCCCACGTATATCGTAACATGGCCTCCGCGCTCCCTATTTAAGAGATAATTTACCATCGAGAGTCAGATTTACCAGAAAGTAGACGTTTAAAATAAAGAAGTTCAATTTAAATTATAATAAATTAAATAAAAAAATGGCACTTATTCAATTTGGTAGTACCTATATGACAAGTGTACTTTTGTAAAAAAATCTATTATTTTTAAAATAAAAAGTATATGGAATATAAACTATGCATCATTCGTACCTGGACAGTCATCCATTACCATGCGTATGGTTTCGACGAAGCGCTCAAGCACCTCGCACTGGCGGTCGATTTGTGATAGCGAGCTTTGTGGCGCCACCCACGGACACCACGATGTCTGGAGCACCGGCCACGAACAGTACGCCACTTCGGGATAACGACAAACTTTACAGTACATATCATCATGTGTTATTTAAAAATAGGATAAAATATAAGACGTAAAAAAATTTTTTTTGACATATTTTTTTTTTGTAAAATATTTAGGTAATAAGACTGTTATTCTGAATCTGAAATGATGTTTCATTCTCCTTAAACGTAATTGTTATGTAAATTTTAAATTATAAATTATTTCGATCGGAAAAGTAAAAAATAATTACATGTTCCAAAAATAAATTAATTTTATTTTACGTTTACCAAACAAGAGAAAAACAGTTACGTTTCTAAATAGCAAACGGTCAAGCTTACAAAATGCTTTTAGTTACAACATTCAAGTTTATAAAATTTTATTTATATTGTACCTCTTTCCGGCGTATAAGTACATCTGACAGCTGCGGCGACGAATTCTTTCAACAGAGAGTACAACGTATTTGCGAAGTGGGGAGCGTACTCAGCGTAGAGTGAACTATTATTTCGGGGCGACGAGCGAGCTTCCCACCAAATTACGCCAAGATCGTGAAGGAGTCGTCCAGTCTGAAATTGTTAAGTTAAATAAATAGGTAAAAAGTACCACTTTTTATCGGATATAGGTTTGGCAATATTTCAAAATATGGAAAAGTTCAAACTATCAGTCAGTTTGTAGCCTGTGCTTGATCTTAGACATTTTCAGTGTGGACACGAATGCCCGTAGACATTGACACTGTAAGAAATATTAGCCATATAACATCGTCAATGCGTCGCCAACCTTGTCATTCCGTCAACGTAACGTCATTTGATACTTCCACTTCGATGGACTAGACCTCACGCTGATAACAGTACGCTCCTATGGTGCCCACCTGTTCCAGGTGCAGGTCGCGTGCGCGGCTCGCCAGTGCGGACAAGTGCGCGCAGTAGGGCGGCGGCAGCGAGCCCGCGGCGCACGCGCGTGCGCAGCGCAGCACGTGCTCGCAGAGTTCGTGCTCGCGCACCAGCGCCGCGGAGTGGACGCCTAGAATCTAGGGGAATTACTTCATATTCGAGTTACCGCCTTATACGAGAATCTTTTGATTGTTATATATTTAAGTCAACCTTATTCAAATTATAGTTTGCAAATTAAAATATCCAAAATGACAAGACATGACATGACAATGACAGCAGCCGTTTAAAAAGGATTTATCTTGTTCTCGATTTTTCGATATTCTGTAACTAACGTATTATGTTCACTAATAAGGCCTTTGTTTTTTAAAAAATGATATTTATTTAAGTATACACTTACTTCAACTAAAACCAAGTCTTGCTCTTTGGGCTCCGGGCCTATCCGCGTAGCAGCTTTGACGATTGATTCAAGAACTTCGTTTCTCGAAGACGTGTCGGTGACATCCGCCCAGTGGGTTATGTCGAACTGCAGCGAGCATGTTGAAATGTTGAAATTCAAAGTTCGATATCTTTTTTTTAAACTTTCACTGTGTCTTTGCGTTTCGTATAGCTTTAAAGTTTTATAGTAATAGTCTGTATGATCGATTGGACATGCAGCCATACAATTTTCTGTGAGAAAAGCGTATTACACACGCCAATTCAAGTTCGATATTTGAGCAATGTAGTTAATTATTAACTAAATAAGTGGTTTATAAAAAAAATCTCTCTGTATAGATGGCATTAAATCTAATATATTTTAAGACCTTGGATAAATAGCTGAAGATGGCGTGGGGGGGAAGAGGCAGCGCCAGCACCGTGCCGTAGAGTCGCGGCCAGTGGTTGGCCGGCATACGCGCCGGCGTAACCAGGACCCCGCACAGCTGCTGCTGCAGGCCGCTGCCGGTGCTCCAGCGAGCGAGCAACTCGGACGTGAGCACGCTGTCGTGGTTGAGCCACCGCTGTCGAGAGGTAAGGCAGGGTAGCACGAGAACACACCGAGAGAACTGACGGGTCGAGAGAGGCGAGCGCCTACCTGCGCGACAGCCGCCACGAGCGCCGCGAGCGCGTCCCGCGCGGGCGGGTAGGGCTCCGCGCGCGGCGCCGCGCCCCACGCCAGCTGCGCCGCGCGCGCGCCCGTCTGCGCGCTCCACATGCGTCTACACAGGAATGTAGGCGTATACGAGATTTATGCGAGTGTAAAAATATAGATATTTCGACTCCGGCCCTACTCATGTTCACTCTTACATTTCTTTAAAGAGGGCTTAAAATCACTCAAGACACGTATTCGTTTCAGATGATATAGGATATTTTAAACGTACAAGGTGTTATGACCGTTTCTATAAATAAAATACAAAATGAATAGATAATTACTTTAAAAGTGTATCTAAAAACCGTCCCGTGTGCCGGACCATTACCTGCCCACGGAGTGCAGAAGCGAGGCGACACGCGCGGCGTGCGGGCGCGGGCGCGCCAGGCGCCGCACGGCTGCGCGCGCGCTGCGTCTGCGCCCGGCGGCAATACACGCGGATGTTATTATATTTGACAAAGAATACCAAGCGATGTGTTGACACCATTATATAACAGTAAATACATACGTTATACGTAGGAAAGGCTCAGAAAATATTCTATTAAATAATCTTAATGTCTATGAAAGGATTACACCAAAATTTTAATAAAATTTTAAAGCTAGTAAATCAACATCCATAAAAACCGATAGTTAAAAAAAAATATCGCAATACAATACAAATATTTTACCTGTTCTCGTGTATGGCTTGTTCCGCTCCAGAAGATATACACCATTCGTCTTCCTGGACGAAGAAAAATTTTGATTTGTGAATTAAATGATATACTCACATGCAACTAAATATTTTTATGTATCATATAGGGACATAAATTATTCTTTACATTGCCATGCCATTATGGTATCTAAACGGTGATTTGTCTTCTCGTGTATGTAATAGCATTCATTGCTTAAACAGAAAAAACAATTGTGAATTTGGTGTGAGGCCTGAAGCAGTGGAAAAAATCATAGTGTCTTTTTAGTTAAAGGCCTTGTCATAGTTGCTCACAGGGATGTGTACGACAAGGGGCTTGCAGTCTTGGGGACAGGCAGCTCGCACGGGGGGCAGAGGGCGGCGCACGCGCAGGCCCTCCACCAGATCCCATAGCTGGCTGTCCAGTAGCGCCACGCGGAAGCAGTCCGACTGCCATTGTCTAAGCACAGGAATTCACTTTAAGATATTTTTTGCAGATTACCGAATATTTTATTTTGCTGTAGACATTGAAAATAGATGCAACACACTCGTAGGTGCTAGCAGAGCAAAGCGTCGAATAAAAATAAACATTATTCAAATAAAATAATGCGAAAATTTTCTAACTCTCAATTAAAAAAAAAAAACTCTTTTATATTGATTTTACAAATTCTGAAGCCCATTCGAATTAAGTAAAAATTGAAAAAATATTAAATATACATTAATGAGTAGTGACTTTAGTTTCCAAAAGAGACAATTTGTGTTAACTTACTCGGTAAGTTTTTTCAATTCTTCTATATATTTTTCTACCATTTCAATCAGTAAGAATGGATCCTCCAAGACCGAATCACTGATGGATATGTGTGAAGTGTGCATGTTGTATCTGCAATCATTTATAAATATATCATACCAACTCTACACAAAGATATCGTGTTAAAGGGCAAAATCGACTGCATCCTCGTTTTAATTTTACTAATACATTTCTATACATTAAGACATCATTTACTCTTCTCTACTTCTATTAACGTTATTCTTTTCGTATCTGACATTAAATATTGTAAGGTTATCAGCAGTAAAGAAATCGTTGACATCGAAAATATCAATAAATATAATTAATGCCGAATAAATTAATTAGAGCCGAGATAGCCTAGTGGTTAGAACGCGTGCATCTTAACCGATGATTGCGGGTTCAAACCCAGGCAAGCACCACTGAATTTTCATGTGCTTAATTTGTGTTTTAATTCATCTCGTGGCTCAGCGGTGAAGGAAAACATCGTGAGGAAACCTGCATGTGTCTAATTTCAACGAAATTCTGCCACATGTGTATTCCACCAACCCGCAATGGAGCAGCGTGGTGGAATATGCTCTAAACCTTCTCCTCAAAGGGAGAGGAGGCTTTAGTCCAGCAGTGGGAAATTTACAGGCTGTTAATGTAATGTAATTAATGACGTGCCTTTTTTGCGAGCCGTCCTCGATGCTCATGACGGCCGCCACGGCGCGCTCGAAGTGTGTCGGGGGGCGGGGCGGCGAGGGGGGCGCGGGCGGCGGCGCGGGGGGCGGGGCGTCGTCGAGCGAGGCGCGCCACGCCGCGTCGAGAGCCTGGGTTATTATTATATATAATCGCTTCGATAAATAAATTCCTTTGATAACTACTACCTTAACTATTTACTATACAAATTAAAGTTGTATATTCATTATTATATTTTTAAAATAACCTGTTCCGAAATATATCTTGCTATGTCCGCGTGATGTGGATACGCACGCACGTTTTCTCCCTCATCGAGCCACATCAAGTATTCACGAACCATCCTAAGAGTACAAAGTGATTAAACTAAACTATGTCCTAATTATAGCGACCATTTAAAATAATACAAACGATGGAATGTATTTCGAATGCTACAGTTAAAAAAAAAAACAATAAAATGAAAACTTGGCATCAAAAAGTGTAAACCACGAGTAATTACATTATAATAAATATGCAGAGAGATACTCTTGTTGTAACGCATGAAACTGATGTGTATTAAAAAAAAAAAAAAAATATTTTAATATGTCAAGGTTGCTAAAGTTTTAAGTACTTACTTCTCTGCCGCAGTGTGGTAACAGATAAGGTTCAATACATCATATCCTTTTGTCTCGCTCTCACTTTTAGTCTCAGTATTGCTATCGCCTTCTGACACAGTCAAATCCTGCTCGGATTCCGATTTTCCAATTAAATCGGTTACTACAGATAATGTTTGAAATAGATCGTTATCTAGAGGGGGGGTACTCTTTCTAACTTTGCTTGGTGCTGCAGCACTAGAGGTTGCACTATCGCCGGTCTTGAGAATATCAACCTGGTTACGATGATATGCTGCTGTTTCTTGAAGGCGTTTCTTCAGTTGTGCGAGGGTGCGTGATTTGACTATGCCACTGAAGAAAAGTGGTCCAACAGGTGGTGCAGATGCGGACCTTCTATAAGTAAAGTAAAACTATTAGTTAATACTACCGCTACTTATGTTTATTATACGACTACTACGATTACTACTGTTCTGATGAGATGATTTGACATTGACATTTGCAAGCCTACTTTTCTGTTATAAATGTTAAATAATTAAATAATATGCAATATGGTACCGACCGGTGCAGCCACATGTGCAGCAGTAGGCGCCACAGGAGCACGTGACCGGGATGTTGCATGGGCACCGACAGCACTGCGTATGCGCAGCGGTGAATCGAGAGCTCGTCGTCACACAGGGAGGAGCCGATTTGCTGCGGAGTTACTAGGATTATATATCGATTGATGCAGTACAAAAGTCGCTCCAAGCATTTAGTTGTCATAATTTGAAAGAGCTCGTCGTCATCGGCCGACCTTCAGAGCGTTATCGACGTGTATCTTCTGCGCGGCGGCCTGCTGGCGGGCGAGCTGCTCCAGCAGGCGCGCGTACATGTGCGTGGCCAGCTCGCGCGCGTGCGCGTGTCGCAGCGCGCACTCGCACAGCAGCGGCGCCGCGCCCGCGTGCCGCACGGCGTCGCCCACGTACTCCTTGCCCGACTCTTCCTGCGGGTATCGAACCTATTGAATGAGACCCATTCTGTCGGACGAAGCGAATTAACGAGACTCATTTATAACCGTGGACCTAGGGACTGACCCTTTGGGATGTTTTTAATAAAGAAGGAATACTGCATTTGTGTCACTGCATATTTACAAGAATATTATGTATGCGGTAACATTGATCACTTTGATAATCATTGTATATACGAGACGTAAGGATGAGTTTTTAAAAATCGCAGATATATTGGACTTTTCCGATTTATAAATTGTTAGTTAAAAATGAATAAGGCATTCAACAGAAGATTATATAAAGCTTGCTTATATTATACAAATTAAATTACACTGACATTATTGCCGGTTTATTTCGGAACCTACCAACCTTCGGAACCGGTGGGAGCTTAATGTTTAATACAGTTCCGTAACATGACAAAGTATATTTTGTGTGCAACCTGCAGCAAGGCGTCGACGTGCGCGTCCAGCGTGCACCAGGCGCGCGAGCGGCGCAGCGCGCGGTCCAACAGCGCGCGCGCGCGCGGCGCCAGCGCCGGCACCCACAGCGCGTGCAGCCACGCGCGCAGCAGCGCGCTGCGCTCCGCCTCGTCTGTGCTGGGGGGGAGATTGGGTTTTATTAAAAATGCCATATATGGAAACGATTTAAAGTTGATTCAGTAATATAAATTCAGAAAGTCGCCAGGAGATGTCACTGAGTGTCGGTTGAATCGCGGAGGCGTTTGTCAACAAACAACTTTTAGAATAATAATAATAATTACTCTGGATCCTGAAGCTGGTCCAGCACGAGCTTCTGCAGCAAGTCGGCGCCGCTTTCGGCGCGCTGGCCCAACGCGCGCTGCACCAGCGACGGCCCAAAGTTCAGGATCGTTGCAAATATTTCTGTGAATCTAGATATTATCCACAATGATGGCAAAATCTCAGGTAATCTACGTTTTGTATTTTACTGTTATAAAAGCTTACATGTAGGCTGCAATGCATTTAAATGTTAAAAGTATAGTAATTTTTCATGTAATACCATTTGAGGAACAAATATTATTATTCTCAATATTTAAATCATCTGCATTTTACGGCATACGTCATTCAACCTGTTTATTATTCAAACTATAATTTAGAGCTAAAACTACACTAACTTTGGCGTAAAAGAAATGGACTCCGGCGATTGCGCCATCACCCTCATGATGAATCCCGCACAGTGCAGCGCATCCAGCGGACGAGTCTGAGCCAGCTGGAGTAGAGCTTCCGCGCCAGGCCCACACGCCTATTAATAGCATATTATTGAATTTATGGGCCTCTATAACTTTTTACGCACGACAAAAATAACAATTTAGTTTTTTGGACCACCTATAATATATAATAAATAAATGTAACAAAATAAATGTTTCTACACTTTACATTGAATACGCCTCGGTTCAGACGTGTGTCAACATATACACGGGGCAGGAGTTTGCTGTGAAGATCATCGACAAAGTACCGGGGCACGCCCGCGCCCGGGTCTTCCGCGAAGTGGAAACCTTCCACTATTGCCAAGGTCACCCAAACATAATCCAGCTCATTGAATTCTTTGAGGACACGGACAAGTTTTATCTTGTCTTCGAGAAGATCAACGGCGGTCAACTCCTGTCGCGAATACAGGAGCATCATTACTTCTCAGAGCCGCAAGCGGCGGAGATTGTACGGGAGATAGCGAACGCATTGCACTTCCTCCACATCATGTACGCTATTCCTGCCAGGATGATAAAGAGTAGATATATTTCATATCTAATCAGTGAAGCTTGATTTGATTCTCCTGTTGCTACTGCGGAAGAGGCGGCACTATTTCCTGCCCCATTTTGAGCTATGATGATGCTCTTCTGTATTTTTACTTTGTGTTTTCCCCATTATTATATATATTGTAGAGATGCTTTATTTTTTAAGAAGATGTAGTCACAAGGCGAAGCGAACTGTTGGTTTAATAACTCGACCCATTATTGTAAAATTTTCGACTATTTACTGGTAAAACCAATATATTTGCTCCTGTGTCGACTAAAAATTTTAAGCCACTAATGTTATTTCTAATACAAAGGCGGTGGACTGGGGTTATGGCGCATATCTCCACCTGCGATTGCACCACATTTAGTTTTCCTTATTTTGTAACGTTTTCCAAGCACACGGCTCTATACATTTTCTTGCTCTGTGACGAAATCTGATAAAAACATAACCATTCCGGGTTGTTTTGCATCGTATTACGAATACGAGACGCCGATCGAGATCGCGAACGATGACCTCTGTATTTTTCACGTCTATTCCTTTGTTTCTCGATGTTACGAATTTTTAGACTTAATTTCGCTAATTCCGCAATAATGAAAGCGGTGTCACTGCTGGTGCTGGCGTTGGTGCTGGAGCTTGACTTGGCTTGAACTTCGGCAAATTGCAAGGGTCGTGTAGTTTCCATAACCTTGTCGGCAATGGCAGCTAAATTTTCAAGATCCCTCACTTCACTGACTGCTAGAACACCTCGAACTGATGGAGGTAGATGACCTTGCCACATTATACGCAATGTCTCGTCCGAAATTTTTTCACGTGCTAGGTCTCTCATTCGCCGTAGAAGCTGAGAAGGTTTTTGGTCTCCAAGTTCCATTTCACTCAGTAGTTTTTGGAACTGCCTAATTTCCGATTCTTCATAAACCTTTAATAATCGCTCTTTAAGGGTATCGTATTTCTTGACGTCAGGCGGTTTAAGCAATATGTCACTGACCTGCTGTATGACCTCTTTACCCAACTTGGTGACAACTAAGTTAAATCGCGATAATTTTTGAGGTACAAGGATGGCTTCGCATTGAACAAACCAAAGTCGCGGTTGGTCGCACCAAAATTCTGGTATTCTTGATGACACGGTAACAACCGCTAATTCTGGTGGATCACTTATGCTGGCTCCTGCTATTTGTTGAGAAGTCATTTTCTTTTACTTTAAAAGTAAGATTCAAAAGTATTCACGCTGATATCGGGTCACCACTGTGTTAAATAACTAGACGCAGCAGGAATCAAGTCTGTTTAATTGAGTATCTATTACAACACTGAATAATAAAATTATGTGACATAGTATTTATAGTAGGCACACAATTATAAATTATACATCTAGAAGAAAATCAAATACAAAATCCATTCGAAAGTATTTGTACGAAATCAACTCCATCCAACAATCACACGATCCCGGCTCGACTCACCAGTGGCACCGAGTGTCCCCAGTCGCCGGCCAGCAGCGCCAGCGCGGCGTGCAGCGCGCTGGGCGGCGCGGCGGCGGGCGGGGCGGGCGCGGGCGGCGCGCAGCCCGGCCGGCGCCACAGCGAGCGGTGCACGCGCAGCGCCCGCAGCGCCCGCCACGCCCACTCGGGCGCCGCCCCGCGCCGCGCCGCCCACTCGCACACCCACGAGCCCGCCGACAGCTGGCTGTCCAGGGCGACCCCGCTGTAACGACACGCTGACTCAGTATACGGCTGTGAATTTGACTTCGGTGTGGGTCGGTGCTAACTTCAGCGCGCTTTCAACAGAGTCGTGAAGGCATCGCTCGGGTCTGGGCAGAACACTCACTGCATTAGCATAACAATCCATTAGCCGAGAGAGGTCATGGAACTGTCCTACCGTTCCTGAAGTGTTTTGGGTGTTATAATTCTTATTTTGATTACTTTGTGTGCGAACCTAATCGTATAATAAAGTGTATTTAATAATGACTAAGTGTTCTTTGTATTCTTTTCACGATTACCCACGCCCACACGATATACAATATTGACGATGGATCCGATGTCCCTCCGACATATGTATTATTTAAATTAAATAATTCATCTATAATATTTGTAAATACCTGACTAATTGGAGAACAAAAATATTAGTGACTACAGTGAGTGAGTGGCAAAATATAGAGATTTCAAGCAAAATAAGAATTATTTACTACTTACTACACTTATCTAAATATATTTTACCCATTAAAAAATATTTATATTAAAACGTCTATCTATGTAGGTGTGTTCTTATCGGTTAATTACTAAAGATTAATTTTCTTTGTTTGAAATGTATAATAAAACTCACGTATGCGGCGTGTAGTCCAAGTTCAGCAACAGATGCTGCAACAGTTGAGGGCATCTGATCGCCCAGTCATCCAGCACGCCGACAATCTCGGCCGATGTTGGGCGCCAATGTTTAAGAGAAAGCGGCTCCAACAGTGAACTGTCCGCTTCCACTGACAAAAGTTACACTAAAAGTTTTCACTACTCGAAACATTTAACGTTTTTTATAATTTTTTATGTTCTAAAATTGGGTGCTTTTATATATTTTTGTATGTTCGGGCAAAACTTCGTTATTTATAGGTGAATTGATTAATTATTTTTTGTTCGAACGAGGTGCCCATCACGTGGCTTACTCATCCTTCCAATCCGAACCGGTAGGTGGTAGAAAATGCGAAGCGTGAACGGTATCAACCCTGGCGAGCTTGTACAAGCTCTCCAAGTAAAAGCTTTTATTTGAAAAATGTTGTTTGAAAAAGTCTAAAAGTTTACCGGATAAGAAAATTATTTTACATACCCTGGTTGTAGTCAGCCAGCATGTGAAAGGCGAGGGTATGAACGTGAGGATGAACTGCAAGTAATTTGGGTAGGAGCTCTCGCGCGGTGACGTCACAGAGACCCTTACAAGATGGTTTGCGATGAATTCCCGTCTAAAAAATATATTGATTTGTTTAAGTGTGTTAAATGTAAATAAACTATCACTAAAATTATATTGTTTAATTGAGAATATTGCCCGCTTCACTATAATACCCTACAAAACTTTTCCAAACCTGAAACAAAAAATCTAGCACGGTCCTAGCTAGATCTTGGTCCTGCGGGCGGGACAGAGCGGCCTGCGCGACGATGCGCGTGCGCAAGCCGCACGACAGCGCTTCTACCTGCACTGAAAGCGACGCGATGTGCACCGATTTATCTGTATGGGAATTGTACGATATTATATTTAAACCGCTCTTTATTTCTAAAATAATTTATAATATTGAATGAACTTTATAATATATTTATTTTTATTTAATAGTGCATTTTTAAGCTATATGTTCGATTTTTTATAAATACATTACAAAAAATATTTGCTAAGTTAAAAAAAATACCTTTCTTTTTTACAATAAGTTCCATGAAAAAATTAGTTATAGTAGCGACGGTTGTCGTCTCGCCATAGCTATATTAGAATGAATTACAAACTCACCGTGCAAGCCACCAATAAGCGTGTTGCAGTACTCTTCCACGACGTCGTCACTCAACAGCGTGGCCGGCAGCTTGTACGCCTCCTCTCCCAGGAGAGCGAGACCTGCAGCGAAGCAAGCCTCCAGCTCCGCTGGTATTTTCTCTGCTAAATCGTTTACGTACGACGATCTAGAGGGTAATACGCTTTCATTGAAACTTCCCAATCAAATTGTTTGATGTCTAGTTTCAATTAATTTGATCATAACAATATTATCAACGTCATCGTGTTTTTGAGCCGATGATAATGTTTGAGGATCGATAAAGCTTCTATATTTAATAAGCATTTTGACTATTATAGGGTCATACTGCAAACCTCAATTGCAAATGCGAGTGGGCGAAAGTTGAGAAAACTTAACTGTCGCCTTATAGTTCTTGACTAGGACAATTTTACTTTAAATCGTATAGCACTTTGATAAAAATGCACACAATTGTGATAAATTCAACCGTAATGTATTATTTAGTGTCTGACCGAGAGTGCGCGTGCAGCGCGGCGAGCGCGTGCAGCGCGGCGGCGGCCAGCGCGCGCAGGCCCGCCCGCAGGCGCGCGTAGCCGGCGTGCGAGCGGCGCGCCCGCACGCACACGTGCAGCGCCGCGCGCACGCCGCAACTCGCCTTCAGCACGCCGTGCCCGCCGGACGGGTCGCCCCACCGCTGCTCACTTTGCTCGCTCATATCCTGAAACGATACGATTGCACTTTTTTTTATTTTTCCTATATATTTTTTTACTTTCAAATAATTTAATTTTCAAGCATTTAATTTTAACGATGACAAGTTTAAGACTACTTATTTATCAGAATATTATGGTCTCGAGAATTGCCGATTACCGAAGATAAGTTCTAGAACCGTTTGGGATTAAAAGGTTAGTGAGACACCATAATTTATAGGCACGAGGGATATAACATTTTCACCGAACATCAAATGAGTGGTGGCCCATTGATAGTGGTTGGAATGATTAATAATTCTAAAATCAATGGTGTGCTAGGGACGACCTTCCAGGCAGCCGAATTCGACGCTTTCTCACTTAAATGTAAATCTATACGATATATATGGCAAACTAGCTGACCTGTCTCCCGAACAACGCAAGGCGCGCGAGTAAGTCCCTCAGAGGCAGCGCCCGCAACAGAGCCAGCAAGTCCCGCTCGCGCAGCCGCCCCTCGCCCACCGCGCACCCCTCACCACTGTCGTCAAGCTCCTCCCACGCTTCACTGTCTGAATTTATAAACACATTATATTATACTAACATTTTCCAGAAATTAAACACTGATGAAAGAATTCATTACCTACCTTGAGAATACGTTATTGTGATAAAATACAGAACGAATTGGTTGATGAATGTGAGCGTAGCAGACCATATCCGAAAGTACAAGATATAATATACTAAACGAGAAATGCTCAAAACTAAAAATACAATATAAAATATTTTTCCCCACTTTGATGATAGTTATTACTATTAATTTAAAATATTTTATATTGCATGAAATAATACCAAAATCGCAGATGAGATTCAAAATCAATAAAATTAACAAGCTATTATACTTCAAATTGTTTTAAATTTTCCAGTACTTTAATTATTTAAACGAGGGATAAATCGTAGCGTATCGGAGTTCAGTGTATCCACCATCGTCATGTCTCTCAAATCCCCTCTCTATTACTTGTTATAATTATAAAGTGCGAAGCTCAGTTTTTATCTCAAAATATATTGCTGGTTTATTCTATTAACCCAGCAAATTAACACAAAGCACTCACCCTCGGTGCACTCGTGCGCCGACTCGAGCAAGGGCCGAGTCAGCAGCAGCTCGAGCACCCCCAGCAGGCGCGCCGCCGCGCACATGTCCGGCACGCGCACGCTGAGCACGTGCCCCGCCCACTGGACTGACCTCGTCTGTCTGGAGTGGACAGGTTGTTGACAAACACATTTAATACATGAAAAAATATATACACCAATATTATGGTGGTCCTTTAATTCGTCTTATGTATATTAATATGTCTTATGTATTATTATTCTATAAATAAATACTCGACAGGTATGTTCAAATTTGCTTTGCAAACAAACCGGTTACATTTATAATAAAAGTATAAATTTTACTCATACCTGAATAGATTATGTAGAACAAACAGCAGGTGACTTAAATTATCCTCTTCTAATAAAACAGAAGACAGCACGCTGGCCCAGCGCTGTAGCGCTTCAGCGTACGCGACGGGCGCTGCGTCACTAAATCGCAGAGCCTCGAACACCAATGACAAGGCCTCACGAATATATTCATTTGGTTTCTGTATCGTTTCGTTTATCACCTCATCTATCTTTAAATAAAATATATGTATTATATATTGGTTATGTACATTTCATGTTTTCGATTAATTTAAATCTATTTTGTCTATCTATATGTATACGAGGTTAATATTAAATGTGTAGCCAAAAACACAGAAGGTTAGGGCACTAAAACACTATACTTTTTGGACATAGTGTATCCTATCCACCTTCAAAATTCAGAACGCATGGATAACACTATGGTATATTTGTGTTTGTTTTAAAAAGTATATTCAGATATAGAGAATTCAGTAATTTATGTGATTCATGTCATCAAATATTTTATTATTTCTATTTATTTAAGGCAAATAAATAACCCGAAACTTACATCACAATGCGTTTGCAATGCTGTATGTTGGTGATGGCAATAGGAATCCTGCACATCTTGCAATAGAGCCTCTAATCGCAAGCGTGCCGCTGATAACCTTTCCCTGTCCAGCTTAGCAACATCAAAATTAGCTTTCAAATTTACATTTGTCCCACAAGCACACTTTTCCGATAAATTTAATGTACGTTTTTCCACTTTCCAAAGAGTAGCTCTACTTTTTTCCTCTTCGACATATTTACAGCTTAAGCGATTGCGTTCACGGTCGACAGCAATTAACGAAGTTCTGAAAACAACATTTTATGACATTTGATCAAATAGTATTGTTGATGGTAGGTTTCCTTCAACAAAACACCACCACGGAAGGGTGTATGTATAATTGTACTGGCTCACTCAACTTCAACCCGGACCACAGTAATATAAAATATAAACTAGTTTTCATTAGCACGAGCATGGGGGGGGGGTATTAATTAAATGTCCTTCTAATCCTTGTCCATACCCTTTCCAACATGTGTGCACAATTTAATCTTGAATAGGTAAGAAATGAAAGTGTAAAGAAAAAAAAATCAAATAAACCTCATTTTCCCAATTACAATTTTAGTTAAGGTAGCGAAAAACAAATGATGTAGGCTTATAATAGACAGATATCAAAGTATTCGAAATTTAAATCCAGATGTTTGTAACTTAGCAATTGGAAAGGCTATTTTGACTAACAAGAATAAGAGTTAATAAACATTAGTAAAGATATATTATATTTTTACCTAAAAGTAGACAGCAGGTCTATTAAGGGATGATCAGGTTTACTTTGAGGTCCAGCTTCGACAATTGCCTCCTCTTTTTCACTAATTGCTCTAACTTCAGCTAACTCCTTTCCACCAAACAGTCTTATTGCTTCATCTAATGGCAAGCATGTGACCTTTGTCTTTGTATTTTCCTGAAGTTTTTCAGATTGTAGGTAGGAAGTCTGTATAGATACATTTTCTTCAAGTAAAGGAGCTGAAGGTAACACAATTTCCTTGGCATTTTCTATTTCCCTGATGGAAATATTTTCCGTAGTTTCAACATCTTTATTTACATCAGTAGTAGATATGGCAGTTACATTTAAAGTTTGCTCTACTTCTACTTTTTTATTTTCTTCAATTATATTAGATTTATCTAGAAAATTTGTTATTTCTGTAAGAGTTTGTGTTTCTGGTAATATTTCATTTGGTATAGTTTCATTGGATATAGATTGCTCCTGCTCTTCAAGCTGCACTTCTGGTAAGAAAACTTTTTTTAATTTGTGTTTATCTTTACTTTTCCTTTTCTGAAAGCAATTGTAACTAATTAAAATTTATAGTGAATGCACAATTTTACTGTAAACGAAACATATCAAACAAACGAGCAATCAGAAAAAAATTAATCAAGTTTATTTAAAGAAACATTGAAGACACCACAGATGGAGAAGAATTACTATTCTAATAAATCTGCTTAAATTTTTATGAAATGTGTCTGTTTCAAATATTATAACATAAATTTAAAAATACAATGAAGTTTTTATTTTGTCTATAAAATACCCAATGTCATATTATTGTATACTATTTTATCATTATTACAGATTATATTTGATAAATACAAGTAAAACAAATCATCATGATTTGATTAAAAAAGTAACAAGAATTACTGAACACATATCATATTACTGATCCCTTTGTTTCAATTTAAGAAGTCACGATATACTGAATTATGCATTGTAATAAACAAAGACGATTTATATATAAACAAAACCATATTTTAGTATTGATATAGAGTATATTTTATACATACGTCTTTTGATTTTTCTTTAATCATCGTAGCCATTGTGATAGAGATTTATAAATTTCGCTAGAAATGTGAGAATAACAATATTACAGTTGTTTTTATCATTTTTTACGTCTTGTATATTTTGATTTGACGATCAGCTGTATTATTTGACATAAACAAGTCAACAAATAATACTTAACGTTAAATGTCAATAAAAAATAATATTGCCAGACTAATAATATATATAAGTCAGAATAATTCTGAAACAGATTTATAATCATTATTAAGTCCTTTAAATACGGTTTTGATTCGGTTGCTGCTTAACTTTCCTTGAGCAAACATTATAGTTGAGCTACTTCACGACATTTTTTTCTGAGAACATCATTTGAAATTTGCGGTTACACGAAAAGGTACGAAAATAGCACCAAAATGTCTCACTAACGCTTCTTGTTTCAGAAGGATGAAAGACACAAATTGAAATAAAATTAAAGCTAAGCTATTATGTCAAAAGTTAGAATTGTCAAAATTGAATGAAAAATTTACGTTCAGTTCAATGCTAATCTGACTTTGGTGTATTTTTTTTGTTATTTATAATAACAAGGAGTTCCTATATCAATTGTCAAACCTCTATTAATTTTCAGACCTCTAGGGTCAGAAGTCTTATACAAACTTCCATCCCCTATAATTTAAGGGGTTAGGGATAAAAGTTACAAGTTTTATATTTTTTCGTTGTTTGTGTACTAAAACTAGTTAACATAGCAAATTTCAGAGGAAGAAGAAGGTTTATATTTATTATACACAATGAAGTGAAACACTGATAATTTTAGAGGTTTCTAAAGTGGTGTCGTAAATAAACACATTTTTTGCACTTATAGCATGTAATTTAAATGAATATTTTCGAAGATATTACAGATTTGAAACGCAGCGACATAGCGGTCTGTATTGTCTAATGACTGAAATACTGTAAACGTTGTAAGACATTCTGTATATTACAGTACATTTAGAATGATATAATATACAAAATATATTTAGTACCCATTGCACCCCGGCTTCGCACGGGTGCAATGCGGGTACTACAGAGAGAAACAATTATGAAAGAGATCAGGTAATGTTTCTTTGATCATGATTTATTTATTTAAAATAGTAAGTCTACCTAGGTGGTCTACCAATATAATAAAAAAGAAAAATGTAATGAGTAACGACCAAGGCGGATTTCGAATCACCAATTTTTATCATAATTTATAACCACTTTTAAATAATTAGTCATACCAAAACGGTTTAGCTGTGGGAGATTCTATGATAAGATAATAATTTCAATCAAATAAGAAGAGAAGAGAAGATAATTATTTTATTTTTAAATCGGTTCATACTTCTGATGCCAATTAGGTACTAAAGACTCCGGCAAGATATTATGTAGGTACGGTTTTGACCACAATCGTACCATCTTTTTAATTGTTTTTACATTCTCGACGTAGTTGCATGTCGTTGATCCGTGTTATCCGACTGTACAAGAGTTATGCGGCACAATATTTACGCTTACAATAGGACCTAAGTAAACGTTCCAACATGATCAATAGTAAAGCCCAAAGAAACTGTTAAATGGTTTTGTATCCTAAAATTTATTATGTATCCAGGGTGTTTGAACTAAAAAATAATAGCTGTTATAAAAAGTGTAAAAAAAATGTATACGTCATCTATATAATTTCGCCGGATCTTCTCAGATCTGTTGTTTATTTTTAACTGACTGATAACTTTGTATGAATTTTACAGCAGACAGACAGTATTATTTGTTTCTTGGGTAATAAACTTATTACATTATTATGAGTAGCTAAACTACTTTACGTATTTTATAACGTAAGAGCGGATGTGGAACTGAATTTTCATATACGTAATTCCTGTTTGTAATTCAGCTCTTGCTAGGTGATGAAGGATTACATCGTAAGGAAAACATGTGTCGGATACTTTAGCACGGCAATACGGGTTTGTCGTATTAGAACGGCATAGTAGAAAAAGCTCCGTCCCGTCTCATCAAAAGGAGAGTAGGGGTTTACCTACCAACTCGAGACTTGCTTATTCTTTTTAAAGGTTGGCGGCGCATTGGATGTGGAAGGTATGGTTAAAATTTCTTACCGTGCCCATTTATATGGCCAGTGCCGAAGACTTAACATCAATTAGTCCGCTTAAAAATTTTATAAAAATAAAAGAATTGAAACTTTTAAAGACATAATTTATACTTACGAATTTTGAATGTTAACGTAAAAAATAATAGGTAGGTAGTAAGCGTATAACATACGTTTTTTAACATTTTATACTTACTGTCACGAGTTTAGGCGCGAATTAGCGCGTGTATAATTGGTAACCAATGTCCACTGTTTGCCGATTTGCCAACATGGTTCGGTTTTTACATATAGTATAATAACACACATTATGTATATATATAATTGAATTATATATTTCATTTTATATAAATATTATACTTAGTATGACAAAACAATCCATAACAAACTGTTATTTGATATAAATATATAAACTTTAATATTATATTATCTACATGGCACATATTCCTCCATATTTTCTTCAGTCCCTCGGATTTTCGGTATTTACAATTTATTTAAAAAAACTAAGTTCATTTAATACTTAGCTACAAAATACTAGGCGGTATATAATGTACAAAATTATTTATGCCTCGGTATACGTAATATTATCCTCATCGAAATGTTGTTGCACGATAAACATCGGAGATTTAATTTTTCTATTGACCGGAGGTGGCGATGATGAAAAACTTCTGGCTGGTGCTGATTGACTTTGCATTTTGGCATTGAACATTATATTATCAATTTCGTGCATGGCAATGTCCCGTTGACGTTCATCTAACTTTCTTAACTTTTTAGCTAGAAGTTGTCCGTACAATTCGTACTCATCTTTATCTTTTTTGAAATCGGAAACATTTTTTAAATAATCACCTACATCTTCCATTTCATTTTTCGCATAGATAATGTATTCATTATTTAATTGGCCTTTGGAACCTGATGGTCTATTTTGTCTTTTATTGGAACTTTGTCTCTCTGTATTCGAATTAACCGTTGAACTGTTTGTTTGATTGTGGTTACTCACTTGTCTTGTATTGTACGTTGAATTATAATTGCTACTCGATTCGTACTGAAACAAGAGTAAATCAGTGAATATTTTTTCCTATCTAAAAATCAATTTGAAATTTACAGTATTAAAATAAATTCGTTGTCTTTCTATTTGAAGCTTTGAGACTACGTTATGTAAAATCAAACGAAATTTTTAAGAAGTTTACCAATGATTAAGCGTTCTGTCAACTATAGAATCTTCATGTTAACCATATGTTAAGCACGTGCACAGCGGAGAAAGAAACGATCGTGAGGAAAAAATAATGTTGAATAAAAATTTACTACACATGTATCCCCCAATATGCATTGAAGCAGTGTGGTGGAATACATTCCAAGCCTTCTCCACAAAAAGAAGAGAAGGCATTAACCCAACAGTGGGACATTACTAACTGGACGAATATTTTCTTATAATCACTAGTAATTTTCAACCCTATTATTGTTAATCTTATTAAGGCATCATTCAAACCTATATATATATATATATATCATATCATATCAGGAGCACCTGCTTGGAACAATGTACATAAACATGACTCTAAAATTGTTTATTTTACTTTTACTGAAGAGAATTATTGTAAATTAAGACAATACAGCTAACACGCACAATACGACATTACAATATCTATCTATAAATACGCTTGTAAACAAACAAAATATAAGATATATAGGAAAAGTTTCGTGACGGTTGTAGTCTTACACTTATTTCGGCCTACTACGTTCCATAATGTTCAATGTAATTAAGTAGTATACCTCGTGATCCATTTGAATTGAACTATCACATTCATATTTCCCGCCTAAGAAACTTTCCATAAGCGGATATGCGAACCACGTTATACGGTACTCGTTCGGCGATTTCTTTTTTCTATTTAAGTGTAGTCTAAACGATGTCATTAAAGATTCTTTTTTCTTCTTCAAATCTATTATAGAAGAAGTTATGCTAAGATTATTTTGGATTCGACGCCATGCATCATTAACCTCACTCCTGTTTCTATGCAGAGGATGTTTTGGGTCCCATAATAGTTGTTCCGTTCGATAGTGGTCCAAAAACTCCAATACGACATCATTTGTCCAAGACATCACAAATGTTTGTAGGCCAAGCTCAAATTATTGAGTAAATACGTCTGACCAATTCTGTCAAAACTATGTGACTGGATTCTAAGAACCAATCAGAGACGTTCGTTTATCCAATATTTGCTTATTAATATGTTGGCCAGAATGTACAGATAAAGTGATCGATGTTTGTCATGTGTTTGACGGCCATTGTTTTTATGCAGCAATGGATGCTTCATGCTTCTGAGTCTGATATTATCCCAAAATACCTATGTTTTTGGATTTCATATGCAAATGTATGCTAAATAAGCCTCAATCTAGAATAGTTGCAAAACCATATTAGAAATTTTCACATGAATTTCATCATTTAATTTTTATGTGTATAATTATTTAACATAATAAAGACACGTCATTAGATCAAAGTACAAAGTTCATTTATAATTAAAAAATAGATTACCAAGTAATGGGTAGTCATTCGCTTCGTCATTGAATTTGAAGTCAATCTCTTAATTTTTAATTTTTAATGAAATTAATTGAAACATGTAGCAGAGACAATAATGAGAAAATATGCAAAAAACAATCAGAGTTTAAATTAATATTATTTATAATATTTTCCTTATAAGTACTTCGGTACTTCAAGCAAAAAATACCTAACTAGAAATAGGACTAAGTATAGAATTTATTCATCTCACTTAAGATCGTTTGACTCTTTAACTACTGTAAAAATATTTAATTCTATTAATTGCAAAAACAGGTAACTCCTAACATACAAATAAAAAAAGAAGGTATAATGTAATAATTTTAATTTAATGAAAACAAAATTTAAAACGTAATTTGGAATTTATTTGTTGTTTTTTGTTTATTTATTCATTCAATCCCCGGTAGTTTGAAGATTTTGCAATCACGTTCATTCATTGCTCGTTCGGGTAATAACTTCATACATTCATTTTCATTCGAAACATTGTAATATGTAGCAAATAGCAATCATTAAATCATATCATTCAGCATTTATATCTTGTGAGTTGCATAGTTTTTACAATAATTTCAATATACTGTTTTTAAAATTAAATATAATAATTAGCAAAAAAATTATAAACTTAATAATAATAGGTTTAACTGGTTTCACTTATTTGTGGCAGTTAATAATATTTTGAAGGTAAGAAAATAACTTATTACAACATAATTTTATAGTCCTCATTAATAATTCCTAACATTTTTATTAATCTAATAGTTACTTACTTTCTTCGTTTAATTTAGTTTGCATAGCCTGCTAATCACTAAGTTCGTCATCATCAAGTTTTAGAGTTTCAGTAATAATTACCTACCCTCTTTAAACTATTTGTTTTTAAAACTTCATATAACTTTGGTCCACCTTGGATATCTTCGAAAATCCATAGTTTAATAATTATGCTGTTAATTTTTTTTTTTAAATACTAATAACAGAAAAGATTCTTTATAATTATACAGGTTCCATAATCAATATTCTTTAAATGAAGATTAGTAGGTAGATTGCAATATTTGTACAACTAAAGTATTTTTTAGGTTTTTTATTAATCTTCTATCGTCTTGTTTAATTTTTAAGTCGATATTTTTGGCTAGTAACATTAATATGTGCCTAAAACATATTTTATTTCTCTAGATGGCTACAGAAGTTGGTTCAGCTCCCGGAATGTCACAACTCCAATCTGTGCAGAAGGCAATGGCCTTACCCACAGTTGAAGCTGCTGTTGGTCAAGTTGGTGCACTCTATACTAAAGTTAAAGGTAAGCGTGTTGGGGAAGTATTTTACATCTACCTTCAGTAGAAAAAGTATTTTTCTTATTTTATTTTTAAGTTTATAACAAGAATAATACAGTAAACAGTATTTTTTACTATATATTGTGAGCTTAATGCTTATACTGAAAAAAAAAGTACAAATAATTTAACATAATCAACATTATCAGGTGCACACTCTCTATTGGAATGGGCGCTATCTACAGCAGAAGCAAGCGTAACATTTGCAGCAGCCACTGCTGCACCTTTCGTGGCTGCACCCATTGCTGCTGGAGATGCTAGAGTTGCCGCTGCCATTGATGAGTTAGAGCGCAGAATGCCATTAGTTGCTGAACAACCTAAGGTTATTGTTGAGACTACGAAACAAGCAGTTTTCTCAAGGCTGACGCCACAGTTGACTAAGGTTGGTATTACTTAAATTAAATTGAAGTATTTATTGGATATATGAATTAAGTTCAAGTATTTCTTTCATTTTATAAATAGAAAAATGTTTATGAATAAATCTTAAAGTTAGTAGGATCAACCAGTATTATTGCCTACTTATTTTAAATATTTGGTTGGGATTTGGTCACATATCTTCTATGAAGTTTTATTTTTTTTATTAGGTTGTACAAGTACTATTAATAAGCAGTTAAGTGATAATTTTATGTTGTTTGTTAATGTAAATATGTGTCATGGTTCTATTATATTATTTGTCCATGAAATGATAAGAAATAAATAAACATCTCACACATGAAAATGTGTTAATAATTAATATTGTTCAATTAGTTGCTTAAAAAATGACATTTAAAATTATTATATGAAAAGTTTTTGAGTCAAATTTAAAATTATGCCTAACGTTTATTAGGTTGTTATTTGTCATTTTTATTTGATTAAGTGTGTCAAGATGATTTAAATCACTTTTAAATTTGCAGCTTGCAGAGTTGCAAAACTAAAGTTGATTTGTTTAAATTCAGTTTTAAGATAGTTATTATACTATCTAGAACATTCTATCTGTCATCTATAAAATAATGTATTAATATATAATTATTACGAGAATATATATTTATTATTTAAAAAGTATAACTATTAAAAAAAAAAAACAAGCTCTTGAACAATAACCTTATAAAATAGACATATATGGATATATCCTTTTATTCTGCTTATTTAGAAAAACATTAATTGCATCAACTGTTTCTAAAAATATACCAACGATGACATTGCATGTGCTATGTTAAGGCAGTGTACATATACTTATATGTGCACAAGAACTCCTATCATACCTATATATAACCTATAACCTTAGAAAGATCAAGGAAAACATTATTCATCTATAAACATAGTTTATTGTATATAGTCACAGTTGTACAGAGTTATCATCTCAGAAATGAAATTTGTTATTTTATTCAAAGCAAAAATCATGTACTATTTTGTTCCGAGGTTCTCCCATTTCTCTTCAGACGTTCCTGTTTCATATGCACACATAAAAACCAAAAGCATCTTATCTATATTAAAATTATAAATGCGAAAGTTATTCTGTTTGTTTGTCTGTCTGTCTGTTAGGCTTTCCCTGCAAAAGCGCTGAACCGAATTTGACAACATTTGTTTTGAAAAAAGTTGGAACCCCAAGGAAGGTCATAGGAAACTTTTTATACTATGACCGTACTCCCCCCCTCCCTAGTTAATTATACCAATAGTGTTGCTCGTTTGATTGATTTCTATGCTTACTGCGTATCATCTATTTGGTATAACCCGTGTAAAAAGAACGCAATATTAATTTCTCACGCTTGAGAAATTCGCTCAAACTTTCAAACTTCAAATTATATATTTAACTAGTTTCCGCTCGCGGTTTTACCCGCAAGTGAGGGGTGAGGCAGGTGTTAGCTACCCTCTGTTATTTACTTTAATCCCGACGTAAAAGCAAAATGTCATGTAGATCGGTTGAATACATAAGAGGTGAAGGTGTAAAAGACGAACTCGCTTCAACATTTATCTAACGTACGATAAGTATTTAGATTCTATCAATCTCAGTATCTGAAGGTTAATTAGTGTCATATTAAATTTAAATCACATTCATATATTGTTCTATTTAACGTGCATATTATCCTTTACGATTTATATTTGCAACAACAGAATATAAATAGGGAGCAATGTAAGGTTGAAAAAAGTATTTATTAAAAAAATTACGTTAAAATTTTCTTAATGTTTACGGTGCTAATAAGGCTACGTGTGTGGCGACTGACGAAGGGCTTTTCCAGACAAATGGACAAAGTTCATTAATAGATATCATCACTATTACTCATAGTATGACGAATTAGACTGCGTTTCCTCGGTAATAACCGGTCATACATTATTAAGCAAGGAAATTAAAGTTCACAGATAGTTTATACACGAACAAAAAGGTTACAGACGGTCGATAAGTAACTGGAACACTATAAATAAATGTACATTTAATTTTTCGATGTTTGGGACGTTGATATATAGTTTTTTTTTTCGATTTAATATAAATAAAGATTCGATCACATAATGACTAACTTCGCAGTAGCTTGATATATATTTTAAGTACATTTTATTTTCGAATTCCATTATGCGCATGACGAAATCGTATCCTTAATGATAAGATAGTTTTATCACTGCGTGATAATGGACGACGTACATTGAACCGGACTTAAAAAAAAAACCTTCCCTTCAAAGATATTCAATGTCCGTATAGGTTTATATGTCCAAATTACATGGTATGCACTTTACATTCTATGTAATTTGGACTCGCGATAAACCTGTGCGTATCGTAATTTTAAGACATTGATCGGCCTCGATTTGTTTATGCTATTTTGTTGCGTAATTACTAGGAATAGCAGTTTATATTATGCGTGTTTGGTATGCCGTTGAACTTGTTGAGAAACCCTATTTTATAAATTGAATACGTTCGCTCCACTCCCTATTTTGTTCTTAATTTAAATATATCGATTACCTTAAGGGATTCAAATTAAATTTCACCAGACTCGTGATATGATATTCTAACACTAATAGTTACTTTTATGTGTCAAATTTGTTGTAATTTACTGGTTTGATACGAAATAATAAGGATCTTTCTAGAATCGCATCGTTAGCGTAACCTAGTTAAGTTGTTGCATAACTTTCATACGAATGCACTTACTTGACGTTATTATGCAGTTTCAAATATAAATGTACTGTTTTTCCAAATGAAAAGCGCCTAAAATACAAATTTCAACGAAAAAATGTATAATGAGGTGTTCGAGTTATACGTTATACAATATTTTAAGAATATTTAATGTTTCTCGGAATTGAGACGCTAGTAGGTAACTAACGAGGCAGGTACCTAACGAATTAACTTAATTAAATTGTAAAGTATTTATATATGCTTAAGGTTACGGTGCCATTTTCCGCAGTGACGTAATTCAGATGAATACACTAACAAAATATTTTACATTTCAAAAGCGTAATAAACATTTTTGTAATCATGTAATAGGTGTACGGCGCCCGCGATGTTGCGGAACAGCGAGTGAAGTCCCTCAAGGAGCTGACATGGACCAAAGCCAACGCGCTGCTGTCCACGGCGTACGGCCAGAAGGCCATGCACAGCGTCGACACTGGAGCTACATACGCTATGCAAATCCTCAATCACTACCTGCCGCCTTCACAGGAAGAAACTAACGGTGAGCTATTACTCAATACTATACCACAGATCAATTGGGAAGGGGAGATAATGAAACACTTCTGAACTATTGATTTAACTTGCGGATTAGATATAACTAGGTGTACTAAAATATTGAATTTGATGCGCCATTTTCCGTAGATAACACACGAATCTATAAAGTTATGTATTTTCAATATATTGTAACAAAACTATTTACTATAGAACCGGCTTCTATTTGCATTGATACTAATAATGCGATTGATAATTCAATGGCTAATGTGAATTAGAAAGTCAGCAGCAGGTGTATATCGAAGGACAACGAGATATTTGAAAATATTAATACAAAGACGCAAGTAAAACGCTAAATTTAATCATTAAAATACTTAATGACGTATGCAAGAAGTAGTGACTGCGACCGGTTGCAATAATAGTTTGAAAACAAATAAACAATTAATCATTTAGGCTGTGTGAGTGTCTTAAAAACAACTCGAGACTAATTTTAATATATGTCACATGGAGAGTATATCAAAAACGCCACTTTTAAAATTAAAAAAAATCCAATAAAATCATAAAATTGCTTGACCTTAAATGCATCATAGTCTGGTACAAATTCGTTTGCATACATGTACATCTGATAACGACTTTCAACACAGGAAGACACCAATGATTTTATTGTCAGTATTTATCTGTGTCACCACTGTCAGTCCAGAACATTCTAAATTATTTTAAAACAAACAAAAGTGAATACAAGCTCAATACAATTGTTTTCGTCAAAAACGTTTCACTTAAACGTTGCACATAAGTTTTACACCCAAATTGAACTCTGTTTTTATATTTTATTTTAATCTATTCATAAATTTCATACAATATTTGCTTGGTGGTAGGGTTTTTTGGTACCACGCACTCAGACTCACCAGATATTCTACCGCTAAACAGTACCCAGTGTTGTTATGTTCCGGTTTGAAGGGTGAGTGAGCCAGTGTAACTACAGGCACAAGGGACGTAACATCTTAGTTCCCAAGTTTGACGGCGCATTGGCGATTCATCAATAATTGAAACTAATAATTTTATTGTTACATCTTGAAATTTATTAATTGTTCAAATCAAACAAGAACGAGGACAGAGATTTCTGCGTTATATTAAATTAATTATCATTAAATCCTGCTTATCTCGGTGCATTTTGAGTGATTAATTGTTTTATTTGGATTTAATGAGGCATAATACGTATCGAAATTGATCAGTTGATAAAAACACGAAGATCTTAACCGAAGATAAGCAGTAGCATTAAGTTCTTATTTATTTTGTCATAATTATTTCGACGATGAAGGAAAGCTTTGTAGAGAAACGAGCACAATATCTCAGTTACAATACATAAACAGCTATATGGAGATAAAAAGGTTACAACTGTTAGTTAAAAAGTATATTTTGCAATTTATTTTAAGTGACCATTGTATACACAGGCACAGCATTGGTCTTAATAACATTGTGCATGGTACTGTCACTGGCTTATTCTCATAGAAGTTGTAATTTTTTTAAGAAATTTTTACTACATTTATTAAAATCAGCTAGCTGCCAATGGATGTCGAAAATATAATTGCTTTGATGGAACTACGTGACGTATAACTGGCGAAATATTTTCGAACTATTTTTCATTAGAGTTTCTTTAGGTTTCCTCATAATCAAGTTTATAAAGTATTAACAATCATTTAGTATTCACAATCGATTTATAAAGTAATTTTTAAATTAAATTTTATATTTCTTAATTAAAAGTTAAGTTTTTTTAAAATACTTTTTACACGATTTAAAAAAAACGAGACGTATTCGACGCTAACTTTTTTTAATTTAATTATAAATTCTAAATTATCATAAATTCTATGTACTTGTTCTGATTTGTTTCCGAGTTGAATGTGTTTCTTGTGTTAACATTATGAATCGATATTCAATTCGACTTTTCGTTACCATATTAATTATTAATTCATACAGTCTTATACAAAAACGCTACTAAATACTTGCAAAAGTACTGTGTTATAGCAAGGTCAATAAATAACAATGTTGTGTTGTAAAATTTCACGCATATACTTATTCACTCTAAAATCTCTATTTTAATTTAACATCAAATGTAGTTTAGTGCATTTTTTTAGTAATTTACACGTATTAGCTGACTTGCGGCGTCAATGCAGCGCTAAACACGGGATAATAGATGTTATATTATATGTCTTGCAAATGTAACTCTTGTATATTGGTTAAGTCGCCGGTCAAACACGGGAACAATTTAAATTAAACAAAAAATTTTATTTATTTAATTTATTTAGGTGGTCGATTGTTGATGTTCTTAAAATATTGAATGTTTCATAAACTGAACTAACTGTAGTTATAGTATATTTCACTAAGCCAGTCACAAAGCTTCGGATCATAAGATTTAGGTATGAATGTGTATCTATGACTATATATGGTTTACCAATCGACGACAGACTGCGATAGTCGTGACATGTACATAATTGTCTATAAACGAAAAAGAACTAGCAAATAATAATTGTCTAGTAGTCATAAAACCAATAAAATGGTCTAAATAACTAGGTGTTGGCGCAGAGATCGTGGCTGCGGAGAGCGACCCCGCGCTGCACACGGTGCAGACGGTCGGCCGCCTCAGCGCCGTGGCGGCGCGCCGCGTGTGGGCCAACCTCGCCGCGCGCGTCAACGCGCTGCGCGACAGCGGTCAGTAACGCCTTGCCAATGTTATTGCCAAACTAGCGCCCAATTCAATTAGCCCTTTTTTGAGACTCGCAATACTTAAATACATAATTTTGTGAATTAACTTTATACTCATTACACTCTTTGAAAGCCCATAGATTAGAGCACATATTTATAACCTTGAGAACGATAAGACCATTTCAAGAATAAATTATATGTGTTGAAGATATTTTCCTTAATCTTTATTTACAAGTTTTTTTTTGCAACAGGAATCGAATTAGATGTCCGTCGATATGTGACTGCACTGCTGGCAGCCTTGCACCTCGCGAAAGTAACGAGTGAGCAGCAGCAGAACGATGAAGCCAAAAATCCTAAACAGCAGACCGAGGCGGAGCCCGCCAAGAGCGGTCACCACTCCGAGGCCCACCACTCCGCTCCTACCACCACTGAAAAAGTTAAATCTACTCCCGAAGCGAAATCCAATACTAGTGAAAACCAGTAATAATTTATTTAATCATATATGTATAATCTATATTATCGTAATCGTAAGTCGCGCCACAATGATGATATGCAATATTTTATCAACATTGTTTTGGCCGTAATAATATTATTTTTAATGTATTCTATGAAATGTGAGCTATATCGTGTTTAATCAAGACTGAAGGTCTTTTTGATGTGTTTTTATAAAGCTTTTAATAGCGAGATATTTTTATTAATGAACTTTTGGAAAATAAAATTTTATTATAAAATGTGGTTTTAATAAAAGTCTCTTTATAGTCATATATAACGGTTTATTATTTAAAAATAGTTACAGCTAATTTATGCGAATATAATCTAGGAATCAGTAGTTTAGTTTAGGCCGGAAAGTTTATCAGCTAAACTTTAAACTGAGATATGGATTGAAGATATGAAGATACTTGAAGTTTAATCAGAAATATTCTAAGTATATAACAGTGTATAGATTTTTTACTTCAGAGGAATATGTAAGTATAGTCTCAAACAGATACTCTTAATCTAATCAACTAAACCTGTGGACGTACAAAATCGTCAAATAACATTTATATCTAATAAACGAAAACTAACTGTTAAGTTTACGGTCTGATTTGCTGTCAACAAAGAACATTCTAAAAGTTTTTATCATGATAGTAATTGTAACAATTTTAAAACGTAAAACTTCTTTGGATTCAACGAGAGAAACGCAAAAAAACAGTAACGAGTACTTCAGATAAACAATTACACACGCTTCAAATTTTTTATAGAGAATACTCTTTTCCATATTTGAATTTATATAAAAAATATTTTAGCTACCAAGTATGTCAATATTAAATATTTCAAGTCGTAAAAACAGTGATAATGCAATCAGCCATCTAATTTCACATCGAAAACAGATTAAAAATATTTATTAGTATATATCACGACTGAACGTGTAATAAACGAACGAGACACGTATATTTTGCATCTCATTCGCTATTATCGTGATCGTTTAATCCAATTTTCGATTGTTAATTATCCAGCTGATAAGAAATGCAACTGTTTCGTTCAACTTAATTCTATTGTTCCAAGTAACATTTTTTGGCAATATTACTCATTTAGTTCAGTCCGACTACTTGTATAAGTATAGATAAAAAAATGTTAAACTTTAATAACATTAAGTTCATTAATTCATATAGATAATTAACTTAATCCGCTTGAAGTAAAACAACCAACAGAAATTATGCATAAGACAACTTTTCACCTAAGATATATAAACTAAGTACACTAGTCTTGGACAGATAAATAAGCATCATTTTCTAATAAAAGTATAATTATTAAATTTACGGAATACAATTATATTTTACGGATTATATTTTAATGCAAAGCTTTAAAAATATTTCTTAGCAACTACTGAAAATGCAAAGTATAATGTAGTGCTTAAACAGAAAGAATACATACTTTTTTAAGTACTTATACAGTAAAATATTACTAATTAATTACAAAAATGTTTGTACAGAAAAAAAAAATCTTCATATTTTGTGCAATATATTAAACGTAGACAAGTTTTATGTAAAAATATTGTGTTTCTTTCTGTATGTATGTATTCTTTACCTCTAAGCAATGTACAAAATTCACCCCTGCTGTTTCTTCCAAACGAGACTGCTGTCGTTTATCCGAGCCCATGGTCCTCGAAGAAGCCTTGTGGGGTCTCCTCCTGCAACAAGGGTCATCACTGAGCCAGTGTCGCTCGTGGCCGTGTTAGCCGAGCCATCGCTTTTCGACGATAAATATAAAAAAATCGTTGATCGGTTTTATCAACTCTCACTTATTGTAAATACATTCAACATTAGAATTTCATTTTCTTTATATTATTTACAATTTTTGGGGTAAATTTAAGCAAAGAGACGAATCATAATGACTAAATATAAAATGCGAATAGTTGGTTAGTAAAAAATTTAATTTTTAAAAATATATACAATTGTTTATCGGCATTAAAATGATTACTTATAAAAATCCTTAGCATAATACGTTTAAGTTCAAAAATACTTGGAAATACATGGATATATTAATAGGTACTCGAAATGAGATCCAAAATAATGGATTCTGTAAGTTATAGTTTAGTTTTTAAATAATAAAATCTAATAATCTTTTGAATATCGCTAACAAAAATTATACTTGATATAAATAACATGAACTTATAAAATTCTCATAAACAAAACAAGAAAAACAACAATTATTTTTTAAATTAAATATTAATAAATTCATTTAGTTCTTGACCAAGTACAGAAAATTCGTTGTAACATTTTTTTAAAGAAAATACAAATAGCAGTTGGTCCACTTCACACAAGATTTAAAAAAGATAATCAAAAAATAAAAAAATAGTGATACTGTCTATTTAATAATTTACAATTAACTATAACTGTAAATATAGAGTTGAGGTAAATACAGTCAACCATTGTTTATTTCACTTTCACACACAATTAATAAGATCAAAATTTATTCAAATGAATAAAGCTTATAATTTATGAGAAATGTTTTTGAAAAATCACATCAAAATACAGTCCACACATAGTTTTTCATGAATGATGAATAAATTACTATTCGATTTTGCAACACTGTAGGAAATGTCCTTAAATGCTGACTCGGAGAATTATCACGGAGGTTCCCGGTAGTCGTCAGCTGGGGGCAAGGCTCAGAGAAGACCCACCTCCCGCAGGGCACCGTCCACTGCCTCGTCCTATCGCACATCACCCCCCAATTGAAGGTATATGTATAACCAAAGACTAACTCAACTTTCGAACCAATTAATTTTAAATTTAATGTTATCGAATATATTTTATATACTATAAATAATTTATAATGACTCACTGAACTCTTAAATATATTAATACAATGAATATTTTTTTTTATTTGTGATTTTATTAATCAATATTAAATATTTTGTAAGCGGAGAGTTAGATACATATGCATGCTCTTTCAAAAAGTATGTTATATCGTAGCCCACACCTCAAGCAGTATTATTCTTTCCCAACAACTTTGACAATAAGACGGGAGAACCATAGCATGAGCAAAATCCACCTACATTTAGCCACACCATAGACAAAACACATGTTATGCATTTTTAAATAACATTTCATACAAATAATTAATAATGAATACCTGATACTAAGATATTATTAAAAAAAATACTCATGCTACAGTAAGGTTTAGGAATGGACCCATGCAAGAAAACAGAAGTTTTAGTTAAAACCAATGTATTTAGACATCCCATTACAATAAATGCACGACCAGCCATACTTACAGACAATAAAAGACACTGACTTACAAAACAATACCTCTATACTGTTTCAGACAAACATTATTTCAATATATGTCCTACTATAATTTATGTCTATAAATCAATGTCCATGTAACATACAGTAACTTTTAAATTCTAAGCTACATAAATACTAAGCATATTATCGTTGAGCCCAATCAACACAGATAATATAATAAAACATAAATAGTAGATAATTAAAATTGAGAGAAGCAACTGCAACTTTTCCAAAAATGTCTAATTAAGCTCGACTCGTTAATTATTAATAATGATATAACGTAGCTTGAATGACACTATAGTAAAATAGCATTTATTTTAATGTTAAATATTAAACATTACAGATACTACCAGCTTTATACCGTGAGCACATTAAACAACCAGCTGTCTTATGTCTTCTTATCCAATATAATGTGAAATTATGGTGTGTAGTGATTGAAATGTTGATACCTTACACGTCAAACTACAGAATATGTTATAGGAAGTTATTAATAACAAGTAATATATTAATAAAAATATTATATAAATTACAAAAAAAAAACCTAGAGAAACAATTGCACTGGCATGCATGCATTTAAAATAATAAAGCAAAAGCAGAAACTGTTTCTATTATAAGAGGGTAAAATATTTTGACATAAACTCTTTTACACATACTATGAAATTTCTTTGTATTACCTGTTCATTAATTAGAGATATAATTTTTACTATTTAAATATCTATATTGCAAATTATACAATTTTTACAATCAGTATCAGTATATTAATTGGTTATAATTATATGCAAAAGAGTTTTTGTATGTATGTATACAATACTGTTTGCTCAGTGTTATTTGTGGTTCTCATCAATGTATCAGCCCATCGTTCAGGTCCTGACCGCCATCAGAGCATGCATTTGTCACACCAAAACAGGAAATATTAGCAGAGTGCAGTGCATATGGAAAGCTTAGGGGTTTTTATTGTTCAGGGTTTTTGCCGCTCACAAAGCACATATATAAAATATAAAACAACTGGTACACACATAAGGACTTTTTGTATATAATATTTTAAATTAATAAAATTGTATATTAAATACACAATAAACTAGCTCAGTTATAAGATTTTTATTTCATGTATTATGTATAGTATTAGTATCTTAATTTTGTGAAAGACTTGGTGTTCTTGCTTTATTATAATATATTTATACTTTTAGCCAATGTTTAAAATGTTAGCAAAAACACATATCATAATAATAATAAAATAATTAGTAAACTAAGATTGACTTAAGCATTCTCTGCTTAGTATTGCACATGGACTTATTAAATAGACCGTTAGAAAGTTTTTGGTTCGACAGCTCCAAAGAAGAGTCATTGATGTGTAAATCTTTCAAATACCAAATCAACTTTAAAATTTAGATTGTCAAGTATTCATTACGTTTCTTAATTTACTGCGCTGTAACTCAAGTAACTTAAACTACAATCTAATAATTATCATTACTACTCCTATTAATTAAAATATTGGTTAATTTTGCTTTTAACAAAATGTTTAGATATGTATATGTGCTGTAATATTATACCCTATCATAATTAGGTCTAAAAGGCAGTGCACCTACATTAATAAAACGTCTTAAGACTTTCAAACATACTAAACAATTAAAAGGCACTACACAGGCCACTGTCCTAACTGGTCCACATCATAATATTACATTAACTCTTACACCCATTTTTATCCACAGGTTGTGATAAAGGCAGGCAGTTTGCATGACTAGAATTACAAAATTAATAGAGAAGACATAATGTTGGTATACAACTTATACGGCTTTTGTTGATACTAACAGCTATAAATGTTATTTAATTTTATTAATTTTGAATATAGTTGCCATTAGAAAAAAGCCAACAATATTATTTGTTTTCTTTTCATAGATAACCAATCCAACTATTTAATTATAATTTCATATGTATATTCGTTAATTTTTTTCTTTCAAATTACATAGGCATATTCTAAAAGTATTTATAAATAATATCCATCACCTATATTTCCTATTATAATTATATAATAAATATATTATTAATAATAAATAATAGTTTTTAAAATGAATAGCTGTTAGTAATTTTGAATTAAAAATATTTATGTTAAATCAAAATTGAATTTAAAATTTTGCAACATTATAATTGTTGACATAAAATTTTATATTTCTATGAAAAACCCTCACAAAGTTATTTCTCACATAGTGGTCCCATATTTTGTTTTAAAATAAATATATTTTTTTATATATTTATTCCGATCATATGATATGTGTCCTAACTCCAATGTGACTTAAAAATTGTCGTCAAGTCTCAATAGACCAAATTATAATAAAACTATTTTATAAAAAGAAAATGTAGGGATGGACTAAAGCCTTTTGAAGCAGACTTTTAACCATAAACTGTTGCTTTTATGTAAATCTTTCCTACTATAGGTTTCTGTAGTGAATAAATTCACACAAGTTCATTATCTTGGCTACTGACCTCTTGCAGAAGATCCTGGGCAGCGATGGCTTTAAGAACATTCTTCTTACTGGTCTCTTGCAGTTCACCACCCAGCACTAGCTCATCGAGGATGAAATAAGCTTTTTCAAAGTTGAATATGATGTCCAGTTCACATACCTAAAAAATTTCGATCAAAATTTTTATATTTATAATTTATTAAATTTACTAGATGGTATTCAACAATGTATTTAAGTAAAAGTTATTAACTATTGTAGAAATAGAATAAATAGCAAATGTCAAGAAAGTATTTTTATAGATAAATTATGTTAAGTATATAAACAGAATAGTAAAGAAACCTACACTGCCAAAGTATTTATCAAGCAGCTCTACATATCTATGAATCAATTCCAGAGTTAAAAGTTCATTGTCCTCCTGTTCCATGGCACAGCAGAAGTACAATGATGCATATCTGTAAAATGTCAAAACATGCATGTTCAAAATACATAATTTGTTTTATTCCCTTTATGAGGTTCACCTCATAAAACTACTTTTTTTATAAGAGATACATGTAGAAAAATATATTAATATTGCACTAAAAAATGTTCTAATTAATTTTGACAGTCAAACCAGTGATTAGCTTGTGTATGTATTTTTCATGTTAAATATAGATTTGATTCATGCATTAGCAACACAAATTAATAATATATGAATGGATAATAAGAGCCTTTGTAATAATTACTGTTTGCAACTATGCAATATTTAAAACAAATATATCCATTGCAATTATTTAAAACTTAAAATTATAAGTCACCTTTTATAAACAACTTTAACATCCTTCCATTCCAAGAAAGAGCACATTTTAGGCTTGCGTGCCAGTACAGTGGTTATAAGCTCCCTAGTAATCTTTTTCTTTAGCTTGTCTGGATGTGCCACATACCACTTTTGAAGTCTTAGCTTCCCTTGTCGACTGAATAGCAACATGAATTGCATCTGGAATTAAGAATAACATTCTTCAAATTTATTATATATTTTTAAATTGTATATTATAATGTCAAAGATTATATACACATTTTAACAATTATACTATTTAACTTTATTGGTTCATCTTAAATAAAACGAATTCTTATTTTTATATTACCTTGTAAATCTAAAGTAAGATTTAGACAAATGGTTGGTTTTTACAACCGGACTAATGAAATGCCACAAATCTAAATTACACACTCGTTTTTAGAAAATATACTCTTCCGACATCTATGAAAGGTAAAGGTTAAATATGCAACGATTTTACTTCTATTGTAGGATAAATCAATTTATAAATGCTACAATTTGTTTATTTTTGGTGTAATGTGTCTGTCTAATGACTTACCATTTTGGCAATCAAAATTTTCTTTTATCTATTTAATCTTACGTCACTATAATACTTAATGGAATGTTCGCATAATACCTAGATATTACTTTTATTTAAATCATGTCAACAAGTTATACAAAATTTAAATTATGAAAAATACTAATCCTAATAGTTCCTAAACTTGCTATTTCACATAATCTTTTTACATTTACGCTTTGACTTAACCATAAAGTGGCATCGGTCACATCGGTGACCGTCTGACGGCCTCATAAATGACAGTAAATACCGAAAGTATAATAAAAACCTAAAAATTAATAAGTATTGACTTTAAAAATATTGAGATGAGTGTAGCATAAAGCTATTTTTAAAATAATTAAAAAGCATAAATGAGAAACCTATTATAAAGAAAAATAGTTTGAAGTGATGATTAAAAATATATTATTATTATTTTCCAAATCTGTCAATGATATAATGTATGTATAAATATTGGAATTTGTGGACATTTAACTGCAAGAATTTTTTAAAATAATGTTTCAATTAATTTGTACCTGTATATACTTTATTTTTCTAAAAACGTTTTTATACTATTGCAACATTTATTTCTTATCAACAATCAAATCAGAACATTTGACTTTTTATGATATTGATAATGTCATTGTCATCATAACTCGCAATTCGCATGTCGTATCAATATTTCAGTTCTAAGCTTTTATTGGGATTTTGGAATTACTATTATCGATTAATTGTTCTTCGTAGAAAATTACATATTTTTGAAGAGAAAATTGTTCTTGGAATAATTGCAAATCCTTGAAAGTTTAAAAATATGGTGCGCATATTTTATATTTACAAGGAAATCAATACAGATTACAGAGTGCAATTTTTTAAACAATATGTTATAAACATTGCCATTTAAATTACTAAAGAGTTATATTGAGTTACTTAAATTTAGCCTTTAAGTATTTGTTTTCTTTCAAATAGATGTTATTAGTAATTGTAAATTCTATAGGGTTTATTATTGAAACAAATTGTTGTATTATGTAGGAGTCTGCAACTGGTTCCGGTAGTGCTGGAGATTGTGAGGGAGAGGAGCAAGAGGATTCTTCTTCTTCATCTCACCAATCAGTTCAAGAGACCAGCAATGCTTTGAACAATTTGAATCTGAATGATGCGGTTTGTTATGTTTATTTATATGTACATAACAGAAGAATAAATAGCTACATTAAAAATATATAAATAAATGATTTAATTTGAAAAAATATATAAAGAAGTAATAAAAATTATAAGCCTACATTTAATGAATAACACATAATTTTTTAGTATTTGTTTAATTTGGACCCAATTTTACAATACTATTTAAACAGCCCAATATGTGCTAAATAAAAACCTATTATTTTGACAAGAAGAACATATATTTAAATTGTTTCTCTATACTGCTGCTATATATATCTTGGTTGGTGGATATACTCTATATGTATAGCCATACTAAACATTTCCAATGTTTTCCTTCACTAATACAACAACTAATGAATTAACAGAAAGGCTTAGTTGTGCTTGTGAGGACTTGTTTCTACAATCATGCCTAAAACCATTGTATTATATAATCATATTCTGTTAAGTAATCTTAGATTGCTAAAATGTTGCCATTACATAATTTCATGAATAATTCTATGGGGTTTTTGGTTTATTATGCCTTTTAATAGATACTGTAAGTCGAACATTTTTTTTTACACTTGCTTATGTATATATCACTTGTCAGTTAATCTAATGTCTAATAGCAAAAGTTAACTTTATTCGATATTTTGAATGGTGAGTGAGTTTGTTACAGGCACAGAGCAAGTGTAGGGAGTCTTTATCCCAACTACAATCCAAACTAGGACTTCTATATGTATCAGATAGCCCGTTTGCTCGTCTGCCTTACTAAAATAATTGAATATGGTTTCATGTTTATTTTACAGAATAAAGATGTTGAAGATGAGCTCACAGTCTTTCGCAGGCAATGGAAAAAGGAATTGGAATCGACTCCATCCGCACAGCATGAAAGCCGATCTCTTGTTAAGAAAGAGGTGAAAAAAGAGGAACCTCTGAATGAAGAGGAGAAGGTTAAGAATAAAATTTACTAAGAAATAAAAAAATCTTTTAATATAATTTTTTTTTTAAATTTCTTTTGTTTTTTATTTAGGCTAAGCAGTTGTTCCTACGAGGTGTAGAATTGGAGCGCAGTAGAAAACTTTATGAAGCCATCCAGCATTATAAAAGAGCCTTACAAATTCTTCCTGATGTTGAGAGGAGGCTCTATAATGATTCTGATCTAAGAGATGATACCCCTGAAGGTAATAAGTTATGCCACTTTTTACTTAATTATTTTTTACTTTTCCATTAATAGTAAAATATCATTGATGTTATAGAGGAATCAGTGATTGTTGAATCGATCCAAGGGGTACTTGCAGTCGACAGTGATGATGAAGATGCCGTCGAAGGAGAGGACTTGTTGACACGATTGCAAAGAATATTGGCACGAAAAGGCCAACTGTGCGAGCCCGAGCACCCTACTAAGGTAATGTTTAAAGGAATTAGATGAGAAACTGAGACTGAGCCCATTGAGTAGTTAAAAATTATCAACTGTTCTATTTGTTATCTTATGTCAGGGCGGGCACATATCGTGGCTGCCGTACGAGGTGCTGCAGCTGGTGCTGCGCTGGGTGGTGGGCGCGGACCTGGACGCGGCGTCGCTGGAGCGCACGGGCGCGGTGTGCCGCGGCCTGCTCGTGGCGGCGCGCGCGCCCGAGCTGTGGCGCTGCGTGTGCGTGAGGTGAGTGTGCGGCGTGCCGCGGCCTGCGCGTGGCGGCGCGCGCGCCCGAGCTGTGGCGCTGCGTGTGAGTGAGGTGAGTGTGCGGCGTGCCGCGGCCTGCTCGTGGCGGCGCGCGCGCCCGACTGTGGCGCTGCGTGTGCGTGAGGTGAGTGTGCGGCGTGCCGCGGCCTGCGCGTGGCGGCGCGCGCGCCCGAGCTGTGGCGCTGCGTGTGAGTGAGGTGAGTGTGCGGCGTGCCGCGGCCTGCTCGTGGCGGCGCGCGCGCCCCACTGTGGCGCTGCGTGTGCGTGAGGTGAGTGTGCGGCGTGCCGCGGCCTGCTCGTGGCGGCGCGCGCGCCCGACTGTGGCGCTGCGTGTGCGTGAGGTGAGTGTGCGGCGTGCCGCGGCCTGCGCGTGGCGGCGCGCGCGCCCGAGCTGTGGCGCTGCGTGTGAGTGAGGTGAGTGTGCGGCGTGCCGCGGCCTGCTCGTGGCGGCGCGCGCGCCCCACTGTGGCGCTGCGTGTGCGTGAGGTGAGTGTGCGGCGTGCCGCCTGGATAGAGAGAGAGAGAGAGAGACAGAAATTTACGATGCTTTTACAAGATCGTTGTAATATTACACAAGAGTTAAAGAGGACATGACTTATCAGTGGAGGTGATGCGTTCGACGGAATCGATTGAATTTCTCTGAAGAACTGAAAGTAATTTAACCAAAATTAAAAGCTCTTCCTCCTAAAACAGATTTGGCGAATAGCCTCAGCTCTGCAGCGTTCTCGGTTATACAAATATGATGATTGATGTATGGTATATTTCAATTACTTTCATAGCGTGCAATATCTTAGTGTGTCCTGATTGTGTTTAGAGTCAAATACTCGCATAACAAAGAACACTTTCTAGTATTTTTTGACGACGATGATATCCAGTCGAAAAGCTTTTTCTCCACAGTCCTATTAAAAGCTTCGACTCTTGAAACTCTTGCCTGCGTTTTCCACCAGTTAATAAAGTAATTAGAGTAATTGTTACGTCCCTTACGATTTTCGCATTTGTAGTACGTCATCACTCAGGAATATACTAACCGCATCTTACTACTTCCATATATTCTTTACTGTTATTCACACAATCCTATTAGTTGGAATTCAGGCAAGCATCACTCAGTTTTCAAGTGCTAAGTTTTGACTATGATTATTTTTGTACTCAACGTTATGACTTTCTAAGCTTGGGTAAAAGATAGATTTTCGGTGTAATATAAAGATACTCTTTGGCAGGACTTGGGGTATAGAGTGCGGTACGCCCCGCGCACATGGCTACACAAACTGGCGGCACATGTATGTGGAACGAGTTCGACTCAATCTGCACGGATGCTACATCAGCAAGACTACGTATCTGCGACACGGGGAGAACAGCTTCCAAGATCACCTCTACCGGCCCTGGTACCTCATAGACTACTATCGCTACCTCAGGTAAACAGAGTACCGGTGTCTAATGTATGATGTATATTCTGTATATGGGAAGTAGGAGATGGGTTAGCGGCACGGAAACAAGCGATTTGACACTTTTCTGACGTTTTAGATACTAATTAAAAAGTTAAAATTAAAAAATAATATTTAATGTAACAGTTCATTAATTTGTTCCACCCGTAAAGCTATTTTTGGTATATAACATTTTTTTAAATCATTTATTGACGTAATAAAACAATAAAAAAATATTGTATAAGAATATCAATAGTCTAACCTGAAACTAGTTCCGTTATTGATTGGGCCTATAGAAGTCTTGAGTCAAAAAAAACATTGATAAATAAGCCATATTACACAATATAAGATTATATTGATGATAGGACTTAGTATTTGTTGATTTCTAAGTAAAATATATGTACATACATATAATTTGACTCTATTAACATACTCTGTAATTAAAATGGTGGAAAAGAGTAATTACTGAGTTTCTTGCCGGTTCTCTCCGGTAGAATCTATTTCTCGAATCGGTGGTAGCTTTACATACATTTGAGGCTATCGAAATAACCTATAAATTCTTATAGGTATAGATTATTTTTGCACTTAAATATGCTTACATAATGAATTTGAACGCAATCATTTTCGCTATGAATAATGACCTGAACAAACGTTAGTCAATAATGGGCGTATACAAATTGTTACCAAGACTGGATTAAATGTTATTAAATGTTAAAAGTTTGAATGCTTTTTAAGCAAGGCAGATGTTCCAAAAATATGTTGTTTCAGATTCTTCCCAGAAGGATTGGTGCTAATGTATACCACGGCTGAGGAGCCGGCGGCGTGTGTGGGGCATCTCAAGTACCGCGACACGAAGAATAACCCAGGGATCGTGTCGGGACATTATCGGCTCGTTGGAGACACAGTGCGTATTATTTAAACGTTTTTATGCGGCGGTAGAAGAGCAGAGAAGGCCCAGTGGCTAGAACGCGTGCATCTTAACCGATGATTTCGGGTTCAAACCCAGGCAGGCACCACTGAAATTTCATGTGCTTAATTTGTGTTTATAATTCATCTCGTGCTCGGCGGTGAAGGAAAACATCGTGAGGAAACCTGCATGTGTCTAATTTCAAAGAAATTCTGCCACATGCGTATTCCGCCAACCCGCATTGGAGCAGCATAGTGGAATATGCTCAAAAACTTCTCCTCAAAAGGAGAGGAAGTTTTTAGCCCAGCAGTGGAAAAATTTACAGGCTGCTAATATGCGGTGGTAGAACTTTATGCGAGACCACAGTGCTGGTACCAACCACTCATCAGTTATTCTACCGCCATACTTAGTATGTTTCGTTCAGGTTTGAAGGGTGAATGAGCCAGTGAAACTTCTGGCATAAGTGATATAACATCAGTTCCCAAGGTTGGTAAGGTTATACAAGGAAAGGTTACATAACCAATGCGTGCGTAAATTCTTACGACGCCAATATCATTAAGCTGGGTGACCACTTTTCATAGACAAGACAATGGCAAAGGCTGGTATGCTTCTATTATGAGCAAAAATATGTATATTGTAATATTGCATTGTAGGTCGTGATTCTGATAAAGAAAGCGAGCAACGAGAAGAAGCTCTCGCAGGCCTCCAACACGCGATTCCGCGCGAGGCGCAAGGAGCTGCACGAGCAGCACGAGCAGGTGTTCCAAATGGTAGGACACTTTTATTTGTTCGACGTTTGCATTCATAATACGTACAAATCAAACAAAGATGTATGTGTTTATGTGTGTCACAAGTCCTACTTATTCAGCGTGAGTAATATTAATGGTTTGCAAATAACTAATTATTATAAAAATAAAATATTTTCTTCTTCACACGCTCACTAAAAGTTTCGCAATTTAAGTTAGTAATAAAATAAATATTGTAGAATAGGATAAGCTGTGAAGTTTTCTATTTCGAGCGACTTGACATTTAATTAGCGGATTAGCGAGCAACTTCATGTACATTTCATGTTAACTTCAAAAACCCAAATAACGATAGCAAACTGAGCAATACATACACATAAAAAGTCTCACTCTCATCAGCTATTTTTAACCGTCGTATCGGATAAATTCTTATATAATATATTTATAAAATAACATGTCCTGACTGACCGATTCATCATCGCTCAGCGTAAACTAATAAAGCTTTTAAATTTGATGGTAGGTGGTTGGTGGTATAATTTTATTGAGTAGACATCCAGTAAAGATGTTTTTTTTTTAATTTTATCTCTAACGGGGTGAAACAGGGGTCGAAAGTTTGTAAAGAAGTCCGTCATTTTTGAAGTTAAAAGCATAATTTTTTATTATTTGGGCTACTGATTAAACATTAGTAGTTTTGGATATTCTATTCCCGAGGGAGGAAATAGGGCTTGATATTTCTTTTAATAAGAATAACCTATATTCTGGATATTGGTCATTTTTGAAATTAGAAGCATTTACTAGTCTAAGCAACTTACTAGTCCCAATACTTTTTTCCTCAAACGTAATAAATACTCGACTGTATAATATCATAATACCATATAATTGTGTATGGTATTACGGTATTATTATTAAAAACTCTACGATTTTATTAGAAACTAGTTGTCGACCGAGTCTTCGCTCGCGTTTTAGGGGTCGTCAAATGTTAGACATAGCCCTTCCTTGGAGTTCAAGCTTGCTTCACACCAAATTGCATAACATTTTATTCAGTGGTCTTACCGTAAAAGAGCAACAGCCAGGCACGCAGACAGACAGAGTTACTTTCGCATTTATAATATTAGTGAAATGAAAGGGAACTAAGAAGTGATCTCCCGCAGGAGCTGCAGGTGCGCAGCGTGCGGCGGCGCCGCAACTGGCAGCTGGTGTGGCGCCGCTACGCCGTGTCCACGCGCCGCGACCAGTGGTCCGCCTTCGAGCTGGCGCCCAGCAAGTTCCCGCCCTTCGCCTTCAGCGCCGTGCGCGCCTACACCGCCGACAGCTCCGCGCCGCTGCTCTGCTCGTCCGCCTGGTGAGCGCCGCCACCCGCTCCGACTGTTTCTGCCCCCCCCCCTCGGTTCGATCCCTAACGACTGACCGAGCTTTCCTCTAGATGCCCGAAACTATATTTGTAAATTCCTTTGATTTTTGATGACGAAGCACCTGTCGTCGCCCTTATCAAATTATTAGGAAGTCACAAAAATTAACACCGTTGATAAAAATAAATCCTCTGTTTTCGGACTTATTTTTGAGGATCGAAAAATGATAATAATGTCCCTTTCAAAAGTGTATTAAAATATAGGATATTTATTGAAAATTATTCTATATTTAATTGCTCTTGGTCGTGGAGGCCAGAAACTTTCGGACCTGACAGCTTACTACATCACTACGTGCTACAGATTAATTTAATCTTGAAGTTATTATTTATTTTATATTGTAATTAAATTTTAAAGCAAGTTTTTTTTTCTTTTAGATTTTGAAACCCGCGCATCTGCAAGTAAAATTTGATATTTTATTTTTGATTGCTGTTTAAATTTAGAATATAAGAGTTGTTCCAAAAATGCTGCTTTTTATTTTTGTAGAAAAACTAAAAAAAAATATATATTAAAAATATTAATTGTTGCACATTTTAATATACATATTATCTTTTTAAAGAGCGAATAGTCTTTTACTAAAAATATTTCGAAAATTATAATACTTTTGCTTTTTTATTGATGGCAAAGTTAGACGAAACGTGAAGTTGACTCCTCTATAAGATGGTTGTGTATTGTGTAATTATAGAATATTTTGTTTTTAATTTGCACCTACGGTATTGTTGGTTTACTTTGATTAAATGCTGTAATATATATTGAAGATAAAATTAAATGTTGATAAGTAAGGTGTATTATTATTTATCTAAGTCCTGAAAACGTCTTGTCTTTGTATTCCAATTTTTTTGTATGGTAGCACCATAATATAATAATCTAATCATACATATTATAAACAAAATAAATGTGAATGATTTTAACAATAGTTGTCTTCTAATTATAAATGTAATTATTTGTTTGTTTTACGCATGTGCAATAGTGTTTTAAAACACCGTTATTGGCCATTATATTATTATTAGGTATATCCGTTTCACTGTAGTTATATGTCGAGGGAGTTGCCCAATTTCGGGAAATCAATGCTTATCAGAGGTCAGGTCGCAGCTAAGGACTTGTTTCAAATTTATTAAATATGTGGAAAGGTTAAGTGGAAGTCTTCTAATTTTATTGGTTGATTTATTTATGGATAGCATTAACTCAACCAAATTATTTGGTGAATTAACAAATTATCGAAATATTCTATTAAATTATTTAATAAATTTCTTGTTAATTTATGTTTTTTTTATAAATTGTCTAATTTTACAAGGTATTCAATTTCACTTACACGATTTTGGGTTTGTATGTTTGAAATGAAACTGAATAAATAATAATAAAATATATATATATACATATTATATACTTAAGAACATATAATATTATAAATAAGAAGCTTATATAGAAATAAAAGTTACATGTGCTTGCCCCTATCATTCTTAGAGACAAGACGTGAGTTTTAATATGCCTGCATACATTTCATTCGTACACTCGTATTCGTTGATTTGTCTAACTGTAAGCGTGCAGGCAAGTTTTATTGGTTTCATTCCAATGAACATAATATCATAAACTATTTCGAAAGGGGATACTTGCTATCCTTTTTAAGCCTACACAGAAAAAAGAGATAGCACTATATATAAACTATCCTGTAAAAGTTTTAATAGAACAACCGGTGTCACGTTGAGTTGCAAATATTTTTTACAATTGGAAACAGATTAATAATTTGATTTTCACTTGGAATTATAAGATTTATCAGAACCCGCGATATCGAGTCTGAGAATGTTTAAAAACATTTAACTTTTAGTTTTATAAATATAACATATATTTACACACTGAAAATGTTTTAAATGAGATTGGACAAATTGTAAACAAAATATTATTTATAATAACAAATGGAATTAGGAATTAATACATAATTTGTATTTATTTTTTAATTTTATATTTTGGTCATATTATATTCAAATGTTACAATCCAGAATGTCAGTCGACAAGAATATAGATTAATAGTTATGTTACTGTGGATTTTTTAATATCTCTTGAATTCAATACATTTATCTTAGTTTGTTTGTAGTTACATTATTTTCTGTGTGAACTGATGAAGTACAAAATCTATCCCTAATATATATTATTGCTAAGGTAGATTTTTTTGCAAAGCAAAGTGTTTAAATAAATATTATCAGCTAAGAAAATAAAGCAAGCTTAATTAACGCTTAAAATTGTATAATTAACATTTAACGGATTAAATGTGTCAAATGATTATTTTTGACTTTTTCTTATGTACTAGTTTAAAAAAAGGAATAAAATTGATTAAAAATAGTTTATATATGGTTATTTTTTCAGTTGTCCAATAGTTTAATGTCAAAGTTGATCTAGCTAGGGGATATTCGCCAGGAATAGAATTTTGTAAATTATTCCCAAATTATACCTGAGTTACGATTCATATGCACTTATTTGCTATAAGGCCCATCTCCCCATTTTAAAGGAGATGTTTTGACAATAATACACATACTTGTAAAAGGGACAAAACATCTGAGTTTTTCTTTACTCACTACTACGCTTCGTGATATGATATGCACTGCCCAAGATATTTCACGCATCAAACAAGCGTTAATTAATTGTCTCAGGCAAACACGATCTAATTATTTGGTACCCTTTTATATTTTATAAATTGAAGCGCTGTCACTAAAAAAATAGCTACATAAGATTGACTGAAGCAAACTATTTCATATTAATCTGAATTTTAATCATTTTATCAAAATATTCACTATTATTTCATTTTATTTGAACTTAAGATGCACTTCATAAAGGTTCTTACCGCCACCGCCTAAAAAAAATGCTATTTTTGCTCATCTCCAGAACCAGTGCTGCCCACGATATACACAATACACAACTCTGGACATCTTTATATGAATGGGACATAGTGTAAAGATGACATAGTTGCATTTTTTTATGATATCGGTAGGTGGACGAGCAAATGGACCACCTGATGGTAAGTGGTCACCACCTCCCATAGACAATGCCGTTGTAAGAAATATTAACCATTCCTTACATCACCAATGCGCCATCAACCTTGGGAACTAAGATGTTACGTGCCTGTAGTTACACTGGCTCACTCACCCTTCAAACCGGAACACAACAATACTGAGTACTGCTGTTTGGCGGTAGAATATCTGATGAGTGGGTGGTACCTACCCAGACGAGCTTGCACAAAGCCCTACCACCAAGTAAATGTATTGTATGTAAGTATTCAAATATGTATTGTATTCATGACATTGTTTATGGTTTCTATAAAATGGATTTAAATATTTTGATGTATATTTGAAATTAGTTGTAGCCCGCGGCTTAAGGGTTGGTCGTTAGGTGTAAGGCATTAAAAAGTACGTCCTTGAAGTTCAAGCTTGATTCATACTAAATTTCATTATATTCGGTTTATTGGTTTGGCTAGAGTTACTTTCGCATTTATAATATTAGTATTGATAATTCGGTTTGTGATCTTAAGTGCTGTAGTTAAGGCCTGGCTAGTTAGAAAGGAATATAGGTAGGTAGTTGTCACGTCATTACGTGATGTCTTTAATTTATAACATGGTGACAGCGGTGCCGCGATGCCAACTTGGATTCAGTCGGAAGTTGAAAATGTGAACGTTGCACTGCTTTGTTCAGTTCACGTGGATTTAAGCAAATACGAATACCATTATATTTCTTTGCTACAAGTACCAATGGTACCCATTCGGTAGGATATGCAATTAATAACACCTAACTGTATCATTTATTCTAACTCCTCTTTTAATCGATTGTGTAAGCCATGAGGAAATATTCTCGATGCCGATATGACAGGTGAAACGGATTGATCAGAAACGATTGATATTTCCCCGGTAAACATCCTAATACTTCAAAAACATCATAATTCGATATTACAATTGTTCGTATACGTTTATTTAGCCTATTTTTAAATTAAATGTATGTTCGAGTGATTGAAAAATAGAAATATATGGGAATTCAAATTTATCTTTTTCATTGGTTAATAGTTGCGATTAAGTTAATTGATTCGTAACTTGTAAGTGTAGAATGTTTTAAATAAATTGCTTTATGAACTTATTTTGTTTTAGAACTAAAACGAATAAAGTAAGTAAGAATACAATTGACCGTGGTTAATTATTGTTTATTAAATAAACAACCTGCAATTATATATGCACTGTATTGTATTTATTTATGGATTAATTTGTAGAGTCAATGTAATTTCACCGAATTACAAACTCGGGGCGGAGCGGAGGCATTTAAATAAAAGAGGTGATTACATATTTAAATTTTTATTTTATACACATTCTCAAATCGTACTCGACTAGAAATGAAACAACGTCTAATGACTATAAATTTATTTTTTTTTCAATTATAGTTATATATTATTTCTTTGTTAATAATTTATTTACATATTCACGATATTACATCATCGAACGTTCTACAACTACTGGTGGGAATCTCTTCCCGGCGAGCGCCCGGTGACCGGCCTTGAGCCCGAGGCGTCAGATGAGGCGCTCGCTGAGCCAGATTCAGGAGTCGGGCGGGGCGCGGGGGGGCGGCGGCGCGGGAGGCGCGGGCGGCGCGGGGGGCGCCAGCACCGGCTCCGTGCTGCGCCGCCGCACCTTACCGCGCTTCTTCAGCATGGTGGCCTGCGGGCAGCGCGCCACTGAGCCGGGCCGGCGTCACGGGCCCGCCGCGGGGCCCGCGCCCGACCCGCGCTTCGTTTTCTTCAGCATCGTCGCCTGCCGGTCACACACACCCGCTCACCTCAGCCCGAGATCGAGAGTACGCCCTTGCGCGGGATTTTACGCCTTCCTACGCTATCACCGCCAATTGTTGGCTACTTTGCGTTCCCGTGCGACTTTCATTACTTTAAAGAGTTATTTTTAAGACAGTCGAACTTGTGATTCATCATGTTTGAAGTGATAATGTAATAAAGATTGAATTGATATTCTTAATCGGTATTCTTAAAACGACTTCTACAATTCATTTTATGAAGAAGTACCTTAGTAAAATCCCGCACTCGGCTGTATGAGTACCCATATTTTAAATTTAATATAACATTTATTTTTGTGTTATTGGTCTCGGGCATTGACCGCGTTTTCACTGAACGAACATTCCAGTACGTTGGCGATACATACACGATCAAAGCAAACGTTAGTTCGTTGGGCAGCGCCGGCTCGGGGCTGTGACCGGCGAAGGGACTTTGTGAAATCACACGACAAGCTAATTCATTCACAAAGTACTTTATATTTATATATAGCATGAGTCGTATGAACTCGATTCTGAGCTAAAAATTATAATTTATCAAAACTAATTTCAAACTGTGACACTAAGTGTAGATGCCGCGTGCGATGCGCGGTTATGTTATGTACCAAGTATATTCTGGTCATTAGCAAATGTCACTGTAACTTATCAAGCTGCAGTCAAAAGATCGATCCTGAACTTTGCATTAAAATTAAAACTAACATTAGTGCTATGAACTTGTTTTATTTAATAATAGAAGAAATTGTATTTTAATGTGGAAAAGTTCAGAATTTCTTCTTAAAGGTACAGTAACATTATGGAATATTGTTAAAAAAAAGGGTGATTTTGTCATCGTAGGGCCGGCGCTGTCTCGGGCAGTGAATACGCGGGCGTAGCGTGGATAGTGCAGCGATCATACTAAATCAGCTGAGCACGATATTAAGCAGAGAGAAGGCCAAAAATAATAATCACGCCAGCAGGCATCTAACCAAGACAACATGCAAGACATATTACTTAAATGTAATCGGAGCTTTAATTTTGCTTCTAAAATTTTCGATTAACTTGAATCCAAATGAGGCATTTTAAGTTTTCCATAAAATAAAGAAGAGTTTAAGTAAAGCATGATATGAACTAAACTTACTTCAAGCCATGAATTTTAAATTCCTAACATGTAACTAAATGGAGAAACTGGAAGACTGATCTAAGAAACTGTAATTTATTGTAAATTTAAAACATACTACACTACTCATCGAGCCAGTGAGCAAATATTCAAGCTTGTGGATGAAACATATAAAAAAAAGTATGAATAAGTATCGAAGAGTAACTCTCTAAAAAGAGACCGATCCAATTAACATTTTATTCATTTCTGTTGTGTGTGGTTATAATTTATTGATATTTTTCTTTAAATGGACTTTCCATTTTATTTGACCAACTAGCTAGTAAGGAAATACATAAGACATCCCGTTACTCTCTCATACTTATACCAGAAGGATTGAGCGTGTGAACATACCTTAAGCGCGGACTTGAGCACGACCACCTCGCTGGGCGCCGCCACCCACGGCTCGCCGTCCACTTGCACCGGGATCTCGCTCCGCAGGTTGATCTTAATGTGACCACCCTGCAACCAGACGGACGAATATATTTATTTATCGAATACACTTATGTTATTTTAGGCATAGATCAGTAGTAGTCACATGCCTATAAAAAATTTAATAGCAATTTAAACAAGTCCAATCGGAATTTTGATTTAGGTTAAGTAAATGATTTATCCTGTCTTCTCTGCTTGCCACCTACATACCTGTGCTATCCGCATTGCACCGCGCAGACCAGATTGGATCTGCCCGAGATGGACTACACCGGTCACACCCACCACCTCCAACATGCCGTCCCAATGGTTAGGCTTGTTGAACTGATCGTCTTTCTCCGGACCCCATGGATTGGCGCCTGACCCCCAGCTTTTTAGAAAAATAGAAAGTCTGATTAACTTCCACTAAAAGGGATTCTGGTTTGATTTAGTTTATATAATATGTTATATGTATTGTCAATGGCAACGCTCTTTTAAATACACAAGCTATACAAGGGAACGTGTGTTCCTTTAATCTAAATGTCCTAATATAGATACTGAGAGCTGTCTACGGCTACTCGTAGTTTTTAGCAACGATTACCTACTTTTTATGCATTATCCATCATTCTGCTACATTGAATTTATTTGCTTATTAGCGTTTACTTATCGCTTGTTATAGATCGTGTAGAAATGTCAATGAAATGCAATTAGTAAGCTAAGATATTAATATATATATTTATGCTGATAAAAGATTAAAATTTAGTAACAATTTGTAATGTCTTCTCATTGCTGGATATTTTCCTTCTTCTGCTCTAGTGCGGGTACAAAAAAAATATACGTATGTCGTGAATTTCAAACGACACTTGAAGGTTTCTTCTCGTTGTTATCCTTCGGCACAGAGGGTCGTATATTATGAGGTCATTTATAAGTATGTGGTGTTTTAGCCGGGTTTGAATCAACATATCTTCAATTAAGATATTTATACTGTACCATACATTTTGATTGAATTCTGAATTAGCCATTAATATAAATGACCAGTACATAAAACTCCTAAGGTGTGGTGTGTGTATTACCTAAGAATATTCAATATGATGATGCCCTCGACTGCAGGCAGGTCGACAGGCTTGCCGTCCACCTCGAGCTTAACCGCCTTGTGCAAGTCCTTGCACATTTTGCGTCCTACCATCTTACGTAGGCCCATTTTAACGTAGACGCCCTTGTTGCGCAACCTTTGGGTGAGACGGAACGGGTGCTATATAAGTCCTATATTTTTTATGGTGTCATGTTTAGGTTTTTTTTTAGTAACAATTAAATATTATTTTTAAAACTGACATTTTTTATGAAAGAGATACAATTTTTAAATTCAATATTTTACGATAAACTCAATTTAATTTTAATTTAGACTATTTTATTTTTATTCTTTACCTGCTGTTGAATTTGTTAGGGTTTTCTTCACGAGCATTGTGGAAGTCGAGGCAGAGGTCAGCGTCGATGCCGATACCGAAGTAGTTGTTCATGACGAGAATTTGTGAGTTATCTTCGCTCTGAGAGCCTGTCAGAAATATTTTGTTACGTAACTGTCCAAAAGCTTCATAAATTTACTTTTTAAATTTCAGTTTACCGAAGATCCCATAATGGGATTAATCCGCCTCTATTAAGACTATCTGTTTAAAATAGCTGTATGATTTACGACACACAGCTTTTATTGTAAGATTATGTAAAGGTACGTGAAACTCGAAGAGTTGAAACTAAATCTCCGTTAAAAGTAATTAATAATATTATAGACCTTGGTATTGATCATGCTAATGAGTACACGAGATGCGCTTGATGCGCAGAAGACCGGCTGGATCGTACAATAGTCTTTTTTGTGTCCGATTATTATTACGTTTTATGTCATCGATATTAAAGATACTTTGTTACATAAATAAATATTATTATTAAATGAAATATATATATTTTTTAAATAACGTAACATACCCGGTAGTTGCTTGGACAGTTCCTTGGGTTCGTCCTGCTTGTCCTCGGGATGGAAGACCACGGTCCAACGGTCGAGGCGGATCTCTTCCGCATCGATGACGTCACGCAGCAGCGACAGCGGGTCCTCGCAGCCCGTGTAACCCGAGCCCCAGCGCAGCACGCGGGCTAGGTCGTTACCTGTGTTGCGACAAAAGTAGACGAAATATTATTATAGACATGATTTCTTTAAAAATATTTTTTAATCTCCATAGACGGCACGCTATTTAAACTTATATAATATATATAGGTTTACAAATTAAAATAAAAATATTGCTAAAATTGCTATAACTATGATTAACAGTAAATATACAAACTGTATATTGTTAAAAAAAACCATGATATTTTTAATCTTTAGTGTGGAAATAGAAATATGTTTTTCAAAGCTTACCGGTGCCGAGAGGCACTATCGCGCATGGTGGGTTTGAACACTGTGAGTCTTGTCCCACGTTGTCGAGGCATTGCAGGACCCAACCGATGGTACCGTCCCCGCCACACACAAGAATTTTGTAGTTCGGGATATGGCGGAACACGTATAATCTATACGGAATGGAATATCATTAAAGCAATCGCGTAAACTAACTATAATTCAAAAAAGCTTACAAAGGAACTTGAATTTCTAGTAATCCACAATATAAATCCGAAAGTATTTTTTTTATTAACTTAAGTATTTGTAATGAAGATTAAATCTGGTAATAATTAACTTTTGTATTCAATATAAAAAAAAATAAGATATGTTGCTTTAGTGGTGAGTTAGTAGATAATAAATATGAAATATTAATAATTTCAAGACGTACCCAGGTAATGGTCCGCCATTCTCCAGGTCGAACACCTGATATGGGTTGAGGAGTTTGCGGAAGGAAGAAATAAGTTCAAGTCCCTGACAACCGCCAGACTTGACATTCACGAACACCAGCAACGGCTTAACGCCGGATGGCACCATCGATGGTTCGATGCTGGGTAACAGCATCACTAAAGAATAAACAGTCAGTTATTGTATTCCAAATCGTTGAAGATTGAAACCTAACATTATGCAGGCAGTTAGTGCACATGCTACACTTGTTGATGGAATTTAATAACTACAGTGCTATTCTGTAAGACCTTACATGGTAATTGACTCGTGTAAATATTTCAATGTCGCATAACAATTTCTGATATTTCACGATTTCATACGCAGAGTATTGTATTAATAAAAAAGTTTTATAGAACAATATGAATAATAACGTGACAAAAATTACCGGTTAAATCATCTGGTGTTCTATTCGAAATTTAAAATGATAAAATCCTTAAGCCTTAAATAACTTAGTTGTCGTTCAAGCAACCATCCATTGCTCGAGTTCTTCAACAGAATAAACTCTGGCTATGGAAATGTGTGCGCGTACAGACTAGCACGTTCTACCTTCATTTTATTAATTTGAAGTATGGATTTATAATGTTTAGCCTGTTACCTAATAAATGCTTATCTTCATATTTGGCCTCTCGGAGCGCGTAGAGGGCGCGCACTGCCTTGCTGGCGTCCTCGTATGTGATCACCATTGATCCATATTCGTAATAGATTGGGCCGATTGATGTGAACTTGTTCTCTGTTGGATTTTATGATGCTTTTTAGGAGATAAGAAATATTCTAATTCAAATACCAAAAAAATTCTATACTACCAAAATTAAATATTACATTTACTATTACTAAAACTTTGGAATAGTCTTTTTTTACAAATGCACTGACCGGCACCGAGGAACTCGACCAAGATGTTCTCATAGTTCCGCTCGGACAGACCGGGTGGCAGCGACGCCACGAAGAGCGCCAGCGTGGGTCCGTGCGGGTCGCGGCGCGGCTGCAGGTAGAACCGAGCCAGCTCCATGCGCCGCACGGACTCGCGCGCCAGCCGCACCAGGATGCGCCACGGACGCTCGTCCTCCTCCAGCACTCGCTCCGATACTGACGCATTACCGATTAATCGACTCATTTTTACATTTAAGGAGAAGACAGTGAAAAGATTTAGAGCATGTCCACAAAAATGTTTTTAGATCATTTAACATTTATTGAGAATTAGGCTCTAAAAATAGAAAACACTAAATTATTTATTATATACTAATCAATGTTGTCACACGAGGTTTAGACGAGTAGCGTATGCGTGAAGTTAAATGCTTAGAAGAAGAGGTCAATGAACGTTAATAGAACAAGTTGTTCTCACCCCCGCGATCGAGCAGAATCTCGGAGCAGCGGTAGTCGAGTGTGGCGTGCGCGGGATCGAGTCCAAAGCGCTCAAGCGCGGCGGCCATGAGGTCGGCCACGGTGTGCTCGCCGGCGCACGTGACTGTCACGAAGGCGTCGCCGGCGCCGGCTACCCGGCCCGGGTACACACGCACCTCGCCACCACCCGTCTCCGGCTCCCTGGTGCAACGACCCTCACTTTTAGACAAATTCTCCCGTTTATTATTGTATTTTTTTTTAAAGATTATAATGCTGCGAGATAATTGGTATTTATTTTGGATATACATGTCCTCTTGGAGATCAAGTATTTTTATATAACAATTATATTACACATTATGGAAATATTTGGTGTCGACATAGACCTAATAGAAGTGAATAGAAACGTGTATTCGTGTGTTCTAAACAAATATTGAGGATTAAGACATGGCCATAACTTATTTAAGTATTTAATTCGTTTACAGTTGACTATTCGATGTTTTCGAAAAAGCGGTAAATAAAGATTTCTAGGAAGAAATACCAAACTTGTTATAGATTAAGCTCCAAATACTTCTTTCATGACGAGGTCAAGAATCATTAATCGAAATAATCGAGAATCTTAATCATTTACGGTTACGTATGAGTGTAAGATATGAAAAGTTCAAGTTAAGTTTAAGTTTTTTCGTGTTTATGTTCTGAGCACGAAGTTTCTTATGGGTACTTAACTTACTTGAAACGCAGAAATAGTGCAGGTCTTTTATTGGGCAGACGTGTGACGCGGGCGAGAGGCGTAGGGTCGCGCAACGGTGGCTCATCACCAGCGAGCGCGTCAGTCAGCTCGAACTGCTCGGGCTCGCGAGCCACGTGGAAGGCGCGTAACGCGGCCGCGACCAGTTCGCGCTCGCTGAAGTTCCGCCCCACGACTACAGGCCGGTACAGTCGACGCGACCACGCCGCCTCTCCGTCGTAAACTTTAACTACCTCTGCACGACAATTTTTTTCTTGTAAAGTCTAATTACCGAAAAGTTATATTCATATTATAAGTTTGATGTTAATTAAGATTGAATATTGATTTTTATATTAAAATTATAAATTCCACATATCTTTTTAGCAGCAACGTTTTAATGTATAATACTTTCTCGTACCTTTATATTAAAACCAAATAGGTATGCATTTTATACTCCGGTGAAGCGGAATATGTTTAAAAATATTGCGTATTATAGTAGCTTTACCTTCATCTCTATCGTCTGGGGTGCGGTCACGATGTTGTTTATGGTCAGGGCGGTGGTCCTGGTCGGCGGGAGCGCCAGTCGACCCGCCGCCAGAGCCCGAACGGCCCTCGCACCCAGAGCTGAACTCCTCGCTTACGCTTCGAGCTGCACAATATTACATCCCGTATCGCACATGCCCCATCACCTTTGCTACACTAAAGCTGTTAGTGGCCTCGGTCTAGATGGATTTAGTTAAATCGTTGGTATGGTATCTTCTACACTAAACCAAATGATTCAATTCAAAAAAACAGGTTTTATTTTGGGATCCCCAATAGAATTTCGTATGCTATTTAATAACATGCAAGATATTTAAAACATTTTCATGTGTCATATTCATATGTGATGAGTAAGCCCTTTATGTGTAATAAAGGACTTACCCATTAAGACAATTAAAATATAAATTCTCTCGAGTACAATACATAAAATAGTTAAAAAATTATACTTAAAAAAAAAAACAGTGACATACTTTAAAGTTTTATACTTATTGTACTAATTTATTTCATTTTTGTTATTAAATATTTAATCACATTATTTAGCATGGCGTGTTAATATTTATATTAAAATATTATATTATATTATTATAACTATATTATTTACCTTAAACATATAATTCTACTGAAACATATCATCTAAAACACTTTGTTGCAGGATAATTATAACAAAACACAATCTTTTTGCAAATCATTTTTCGAAAAACCCTAGTCCGTATGCACTATCAACGTCAACATCTTTTAATGCATATTTTTTATTTATTTAAGCATTACTATATATCTTGAACATGTTACAATAAGATTAATATATGATTACAGTTTTATTTAATCACATTTGGACGGCATACGAACGTTTTTTTTTTAAATAATAATCTTGAGCAACTCAAGCTTAGCTCATACCATTATTCATTCAAATTTTTTTTTTGGTGTATCTGTTTTCTCTGATTACATTGCTAGTGCATAAAGACTAGAAGAAGACTTATAATGTGTGGCCATTCAGTATGTAATGGTACCACCCAAACAAACATTAACAGCAACACCGTGTCTCTGTGCATGGTTACCTTATACTGTTGGAATACTGCATCACGAGTATCCTTGAGGAGTTGATCCGGAGACATAGGATTGGGAAGATGAGACTAGTCGAAGACTTTAGAGTCTAGTGGATATACTCGAAGAATGATCGTGCTAATGCCCCTCAATCGTACAGAATCGTGATCATTTAAAATGTTTGCAAAATAATTAGATTTATATAAAGAATTATTTAAAGAGTTAATACGTTAGTGAAATTAAGAGTTAAGCATGTTATTTTGAGTCAGATAGATTGAAAATAATACAAAATAAAAATTTAAAACAGATATTTCTGACAGCAATAAATAAACGTTTTATAAAGCTAATGTCACGATATTGGCGAGTGGTCCTTTTCAAAGGTACGGTGAAGTTGTCTCTATATGTGTAAGTGTAAAAGAAGTAAGCAAAGAAACAAATCTCAGTCACAAAGCTTTGGAGATGATTCTTTTGAGCTCAATTAATGTTAATGTACTGTAACTGTAATGTAATGATTCGTTCATGTTTCGTGATTTTGTGGAAAGAATCATCTTCATTGGGTTTTCATAAAAAAAAAACAGTATAGAAGCATTTTTAAGCTTTATGAGAAAAAGCATGAAGAAAGCTTTTGACTAAATGACCTCGAAAGAACTAAAACCTAGCAAACTTCATTTATTTTTGGATTTTATTAATGTAATTATTAGTTTATGCTAGGTCATAGTTCAATTGTATAAGCACGGTGGCGAAGCGTGATCACCTCTTGAGTAGGGGGGCGAAGCGCCTCCGTGGGGACTGCAGGCGGCCGGCAGCAAGCGACGCGCCAGCGTCACGAGCCGCGTCGGCGCCCAGCCACCGCGCCGCCGCGCTGCCCCAAAGACACCGCTCACACTCCGCTCGCCCGCGCGGCCCCACACGTGTGCCGCGCCACCAACCTAGCCGGCCTCCTAGCAACCTACACCTAGCCGCGGGGTAACGAGGCACATGTGCGGGGCCTGGGCACGACCCCCCGCAGACCCCAAGCTGTGGATTCGACACTTACGGCATCCAAAGTCTCGCTGTGATGGAGGTGGGCGCACGTGCACGCCGATGATGGCCTCCATGGGCACCTCCGTCCGGGGGATTGACACCGCAGACGGGGGCAGGAAGATCGGCTGCAATGCGCCGAAATTGCATTCTTCTGGTATGAGTGCTCGGCAGCCAGCGTGACACTGAAATATACTCAAATTAATAAACATTATATCCATTTCATCAACATTTAATGTGTAGGTAGGTATCAGTGGTACTGACCGTGCTACCACACCACTCGCAGCGGTAGCCGGTGAGGCACTCCGTGGACCAGCAGGCACGGCGGCAAGCAGTGCACTTGGAGTTGGCGGGAAGGTTTCCCTCGCGCCAGTGGTGCACGTGTCGGGGCTCGCTGCCGGCACAGTATGTTGCGTTTTCTTTGCAGTCGGCTGCCGCAAAGTCCACGCATTCTCCGTGGACGAAGTACTCGCATACTAAACAAGAACGTTATGAGGCTGTCAGGAAATATACCTACCTCAAGCTTTTAATACCTAGTTTCAAACTATCACACATTTAGCCAACTTTCCTAGCTAATACATAGCCTTTTGAATAATATTATATATCATAATAGCCTAAAAAATAAAACTATACAAAAAACGTTCTCGCCTGCCGTCTCCCGTTAAACCTGTCAAGATATAACATTTTGAGTAAAGTAAATAAATAGTGATAGTTTTTTTAATGTGATTCATTTTTATGACATGATAAGACACAGAACCATTCCTGGATTATGTCGATGTTACATTTAATGTAAGTGTGATACTTACTCATACAATGTAAAGCTGGCAGTTCATCAAGCCGCTTTCGACACACCGTGCAGAACTTTCTTTTGTGGTGTGTCGGCTCTGACCAGCAGTGAGCCACAGGGTTCTGTGTAAAAAAAAAGGTAATATACAATAATATTCTGTTATAACCGAATTGTAACTACGTTGTAAATCATAAGGACTTAATTGCGTAGGTTATATTATAATTTACAAATGTCAGTGCCAACAGGGGCTGTTGTACAATTAGTGTTCTGGCAATCTTCTCGACCCCCTAATAAGATTTCGAAATCGGTCCAATTTTGATGGTTCAAGGCTTGTTCGACGCGAGACGCTGCCAAGGCTCGCTCCGATTTTTGCAACCGTTGCACACATGCCATCTCTATTGCCTAAAAGGAGACGCTGGTTCTGCTGGTGTTGGCTTGACAAGTTAACAGTGCCGTGGGAATGTAACACTACCAAAATCATCAAGCGGCTAGTTAACATTTCTTGGCAGAGAAAATCTAATTAAAGTCCAGTGCCTCAGGGTACTAATTTTATATGTAAGCCGCAAGACCAATGACATAGTTTAAAAAAAGGACTTGTTATATATCTAACAAGAATAAGTACTTTTGGTACAGGTACAAAATAAAATCTTGAAACTAAATCTAGTAAATCATATGGAAGTTGTATTAGCAAATATTGTTAGTTACCTTGATGAGGCTCGGCGCCACCCCGCAGCACGGCGTCACCACATGCCCCACGCATCGCTCGTGCACTATGAAGTTGCACACTGAAACAATTTTTTATATATTAAATATATTTTCTTTAATGAGTAAATGGAAATATTTATACATATCTAATAGAATCAATATTAACACTAAAAATATTTAAAATAAATCAGAAGCTGTACTTAATGGCTAACTTATTATTAGACGGATGATCTCAATCCAGTACCAAGTGTTTAATGTAAGTGACGAGCCCTCCGAGTAAATACCTAAGAGTTGTGAATTATATACTTTTTGAAAAAAAAACGTTCCATTAAAGGTAATATGAATAATGCGTATGGAATTGGCATAACATAAGTAAAAGCTGGTCTAGGGCCTCTTCCCCTTTCGGCTTGGAGCTCTTTTCAGTAACTCCACTTAAAAGTATTTCACCCAACTTATCCAGATTTATTCATGTTCTCTTCCTTCACCGTCGAGAGGAATTATAAGTACAAATTAAGATTGATCATGACAATTTTTATACCAAAGAAGACTATCCAAAAATGTATAAATAACCTATAAAAGGGGAAAAAACTGATAAACTTCCAGTTGAAAACTTGAACTGCCATTACGAAATATTTATATAACTTGCTGGCTTTTTTTGTCAGTGTTGGTTTTTTTTGTTGACGGAATCAGATTTCGAAATTGGAATTTCGATTCAAAGGGAAACGCGGCTAGCATTCTTTCCATCATTCCAGGCGGCCATGATTTGCACAATAGCTGCTATTAATTATTAATTTTAGTATATCTGTATTTTTAGTGTATAATGACTCGTTAACAATATTGACTATGTCAAACATATATTTATATTGATTAAGTCTATATTGTGAAGTCTTTAATTGACTATTTTATTAGTTTAAATAGTAATAGTAAGTAATTTTATTGGTTACGTAAGTTTTATTTGTGAAAATGATAACGCACTTAAACCTGTCGCAAAAAAATATAAAGAAGCAAATTTATGTTTAGAAAACAAAAGTTATTTAAAAAAAAAGACAATCATATGAAAATAATAAGTTCTGCGCAGCGATGTAGCGACACAAAAACGAAGGCATCGATCAGCTTATGTTGAATTCTGGGAGTAGCATACAATGACCCCCAAAGAGTCCGCTGATTTTCAGGCTCTTAGACGCTAGAATATGAGCAAGTGTCAGCTGCAAATAGATCAATAAAATATCAGATAAACATATTACAAAATTTAACTTGATAATATCATAAAACAAAGACCCAGACTATATTAACATTACAAAATTGAAGAGTTTGTTTATTGAAAGCGTAAATCAGGATTTGAATTTTTTTTAATAGCTGACTGCCACCCACGAGGGAGCAGCTAATTAATAATTTTCTTACAAAAACAATTAATGAATGTATTTAAGTAATTTAAAGCCTTTATAAGAATGATTCCATTCCCTCTATTAGTTTTAAGAACACTGACGTGACGTCGGTGTCGGTCAAACCTTATGCGTAATAGTTTGTTTATCAGATTCCACGAGTTTTAATATATAGTGACTACTACGAAGACGATGAAAATTAAATAGCGTTTTGTGGAACATTCCTTTATTACTGAATCATCGCGAATTGGATATTTATGTATGTTATGGAATACCATGATCATTTTAGTTAAATATATTTAAAAAATCTCTTTTGATATTTTTTGATACTTCATAGTTAAACGAATAAGTATCCTTTAGCTTGGAGAAAGACCCCGCTCCAACTAAAGAAAAAATTATGGTGCATATCCCACCAAGCTCCAGTGCATTTTTATATATCACCGCCAACTAGAAAATTAGCCATTAAATGAAACGCCTAGCCACCAGCGACCTGAATGACAATAGCCAATTCATTTTCCGTTCCTTAGGACAGTTGCCGGACAATTTTTTTATAAAATAGGTATTCGGACTTGAGAATCGACCACTCGATAGTTAGTGGTCAACAACAAAAATATAAACCATATTCCTTACAAGACCAATGCGACACCAACCTTGAGAACAAATATGTTATGTCCCGTCAGCCTGTAGTAACACTGGCTCACGCACCATTCAAATTGGAAAACAATATATGATGAGAGCAAGGTATCTACCAAACGGGCATGCACAAAACCCTCCACCAAGTAAAAATGGTTTAAATATTGAATAGCTAATTTAAGCAGTTGGCGGCGACATGTATACCGCATATTAATGCACATATAATAAACCCAAATAAGGCTAATGAAATATCTATCCACCAGGCTTTCTTACATTTTCATTTTGTATAAAAACTACGAAATAAAAGTTAGTCACTCTATATATAATATAATATTATATATTGTTTAAAATATATAATATAACATATGTATAGGTTTTGAAACGTATTCTGATATAATAAAAGTAATATATACAAGTCATATCCCCAATATAATCTATTTACCTGGAGTTAAATGATTATAAAGTATACTTGCATATTACATTAAGAAAAGGACAAGGAAACGAACGACAGTTTTATGTTTTCCAAGCACAAAAACTAAAATAAAAGTCAGTTATTAATTTTTAAACGAAGCGACTTGTTGATTCCTCCAACGGCGAACGTTAGCCCTTGTAACACATCACGACAGTTATTTACGGTCAAGTGTTTAAAGGCGTTGATTACGAGGCACGCGACCGCATTCAAGTTCAGCGGTAATCTGCGGCAGGTGACGTTTCACGTGGTAACGTTCCTGACATTTCTATTCATATTCAATATATGTATTTATTTAGATATAGACAAAAAAAGACCCGCTGAGCTTCTTTCGCCGGTTTTTCTCAGGTCAGGGTGTTTCCTTTTCCGAACCGTTGGTAGTGTTAAATTTGACTATCAATAAGTAAGTCTAATGCTTCTTTATTGAATAAAGGAATTTGAGTTTGAGTTTGACATTACATTGTGGAAGCATTCCGATATATTTTTTTAATCTTCGATAATTTATTTTTGGAGCTAATATAAATTGAAACGAACTTAGCATTTACTGTAAAATATACTGAGTTCAAGTTAGCTCTACAGACACTTTTACCACGAAGAAGAAACGGTCAAAAACTCGATATGGCTGTTACTTTTTCAACAAGTTTTTATTTCAACTGTTTGTATGTTTGTGACAACTGAACCAGTTTTATTGAACTGCTTGAAACGAAATTATACACAAACTTTTTGTGTATGAATAAATTAATTTGTTTTTTTTTCTCAGTTTTTTTGTTATATTATTAGTCGAAAGTCTACAGCTGAAATCTTCATACAAATTGGAAGTAAGCAAGTATAATTTGTGATGAGGGAGTGGTACCTACTCAGGTGGACTGAAACAAAGCCCTGCCACCAAGTAGGTAAATGTAATATTCTATTTCGGTTCCTTATTTTTACAAATTTTGAATGCTTGTATAATATTATAAGTAATATGTGATAAAATTAATATAATATTTTTGCATAGGTTCATAAATAGGAAACGAAAATAATTTGTTTAAAATGATTCCAAAATATATACAACTTCTTTAATTAAAATTCTTTATGTAGCATTGGTTTTCATATGATATTTATAAAAGGAAATACTTCGAATGGTAAAAAAGGCTGAATGTCTTTGGTGCGTTCAATCATAGCATAGACAAACACGAAGCCGAGTGCCTCATCTCGTGGGATCGATAGCGACGCGCATGCCCGCATCCCGCGCATCTCCAATGAATAGATGTACCTAATGATGTATTAGAACGCACCGACACAGTTTCTGTGGCTTTAACATAGAGTGCCTGTACAAAAACCATTTTTCGATATACATATTTTTGATTTAACAAATAAATAAATTGTAATATTTGTTCAAATTAAAATTTTATTTTATTAATATCTTGTTGTTTTGTCAAAAATTGGTACATTATTGAGTATGTATAAGTGAAGGAATTTCTGCCAATATCATTTTATTAAATTACTATATCATACTTGCAAAACCCGACCACCGGCTGGATTTTATAGATGATGTGCTACAGCGCCATCTAGTGGCGAGTTACTACAAAGTAAATAATATAAAAACCTTCTCAATGAAGAATCACACAAAAGTATCTAAGTATTAATCTCAACAGAAATAATAAATCCATTTATGTAAATGTATATTAAAACTAATATGAACATTATATATAGGAATATATATATATAGGAATGAAGTCCTATAGAAATATACTTATCATCAACAAAAAAATTAATGCCTTGCTAAACTTAATGTCGTAAAAAACAAGGAAGAAAAAAAAGCAAATAAAAAAAACAAAGAAAGCAAGCTTCGTCCTGATTTTCTGCGACTAAAATCTATTAAATACCATAATGAATCTAAATAAATTCGCTGGTAACCGATGTGCTAGAATTTTTAATGCAGTAGAATTTATATTTTACTGATAAATGTAACAATTCGTAAATACGCAAATTCTGAGCAGAGGAATATTTTCTTGACGTTTACAAGAACCAAGGCACGAGATGAATTGGCTGGCATTTTGGTGCCAAACGGACCAATATATTGAAATAAAACTAAGAAGAACTAAGAAGTTCGTGGTCCACGTGACCACGAACACTGCAAAGTGCTCGAAACGTCGGGATGTTAAAATAATTATTATACGCAATTAAATCCGTTAAAAACTAGTTTTATTTCAATGTGTTATAATCGCGAAAATCTAGGACCAATATAGAAAAAACTCTTACTATTGGTAATCAGAATAGAATCAATAAACAGACAAAATTGTTGTTTTATATATATGTTGGTATTACTAGTAATGCTAAGCTTATGCCGTTTTAGCACAGATAAATTATATTTTTTTAAATAATGTGGCAAATGTCGAAATTTTGTGTTTTTACTCCAAAATGTACTTTGGCCTGTTTAACACCAAAGCTCGTATGGTGGTGGCTCAGATTTGAGATCGTCGGTCAAGATCCTCGTATTTTCATATTTTCGACGTTCATATTTTCTTTGTTAAATAATTCTAAGTCATTGCGACAAACAAAGAGATGTGACATATCTATTAAGTCGGATATATTGAGGCGTAGACGTAAACTGCCTTAGTTGCTAGAAGAAAACCCATTGCCCAATCCCCTAGAATTTTAATATATATCTTAATTGTCAATACAAAGTATACATATAATCTGTAAAAAAATATTATTATAGGACACTTATTATATTCTGTGTGTGATTAATCGTCCATCTTCATTTAAAAAAAAATATTATCATAATTTAATTTAAAGTAAATAAATTCAATACTATAATTAATCTGCCTAATTTTGATAAATTTAAATAATTATTTTTTAATTTATGAATCTTTCTCAATAGTAAATTTTCATTTAATTCAAATGTCGGACTACTGTTTATGTTTGATCATGACGTTATGTATCTCAGTATACGAAATTTCCTATTTTAAGATGTTAAAATATAAAATGTTTTGTAATAAATTAACGAACTGACCGTCACAAAAGTTTCCATAGCTTTCATTTGTTTAAACTATTTTACGTCAAGAACTGTTTTATATTATTATAAAATAACAAATTTGTATAAAACTTGCGAAGTTTGAGCATATTCATTATTATTAAACTATTATTTCTGATTAAGCACTATTTACTTAACAAATATTTTTTGTAGATTTAAGTACATTATTTTTTAACTTCACTGATAAGCTTTTATCTTTGATAGTTAATTAATTTAAATCTCATTAAAAAGCATTGGTCAATTGCTTGGTGGTAGGGCTTTGTGCAAAACCGCCTGGGTAGGCTACCTAGATATTCTACTGCCAAACAGCAACCTTTGTATTTCTGTATTCCGGTTTGTGGGGTGAGTAAGCCAACTACAGGCACAAGGGACATAACATCTTAGTTCCCAAGGTTAGTGGTGCATTGGCGATGTAATATTTCTTGCAGCGACAGTGTCTATAGGCGGTGGTAACCATTTACCATCAGGTAGCCCATTTGCCCATCGACCTACTAATGTAACACAAAAATATAATTAATTACTCGATACAAGATTGTGCACATAATAAAAAACTGCAGAGTTAGCGTTCGTCGATTTACACTTAGGATAAATAATATTATTTTTTCACGTTATTTAACTATCGCGAAAGTGTAGGTAAGTACTAAATTTCTTGTCGATTCTATTATCATGTCGGTAGAATTAACATTCTGAACCGATGGTAGCTTTAAATTTAATTTAATTTTCTAAATTGGATTATTGATAGTTTAATTCAAGAAGAATTAATAACAGTGTATGTATCCTTTATACATATATATCGTATTTTTAAGAAATTTGCCAGAATTTTGTTTTCTGTTATACATTTACTGTCTAAACAACGTGTATTTGAAAATGTCTGTTATAAATAGTATTCATAGTACCTGCAGAAAGTGAGAAGAGGATAAGGTTTTTAATTCACTAATACGCAAGTGATCGCGGAAAGTTTCGAGTTTTTTAAAATATATAAAAATATAATTCTTTAGAAATAATTATAATTTAAGTAATTGCATATTATACCATTTATACAATTCTACATATCTAATAATTAGCAGTTAGTAGTGTTACCAATGTTAAAAATTACACTCACGTCGTTGAGGATAACTTAAAACTCTGCCGCCCTTTCTTATAGCTGTGCTAATGATATTTGACATATGCGTTACTATTTCGTCACAGGACATTTTCAGCAAACACTATATTTCCATATCGTGATCAAGACATAGCAACACTTGTAGCTTACAATTCACGCCGTTTGATATTAGTTTAATAACAAAACCATTGTCCCTATTTTTAGCATCTCGTTTGTCAATACAGAGGTGCTTCTGTTCTTGACAGATGGTGGAAACGTATTAATGGTGTAGTTCTGACGTTAATACGTCACGGTATATTTAAATAACCTCGGGGCGGGGCCGATCGGGAATAGACGCGTTTGTAGCCCGCGCGGCACCACCTCCAGCGTCCGGTGTTGCCATTTTAAAGATAATAAAATACTGCCATCGGTCATCTAGCTGTCAAATAGGACTTCCTTGTTTGCGGAGTAAATTCAAGATGCCAAAGGTTTTATAGCACTAACGCGGCTTCCAAAGTAAACAGGTAAAATTGGAATCGTTTGAGGGCAATAGCCTAATGGACGGATCATTGGTGAAGTTCAATGTTTATGGATAATACCAATTGGTTTTGGATGATCTATTAAAGGTTAGACACAAATGTCTAATACCGATGACAATTTAAATAACAGGTACCGTGTAAGAAAACGGAACCAAAACAATTACAACGAAATCGCTGCGGTATTATGCAAGTATCTCGATATGATCACAAGCACGTGCACTCAAAACAAAACACGCGGGTGTACTGGTCGCGGTAGGGGCGCGGGAGCGGGAGAGGGCCTGCGCACGCGTCGGTCCCGCCTCGCATTGCGTCTGGTGCATGTCTCCACTTCATCATCCATACTACAACTTGCCTACGTGTTGTCATTGCCTACATAACATAATTAAATGCCAACTTTTTATCGACATTTAAATATATTGTCAGGATTTTCAGTTTTCAAGTTTTCAGTTTTTTGTGTAAGTTGTAGTAATTTAAGAGCTTTTACAAGAGGTAAAACCTATGTTGGATATTAATCAATGTAATGTCTTATCAGTTAGCTAAACTTCGAAATACGTAAATGGAGAAGAATATTTTTCTGACTGAATTAATATTACAACTAGGTGAATATTAATTTGTGTAATTTTATGTAGAACCGTCAAAGTATATTTAAGGATGAATCAGATAAGATTCAAAGATAGATCTATATTTATACTCGACAACAGAAGTACATGTTCGCGGTCGACGATTGCCCTTAATAGACGATTTATATTTAAAGTTTACTAAACTTCATTTTGAAGCAATGCTTTTTGGTCAATATGACAGTAATAATTTTAATGACGAAAATGAGTACAACATTGATAATATGAAGAGATTGAATCTTTTAACGATATTTTCCACTAAATCTGTACACATATATCTTATTATTAGGTAAGAAAACTATATTAATTAAAACATATCGTCGTAAAGGTTGAGTAATTACAAAAGTTTCAGTTTTAAAATGACGGATATCAAGCATTTCATTTACAAAGATAAATTAATTCAATATTTTCAATATTTTGTATATATATTCAATATTTTGTATATAAAAAATAGCGCTATTTTAAATGTAATTAATATATACATATGATTAAACTTCTAGCATATGTACCAAAAGGTACCTACGCTCAAATTAATTTAATCAGCTGTTGACCCGATTTCCATTTGCAACAGCTCGGTAACAGCTTTTAATTAGTCTGCGTGTAATTGCAGTGGAAACATTTTATACCTATAAATATTATTTACTCCACTCTACACGCGCTTCCGCTTCTAGAAATTCGCTGGAACCTTTCGCGGGATATTTCAATGAAATTGTTGTGAATATGGGTTAAATTACCATAAAATATTTAGAAAACATAAGTTATGTACAAGACTTATTTTCTACTTTATGTCATCAATAATATATTTTTATACAATCATTCTTTGTCAAAAACTCTTTCTATAATAGAAAATGAGAACCATATATTGAATGTCGTTTTTTTCCATTCGAATGTCCTTTAAATAGGTATCGACAGTTTTAAGTTGGTAGTGAAAAATGCAACAATTTTATTTGCCTAATATATAAAAATATTAGCTTCTGGTCAGTCTTCCTTTTGCGTATAGTATATAGAATATATAATATACTTTTTTATTTTATATTGAGGCCATGCGCTTTAGTAAAAAAATGTAGATTTAAGAAAAATATACAAAGACCAAAACATAAGGAACATTTAAAAACTACGCTACGGTAATATTTCATCTGGATTTAATTTAAAAATAACAATGTAACCGTGACCCGATCCACATTTAGAATCTAGAATAATGAACTAAATTATCCAGCTCTTTAAAAAAAATCAACCAAATTATTATCTTCTAAAAACCTTTTTGACATCTATTGATAAAAAACAGTACAGATAAAAAAACTGACAAGCTTAAGCAAACTAAGAGATCTCTTACACATACAAACTCCTTTCCGTAAAAAATAAAAGTCGTTCCGTCCGAAAGCGTGTATATTTTTCAGAAGCTAGTGGCGGCCATCGGGGTGGGCGGGAGTGCGGAGGGAGAGCGGGAGGTCGGCATTGACGTCACGCGCAAACCAACCAATAGCGCGCCGGTCGCGCTCGCGTTTGACTTAACCGCGGGATGCTCTTTCCCCGTTTGGGAGATTCAACTTTGTATAGAAGATGTAATATTAATTATATTAGTAGCTACGATTTTAGTTGAAATTAAAATACATATTGTCTATTACCATGAAAGATAAAACATTCAATTTGTGATTTTTAAGTAAGTATTATAGTAGTAACATTGATAAACTAAGCACTAGTTTAAATTCTATATGAACAAAGGAATTTGTCTCGCAAAACTGCAAAGATATTTGTCAGTTCTGTTTCAGTTCAAAAATGAAAGAAGTATTAGGTTTTAAATGAAAAAATAATCTGTCTGGCGGAGAAATATTCGAATTATTTTGTTAGAACGAGCTGTTTAGTAGAAAATACTTTATGCACATCTTAAAAAATAAAAGACCCCATCTTTTTCTCTTCTTCGTAACAGCCAAATAACGCCTGAAATAAACACTATAATTATTGGACGCCACATAAATCGATAAATAATATAATAACTCTTTTGACCATAGCTGAAAGTATTAATTGTATAACTAGTACTGGTGGTAATATATCTAACGAATGAAACACCTTCCCTTTTCTCCTTAATCCATATAACTATTAAATGAAATTGCATATAAGCTACATGAATTTATTAATTCAATCTAAATAAACGAAATATTCAGTAATGTAACTTTAAGTGGCTTTTAAATAAAAATAATGTTGATGATCTTATCTTCTCATCTCCTATTATATCTTTTCCCAGAATTACCGTTCATATTTTGTTGCGTTTGGCTTAACATCGAATACTGGTCTGGGTGGCCCAAGAGGTGATTGTATTGTATAAAGTGGTTCACAGATAAATTGATTAAGAGCTTTTGTTGGAATGCCAGGTGATATTTTAAATTGATTTGTGAATTTGTATAATTTGTAAAAAAAGGTTATAAGTACATTTTTAAATAGTCAAAAGGTTATTAATGAATGTGAGGCTTTATCATCACTTGAATTTTCCGTTAAAAGATTTTGTCGTCTCAACCAATATAAAGAACTAGAGTTAGTCTGCCATACCATAGCCATGAGGTAAATATTTGTCTTGCATTCAAGTATGTATCTCTAACATGCTTATTTCTAACCTGTCAGTGGTTTTTTTAATTACTCTTTTTTTACATGACAAGTATCACTTTCGGCGGTCTGGTAAAAAAAACCTGTAGCTGCGCAAATTATTTTTCTTCGACATAGTTTGTACCGTTTGCTGTCAAAAATTTGGATACTGAAATTTTTAGATTTATAAATGTTAAAAAGATTTATTACATCTTCAATTTGATTGAAGACATGAGGGTTAGTATTACTTGAAATTCAATGGAAATACAACGAGGAAATATTCTTAACACTGTTGCTACTATTTGGTATGGTAGTTATTTAATTTTGGTTTGTCCAATAAATTAACTTCTCGCATTCAGAAAAAAAAAATGTTTTACCGTTTTAATGTAATTAATTATTTTTTTGATGAGGTGCTTGTAAGTAGTTCACTTAAGCTGCAAGTCGCAATACAATGTAGCTGTTTAGCAATAAAGGAACGTATACTGAATCCTGAACTTGGATAGATCTCTACCACTATAAATATTGTGTCTTTCAACTCCGAATTTGAACTTAATGTAATCTAGGATAACTTTTATAATTTTGATCTTTTATAAGTTTGATCTAGGTCCAGACTTAAAAGCTAACAACTGCTTAGGACTTTTTTCTCTTTTTAAATAATGAATTATCCACAGACCTGCTATGCGTGGCTGGGGTATTTTCTGTGGGTAAATGGGCCACCTGATCGTAAGTGATCTCTACTGCCTGTAGACATAGGCGTATGAAATTTTAACCAAAGCACCACCAACTTTGGAAAATGAAATTTGTGTCTGAAGTTACACTGGCTCACTTTTCTTTAAACCGGTAGAATATATACCGAGTGGGTGATACCTGTTTAGACGGTCTTGCACAAAGGCCTACCACCAAGGTAATTATTTTTATTTAAGTACATTATTTTGCTGTGCCTGTATGCTTTTATTTCCAGGCGTTACAATCGGCTAGACTGAAGCCGAATGATGACTACATATTATAATCTAGGGATATTTTTTAATTCTTCGAATTCGAATATATCCCTGCTATTTCTTCCGCAGTATAGTCCCCTTGAAATGGCATACGATAGCTGGTGTGTGAAAAACTCAATTCTATAAATAGTTATCTATTTGTGTAGATGTATGTATAAATTGTTTACGCGTTGAATGAAACATCAAACGATGCTCTGACCCGGAACCAAGAGACACCTGCAGCATTGGTCCAAATATAGAATTACGAGTGTATTAACCAATGGTTACCATTTACTTACTTCTGATAATTAACGAGTTTATTTATCCGTTGAGCAGTGTTCAGTTAAACATTGTTTGATTTGTCTTAACAGTAAAATCCCAACTATTCGTTAATTATCACACAAATTGTCATTAAGTGAGCGATACTAGTTTGCATATTTGTTTTGTGGCGGATATTTTGTTGCCTGTTTTTTTATTATATTGATAACGATTTTAAGCAATATTGATCAATTATATTTGGGCATATCTATGAACTTCGGACATTTTGGAATTACATACCTCTACCCTCTACTTATGACAAGTACTAAAAAGATAAGTCAAAATGACCCAGAGGCTAGATCACGATTATCCAAACCGATTTCTACATTCCGGATTTATTTCATTTAAGTTTTAATATTCTTATTTAGTGTGTTTATATCGTATATAATTATTAAATTCATTACATCATTCATATTGTGCTCGTAAGAAATCCGGCCCAGAACGCATGCAGTTCAGATTAACTATCTAATCCCCTAACATATTTTACAGTTTATTCATATTTTAGGAGAAATATTTGCTTTCAAGAATTTCACAAAATTTGGTCTACCTTATGCTGCCTAATAGTTAATCCAGCTCGCAGTGGAATGAAAGCTAACCTTATCTTAGAGAGGAGAAGAAGTCCAGCACTGGGAAATCAACAGGGTGTTACTTTCAATTTTACTAAAAAAATACGTAAATTTGTATACATACATACTATATATGTAATGTACATTAAAGTAATTTAATCCATATTAATATTATAAAAGGGTAAAAATTGTTTGGTTGTATGTAGGAGGTAGTCGCCGGAACTAATGTTCAATACGGTCGGCTTGCTAGTATTAATATAAATTACTAATTTGAAATAGACGCAAACGTCCTTATCATAATATTTTGATAACACATGTATAGAAAGAAACAAGTGTCCTAAAGATGTCGTCACAAATGACTTAAAAAACGAACTGCCTAACAGACCAGTGTGATTATAACGGGTCGTGCTACTATCTATATATAAATTCCGTAATTGGTTACATAAGACGTGTTTAATTCAAAAAGATGTATAAATAATAAATCATTAGGTTTCATATTATCGTGACGGAATATATATATATATTATTCATGTTCATATTATTACATATTCTGTATTTAAATACTTAAACCTAACATTAAAGTATAAACTACATTGATTTTATATACACTATATATAGATAAATAAATACGCGAAGACAGCATTTAAGATTTTTGTTAGGTTTTTTTAAAACATACAAATCATATATACTAATGATTATTATAGAACATCCCCTGTACAAACTTTATTTAATACTTTAGAATTATCACGTAGCAACAATGTATAAATTTGCGGCTACGTACTGAGGTCTACGATTAAGCTACGCGGACCTTACTACGACTGCTACGTCGTAACGATAAAGCGAAGTTTATGTACTATTATTGGTATTGGGTAGGATAGCTCATTAACGTGGGATCCAGACTGCTGGAATATACTGTCTGTGGGTCTGTGGCAACTATTTATTACCACTATTTTTTACCACCTGCTGTCACTCTTCTATAAATGTTAAAATTAAAAGTTTGAAAAGCACAACGACATATTAAAATGTTTATTGTCATTATATAGGTTATTATATTAGCAAGTTTAAAGATAGACGAGTGACGAGCATTTTACTAGCACTGAGGTTTAACGTAGTTATTAATGCCTGTTCCGAGTACATGACCATGTAAATGTTAATCCTTGTAAAAATCATAATTAATCAGAAGGAGTGCAACACCGTTAATGTGACTCTGACACCGACTCGCGAACTAGACCAATGCGCGTAAGTTTATTTACGTCTGTACAGGAATACTAGATGTTATTTTAGCTTTACTTGATATAAATAGATGCATTGTGAGTATGTTTTGACCTATATTTAATGCCAATTTTGCTCCGAGAATTTCGGAAGAATAATTTATTTTTTACAGTTTACTCATTAATTTTGATTTATAAGTAAATATTGTTTTTAATGACGTTAAACTTAATATAATCTTTCATTTATAAAATTAGACAATTTTAGAGAAAACTATATTTTATTTTTTATTAAATAAGTTATCTATGGTTTATTTTGGTCGAAACAGTTGTCGTTAAGTCTCATTGAAATTATAAAAAATACGTCTAAAAGGAGGATCTTGTTACGGAAGCAAAAAAATCCAGGTCGCATGTAATTAACAGTGAAATATTAAGTTGAACCATCATTAGCGACAGAGTTGGTCGTGCAGTGTGGCGCCACATTCATAATTCAAACTTTTAAACTGAGCCTTTGTTACTGTTATAAATGCATCAGCGCAATGTCGCATTGTGAGGAACCTTTGTTACTTGCTAAGAACAACCGGCGACTATTGTGCTTTGAACGTTGTCTCCAACTTCGACCGAGACAAAGGGAACTTTTGAAAACCGAACTTTAACTGCCCTAACAGTTTCACCTTGTTATTCAAGATTGCAAATACAGGTGCATTTTAACAATGCTCTCAGGACAAAACGATTCAATTAATAACGTCACTACAAGCATATAACAGTTTATTTTTTATATTTTTTTATTTTAAACACATTTAAGGTACTATTTTTAAGATTCAGATTCGGATGATTCCTTAGTTATTTTTCAAGAAGTATACTTGTTTTTGGGTGGATTTTTTTTTTGACACACCTATCCACGTGTACCCCGAGGTCAGAGGGGGCACGAGGGGCACCATTGACGCGCGTATCTCAATGGCGTAGGAACTGGGTCACCACGGTGACGTCAGACCTGGCCTACATACGCCGGGCGGATCCCGGCGTGCTTCAAGTTGTATGCAAGCACTTCTAAAAATAGAATGCTTAAGTGTCACAACAGATTACAAATATTACCTTTTTTGGGAAGCGATTAGTTTTGTTTTGGGTACGTGTGGCGGAAAAATAATCTTGAATGTTTATTTCAAATTATCTGTTTTAATTATCATTTTTATAGAAATATATGTAAGTTAATGAAAATATTTATTATTATTATTTTGTTACTTATAATAAGCTATTCCCATACAAGTACTCATATTTTTATTTTTATTAATTAATAAAATTATTTTTATGTATTAAAAGTCCCAATCGAGTAAAACAACGACATAAAACATACTCAAATTAAAACCTAATGTGATTTCCCCTGTGCCTCGTTCTTATTTCTTTTTATTTATAAATAGCATAGAGTCATCCAACTAATAATTATACGTATGAGTGAATAGCCGCCTTCTATAGAGTACTTTAATAAATTACGATTGAAACAAAACGAGAAACGTATTTCATATCAAATATTAAATTGGCAGAATGTTTTGAGCACAAGTAATGAATTTACAGGTTCCATAGAGAAAATAAGATGTTATTGACAAATCAGCAAAAAGAACTTAATAAAATATTATACGATGAATATGCGCAGGCCTAATAGTCAATAAAAGCTGCATTTTATTTGAATAAAAATTTAAATTTAAATAGCGAACTGTATTCAGATATTTTTTTTAACAAAGACCATTTTTTAACGAATATATTTGCATAATAAAAATTCTACTACTTCCAGATAGCATATGATGTATGAAGTTCTTCAGATTGATTTATGGCAACGTCGGGATTTATGGCAATACATTGCTTTATAAGCTTGCCACTATTTTTTGTTAATTTATACAATTCAAATCTTATAAACCTATATGACTCCAGTGGCGTTTTGTGCCACAAAAGAACTTGCATATTTTTTTTAATATTAATTGTAAAAAATATTTTTGTAAAAATTCTCTTTTGTTCCTTTTTTGGTAACTGATTTGAGCTCGATTTATTACACAAATGTCTTTTTTATGATGTGTCGGATGATGGTGGCTATTTGCCATCCGGCTGGATGATGATAAGTGGTTACAACGTCCATAGCCATCGGTGCTATAAGAAGTCTTATATTATTAATAACTATAAATTTGAAAGTTTGTATGTTTGAATGATTGTTATTGCTATTTTACAAAAATATGATTTTTTTATTAAATAGGAAGGAGGAAAGGAGTCTAGGTAGAGTGTGTCCTAAAATAGGTCGTAAGATATGTTATTTATCATAATTATCAAAACGTAACTACAGTTTAATTCACGGCTTGCAAAAGAAACGAGTAATTGTTATTCGTTTCTTTTACTATTTTAGAGTTACGTTGTGAACCGAAAATATTTGTGCACTAATTGAACAAAAAAAATAAATGCTTTTGGAAACCTTTACTATAATCTTATAAATTTGTACAGGCATAACTTAATAATTATTATAACCGGGAATTATAACAGTTTTTTCAGTGTTACGGTTTTTCAGTTTTTTTCAGTGACGCTAAATAATCCGGTATATTGACAATATTTATAATATTAAGAGAATTTCTTAAGGTTTAATGTGTCTAACCCAGGAATTACAACTCCGTTTATAAATGATTGCGTAGGCCAATTCGTGCAGATGATGGCCATGGCAGATGAACCCCGCATAAACCCTCCCCCAGGGTATCGTTTGAAGGTTTCCCCTGGTCCCCTTCCCCTACGACACTTGTAGCGAATCAACTAATGTCACCCAATCTGTCAAACTGTACTGTACTTTAATTTCTAGTACTTAGTTAACTCATTGGTTATTGTTTTTACCACAAATAATAAAACGCATTCTTTAGCATTCTTAAAACATGTACTTCTATTTTCAAAAAAAGGATACACATCGTGTAACCAACGTGAATCTATACTCACATCTTAGACGTAGACATTTTATAACCTCTACTGCATTATAAAAATATATTTTATGTATATCTTAATTTTAATTAACTGCAACACGGCTGGGGTTGGTGAGCGCTGCATTATATAGAATTGTATAGAATTAACAACTCGCCCACACATCTTATCTGCCTCCGCCTGTTCTAGTTGAGGATGGCCATTGTCTCTAGTGCATTGTATAGCTCGCTTTGTCGCTGTCTATGGTTATTGTAGTGTATGACGAGTGTGGGACGTGTCGCAGAATGTTATTATCGCATGTTGTCTCTTTAAAGGAAGCTCTATTCAGTAGTTGGCTGTGTGCCTTTATAGGAAATGTTTTGTACAGATTACACCTATGTATGAATACCGTTTTTTTTTTATTGCACTTGACACGTATTGACGTTTGTAATATAAGAACGTTTTTTGTATTTAATATTGTTTTGATATGCGAGATTGTCACATAAATAATATATTTTAAGTTTTTTTTTTATAACAAATAATACTTTTTTTACACACTTTTATTTTGATTATTTATGATTTTTTGTTTTGGTGTTAAAGATATCATTAGTGTGTTATTTAAATTTTTATAAATAAATTATAATTACATAAAAACTTTTTAAAAAACTATTTACAAACTGTGTTTTTAGTCATTTTTTAATTGATACTATCAACTTATTAAGACTCTACGTTTTGCTACGACGTGCTACGAGGTTTATATATTCGTCATTAAAATAAACAAATTATTACTTTAAATAAGTATTATGACTGCCCTTTTAATACACGAATGCATTATTAGACGAAATATTCCTCTATTTTAAAACACGTATACAATATTAACACGACTTACATGAATGTGCTCGAAAAGATGATACTTTGAACGGGTGAATTATAAAGTTATATTCATATATGCTGAAGAAATTCTGTAATTTAGGAAACAAAAATCTCCATAAATTTATAACATTCTATTTCATACTATTTCAGATAATTATTTGGCAGATTGGGTGGCGTTTGTTGATTCGCTACAAGTTTCGTAGCCTTCCTTTTATAAGGGGAAGCAGGAAAAACGACACCCCGTGAGGCTTTACACATCACATAGTATAGGATTAGCGTCAATAGGTAGATAATCAGGATATTGGTTTTTAAATTTATAATTTTAGGCTAAGCAAATACGAGCTTTCTCTTCTATCCACAAGGCACTTGAGAACGTTACATAACGATGGAGAACCGAAAGCGGTTTATGATGTATAACCAACATATATGGTTACTAAGATCTTTTACAATTAATAAGACAATCATATATCGTGGAAAATTAACTTAGCCTGGTAAAATCTCGGCTACAAAACTATTTACAGCTCAATTGCACTTGTGATACCAGCAGCTATGCGAAAAACAAGTTAGATTCTAGTTGATAATAGTTACCCACTAGTTGATAGTAATTACAATAATGGGATGCGAAATATAGAACGCCAATAATGACCTATTTGTAAACACGATATCAAGTTTTTTTTTTTTAATATAAATGTAATAGTACGACAGGGTTCTTGTCTGGATAATTGAAATTAATAAGTGTAGATAAACCGTCATTATTACTACCTTTTCGAAATAAATACCATTTATTGGTATCAATTTTAGGAAGTTATGTAATTCTATTCGATTTTTTTTTATGAAATTGTTTGACAGACGGACAAGTGGGCCAGCTGTTGGAAAGTGGTCACCAACGCCCATAGACATTGGCACTGTAATAATTGTAACCATTCCTTACTTCTCCAATGTGCCACCAACCTTGGGAACTAAGTTGTGTCTTTGTGCCTATAGTTATACTGTTTCATTAATTTCAATGCTTAATTTTATATATAAAGAAGTCAGATGAGCTTATCATCTGAGTGTTCGCCTTCGCTCTTTGATATTGGCTGAACAAGAAGGTTTTATGTGAACCGTCAATGCGATTTCCCTTATGCCTGTTATTGCATTGGTTAACTTAACATTTAAATCAGTATACACCAATACATATTACAGACTCCTGGACTCAGATGGTTCTGCACAAAAATCTATCCTTGCCGGGAATTTGTAGAGTTTACTGCGCGTAAGCTGTAATTTTGGTCTTTAACTCATTACTTTATCTATTAAAATTTTACTAACCAAAGACTATTTCTTTGGATTTTAGATTACTTATAGACCTTAGATATATAGAGAGCGTCGCACAACAAAATAACTAAAACAATTTTATTAATGGTGGTAGTGTGCGTTACAGCTAAGCTTGATACTCACAAAACGTCATACTACTTTACTAGTGTGCGTCTACTTAGTAGCGAACTGTTTGTTGTACACTATTTTTTTCGAAACGCTTCGACAGTATATCTACAATAATCTGAACTATTTTGGCATAGAAATTGTATACACCGTTATCTAACTTTTTTAATTCTAATAAGCATGATCGGGAATTAAAAAATAATATTCCTCACTCTCTAAGGCCATAACTTACATTAAATTAAATCAGTCTTGTGTTAATGTAGTGGGCATTTCTTATATTCTAAATATTATAATTTTGACTAATTAGGATGATTCTATATAAAATCTTAATAATATGTAGATTAGATTGATATTTTTATATTGCATTATTTTTAAACTATTAAGTTTAAAATTGGCTGGGACCTTAAAATGGATGCCGAGATAAACGAATTACAAAATAAATACTGAGAAATGAATAAATGAATAATTTGTACACAACGTCATCTTTCTTGTTGCTGCATGGAAATGGTAACATAATATAAGAAATGAGATATCTTTACGAGATATTTTATATATATATATATATATATATGAATCGAATTTATATGTATATATATATAAAATCGATGATGGGCTCTATAACATTAAGACAATGTTAGTTTTGTCACAGATCATTACGGATCGTTCGTACATTGAATGGATCTTGTCAAAATTATTAAATAACTTAGGTTTTTATGTAAATTTATATCATATACAGATTTTTTTTTATTACCTTATGGTATAGTGATGCTAAGTAAACTAAGTTGTAGTATTGTCATCAAATCCAGATGTTTGTTGAAAATCGAGCGTTATTTCGATTACGAGGAATGAAAAATTACATAATTGTGAAAATTAGCACCATTCGTAATTTCGTCTTTATTCACTTATTACGAATCGATTTTTAATCGCAACAATATATCAGTCGGTGGGCAACATCTAAAAAAAATATAAAAAAAGCGTTACATAGTTACTTTATGAAATCCGAATCGATTTCGAAAAACAACGTTCTACTTTGTATAATTTTGAAACGAATATTACTCGTGTTCGCCTAGTGACAATAATCTTTATTGAAAATTCGACAAAAAATATGATATTTTATACTGATAACACAACGGCTTGTATATAAAAAATTAAGTTGTTTTTCATTTTTATACACAAGTTCTCAAAAAACATGTTTAAACTTATAAAGGATTAAGACAAATCAATTACCTTATTTCGAGTTACAAATGCATATCAGCATTTACAGAATAATAATTATTAACACTTGAATGATAGTGAGATAGTAAATGATATTTCAAGTAGTTTAGGTTTTAAAGACGTCAATAATATGCGTTACGTTCGCAATGAACGCGTAGATACTCATAATCAATACATTGCAGTAACAACGCGACGCCACGGCTGTTAGTCTATTCGGGAATATTATCATTAGTAGCTCTATGTTTAAATTACGTCAACTAAAACATTAACACATTCTGTATTACTGTATAAGGATAATGGAAAACGTTGTGAACAAGTTATCGATTAATAAAGGATATTTCGTAGTTAAGCGAGATTTTAAGATCAATAAATGGCTATTTTCATGTGATGGAATAATCGCATTTTAAGGCGATACGAAATTTATATCTAGTTTTGAGTAAAATATTTGATTTTCGATATTTTTTCCTTTCGATTCAATATTATTTGTGCTTAAACAGCGTCTCGAAAGAAGCGAAATATTGTTTTATGTAAAAGCTAGATAATTAACAGAATTTGACTTCACAAGACTTCGATTAATGTTAATTTTTATTTGAGTTGATTTTCAAACGTTAAGTACATATTAGTTTATGAAATTGTCGTTATAATATATAATATCGTCGATAGTTACTCAGAATGTATGAGACTGAAAAAAATATATATTTATTAGCACATACACTTAAGAATTATATTAAAAACAAAAAAAGAGATCTAATAAAAAATGTTGAGTCACTTGTTTTCTGTAAAAAAACATTTCATTGGTGTCAATAATTATGTTGGCGGATAATAATAATTATTACGTTATGCTGCGCGTAGAGCCGGGAATTTCTCGCTATGTCCGTTTCTTGTGGTAAGACCGAATTAGGCTTAACCGCACAATGCCGAACATCGAAACCCAAATGGGGATCGTCACTTACCACAATCGGAGGGCTTATCTAGTAGATTGAGATCACCACGTCTCGAGCCCGGAGGGGATGCGCCCCGCCCCGCGCCGCTAGGAAAAAACCTCATACAAAACAGATCGATCGATATGAACGTTCACTCGTTTTACCGACACGTTTTGTTTTCAACTGATTCGAGATCTTTGACCATCTTACACCTTAATGGACTTAGGTTTCTGAGCGGTATGCAAAGAAAGGATGTTTCAGGCTTTACAGGGAGGAAACGGAACGGAGTTGCGCCTTAGAACTAAGGTGAAGGTCGAGTTCGAAATATGGCGGTCGGGGCGGACTCAGTAGATGGAAAGATAGGTTCTGCAATGTATGATGCTAGGTTTCCAGGTGGACTTGTATGGGAAGATCTAGAGGTCGGAAGGTTACGATCGGGGGTGGGTCAGTGAGGGCAGCGGGACACGCCCGGGTGGGTTGCATAACGCTGGTCGTGCTGAGCGCGCGGGCGGTATCGACGCGCCCGGGGCGCATGCGCGGCGCGTACCTTCGCAGCCGTAGCCCTGCCCGATGAGCCCCCACAGCAGGTCGGAGCAGTGGTGGCAGTAGGTGGGCTTGTGGAAGGTCTTCTTGGCGAAGGAGTGGGTGCGTTGGGGCGCGGGCGCGGCCTGCGCCATGGCGGGCGCGCGGGCCGGGCCGGGCGGGCGCGCTACTCATGCCGCGGCGCCCAGGGGCGCGCCGCGCTCTCCGAGCGGCTGTCGCGGCCCACCATCGCGGCGCGTCTGCCGCCCGCGCCCACCCCGCCCCGCGCACGCGCGTTCCCCTCCCGCACCCCGGCCCTCTAGCCCCGTCGCAATCTACGCCGCCGCCGGATCTGCACACGCATTCACCTTGATACGATGTCCGAGCTTCCAGTATCGATTTTTTATCTCAAATAAAGTCCTAAATCCATTAAAGGCGAATTTAGAAAAAATATACGCGTCTATCCGATAATATGTTTAATAAAAAATCGATAACAAAGTAAACTACGGGATGCAAATCCATATTTTGAATATATTGTTATTAGTATTTTAGTGCGAATTAAAATATTTATTAGAAGTTTTTTTTATATTTCCTTGAATACAAACATACATTAATAAGTCATGCAGAATCCGATGTCATAATTATCGGGAAAAATTATAAATAAAAATCAAAAGTATTAATAAAATTCCAAAAACATACGTCCTTACAAGCTCACGGCGTATCGCGCTTGCGCGCTGCCGCCTCCAATCGAAAAAGCTCTTGTTTACAATATCAGGAGGTTCAGACAGCATCCTAAGGCGCCCGGCAGTCGCCAGCGCCACGAAGCTGCGCCGTTCACCATTACACTATAATATTGACACTATTACAATCTACTTTAGAAAGAAAATGTAGGCGGCGAGTATGCAGTAGGGTCTGAAATTCAATGTTTGTATAGTATTTCATAATCGATTGCTTTCTCAGCTAAACATTATGATATTTCAATTATAACGTGTTTTAAATGTTTTTATTTGAATATTCATTCAAGTAATAATGATAAAGCATTAAAATAAATATTATTTTGATTATACATTCATAGTTAACTTCGCTTTTTTTATTCCGTCCGTTCTACTTGAATTCATTTAAGTATTAAAAAAATATTTCAACTAAGAATATGCAACAAGTTTTTTATATGTTTATAGCTTGAATTAGGCAAGAACTATAAACTAACTGGCTGTATATTTCCCACTGTCGCGCAGAAGCCTCTTTTAAGGAGAAGGCTTAGAGATTATTCCACAAGACGACTCCAATAGTACTCATGAACTTTAAACACAAACTAAGCGACTAATGATTCTATGTAGCTGGCTCGGATTTGAAATCCCGAAAATTGGTACAGAATGAAGTGTTTAAACCACTTAGCCATCCTTACCTCTTGGGCAATATTTTTGTTTGTTAGTCACTTTTATAGCATACAAGGTGGTAAAAAATTGCAACCATCACAGGTCGCCCGGGAAAAAATAAAAATTTATAATTTATAATTATTGAAGAATTTATTATTAATTAAAATAACAATAATAGTATAAGATAAATAAAAAATGTACATCTATATTTATATGGAGCGGAGAGGCTACTTGACATGTACCGTCCCGGCTTACGAGTCGGTCCTCCAAGATGCGCTAGTAGTATCTGATAGTAAAGACGGTTATTATATTTATTGACATTCGTACTATCCAACCATTTCTTTTCAACTAAATATGTGTGTAATAAAAAAAATTTAAATAACCAAAAAAATAAAATTAGCCTAAAACAGGCAAAATATTGTCTAAAAAAAGAGAGACCACTTTGCTTTAGTTGATATTGATATAATAAATATCTACATTTTAATACCAGTTTATTTGTGGAAAATTTCGATTTCGTTAAAACTCTCCGAAAATCAGAGATAAGACCACTAATCATTACGTATTCGTCCATAATCATGCCGATTGTGCTTGTCTTCGTAGGACTAAAGGACTTGCTATCCTCGTTGGTCACATGCGTTAGAAATTCAATCAAATCTTTAGTCCTCACGAATAAATTAGTTCGGTTAATAATTTCTGTACACCTGAATTGCCGCCAATAAGCTTCTTTCGTTGGTATTACGTTTGCTTATTAGACTTATGAGTCCGTGCCTCTGTGACGTGGCTTTTTTATATTGTATGATTATTTTGTAAGTTTAATTATGTATTTGTCATATTAATTAATTATTCGTATGGTCATAATGAGTTATATAATTTAGTTAATATTTATTACATGTATTTAATATTTAAGTTGGCGTCAATAAAGTCATGGTACCTTACAACGATGCGTACACTGAGGACTATCACTCGGGAGCAATGAGTGAGGTTGGTGACCATGTAGCCATAGAGGTAACTTTAATCAAGTTACTACCATAAACATACATTCTATTCTTTCAAGTGGGCTTTTATAAAATTGACTAAACGTAAATCTACCTTGTTCGGAATGTAGATTCTACTGAGAAGAGCCGGCAGGAAACTCAATCGTTACTCTTTGCCAAAAATTTTAAATACGAATTGTCGGTTTAATAAACATAATTTAAATTATATAATATCCGACATGAAAGGCAACATGTATTAGCTTCACATTTTTTTATCATCTACTTATATAATCTTGTGTTGAATGATATACCTCATTTATTAATGTTTTCATCAATCAGCTGATGCAGCAATCTTACATTACCGGCGAGGGATCAGGGGAACCAGTTTACTTGGTTTTTAAGGCACGGGAGTGTAACAATTTTAATTGTAAACTTGAAAATAATTAAAGTACAAGATATACATTTTTGCTTATAAGTCCTGTGTGAATTAAAACAATAACAAAAATAATTTTAATAAATGTTATATAAAACCGTATACTATAGGAAGAGATAGAGAGTTAAAAGTCGCCTGCAGGGGCCATAACGCTTTTCATTTAAGAGAAGATTTCTGCCAGTTTACTTAAAGTAAGCCGCTTAAAAGAACTCTGTTCCAATAATATGTTTATTGTATCATGTTCGTGATATTAATTACTCTATGGACTACAGTTTTTCTGTATACTCCGTTTACGTCGACTTAAGACAAGACTAATGCTAAGACTAGAGTATTTGACCAATCTCTAAAAAACCTGTTTCTAGAAAATAATCGAAAAAAAAATCTGTTTTTATTTTTTACTATAATAATTAATAAGAGCCGTGGTGACCTACTGGTTGGAACATCTGCACCTCAATCGAAAATTGCCCAGGCAGGATGAACGGAATATCAAACGAATTTTTGTGGTGAAGTAAAAAATCGTGAGTAAGCTGATGAATTCATGTGTTGGATGAAAGTTGATCAACTGTGTATTCCACCAAGCCCCATTTCAGCAGCGTGGTGGAATAAGCTGCTCTAATGTGGATTGGTGGAATTCCCCTCAAATGGAGAGTGAGCCTTAACCCAGTTGTGGGACATTTGCAGGTTGTTAATTATATTGGTAGTGAGTAATAATAATACATGTAATGGTATTACCATTACATGGATTAAAAGCTCTATATTGCGAGCACTAATTGTTAAACCTAATCCAGACAAACGAAGGGAACAAACTAACATTTTATCAACAAAGAACGAAATAATGGCAATTATACATAGACAATAATTAACATTATACATTCCTTAGACATATAAGGCAATTTATGATAATATATGCAGTAATTCAGTTAAGTATGTCAAGTTAAGTCACAGTGTATTTTTTTTTCAACACAATGTCCTCAAAAAGCAAGTGCACGAACTAGCAAATATGATATCAGCCAGTACACGAGGCTGCTGGGCTGTACATAGGGGTGTGGGGGTAATCGCTCGGAAAGCCACGGCTGGATCGCCCTGCCCTATTTATACCACGGCCCTGCCGGCCGAATGAACCTGTTACTTTAGTCTCCCTATACCCAACGACAGCCTTTAATAGAATTTCTAAAGTTAAATTCTTCATTTGGTTAAATCTTTGCGTAAAATTCAATATATTATGAAATCTGAAAATGTAACCATCATAATACTTATTTGAAATGATATTAACGCCCAAAGCAAGAAGAGGGGTGTTATAATTAAGTTTAACTTATGTACCTGTGTATCTGCCTGTAGCATCGATGCTCTTAACCGTGTGAAATATATATTTTTTTTTGTTTTAAAGATGGGTTGATCGAGAATAAACTTATATTAATGAAAAGAAAATTCTATTGGCTCACTAATTCAAACATTTAAATCCTACGACTTGAATAATATTAATATAACGTCTGATGATGCAGCATTATCTGGAATCAGCAAGATACCTCATTTACACCTATTATTTTATTAGAGCAAATATTTACATCGGAGACTTTTAATAATAGCTTTCTATCTTTTTCAGTTTTTGTACATATTATGTTAAACTGGAGTGGAAAAACGAATTTGTTAAGAAACCAAAACAATACGACTACGTTGGTAATATTAATCCAATCAAAAAACTATTAAAATGTTAGTATGGTTTGCTAATCTTTGTTTTTTGGAATATTAAAACTTGTTTTATATAATAAAGTCTTATTTTTTTATTGCAAATTACTAAATGTTACATCATTGTATGCTTTTTTCTCGAAAAATTACTTAATCTATACTATTAAATTTGATTAAACATAATAAGTAGGTAGGTACTCATAAACACTTCAATAACACAGGTATCATTGTAGCGCGCACCGTGCGAAATAACGGCGCTTCAGAGCCACCTAATAAGAACGTGATGCCGTTATTTACTATCCATGCACTGGTTATATCCAAAATTGTTTTTGCTTGAAACAAAAACTAAACTCTATGTTTTCCTTTATGAAATTATTAGTCAATAATTGTAAGTACGTTATTATTTCATTTTAACAAGGACCATATTTTTAGAATGCCTTTGGTAATTATTGAAACAACTAAAAATTTAAATATAAATTCATCAAAGCATATGTTGCGTCAGTAGTTAGTACTAACTACTACCATATGCTACAACGTTATCAAATTATAAGAATGATATAACGATGACCTTGATATCCCTTATCAGACGCAATATAATAAACGAATTATATCTATAATGATGATTATATATATGTAAGAATCTTAATAAGTAATAAACTTAAAACACGAAGAGATATCATGAAATAACGCTATCGTTAATTTAATAAATGAGATTTAGTCACGATATACGCGAAGTTGGTCCGGCAGTTTCTGAACGAATTCGAAACCGTAACATTCTGTAAAACACACTGTCAAAATAAAGAAAAATGATTGAAGAAACGCGAAAAAAAACTTTTTTGGGTTTTGATTTTAGTACTCAAAGGGTGAGACGAAATTCGATACAGTCTTATAGAAATACTCATTTTCAAAGACAATTTTTCGCAAAAGTGTATAGTTTGATAGTGCATTGCTTTTAATTTAATATCAAAATATTGTTCCCGAACTTTCAAAATACAAACTATTTTATGAATAAATATTTTCTCTATATTATTAACAGTAGTAGTATTAGTAGCTTACTTTGATTAATCTTGAAAATTGTTAAAATACCATTAGATTAAAACTTTTGAATATGACTAATCTTTTACAAGTAATACTTAATTTATGCAGATGATAGGTGGACGATGACTGTAATTTTATTTTTTTCTTATCAAAAAAATTAAGTGACTTAATCGTTTTTTTTAGTTGAAAGCTCTCGTAATTGGTGAAGACTATGTTATACATCAGGAGGCTGATGTTGAATTCGATGTTGATCTTCCGGAGTTCAGGTATTAGTTTTTAAAGTACCTCTTAAGTTCTTTTATTGTAAATATTTATGTTTTAAATTATTCTTAATTATCTGATTTGCACACTTAAAATTCTTAGTCTACCCAATGGGCCATAGCATGATATTTATAGCCTATAACTTTCTGCAAGATTTGGACTATCAAATGTGAAAGAAAATGTACTAATCAGCTTTACCAAATGAGTTTAGATAAGTAAGTTTGAGTGTTTGAAAATAAAATTAATTCCTGTTCCAGAACTGCTGGAGGTGTTGTTCGGGGAGAGAGGGGTGAGGTGACAGCCCCTACGCTGCTTTGGGTGAAAGCATTGGATATGGTAATGGACCGCCTAGTTGTTGCTGGAGTTGACTTTTCTACAATTGAAGCATTATCTGGAGCTGCACAGGTTAATATAATTCAATATTTTTATTTTTTAGACAAATTTAATATGGTTATTAATGACTTTATGGCAGTCTCATCTAAATTAATATACTCTAAAAAAGGCATATTGTTTCAATTTTGTAATAGTCATTTCCTATATAAATGAGTTATTAATTTCTCCTAATTGGATTATAACAATCATCTATGTATTGTTTCAAAAATGTATTTAGCGAAACTGTGCAATAATCATATAAAAATATTAAGCGAGTGGTGTAGGGTTTTTTTTTTAGAACCAACAACTGACAATAAGTTTAAAACAAAACACATAATATAAAAAACACATAATGGTAATTGTATTCACAGATGCATATTCTGAAAAATTAATAAGTAAATAAAATGCTTATAAGTTTTATCATACAAAAAATTGTATTGGTGGGCCAAAGAGTTAATATAAAATATAATAATACAAACAAATAGTTTTTGTGCACACATAATTTATTTTATAGCTTTGTCTGTTTATAGGTTTTTTTTTTTAATTATTATAGTCTTTACTATAGACATGCTGGTCATGCGTATGTTATATCAAATCACCTATAATTTTAAATATATTATTTAATGTGCCTGCATTATATTGCTAGGCAACATCACAATCTGAATTTTTGGGTTGTATAGTAAAATATTATATTGGTATGGCTCTGCAAAAATATTGGTAGTGTTATTATATACTGAAAACAATAATAAAAATTATATGTATATATAAAATAAAAAAGCTACAGAAAAATTTTGTATTCATTGTTAATTAAGATACTAGCAACCAGCAACCTAATTAGTTCTAAAAACTTTCACAATAAATTAACTTTTGTTGAGTATCAAATGTATCGTCCCTGCCAATGATACGAAATTTACCAATTTTATCATTTAAAATCATAAAAAGTTCAGTATTTATTTATTGTTTCAGCAACATGGCTCAGTATGGTGGGCGAAAGGTTCCGAAGCCAAACTGGCAGCTTTATCAGGCGAGCAGTTTTTGCACACACAACTTGCCTCATGTTTTGTGGCAGATTCACCAGTCTGGATGGATTCCAGTACTACTGCTGACTGTCGCGCATTGGAAGAAGCTCTTGGAGGACCTGAGGTGATACTTTTTTTATTTAAAATTATGACAGAGGAAGACCAATAGAATTTAATTTGATTGGATTTCAAAAGTTAAAGTTGCATTATTTACTATTTTAAAACAGATAAGAAACAGTTGGTAATTTTTTTTTTTTAATTTATATTGAATTGACAGTGATGGAATTTCTACCACTGAACTATTATCTTAATTTATTTATTATAGTTTGTTTATTAACAGATTTGTTTAATAGCCTTTAGTTTATCTTAGAAAGCATCACAATCTAAGTTATAGGATTTAGAATTGATGGAAATATGGTATTAATTTGCAAAATAAATTTTAGTTTGCATTAGGTATTGTAGTGTCCAGTCCACCGGCCTATAAGCATAAGAGATATAAAAGAAGCATAAGAATAGAAGACTTCTCTGTAATATCTCTTTCTGTATCACACATTCACATTTATCGAAAGTCAACCAAAAAACTAATTTATATATTTTAGGGTGTTTTTTTTGTCCAGGAATTAGCTAAAATCACAGGATCCAGAGCGTACGAGCGGTTCACCGGTGTCCAAATACGGAAGATGTATCGCACTCGTCCCCGAGTGTACTACGCAACTGACCGAATCTCTCTAGTGTCTTCCTTCGCTTGTTCTCTATTTGTTGGGAGGATAGCACCGATTGACTTCTCTGATGGATCTGGAATGAATCTCCTTGACATTCATAGCAAGGAGTGGTGCGTGCTAGCCTTGAAGGTGATTTAATATTTTTTAGGTGACATTTATACTCGGATATATTCAAAACATATAACGAATTTTTGGTGATTACAGGCGTGCGGAGACGAGACTTTAGCTAGCAAGTTAGGTGACCCAGTGCCGACTGCCTCAGTAGTTGGTACAATATCACCATACTATGTGCAGCGGTATGGCTTTAAATCTGACTGCAAAGTGGTTGCTTTCACTGGAGATAACTGTTCAGCACTAGCAGGTATGGTTGGCTGAAAGATGAATTGCAAAGTTGATAATATATATTGTCTGGAGACAGAAATATAATTATATTGTTTTGTTTTACAGGATTACGTCTCGAATCTGGCTGGGTAGGGCTCAGCCTAGGGACCAGCGATACCTTGCTCCTGGGTCTGCAGTCTCCAGCAGCCCCGCTGGAAGGGCACGTGCTCGTTGGTCCCACGAGCGCTCCCTACATGGCACTGCTCTGCTTCTCCAATGGGTCGCTTACACGCCAGAACCACAGGGACAGGCTCGTGGGACCCAGCTGGGAGGCATTTAATGAATTGCTCCGAGCAACGGTTCGAGGAAATATGGGTTATATGGGTAAGTATCTCTTAACTGTAAAATTAAATAGAATTTAAACGAGTCTATTTCAATCAAAGAAGGAGTAAAGATAAACAAACCTTAGATTTACATATTCCAGCGAGCTCTGTTATGTCAAACACTTAATAAAGTTGGTGATTAATATGTAATTATTTATAATAATATTTCACTGAACGATGTACTTAATTCATACATTTTGTAAAGGCATAATTTACTATGTTTCAAATTGAGTATTATATTATTTGCCATTCACTATATGTACCTTCTATTCCAACCATAAGAAAAGCCAAATAAATAATATTTGATAGCAAATTAACGCAATATCATTGGTCGAGGGCTTGATTAACCTTATTCGTTTTGATTGTCGACGAAACTGTTATCAGAATTTTTGAAGTAAAATTAAAGTGGATATATGTAGTTCAGTGGAATAATGTAGTATTATAAATAAAGATATATCATCGAATTTGCTCCATATATAGCAGTATTTTTTATAGTTAGTTAGTTTGGTCCAATTCCTAACTTGTAGTAAAGTTTTAACACTTTTAAAAACTAGAAACAGAAGCGATTCCAGTACTGTGCGCATAATTAGATATAATATTCAAAAAACATATCTTAAGTTAACTTCGCGTCCATTTTGGTACGAATTCTATTTTTCATAGCGAGCAGTTCGGTTTTACGAGAGATCTCTCGACAACTGATGCGAGAATAGCACTTCTCAAACATATTTACGATACGCTTTTGGAGTAATCTGTGATTAGAACTTCTTTTTTATAAGCTCAAATACTACGATTTGATCTCATATCAAGAGCTTTACCTTTAATACCTTCATGCCTCATACTTAAGTCAAAGAGTCCATTAATGGAATAAAGTCTCCTGGATCTACGTTAAAAATGGGTGTTTCACAAGGTTCTATTTAGGGTTCTTTTCTATTTCTAGTATATATAAATGATCTTATTTTCTATGTTTAAGATATTTGTGATATAAACTGACGATACTTCACTAATTGTTGTCAGGAAAAAAAAGGACTATTATGACCTAGTGAACAGTGCATTATCACTGATACACTATTGGTTTACAGCAAATAATTTAGTTTTGAATGCTCAAAGAACAAAATGTGTAGTTTTGACCATTCCAAATGTTAGAAAGCAAAATTATACTATATCATTGAACGGTGTCGGTCTTGATGTAGCCGATACTACGGTGATTTGAGGAATAGCATTAGATTCCAGACTCCTGTGAAGACCACATTAATCGTCCCTTACAGGAAGATTCAGCTCCGCAGCATACGCGATTCGAAAAGTTAGACAACTAACTGATATTAATACCGCTCGTTTAGTATATTTTAGATATTTTCATAGTATTATGTCATGTGGCATATTACTTTGGGGTAACACTACAGATATTGAATATGTTTTTAATTTAATTTTACATAAGAGAGCAGTCCGCTCTATTTATTATCTTGGAGCTACAGACTCCCTTCGGATTGTTTTTAACAAAGTAGGAATACTCACTGTTGCGTCACAATATATTTACAACAATATTGTGTATATTTACAGTAACATTAATCACTTTGATAGAATCAGTGATAATAATTGTATGTGCACGGGACGATAAGTTTCAATGATCTCCGTAGAGTGTGTACTTCCAACTGGAAATCGGAAGTGTGTACTCTCCTGTGACTCCGGGCTGCTACTGATTTTTTTCTGTCGAAATAATAACTTTTTATCGGCCCGACCTAGGGCTCGAACTCGAGCCTCGGGGCCTGCGGCCTCATATCTAGCCACCGAAATCATAGACCAACGAGGCAGTCAATATACATCTATATATAGATGAATATAGTATCGATCGCCTCGTTCCACGATGTGCGTCGATAGGTATCTACTACGACACGGCGGAGATAGTGCCGCGGCGCGCGGCGGGGCGCTGGCTGGCGGAGGGCGCGCGGGCGGTGGCGCGCGCGGCGCCGCAGTTCGAGGCGCGCGCGCTGCTGGAGGGGCAGGCCGTGGCGCGCCGCGCGCACGCCGAGCTCATGGGCCTCCGCCTCGGCGCCTCCGCGCGTGTCGTGGCCACCGGCGGCGCCTCCGTCAACGCCGCGCTGCTGCAGATCTTCGCGGACGTCTTCGACATGCCCGTCTACGTGCAGGTGCGCGTATCTTGCTGTCGAGACTGAGTCTGATAATTGTCCCTTGTTTCCGAACTAAAGAGTTGTGATTCTGTCTCGTCCTCAGGACCAGCACTCCAACGCCGCTCTCCTGGGGGCGGCGATTCGAGCGGCGGAAGTTTGGAGCGCAGAAGCAGGGATCAAACTGACTGGTAATATATTGTGAAATTATAATTGCCGTATTGGCTATGTCCGTAAGGATGTAAGAGTTAATTATTTAATTGATTTTTTTATAACTTACAAATTTTTTTTAGTGCCCCATTCCATTTATGAATACTAAAAATGTACGAAAATTTGTCGATGATTACGTATTAGGATTAATGAATTGTTACTTTAATTTTGAGCAGGGTCAGAACTAACGATGTCTCCTGTAGCGACTCCCTACCCCGACGCGGAGAGGATCTACGCGCCGCTGATCGACAGATACAGGAAAATGATCGAGGACATTCCGAAATTATCCTAACAAGCTATTCACACAATAAGAAAATCACCATCACATTATCGTACTTTTTTAAAATAATTAATATTTTTTAAATATTTATTTTTGCAGGTGGCAATACTATGCTATTTAATTTATACACTTAATTTTTATATTATAAAATAACTCCTACACGCATTCCACAAGCGCTAAGGCATAATAAATGTTAACTTTTAACCAATAAGTAATCTCAGAAAAAAAAGTAACTGAAGGAACCGTAAGTGTTCACATTATATTATTATTATTGACACGAGTGATTGCGGGATAGTTAATAATAATCATATAATATATATTCCAAAGGCAGAAGTAATGATAAATTAATATATTTGACCTTGAGTTAATAAGACGAAGTTATTATCATAACTTTAGAAGTAAATTTATCTTCCTACAACTGACTCCCACTATTAATGGAAGCATGGATTCCAGGTATTGAAATAAAGTTGCATTGTAAGTAAAGATATATTAAACAAGAACTGTTTGTAGTTCATTAAAGCAGAGATTACCAAATATCATGGAATATGTTAATCTAAGGTTTCTTTATCTTAACTCCCGTCATTGGAATATAGTTTAGATAGTATCTAATATAATTTTTTGATACAGAACATTATACTCATTTTTTGAAGTTATTTATTTATATGTTAAGTAGAATTATAATTAAATCAAAGATCAATTACAAACTAAGCACACTATTTTTTTATAACTTTTTTTAATTGTATTTCACATTCCATTTTGTTTTATGTATTTGTTATTTTATTATTGTTTAATATTATATTTTTTTTATTAACTGACTTTAAACGTTTTAATTTGCACACTTTTATTATATTACAAAATAAGTAAAGTCATTATTTATCTAACATTAAAGTAAAACTGATGTAATGTACGTGAACCTATTGCTATGACTTTGATGAGTGTGACATTGACTTTGAGAAAGAATCTTGTAAATTATTAAACAAATAATATGTTATTTACAGTGTTCCACGATATATAAACAATTGTCGTAGGTCGGTAAGCAATATTTTAAATATAAATGTTTTATAACCTCTGACATTTGTTGGGATGTATCCAAAGTGAGACGACTAAGAGCAACGTCAGCTAAAATTAACATTATATTTATGAAGTTTATTTCATTAAAAACTAATTAATTTAACGCGGAGGAGCTCGCCTACGTGAGTGAATAGATCTATAACTCATGTATGGAATATGAATGACGCAATACATTGTGATATTTATTATTTTAATTCCTATCTCATTTGATTTATATGAAATAAAATATTTACGATTTGTTACATTAATATAAATATTTTGGATTTATTCATGTTGAAAAAAATAAAACCGTCCAATATAGGTTATCTTTAATGTTACAACTTTCTTGTAAAGAAAAAATATTCTAGGGTTGTTTAAACACAGCGCTGCTGCTATGGTCAACTATGTATCTTAAATGAAAATTTTAAATAAAATACAAATGTAAGAATTTTGGCACGGGTGTCACTGCTGGCGCCGCAGAATCACGACTTATAATACGTGTTGCATATAAATGCAACAATATAACAGTACCAACAATAAAATAGACAGTAACAGTGTGTGTAAGGACACACAGCGCTGTTTTATTGTTATTGTGTAAGCAGCCTAAGGTATACAGATTCAAATAAATTTGAAGGTTTTTAAATATTTACACATATCAATAACATGTAGTCAGTGCTGTCACAGCTTTTAACATTCCTAATAATCTGATCTTATTCGTTTGTATAGAATTATATTTATATTGGACAATCTAATAAGCTTTGTTATTCATTTACACGGTTTTAATAAAAGTTGCTTAAAATGTTTGTGTTATTATTTTAATCATTATTTAATTATTTAGTCTCGTCTAGTTGTAGGATGTGTCTGTGCTAATAACTCGTTTTCTATTATGTGGTCACACCCGTTAAGGAGATGATTTTTTAATCATTACAATTAGTGCTCATAATGAGTTACCCTTTGCAAAATTTCTTATTTTTAGACAGTTTAGGAGCTACATACATTTTTGATTTCTTTATTTCAAATCAAACAAAAATAAGTTCCAATTCAATGTTTATTTTCATTCTACAAAACAATGTGAACTCATTTTGAAATTGAAATATATATATGTATGTATGGTAATCATCCGAAGCATTACTTCTTCCTTCCACCGCGCTCCTTCACTTGCAGCTGTATCATCGCGCCGGGCGGCACGTTGTAGTATGCCAAAGTGTTCGTATCTTTGAAGAATAAGCCCTGTGAATGAGTACAAATTATTATAACTGTTCATTAATTGATTAAAAATAAATAATATTTTTTAATAAGCAAGAGGATATATAATACAGATTTATTTCATATATTAATTCGAAATACGACGAATGGGTCTTTAACCAAATTTTACATAAGACATTTACACCTCTCGTTATCGATAGATTTTAAGTGCTTTCTGGGGCATGTTGTTAGTGAGAATTAGTAAACAGAAAAGTAAATGACTTTTAATAGCCCAATCAAGGATTCTAACCCAGGACTTTCCGATCGAAGCCCAACCTTTTATTTATTTATATAATTTAATTAGCTTCATAAGAGTTTAAGATCTAAGATGACCTGAGGGTTTAATATTATTCAACGAGATCTTCAATACGAAATATTGTTGATTAAGTTTAAGGTACCTGTCAAAAAGGTTTAACTAGAAGGACCAGCGCTGATATGATAGTATGAAGTCTAAGATTATAAAAAAATATTAAACGGTACTGTTCGCAATTACTACAACAGTGTTGCAAGCAAGTAGCAATTGCTGGCAATACCAGTTTGTGATGTGTCACCTCGTAGTGCAGCTTCTGCTTGGCGGTGGGCATGTTGGTGGAGCGCTGCAGGATGTTCTTGAGCTCGGCGACAGTGGAGGACAGCGGCACCGACACCTGCAGCGTGCGCCCGTCCAGCCGCCACTCGCTGCGCTCCGGCGCCGACGGGAGTATCACCTGCGAGATACATTTCAAATATTAACATCCAATTACAAATTAAAGAGAAATTTCAAGACTTCAAATTTTCTACCGTGTTGTTCTAACGGTACAGTAAAAAGTGACATTAACCTGGAAAGTCCTGTGACATAATTTTCAAACACTAATATAAGATACAATACAATTAAACTAAATTAAGAATTAAATATATAATAAGTAAATTAAAACTGTAAGCAGGCCCATGTACAGGCTAGAAAAATAACATTTATATTGGTAATATATGACTGGGTTATATTTTTATTCGCATACCTAAAAGTTCCTATTCAAGACAAAATAAAAATCACATCCTATACTTTATCCTTATGATGCTATATACCAATGTTTTATACAATTGCGACAATTCATAAATAATATTATCAGATCAACATATTATTTTGTTGTAACTGAGGAGACGAAATTTTAAAATTAAGATTTTAATGAACAAATTTGCCCAAGAAATCTTTCTCGGTTTCTAAGCTATTTCTTTGCTAGATGTTGTATTCAGTTTGTTTGTTTAAAGATATTTTGTGATACTTGGGATGTGTGGTTATTGTTATAAATGATATGAAACTATACCTGCAAAGGAGCCGCACCAGGATGCGCTGCGAGCCAGGCCTGTTCAGATTCCAGGGCGTCTTCTGTCCTCGCCCGCTTAGCAGCCGGTTCGTCTTCTTCTGGCGGAGCACCCGGCACTGGTACCCCGGCCACACCTCCCGGTACTCCTGGTACTGGATAACCATAAGGTGCACCTACTGGAGTGGGGATAAGAGGTGGGCGGGGTGCTAAGGGCGGTATCACCATTAACGGTGGGATCGACTGAAGAAGTACAGGTGCAGGGGCGGGTGCTGGAGCTGGTGCAGGAGCAGAAACTCGCGGTGGTGCCGGCGGGGGCGGTGGCCGCGGAGCCGCGACTCCTCGGGCAGATGGAGGTACTGGTTTGGGTCCAATCTTCTCTTTCTCCTCATCAGGAAGTAAGCCCTTGACCTGAAAGTTTTATTATTGTATATAAAATATATGTAATATGTAAATATTTACATCATATGTTAACTTTTTTTTTAAACAATTAATTAAGAATTAAAAATTATTCTAAGCGTGCTAGAATTACCTTATGTATCTGCTGTATCTGGTCCTCTAGCGTGATGTGTGCGCGCGCAGCTCTTGTGGCAGCCTCCACACTAGAGGTGTGTCCGTCCCAAGTGACGCGCTCATCGCGACGCTTCTCTTCCTCACCTATCTTCTTACCGATAGCGGTTTCCTCGTCACCTACACCGAAGATATCGGTACGACGTTCTGCTAACTGAAATGATATTAAATTTTATTTTCACTTATTCCCAAAATTATTTAATAAAAGGCCAAAATTATAGAGATCACGTATAATGTATCACAGACCTGTTTGAGCGAAGCTTCTATAGCTGCGCCAGGAGCAAGAGCCTCGTCACGATCTGAGCGTTCAGCTGCAGCACGATCTCGCTGTTCCAGCCAGCGCGGATCTAGCAGTCCTATTCTTACGTGATCGGCCACCTTGTTAGCTGGAATCTTTTCTCCTGTAATTGGAGATACTAGCCATTCTTCGCTAGCTGGAGCCGGCTGAGGCCGGGCGCGTTTTGGATCATATTTCTTGACCACTACGCGATCAGGACGTGGAGGCAATGGAGCCTCCTCTCCGCCTCGACCAGACTCTAGAGGACCATCATCATCAGATGAAGAACTTTCTTCCTCCATATCTTGCACCCTATTATCATCAGGACGCTGCTGGTGTTGAGTTCTATCTTCCATTTCCGCGAGATCTTCATCCGACTCTGATTCCGATTCAGATTCCAATTGCATCTCCGTATCATCCTCATCATTGCCATGAGTGATATCTTCTCCACGCTCTTGGGCTAGTACTCGAGCACCAACTTCTAGTGGTGTTGTTGGTGGAGGAAAATCACCAGGTTCTCCTGCAGGATAATCAACTGTTTCTACAACAACAAAATCATGCCAATCAATTGAGGCATAAGCTAATCTTTCTTTCTCAATTCTCGCCTCATCTGCAGCTTTGCGCCTAGCTTGATGAGAGTGCCACGCAGCTCTACTGCGCACTTGTTCCAAGACTCCACTTCGTACCTCGGCACTCAGCTTCGAAACTAATTCTTTAGGAGGTAACAGAACTTTCGTATATTGTTCTAAAAGTCTTGTAAAGTATTGGAAAAGCGAATGTTGTGGACGCAGAAAATCAAACTGATGGTTTCTTTCTTCCTTCTTCATGAGGTCTGTCAAAAATTGACGACCATTTCTAGCTACAAACTGAGCTGTTAGTTTTACAATATCAAGTTCTAATGCTGAAATGGAAGGTGGATCTGCAATAAACTCAAAATCTGGTGGAGGATCACGTGGTGGTGCTGGTTCAGATGGTGCTGCAGCTTTAAGAAGTTCCTGTTGTCTAGCTGCAGTAGCTGGTGCAAGACCTGGGCGTTGCACTGGGGGCCCGATCGGGATAGGGGCTGTATCAGTACCTGATAAAATTTTACATATAAGAACGTTGTAACATTTCGTTTGTTTAAAAAAAAAAATCATGTAAAAGAACTATTTTAAATAGTTTTTTCAAATTTATTTTTTTTCAAGCTCAGAAATTCTATTAAACATTTCTGATGTTATGGCACTTTGTGACATTGTTAAATATCATCAATATCAAATAGCAGATAAATAATATGAACCCATTTCTTGCATTTTTTTAAATAGTGATGATATAAGAAATATTATATATATAATGTTGTTTTATAATTAAATTAATCTCTCAATATAAGCATTTTTTTAGGATACATCTTTGACAATTCTAATTAATATAAAGTCTAATCTTCATTAATATTATAACATTAAAAACTATTAGAAATATTTCGTAACTTACTTCTCCCTTCTCTTATTTCCTTCACCTTATGTTGGTAGTAAGCATGGTAAGGATCCCCAGAATTGAGAAAGTTAAATTTTGGATTCCCAAGTTCATTCTGTCTAATACGAGCCTCAAACTCTGGTCCATTACGAGCAACAAAGCTTGCAGTCTTGTCAACAATATCTTTATAATTTTGTTAAGGAAATAACTGATCATGAAATATTAATGATAAGTATTTGTCTTCCTGAAAAACGTTTAACAAAAAGCATTATAAGGTGACTGTATAATAATTTTTTACATTTACATATTACATTAGCAGCCCGTAAATGTCCCACTGCTGGGATAAAGGCCTCCTCTCCCTTTGAGGAGAACGTTTGAAGCATATTCCACCACGCTGCTCCAATGCGGGTTGGCGGAATACACATGTGGCAGAATTTCGTTGAAATTAGACACATGCAGGTTTCCTCACGATGTTTTCCTTCACTGCCGAGCACGAGATAAATTATAAACTCAAATTAAGCACATGAAATTTCAGTAGTGCCTGCCTGGACTTGAACCCGAAAGCATCGGTTAAGATGCACGCGTTCTAACCACTGGGCCATCTCGGCTCATATATCAGTATAATAATTATTAAAAAAAAACTTTTAAGATAAATTTTCAAAAAGACCAATCAAGCAACTTTTGCATACTGCTTGATGATATAAAAAATAGCATTCATTGCAACATTACTTAAGACCTGTATAATTAAACATAATATTTTTAAACCATATTGTTTATTTAATATATTTGAATCAATGTGATTAAATCATCCTCTTATCTCGGACAAATGGGCCACCTGATGGTAAGTGGTCACTGCTACCCATAGACATGGGTGCTGTAAGAAATATTAACCATTCCTTACATGACCAATGTACCCACCAACCTTGTACGCTAAGATGTTAAGGTATTTGTGCCTGTAGTTACACAATACTAAGCCTTTCTGTTTCGTGGAAGAATATCTAATTTGTAAGTAGTACCTACTCAGACAAGTTTGCACAAAGCTTTAGCACCAAGGAAAACATCACACTACTGTAACACTATAAACTACTAAAAATGTATATTCCTTTACAAATACCTGAAGCATTTGACAACAATAAGAGGTTATGATTGTACAAACTAATCATCATTGAATTAAACAGTATTTTTTATCTTTTAAAAGGATACTCCTGACTTCGGGTGGTGGATAAATAATTCCAATAACAGGAGCAGGAGGTGCCTGCGGTTCTTCTGGTGGTGTCTCGAGCGCCAGCCCCGGAGGGGCCATTACATCGATCGAAGGCATTCTTGCCTTACGCGTAAATTATTACACTGTTAACACTAATTGTAATACATCTATACCGCTTAACCAAAATCAAACACAAATTAAATTACCAAATCTGCATAATTATGATACAAATTATGAAGCCTATGGACTTAGACTAGGCAGTAAGCAAAGCAGTTGAAAACAAGTAAGATGTCAAAATTGTCATTGTCTATAGTATACAGATTAAAAATAAAGCCTATACATAAGAAATACAGATAATGTAAATGAAAATAGAAATCTTTTGTTGACATTTTTTATTAAGCATTTATTAATAAACACCGCAAACGACATTAAAAAACATAATATTCTTACTAATCATAAGTACGTAACGATATTATCTAATATTTCACCTTCATCTATTCGAAGTCGAGTAATTATAACAATATGCCATTTAAACGTAAAGACTTGAAAATATGCAATTGTACAGAAGAGTCTATGGAGTATGATCCGAAATTGATTTTGATATATCGATCCAATTTTAACTTTCAGTAAACTTTTGTTTAATTTATATTAGTCAGTAGTTTAGTCAAAATTAAATATGTAAGTATTGTGTCAAGAAAAAAAAAACCTTTCATTAAATTAGGCTTTTTTATTTTGTTTGTACTCTTTAATCTTATTAATATTATAAATACGAAATATTGAACTTAATTATTAATCCCAAGAATGGCTTAACGGATCTAAAGGAAATTTGACCCACAGATTATAGTCTGGAATAGCGTGCAGGAATTCTTTTATACTTAAAACTGCCTCTTTCTCCAAAAAAGTGGTCCTAGCCTCCGGTGGAAACTAGTACCGTCTAGTTTGCTATGCTCTAAAATTTACTATTACAATAAAATGTCAGAGTAATACATCATTAAATCTTATTGTTTTGTTTTATTGTGTAGTTTCGCTGCTTTTATGGATTAATTTATCTGTTACTCTATTTTTTGTGTTTTAACAATGAAAGTTTTATTTTAAACTCATGTTTTTTTTAATGAAAATATAAACAAGAAATTGGTATAATATATTTTTTTATTACACATCATACAATTAATATAAAAAAAATGAATATTGTTCCATAAATTCTTCTCCAGTGAAGGAATTATTAAGCCAATGCAGTTCAAAATTTGAAATGTATTTTAGGGTAGCTTCAAAGAGAAACATGAATATGATGACGAAGGCATAACTAATAATCCATAAGAAAAACGCTATTACCATCAACCAAAGAGCCGTCGGAATTCGCCATCCTTCTTCCGTTTTAATTTGATCGTTTTCCACGTCAATTATATTATTTTTGCCCTAGAATAATATTCAACTAACACCAATGTGTTTAAATTTTTTTCTTTATTTAATGTATCAGATATACAAAGTCTTACCTACATAATAAGCTCGATTGGAGGCTTCCTTTAGTAGTTGAGCAGGATTCGTCATTTTTTTTACCAAATGTAAATTTTAATAAAATAAACTCAAACTAAATGTACAATTATGTATTTTTTGGTAAATATTTTTACATTTTGACATGTGTCTGTTTTAAATGTAACAAAAAGGTTAACAATGCTCGCATAAGTTTTTTGCGAAAATAAATTGATTGCGAGTAAATTACTTAAAACACATTTGGTGTAGTAAAAAAAAATACATTTCGCTGATAACGACATACAACAATATTATTATCACATTAAAATATATATCCGGACTGTAAGAAAAAAATGTTAATAGTTTAAGCTATTGTTTCTACGTATAAAAAAGCTAAGACTATTTTTTATACATCCCGTAAAAAAATTACATCGTTATAGGCGGTTGCAATCTTAAATAACATTGCAATAATAATATGCATAACAAAACACTAAATATAATTTTCAGTCTCAGTATGTTCTAGTCATGTTTAGTGCTTTTTTCAAAGTAATAAAACTAATTGGATATAAAGCTACAAATAAGAAATTATACTTCCAAATCCGATGAGTATCGGATGTCGGAGGGTACAATTGAGATAAAAACTTCGCAACCGGCATCCCAAGATAAACATTTTTTTTTTAATTATAATAAAACACCCGAAAGTTTATATTCTTAGAAATATAATGTATAAATTAAACTTGTATAGATTTTTAATATACATTTCACAAGCATAAAGTATGAAAACTATTTTATAAAAAAAATCGAGTGGAGATTACTGAGAGATACTTTTTTTTAATATTGTTTAATTGACTCCATTGATTGTTGCCAAGTCGTCTCGATGTTCATACACAGAGCGTGGCGCTATCTTTTCACGCTCCTCATTTCCTGCTACAAACATGGCGAGCTGTTCCTGTAAAGCGAAAATATAATGTAAAAATTAATTCCTATGTCTCTTGGTCACGCCATAACTTGAGAACGAATTTACCGATTACAATTATCTTTTTTTCAAATTTTGTAATACTTTGTCGTATTAGCAGTTTAGTTTGGTTTTCTTTGTTATTATTTTTCCTTTTTTATTATTTAATCCAGTTCGAATTCCAGCTAAGACAGGACAAAATTTGTCAGGTCAGCTATTTAATAATGTATTACCAATTATATACCAATTTTTTATATTATTAACAATACAATCTTTAAAAAATGAAATAATAATATAAGACAAGTAATCAAGGTAAAGAATAAATATTATATATGATGACAGATTATAGCTGCGCCAGCTATTCTCCAGGGGACCAGCACTGAACTGCTGATCAAGACATAGCTATCCCCTCTATTTCCTAACCTCTGATTCCTTTACCTGATCAGAAAGAGTTCAAGCAGAGAAATCTTGTTTCCTACTTAGAATTTTTCGATAGAAAAACGTAACGATGCTAATTGTCCGACCTGCAACTTTATGAGCAAGCCAATAAACCAACGACGGTGTCATAAATAGTTGTATGTTGGTAGCTACGTACATATTTTAAAATCTATCAATGTCTACATATTTCTTTAATACCCGGTGTCTGTTATTTTGTGGGTCGTTATACGATACTAAACAAACTTCGGGCTGCGGCAGTTCAAAATCACTAATCATCAGCTGATTGGTAGTAAGGCTATTTTCCAAATAGAGCGAGTCCACTCCGGCTTATAAACATAAAAATGGTTACTGTGTCGATACATACTAAAGTTTTGGTTACTTACGAGATAGGTTTTAGATGTGGATTGCAGCTGTTGCAGCAGTTCGTGCAGTCTGCTACGTAGTCCCCGCACTTCGGTAATTGCTGTTTCCACCGGCAACATCTACCGAAAATATTTAATTTAATATTTATGTTTGCGTTTTGGTAAGAATATAATTTTTTATTAGGATATATACGTATGGGTTTACAATATTTATCTAGAAATATTAAGACTAAGAAGAGTGTACAATTTATCTAAAAGTTCACTACTGTACAACGGGTAAAATTCATACAAAGTTCCTTCCATATTCCCTCTTTGAAGTTGGTATTTTCAAAAATCCTTTCTTAGTGAGCTATAGAATATATTATCGATATAAGACATACTAATCAAAACTTCAAAAAAGTAAAAAAAATATATGTTCTTTTATTTTGGTACCTACCTTAAGAAGTGCATCTGTCACTACCGACATGTGGCTGGTGACGAGTGATAACCCCTGGCGAATGTTGCTGCAAACATTATTACGAGAGTTAATATTTTTCTATTATTTAATAAATGTACAAAAAATATAGCCTTCGTTTGAGCTCTGATGCTCCACTATAAGTTAAAAACTAACTAAATCTTTGTCAGATTGCAATAAGCTTAATAGCAAATTATTTTATTCCATTTATATAGTGTATAATTTTTGTATTAGAGTTTCTACAAGTATCTTGAATTTTAAAGTAAATGAAAATAATTAATGTGTTGTTGCTGGTATAATTATTTCCTGACAAGTTTATGGTCGAATTGACCATAAAAGAATGATGTTATTTTGAAGTGGCTAAGAATTTATTGCAACAATATTTTTTCAGAACTGACTGCAAAAATATTTTTAGTCCAAACTCGTCTAAAAACCGAAAGTGATTGTGTCAACTGAAACAACAAATTGCAAGACTTGGGTGAACTTACTTCGGTAGGTCAGAGTGAGTGTAGTTGATAAGATGCACAATCTTCCTGGCGGTTTCGCGGGACAGCAACACTAAAAGTTGTTCGAGTGTATCGGGTCGGGCCTGGTTCTCTGGCTCAGATTTACTTAGAGACGAGTACAACTCCTTGGCTTTGTGCCAAGCAAGTACTGGATCCGTGGCAACCTAAAAAGCAAGTATTTTAAATTATAATATGAGAGAAGATCATTAACATTTATAAGGAGGAATTAAAAACTACCGTGCAAAGATGCGTTCTACTTCATGATTTATATAAAGTTATGATACCGATGTTACATCTAATATCACGCAAATGCAATACGAGGATGTCAAATACAAACGCCCTTACCAGTTCAGCCACATAGACGAGCACGTGTATCTGTTCTTTGATAGCCTTGGCCTCAGCAAGAGCTTGCCTCGTGAGCCGCCTCTGCAGCTTGCGCTTGAGTCGCGCGCCGTGTTGCACGGCCTGCGCTGCGCGCGCACGTCCCGTGTCCGCGTTATCCGCCGCCTCCGCACTCGTCACTATGATCGCCACTACGTAAGCAAGGGAAGCCAGCCGTTAGCCCGCCCATCACCAATATAAGACAGCGGGCAAACGGTATAATGCAGCACTAATCTTTGCGATTTACAGATAGCATTACATTTCTGACCATACATTTAAATATAAATATTTTCAGTGTAAATCAAATAGGTAATTACACATACATTTATCATAGTGCATAACTATTTTAGTTTTGCACCACGATGAATGTAAGTATGTCTATGTGAGTGAACTAAACAAATTATTTTGACTGATTGTTACCGAAGAAATACACAAAAAGTGAGTTATGATACATGAGTTATGCCAATATTTCGTGTTATAATGTTGCAAAATAACGGAATAATAGTTGGGCTATTACGGTTAGAACATAGCCACCATTGCTATCAAAACGAAGTTTAATGGTCACATATATAAAACCTAATATGATCTCCATATATTATTTATTTCTAAACGATACTAATTCTAAACAATAAATCCTAAGGGTTTTCATAATAACCTTTGGTTACTCTTATCATACGCTACAGACCCGGCCCGGCTTCGCACGTTTGCAATATATTAATAAAGAAAATATTATAATATTAATATAATTCATACCGTATAGCACTAAGGAATAATGTATCTAACTACCAGCGAATTTATTTTGGAATATTATTATTAGTTCCGGAGATTACCCCTACATACAAACAAACAAATTACCTCTTGAAAACATTCGTATAGATTCGTAATTTACTTGTTGAATGTAGGTTTAAAGTCTAACTATTCACGTTATTTTGACATGTCAAGCCATAGATAACCTTAGTTTATCGGAATGCATTAATGTCTTAATTGTCGAAACATATTTCCTTACAATAATGTAAAGCAAAAAATCAAATGTTTATTGGTTTGTCTTAGACTTATATTAGTAACAATTATCAGTCTTCCGACGGCGAGACTGAGTCACGTTCATTAGTTATCACCAATTTGACTTATTACAATTGCTATTGCGAGATTTAATTATAATTAGTTTGTCTGTTGATGATTGTGGTTTATTTATCATGTTGATATTACACAATATTTGAATATGTTTAACATGTATGCAAGGGCAAAGCATCTAACCTAAATATTTACGCATGGAGCTAATTTTGTTTTGTGTGTAGACGGAGACACGATTTCCCATCCCTGGAAATAAGTGCAGGAAACGTATATTTACAAAACTTATTTGCATGGACTGGACGAACGAATGGTCCGGAAATTGGCTATAATAAAGAATTAAAATAAAATAAATAATCAATTACATTCGATATAAATAAACCTCAACCTTAATATCCATATCATTATTTAAATAAATGAGAATAAAGATAACATATTGATTGATGTCTAAAAGCAATGCTAACGTTTAATTTTTATAAAGAACATTTGGTAAATTAATTAGTTTTTCGAATAAAATGCCACTCTTATTAAGTACTTCCTAGAAATATTATTCTAGATGTCTGGATATCCTAAGGTTTTAATAATTTAAAATAATCATACCATCAGCGGCATCTTGATAGTCTGGTGGTAAATATTTATCCACGTATTTGTCAGCGGTGGTGAGAGCACGATCCAAGGCATTAGCGGTAACTGCCGTCATACGAGAATCCAATACAGCTGTTCCCAATTGCTTTACTGAATCAGCTCTACGTATAACATATTGGCGGGTTTCTGTGTACATCTAAAAATAAATAGAATATGACCAGTGCATAATTTTTAAAGTAAAATTCGATAACTAAACATGAGAGTTTACCAGAATTGTTAGTTTCGTAAAGTCAAGCAGAAACGATTATTTATAAGCAATTTTTAAATTTATTTCAAAAGAAAAATTGCAAATTAATATATATTCAATGAGAGCAAAACTTGGATGCTTTAGGTGGGTTGGTAATATTAAGAATTTTGATCAAATGAAAAGCAAAAACAATGATATTTAAGGAGAAAAGTGCTTTAAGTCTTTACATTCATCTTCAATAGTGGTTCACTCACTGCTTGAGGTGGTAAATGTATTGAAGGTACCCTCTTCTCAACGACGTCTAGCGACATGCACAGGAATCTGTCGAATTGGTGTATCGGCGTCTCCAGAAGTTGTACAGCGGGTAATGCCAATTGAACTCCAGTAGCTAGTGACTTCTCTCCAAGGGTTAAATACCAACGTATTAATGGATTTGATTCCTGAAAATAATGCTGATGTTATTGCTAGATGAATAATAATCTCTTAAATCTTATAATACTTAATTTGTTTTGTTGGCAAAGACTGGAAGACAACATAAATTTTAGACAAATAGTTATGTATATCGATGATGTTGAATATTGGTAAAGGTTGTAGTAATTATGTCGAGTAATTCTATTTGTGTAGGGACGGGGAGGCTTTTTGGTTTTAATAGAGTTAGAATTGCAATCGAATGTTACGATAAGTTATTTAATGTCTTACCCTAATCCTAGAGTAAATTTTTTCAGTGACTTCAATACCGGACTCCACGATGGGAATGTTTGCTACCCTCTGAAGCGCCTCCAGTCGCGGTAAAACAGGCCTCTGGACACTCGTCACTATTTTAATAAATTTTCATATTATCAATTATTGGATTATTAGTTGAAATAAATTTTATACAATGCAAACAATATAATATATCGTTTTCATTGAATCAAAAAGAGAAAGAAGAGATAAATTAAGCAAGGTGGTCAATTAGAACACGTCATAAACACGAATCTCTATCGAAGAATGCAATTTCAACCGGGCAAGAACCACGGAATTCATGTCCTCAATTTTTTTTTTTAAATATAGTAATCCATAGTGAAGGAAATCATCGTGAGCTTAGACTTGCTAGTGCCGAAAAAAAATCAACCATATTTGGATCCACAAAACCGCATTAGAGCAGCGTGATATTATAAGACCTAAATCTCCTCGAGAGAAGACGAAGCTTTAGCGTCGTTATTTTTTACTGTTATATATTAATATATTAGATCCTTAGATATGAAATTAGCGTTTTGTCGTACTGACCACTTTGAACTGAAATATCTCCTCTTTGGTTAAGAATTCCAAATTCAAATTTATAAATTCATTTAGCTAGTACATTTGAGTTTTGAAAACAGTCATTCATTTATTTTTTCCTCATAATTTTTTTCTTTGGCGTCGCTTATTACTGCACAATGGAAAACATGAAATATCGATATATTTACGAGTATGAGTTCTACCGTGGCACTGTTTTTTATGGAATAGATGGATTGGTTAATTGATCAAATAATGAAAGAACGACAAAAAATGGCATTTCACACCTGCAATATTATTTGGCTAAATGTATTATTATTATTAATTATTTATCAACCAAAACATATGCATTAAATTTACTCGACAATGATTCTATTTTATTATCTTCTAGGGAGAACTGACAATAATTATGTATTGGCTATGTGTAGATAATTTTGTAGTTTTACTCGTATTAACACAAAACGTAATTGACGATGGCCTGAACGATTTCAGACAGCACGGGACTTTACGCACTCCTAACTTCCAGACTCCGGCTATAGAGATTTCTCGAATGAAAAACCTGTTATCGGCCCGACATGGGGTTTAAATCCCAGACCACGGGATCTCGGGCCTTATATCTAGCCACTATACTAACGATAGAACCATAAATCAACATTAATCCGACTAACCTTTTGGTTGTTGACTTTTTTTAACAGCTTGTAAATACGCTTCAGCTTTTTCCGCAATAGATCCCTTCGCTCTTTTATTGACGCCAACTGAGTAACTGCCAAAATTTTCGTTTAATGTTCCGCCAATTGCCATTTTGATATTTATTAACACTCCGAATATTTTCTATTAAGTGCTCACGTTTGCTTTCCGTGGATATCGTGAACGAATGATATTGCATTTTGATCTTGTATACTTTTATTTATAAAACGCCAAAGGTTATCTCTTTTAAAAATAATATTTGTTAACGAATACCATTAAATAAATCGCTATTTACAAATAAGCTATACGCATTATCACAAATGTAGGTACTTTAAAAATTAAAATAATCCCACAGTGTTTTTTTTTTAGGACGGGAGATTAAATGACTTAGTAAACCACTTATTCTGCTAATAAAGATCACCACTTAGTATTGTTGAGTTGCCGCTTGAAGTGTGAATGATCCAGTGTAATTACTAGCCCAAGAGACTTACAGGTACCCAAGCTTTGTGGTGCATTGGTGATGTAAGAATTCCTAACTGATCTCCTCCCCCGTCAAACAATGTCTATAATTAATGTGCTTTTCACAAGGCGGCCCATATGCCAGTTTGACGAATTTTAATAAATAAAAAAGAAACAATTGCAAATAGGTATTGGCTAAAGTGGTATGGCCTTCTATTCTGCCAGCAGGTCACAGATTATGTCACTAATGTCGAAGGGAATGATTTACTTGTTACTGATTTATTACTTATTTATAATATAAATCAATAATATCAAAAGAAGTTCATTTTTAATTGCCGTTCGTAAGCTTTTGTTAAACATATAAATAAGATTGTGTTTTTATATTTTATTTACCTACTTATTTGTAATAAACATGTCAATACTTGGTTAGTATATTCAAGACAAGTTAATAGATTCGAGGCGGATATAAGAATATATAGTCTACGAAGCATAATTGAGAGGCTACCACTGGTTTGCAAAATATGAGGATCACAAGGCTATGAATACAGGGTATGAAAATGATAAATACTCGTGATTGAATTACAATGATTGATTATTATAGGAATGATTCAATAAGAAAAACCTATCGTTTATAAGTATAGCAACCTAGTTCCAATGAAGTTTATTTAAGGACTATGGTCTACTCCTTGGTCTAGTGGCTAGATATAAGATTGTGCATCTTGGGGTCATGGGTTCAAAAACCCACGTTGGACCGATAAATATTCATTGAGTATAATATCTTATCTGTCCAAAATTCTCAGTAACATCCCGGAGCTTGAAAGTTGGAAGTGTGTACACTCTATTGGTCCTGTACCCGAAGTCTATCCGTTCGTGACGGATTTACCGTTCCTCGAATTATGAGCGTAAGGTAATAAAGACTTCACTTGTGTTTGCACACACACTTCTGCAGTATAATACGTATTGCGTTTCATGCTGGTTTCCCCTGAAGATGTTCTCAGTGGCCGAAATCGGTCAGAATAACGACATCACCATGCCCAATTTATTAATAAACTTAATAACTATCTATGTGTACATTCCCAATAAATAAACTCTTTAAACTTTAGTGAATAGAATTACATTGATGTTCTGTATTTGATCCTTGACTTTATGACGTAGGATGTTTTCTACTTGCTACGTTATACGTCATCATATCGTAAGGTAAGTATTCATACGAAATAAGAGGCTTAGATCCACAATGGCTTGGCTCAGTAGATGTATCACGTGAATCTCAACCGCAGAAGTAGTTTTCTAGTTTATAATTTTTGTTAGTAATTATGGCCAAGTTGTATTACAGCAATGCAGTGTATCACGCTCCAAACCTTCTTAATAGGACTTTGCTCGGCGGTTGAATAAGAACATGTCAATTTGATTGGTGTCACGAAGACAAAAAGAAAAATTGAAAATAATAACTAACATGCAATGACGTATTTAAATTGGCTTTTGTTTATCATTTCACAGACAGTTATATAACAATATGACAAGATCGTGTAGTGCGGGTCCAAGTTTAACGGAACATACCGCAACCTATTTATAAACAAGGAGAACCCTCGACCCGGAACTATCGTATCGGACTTTTATCACAGGGCTGTTTGTTGTGTGTTATTCATTACAAAAATGCAAATAATTTAACACTGCGTGTCTAAAATTTTAAGCATTTCAGATGTTTAATGAACTAAAATAATATCAAGTCCATCAACGAAAAGTCAAAATGAAAAACAAAGCCAAGACCTCCACTCCTATCTTAAAGAAGGCTTATAGCTTATTGGACCATGCTTTGGAACACCAATACGTGTTGTGGTTGCATCGAATTTTGCAGCATATGCTGGATACATGCGTGTTTTTAATGAGGTTTGAACACGAGATTAATTATAACAAAAACAGAGGTGCTTGGATACATTCACGTGTTCTAAGCGCTGGGCTATGTTGGCTTAAAATTATGTAAATAAAAAATAAAAAATGTATCATAGGAAAATGTCATTTAATTGTACAGTGTGCTGCATTATACTAATTATACCCTCGATACAAGCCCTGAAGTCAGATGAAAAGCCTAGATCGATTTGAACTTAGGACTTAACTAAACTTTTGCTATACCTATATGAACAATTCTAGATTAAATCTTGTAAAAAGAGGACCGACAGATATCCCTATATACCTGTTAGTAAGGGTCGCCTAGAGTAATTCTCAGTTTAAGAAGTTCAAATGATTCCTTTTACTGTTAATGCGGTACCAGCAACAAAATGAGAAGTTATCTGTCTATTTTTACTCAGAGTCAGCACCTTTTAACCCAGAATATAGCAATACAAGGTATTTATGTTCGTCAGTATTATAAGTGAGGTACCTACTCAGACTCTATAAATCCCTTTTACCAGTAGCCTTTCATTCAATAAATACCGTACGTTATAGTGTTAGACAGGATCGTTGATGAACGATGAACGATGGAAATGTAAAGGTGAGCAAACTTGATAGTAGGCTTTGTGCTAGCCCGTCTGAGTAGACATGACCCTCTCATCATATACCCCCATGCAACAATACAAAGGACTATTGAGTCCGGTTTAATGGACGCATGAGCCAGTGTAATTCACATCTCAGTAGGAACTAAGATGTGATGCCCCTAGTGCCTGTAGGTTTGTGGCACATTGGCGATGTATGGAATCAATAAATTATCTCACGGCACCAATGTCTATAAGCAGTGGTGACCGCTTATCATTAGATAGCGCATTTGTTAGTCTAACTAAGGCTAACAAATAAAAATGTTATATAAATTTTATGTTATAAAACAATGCTGCTACTAAAAACAAACCACAAAATCTATGAAGGTGCCCAGTCAAAGCTAACGGTGTCTAAGGGAACTCGACGAAAAGTCGAATGAGTAACCATCCTTACAAAATATACCGGTGATTTTTAGTGAGAAAATAAAAAATAAATAAAAAGAGCTGACTACATGTAAGCCACAGTTAGTTCAAAAACTTAGAAAAATTAATAAAACAGTATTAATGAAACGACAACTTCCAATGACTTTGACCAAATATATATTTTGTTGAAAATTTTATTTTATTAGTAATAAAAATAATGGAAAAGTGTACAATAATTGCCATGTTATTTAATACAAAATCTCATAAAAAAAACCTGTACATTCTTGAACCATTCACAATGCACTATAAAATATTTATTGTTCTCATTAGAATGTAATTTATAATATGTTTAATTATTAAAATAATTAAAGGTTAACTTACTTTTAATTATTGGCGCAGAGATTTATTTCTAACGTTCACCCGATACACGCGGTGTTTTGGACTGCAAAGAATATATAACCACTATGTAGGACTAAGTGATAGTAGTCACGATCGTCACAAAGTCGTTGAGCGAACGCAAGCTGAAAGTGACTATATGATATATACTTAGGAATAAAACGGACTTCAAACCAATATTATTATGTTTTTCGTTTTCACACGTTAAAGAATGCATTCTACGTGAATGCATTCTTTAACTTTGTTTATACCAATTAGTTAAAACTTTTTCAGTGGTTGGCACTTGAGTACCTAGTTGCTTCTGACGTTTTTAATTCACTCCTAAAAGTTTTTAAGTTTGGGAACGTCTCTTTACAAATTTTATTTTATCTGCTATTTAATATTTTGTTACTGTAGGATTTGTGAAACTTATAAAGACTTTCAACATCAGATTCAGTTTTTTCTAAAAATGTACTAGAAAGGAATATAATCGAATAAGAAAAATTCATAATAATAATCATATTTCCGACAAAGATCGTTGCTTACAATTTCGACTAGCAGCAATTCCAAATATTTCGGTTTATTTCAATACTACAGAACCTGTTTGGATGAACCTGTTTGGATGAACCTGTTTGGTTGACAGACGTACCTGATTAACGTATCTTATCAAACTTCAGGCTGCTTTTCATACTATTGAAGTGATAACTTTTTATGGAAGGGTAAACCGCTTCGTTACGTAACGCATAACGGCGCCAGTCTGTCTGGCTTCCGTTTCTCTTAGACATATGGCTGCGATAGGCACGCTCCTCCTCTCCCACTCTAACCTACAGCGCTAGCCATATTTCAGACAGACTTTTTTTTATTTTATTTTTTATATTCATAATTAATATGTAGAAACGAAGCGTTCTCATGAGTGAGCGAAAGGATTGAGTAATTGGAAGGCAAAAGATGGTGAAAAGACGAGTAAAAAGATTAAAAATAAAAAGTGTTTCTAGAATAGTCTATTTTATATGTATTCGCCATCATAGAATATTATGGTTAATTCCTTAGTTAATTGTTACAATACGAGATAAATTGAAAATAAAAATACTTTATTTAGTACTGTCGAAAAATAATAAGCAACAGAACATAATCATAAATGTCTACAGTCTATAAATAAATAAAATAAGTCCTGATCATGCTTGTGTCAGTGGACTGCAAATGTCGTAAACCCTCGGCAAAGTCCGGTCGGGGGAAAGAATTGAGTGATAACTGTTGATAACGCATTTGTTTATACAATATGTTTTGATGAATAGAAATTTATCGAGAACAATCTTATTACGCTCAAACTATTATATAAAATAAACTTACAAAATGAGAGTAATTTCACTAGAAATACATATTTATTAAATATATTATTATAATTATGATAGTTAGCACCTTATATATAAAGAGTATTTATAATACAATATATATGTATAAATACGTAAAATGAAAACAGTTTAGTACCTTTTATTCCGGTGTTTGTCAACCAACTGTTTTTGTTTATTAGCTTTTGGTATTGCAAATAAAATAAAACGACTTGGAAACATAAGAGATACAAAGAAAATGGATATTCATATATCATACATTTGTCATTTTAGCATTAGCAGCCCGTAAATGTCCCACTGCTGGCATAAAGGCCTCCTCTCCCTTTTGAGGAGAAGGTTTGGAGCATATTCCACCACGCTGCTCCAATGCGGGTTGGCGGAATACACATGTGGCAGAATTTCGTTGAAATTAGACACATGCAAGTTTCCTCACGATGTTTTCCTTCACCGCCGAGCACGAGATGAATTATTAACACAAATTAAGCACATGAAATTTCAGTGGTGCCTGCCTAGATTTGAACCCAAAATCATCGGTTAAGATGCACGCGTTCTAACCACTGGGCAAAAAAAAAAAAAACTAGAAAAACCATTTGTAGTTTTTTTACTATAATTCTATCTCTATATAATATTAGAAATAGCCTTATGTCATATTGTGGTGTGAATTCTAAGTGAAACATCATAAAAAATACGACAAAAACCTTGTATTATGCACAATGTAACAACCTGTAAATTACTCAATGCAAGACTAAGGGATAAGGTCCATAGGGAAAGCCTATTTGAGGAGATTTTCGTCCGAAATATGCAGGCTTCATCACGACTTTTTCCTTCGCCGCCGAGATCAAATTAATTTAAACTAAAAATGAACCGAAATTGCCCAGAGTGGATTTTTTTTTGTTTACGCAGTGTGTACCTTCAGCCTAGGTACCTGAAACCGGGTTATGTGAGAGATCCTATGGGCAAAAAAATGTTTACATATGAGGGCGCACAGTATTATAATAAATTGCCGTCTACTTTAAAATCTGTAAACTCATTTAATGTATTCAAAACTCGGAATATATTATACACAACTACCCACTTAAAAATTGAATACATTAAACGAGTAAAACAACTCGTTATTGTAATAATTTCTTAAGAACGACATTTAATATTACTTGAATTTGTTGTTTCCATGTAAGTGACTTTGTGTCTTTTTTGGAAATAAAGATCTCTCTAAACTTATCCTACCCAATAAAACCACTGCGATGGCCATCCTCGTCACGAATCGGAGAGGCTACGGGATCGTGTCGTTATAACGCTTTCGCGGCCCCTCCCCTGCTGTGCTCCGCTTGTGGCTTACCGGAGCTCTCCTTAGGGGGAGTGTTTAGAACCGAATCTAACCAAACCGTAGATTTTAGCTTCAAACCTGGTCTCTCTAAATTGTTATGTAAATAATTTATGGTTTTTTTTTAAATAGATACGACGAAGAACACTGTGATCGTAAAAGGTTGGTGAGCATATAAATTCAATAAAACATTTGTTTCAACTCAATAAAATAGTTCTTTTAATATAACAATGGTATATAAAAATGTCAATTTAACAGCTAATTCGTACCATCGCACCTATTGAGTTATGTTTATTTATAAATAACTTATCAGATACTATACAAATACTACGAATTACGGTTAAAACCAATAGTACTGTCACGACTATTTTTGTTATTTGCGATAGGAAAGCAATACAAAGGTCACAGACACATTAGGGCTGCTGGACACATAAGTCAATCATAACACTGATAATTCAAATTAAATAATGAGCAATAGATGTTACTCGACCTTTGTACCGAACTACAGCAATGTAAAGAATGCAGAATATTTTAAAGCTGTTTGAATGAATACAAAACGGTTGCTTAGGAAATGATAATAGTTTAATAGTACATTTGTTAAAGAAAACCTAAATTGTTCAGTTGATTGAACAAATGGATGATATTTGAGATCATAGGTTCATATCAGACAGATACCAATAACACTACGTTTGATTAATGTGTGTTTGGAAAAACATCGTGAGGAAATCAATTCGAAACCCTGTCACACGTTATTCCACTAACCCACAATGGGCGATCATTGACTTTGGTGCTGCTAGAAATATTCACCATTCCTTACATCACCAATTAGCCTAGCCTTAAGTTTGTTATTGTTGTTCACTTGTTCAAACACGCTTCAAGCCGCGACACAACAATTCCAAGTATTGTTGTTTGGCGGTAGAATATATGATAAGTGGGTATAGCCAGTGGTGACTACTTACCATTGGATGGCTCATTTGTCAGTCCGGCTACTTATCTTATAAAAAATAAACTTTACGGACAATACACCGTATTATGTTATCAGGACTGATTAAATTTTTCCAATATTTTGATTAGATATGTCCAGTTTATTAGGAAGTGTATAAATGATTAAATGTATAATACCCAGCTTTCAACCACTGTCCATATGCGCAGGAGTAGAGACTGCGATCCCGGCACCTTGGGATTTGGAAACTTTACTGGACAAAGAAGACGATTATGTTCTCCTGACTGTTTTAATTGCCGGTTTCCGCATAAACTGTATATGAGGAATATCCCTATAATATCGAATTTTTGAATTTATAAATTAAAAAAAAAAATAATATACTCCAAGCCAACTAGAACTCCAAACCTTCTGAAAAGGAAAAAGAAGAGGAGGCATTTGCCCAAAAGTAGAACTTTGTATTACTTTACTTTTTACTTATAATTATTATATATAATTCTGTAAGGTTTTACAGCATTTCACAAAAAGACAAGATGAAAATTACAATTAATAAATGACAATCATTAGAGTTAAACCAACTGCTTCTATTATAAAATAGTGTAAATATAAAGTTTACACTATTTTATAATTCCTTTATGTATATTTTTTAATTTTACAAATTAATGTAAGTGTAAGTACTTATTATATATTTATATTATATATATTTATTGTTATCTGTGTATTGTGTAATATTATATTATTTATGTATTATATTATGACTTAAATTACTGTACCCTTCCCATATATGTAAATATTATGATCCTCTGCCCAAAGGTTGCCTGGAAGAGATCGCTGCTGAGCGATAAGGCCGCCTGTTGCACCTCATGCAACTTTGTGTAGCAATAATGTAATTTTTAGTTTTAAGTTTGGGTGCAATAAAGGATAAATAAATAAATAAATAAATAAGTGTATTCTGTAATAATTATACGTATTTTTGATTTTACATATATTTTTTAATAATAATTTGCGATTTTTGCAGCTCAATAGTAATTACCTAAACCATTCAAGATTAACGGGAAGTCCAGCGGCATTCCGATAAATCTTTGAATATTATCATACCATACATAACAATAAACTTCGAAACAATAAGCCATAATTATGGGGAGGGCAAGATAAACTCGGACATAGCGCTTGTATATGATACGTATTTGTGATTATTTTGCGACTCGATTTAATCAATATTGTAATGAGTTATTATCAATGATTATCTTATCATTGTGTTGGTCACGATTCATACCAGAAAAGAAATACCACAATCAATTTAGCTGTGTTACGAAATTATTTACTAAAATCGAGAGTGAATTGTAAAAACTGTTAAGTGCCATTTTGTTGCATACAATTATAATTCAAAGGACTATTTCGAGGTAATTTCAGTATAATTATCTAAATGTCATATATAATTACTATATATATCACAAGATATTTATTTGAAATGAAGGTTACCCTAGCATTAATTTTGAATACCATCAAGTGTCTATAATATTTTCAGTGTAAAATCAAGATATTTTATTTTCTAGAGTATTCTTTTCTGTTTTAGAGTCAAGAGAAGTGCTTTACAATACCTATGATATTATTTTATACTCTACAGTTTCACGTTTCGAGTCACTCTTAAAACCACGACAAATGCAACTCTCTTAAAACGCATCGCGAAAGTAACGTAAATTTAAAACGAAATACCTCACAATCTTAAATATCTTTATCGACAGATATATGAATACATATATTTGTTTTGCAAATTTAATAATTAATTTAATCTACAGAAATAATTGGAATGAAAATGGACTGTTACCTTTTTTATTTTTGAAATACTCTGTAATGATTTTTTTCATTTTAAGGAAATGTCATGAGAGATGGGGGAATTACTGTCACACTTTATTATCTTACTTCTCTTTGGACTACCATTAGTTAAAACAGCAGGTAAGTTTTGATGCAAAATTATTGCTAATTACATATAAAATTAATATATTTATTTAAATATAAATAACAAATCAACCTCGAGCGACACTGATAAATTAATTTAAAATATATTGATAAAAATAGAAACGATAACTGATAATCTGTATTTCACAATAATAAATAAAATTTATAAATAATTTATTTTACAATAATAAATAAAAAGCCATAAGAATATTAATAATAACATTGAAAACTCAAATGTGCAAAGACTGTTGCTTCTAGTAACCCGTGAAGGTCAAGTAATTAGTTTCATTATAATTTTTTGATATGTGGTTTCGGATGTTAAAATAATAACAAATTAAAATTTTCAACCCTCCGGGGTGAACGCTAGGGGGTTGAGAGGGTCGTCACGGTAGCATGCGCAAGCGATACCGTGGTGCCCGCCGAAAGACGGAGAGGGTACCGCTGGTTTTTTAATGGGTAAGCCCGGCGTACCTGGGCGCACTCGGCGTCCAGGGCTCCGGGGAGTCCCCCCCCCCCACTTTCCATCACGTGGGGAAAGCGCGTAACACGTTTTTCCAGCAAGAAAAAAAAAAGAAAAAGAGGGGGTTGAGAGGGTGAAAAGCGTTTTTGCTTATAACTTTGTGAAAAAAATTGTTAGATTGTTGAAAATTGGACATAAGGTGTAAATAATATTTAATTATAACTTACCTTGTATTAAAATTTCAACTTTTTTTGTTTAGTGCAAAAAAAGTTATTAACAAAAAAGAATGCTTTGAACAGTGGTAAAAACTTGTTTAAACGGGTTGAAATGTTTATAGAAAGTTGTTAATTAGTAATTAATTGAAGTGTCACCCTAAATGTTACTTGTTTTATTGTTTTTTCATTAACAAATTCAAATTTAACAATAATAAATGTGAAAAAAAGGGGAGAGTAGGGCAAAATGATAGATAACTTAGAAAAATTGTCTTTAACATTCGTATTACAGGTACGATTCATACACACGCACATTCTCATTACACACATTCTAATAATCCTAAGGTAATTTTACAAGTAGAAATGAGGTACAAAATAAAAAAGGTACAAAAATCATTTTTGTTACAATACACACGGTATTAAAAAATAATTCACCCTTAATTTATCATATTATTTTGTATAATGATATATAAACAAATATAATACAATCAGTATCAAGCCAAGCGACCTATCCACCCGTATTCCACTAATACGTACAGCTATTCATTAAATTATTGTTCGATTTGTAAAAAATACATACATATATACTTATCATACTTATATAGATTTTCAGTCACGGGATAATTTAATTTGGACATAATTATCCTCATGAGTTTCGAGATTTTTCAAGAAATGCATTAAATTTTGTAATATACTTTAAAAAATGTAGCAGAGTTTAAAAAGACGTATGTAGATTAACATATTTTCAACATTAAAAAGAACCATAAAATTATAACAAAATTGAATGATAAAGTTTTATCATCTGGTACGTTTACATTTAGAAAACTCACATCACATCTTGTATGAAGCAGTACCTACAGCTAAAAAAAACGATTCACAAGGTGGGTCTCATTTTCTGTTACGAATTATTAAAAACATTGGAATCGTTAAAAGGGTGATACGACTGATTTTAAGAAATGCATATTAACATAAATCTAATTAAACTTAACCTATTTATAACGTAAACATTCGTTTTCATAATATTGGTAAGACATAAATTACAACTAAGTATATAAAGAAAGGCGAAGATGATAAAGAAAATTATCTTTAAAAAAATAATATATTGCTTTATTAAATTAACACAATAATCATTAATTTTATGGATAGCATAATATTACAATTGAAGCTAACGTAATCTTATATATGTACCCGTGCTCTGTTTATTATTTAAATTAGTCCTTAGACTAGTAGTTAAGTAATACGGCTGCAGATGCTGCTGGTTCTAAATCCAGGTTTCAGGTTCAGGTTAAAATACATTTGTTTAATTTTTCTTTTAATTATATCAAGATAGTCAGTGGCTCGAAAAACACGTAAGTAAGCTATGGTTAGGCTGGTTATGCGTCTGAGCGGTTTCTCGGGCGTGTCGGATTGGTTGTTCGAATTATGACAGCGACAGAATACAGAGACATCGTGACCGAAATTCGTAATAACATGTAAAAAAAAAATGCTCTTTGACACTTTGCTTGCAATATAAACATATATTTCATTGTTTCAGATCGATGTGCATATATGACAAATATTCCAAGAGAACCAAAGCCGGACAATTTGCCTGATATTGATTTTGAAGGTAGGTAACTAAAGTATGACATCTACATTTAGCTGGGATAATTTAGGAGGGCATGGTTAATTTTATTTTAATATTAGTTATATAAAGCTGGTAATTATAATCGAATATTTTTTAATTAATCTTTATAAAGATTTCTTCTTGTTACTTAAGTAAATTGATAAAAAATCAACATTAACTAATTTGCAGTATTATTCTATACATTATAATTGAGTACATTATATTTTGTGATAACAATACCAGGTCAGCCATGGAGCGAACGACCATTTATTCCGGCACCAGAGAGAGACGACGTCTGCATGAGTGAATACTTTCCGGAGAGCAGCACTCAGATTATTTACATGGACGAGGAAATCATAGGAGACGTTGCTATCGCAAAACTTAACTATTACGGTAAATTTAATTATAGTTAAAGTATACGAAGAAACAAGTTTTTAGCAATATACTTACACAACCTTAAAATCCGAAGGTTATAAACAATCTAACTATAGCTTTCTTTGCTAGGTCTTTCACCAGTTTTTAACCATAATAAATAATAAAAATTACGAAAGTTACAGTATAGTCATTACGACTGTTCGGGGCTCCAAAACTCGTCCTATTTTTCTCCTTTCATAGTTTTGTGCGAATTATCATCCCTCCCGCGCTGGTAAGCTTAACTTGAAACCACACTAACGATGAACTAACTTTTATTTTAAGGAACCGCAATTCCTGTCATCAATCGTCCTCTTTTGGCTGGGTCATTCAATATGCTGGGCCCGATACTTCGGAGAGAAAATAATGAGTGGTTACTTTACATTACTGAAAGGTAAATTAGATTATACAACCTAGGTTTAATACGCGCGTGAATGGAACGCGACTTTTTGGAACTGAGACACTACTTGGTAGCGGTAGCATCAACAAAGTCGCATAGATTTACGATATTAAGATTATTTTAGCCATTTAATTTGTAACGAGTGGAAAGACAAAGGTAATATTTAAAAAAAAAAGATCTTACTATATACTTCTGGCAATGGAATAAAAAAGTATACAAACACTCTAACACACATTACTTCATAGACATTATCCGCTAAAACCATCCCTTATGACTTCCAGAATTGACAGAATTCCATTCCATTCTCGAAGCGCGTGGATTACTACATTTTCATTTTCATTTAATTTATCAATAGGCTCTCTTTTAATTGAGAAGAAAAATAACAAAGTAAAACTGATTTCCTAATATTTTAGCTGTATAACCATCTGTGATTGCTCCATCAAAGCCAACTGCGATTATTATAAATATAATTGCACTTAATACTATTTCAGACAGGACTATGAAACACCGGATATGCAAGTTTATATGTTTCGCATTCAGATCGAAGGAGAAACCGTGGTTGGAACTATATCTTTACAGATTGTAAACATCGACGACAACCCACCAATTATTCACATATTGGATTCCTGTGTAATACCAGTGAGTATAAAATCCCTACCTTCTAAATGCTGCTCAAGAAACCTGCCTGATTTATTTCTGTTCCATATTCGATTATTTTTTATTTTTATGATATCACACTAAAAAAATGATTATTAGAATATATATAGTCTTGTCGAAAGTATTTTAGGATTCCAATATTAATCATTGATTTAGAATGCTACAATTATAAAATGACTTCTTAATTAACTTTTCTTTTATAGGAACTCGGAGAGCCACGCTTAACTGACTGTATTTACGAGGTCACGGATGAAGATGGTGAGATCAGCACCAGTGCCATGACATTTAAAATAGATAGCGATAGAAATGACGACCAGATCTTCTACATCCGCGGTGAAACAATACCGAACCAATTTAAACGGATGACTATGACCCTGGGTCTCAATCAGCCTCTTGATTTTGAAACCAATGCACTACATATATTTAGGGTTACGGCTTTTGTAAGTTGGAATCATAAAACATTTTGAGCAATGAAATTATATCATCATCATTATCGGCCCGTATCAACCCACTGCTGTTCATAAGCCTCTCGCTATGGCACGTCACTGAGCTCGATTTTCAGCTCTCCTCCTCCAATCCCTCTCCACTGACTTACGAATACGAATATAAAATTATATTTATATTCGTTATAATAATTATATTATTGTTATGGAGGTTTTGAATCATAAATTTGGCTTTGGTTCGTAAGTAATAATAAAATGTAATAAATCACATCAAAAATTAGTCAGCTGAAACCGAAAGGGTTATAAATACTCTGTGAAATTCTCCAGGCATAAGAGGTCACTTTCATAGAGAGGTCTATCATCGTGCTGTCAAGGTGGTGTGTGTATACGAAACCGTAGTCACCCGCTACACCAGATACCGCTGATTGTTTTCAAGTTTATTATGACAGTAAGGAGTGAGGGAAGATATAATGCATTTTCTTAAAAGTATAATATAAGTAAAACATGTGTTTGCATCATGTTAAACATAACATACTCTATGAAACCCAGATATTTTCAAATTTAGCTTATCGTTGTTTTATGCTCCAACAAAACTTTTATTCAGCGTGTCCTTAACAGGAAGGCATACAGCGGAATTCTTATTAAAAATTTTTCTAGGACTCTTTACCTAACAACCACACAGTCACGGTCATGATAAGAGTTGAAAATGTCGAGCATCGGCCACCACGCTGGCTGGAGATTTTTGCTGTGCAGCAGTTGAACGAGAAGACAGCTGAAAACTTCACAGTGAGAGCCATTGATGGAGACACCGGGATAGACAAGCCAATATACTATCGACTTGAAGCTGATAAGGGTAAGCAAAATATTTCAACCTCATATTGATAAGCGTCTTAATTGTCATAATTCTCAGACTCATAATTCACAAAATATACTCATAGATGAATATAATTTTAATTAGGATACGCATCTTAACAGCGTTATTAAAATTAAACCCTATTTTTGTAGATGATGAAAAGTACTTTGACATTAAAACTATAGAAGGTGGCAGAGATGGTGGTATATTCCAAGTGTTTCCAATTGACAGAGACACTTTAGAACGAGAACTGTTCAGGCTTTCATTGGTTGCTTATAAATATGACAACGAATCATTTGCGACTGTAAATAATGTTGTCATAATTATTGATGATGTTAACGACCAATATCCTGAGCCTTTATATAAAAATTACACTGTCAACATTGATGAAGAAACCCCTCAGACACTGTACTTCGATCAAGAGTTTGGATTCCATGATAGAGATTTGGTAAGATTTATCAATATCAATAATACTGGTAATCAATATCAATAATACTATAGGTACTGATCGCATTTAGCATAGATATATGTTTAATATTATTAAAAGAAAAGAAAATAATAATAATTAATAGCAGAATACTTTAATGAATTTCTGGTTTGCTAATATTATTACAAAAACATAACATATGATACCAGGGCCGGATGGCTACTGTATGGCTTTTTGGGCTTCGGCCCAGGGCCTCGTGGATTTAAGGCCCCCCCAGCTAAGTCAAGTCAAAGTCAAAAATAGTCGATAATGCCAAATAATTCATCATTTTATTAAATTAATCAGATCGTATGGTTTGCAGCCCTGCAAATCCTGCAATTAATCAAACCCATTCAATTAATTTAATTCAAGTCTACGTCCAGGTATGTCTTAAGTGGGGACCCTAAGTAGTAATAGGCCCCAGGGCCTCCTAAACTCACGGTCCGGCCCTGAATGATACATCTGAACGTATTTCGCGCTGCCCTCCGCCAAAAAGTGAATAAATCAAAAAGACATCTAACAGCTTGACGTATGACGTTCGACAGTCACAATAATTCTCCTTATATATTATGATATTAGTAAGCGGACGGGCAAATGGGCCAACCGATGGTAAGTGGTCACCACCGCCTATAGATGTTGGCGACGTAAGAAATGTTTATCGCAATTATATTACAGTCGCCAACCTTGGAAAATAAGATTTTATATCTTATGTCCCTTGTAATAACATAAGCTCATTTACCCTTCAAACCGGAATACAACAATACAAAGTATAGAGCTATTCACTCATAAAGACGCCTCTACGTTAAATTATTATAAGTGTAGATTAGTACGAGTGACACTCATGCATACAAGATGTGCGTGAGTGAGTACATCTATATCACTGAATTGTTGTTTGAAGTTTAACCGGGGCAAAAAAATTATCAATACTATATTTTTCTATCAGGGTCAAAATGCACAGTATAAAGTACATCTTGAAAGCGTATATCCCCCGGGAGCAGCCGCAGCGTTCTTTATTCAGCCTGAAGTTGGTTATCAGCGGCAGACCTTTATTATGGGCACATCTAACCACAGTATGCTTGACTACGAGGTCCCGGAGTTTCAACATATCCAAATAAAGGTTAACTGATTATTCTTCAATCACAACTACGTATATTTTATGTGATAGATATATATTAGTTTATAACTGATCATTAGCTCCGCACATACCTTAATTGTAAATTATTGTTTTCTGAGGTCATATTTATGTGATTAGATATAAATACTTTATTTATTATTATATATCATCATCAATGATAATATTGTTGACTATTTATATTTTATTTTATAGGTGGTTGCTACGGATATGGATAAGCCAGAATTCGTTGGTGTCGCTACCGTTTTTATAAACTTAGTCAATTGGAATGATGAATTGCCTATATTTGAAAATAGTATCCAAACTGTGAAATTTAAAGAGACTGAAGGTGAAGGGTTCTTTGTTGCTGGCGTGCAAGCGCATGACAGAGATATAGGGGACAAAGTGGTGTAAGTAGAAGACTGGTCACCATTCAATGTGACCAATAATTTCATAAGTAAATATATTTTTTAACAATAAAATAAAGTCGATGTAAGTATGTCGTACGAGTAAACTTAATATATCATATTCAAGTTACTTGCTTTACTACGCTGACTTAAGTTAAATTATATAATTGTAATTAAAAGCAAAATAAATCTAATCCTATAACGACATTTTCAGGCACAGTATAATGGGAACAGCGCAAAACATTTTAAGGATAAACGAAGACACTGGAGACATTTATGTAGCTACTGACGAAGCATTTGATTATCACAGACAGAATGAACTGCTTGTTCAGGTGTTTTAAAAATATCGTTTGTAAACAAACGTTTAAACACATTATAACTCGATTACTAAATAAAAAACACTTTTTCTAACTCATAAATCGCTCTTACAAAGGAACCGCTAGCAATAAATATTAAAAAAAAAAACACTGACAATCATGCAATAGCGATTTATTTCAAAATAGCGGTAATTTAATGTAATGCTATTAAAGCTGCTACAAGTTGTTTAGATCAAACAAACATAATATAACAATATATATATATAACACTAGTAAATATTTAGGTACGCGCTGAAGACACATTGGGCGAACCTTTCAATATTGCCACATCACAACTCGTGATTCAGCTTGAAGACGTTAACAACACTCCGCCCACCCTACGTCTCGTTAGTATTCACTTATAATATTTCCAATTTATATATATTAATATGAAAAAGAAACTGCTTAAAATTATTTGTCATTTTTGTTTATCATAATTATGTATAACCGTAGCCTAGAGGTACCCCACAAGTGGAAGAAAATGTTCCGCAAGGTTTCCCAATAACTCAGGAGTCGCAGAACATTACAGCCACGGATCCTGATACCACAGCTGACTTGCGCTTTGAAATAATTTGGGATACCTCATATGCAACAAAGCAAGGCCGAGAAACAGATAGTTCTCACTTCTATGGGTAAGACTTATTTACTTCTTTACTTTTCCGGAAATTTACAGCTACATGCACATAAGTAAATAATTTTAACCTGAAATAATCAAAATTTTTAGCTGTGTCGAAATCGAAACAGTATATCCGAACCCAGACGAACGTGGTGTTGCTGTGGGGAGATTGTATGTGAAAGAGATCCGTCCTAACGTTACCATCGACTACGAGGAGTTTGAAGTGCTGTACCTTAGTGTTCGGGTCGTGGACAATAAAACAGAAATCGGACAAAACTACGACGAGTGTATGTATCACACAATCAAAGTCAAAGTCAAAAATCTTTATTCAATATGGATGTGTTACACTTACTTATTGAGAGTCAAAAATAAATGGAACACTTGATAAAATCAGTATTCAAAACATACACAAAGTAATATACAGAGTAAATACTATTATATTTTTGTTACTTTATTGCTTAGTAAAATTGTTGGCCTATGCTAATAATTATAAAAAATGCTCAATGTATCATCATCCGCTGACTACTCTCTTGCCTGCAGTAACGTACACGATCACAATAGTGGATATGAACGACAACGCCCCCCAGTGGGTAAGCGGCTCCCTGACCCAAGAACTGAGAGTGCGAGAGAACTCCGCGACTAACACCATTATCGGTACCGTGCAAGCCACTGATATTGATGGTCCGCTTTATAACCAAGTTCGGTACACTATACGGTGAGTTTTAAACACAATATACTAACCGACAAAAAACTTGCTTTATGTCAACTGTTATTTGCCAACTCAATTATTTTATAAACTAAATCTAGATCAAAAACCTTAATCGAATAAGGCGATTGTGATAAGCGAATTTATCAAAAATACTAAATTATTATCTCACAAATAATCTTTTATTCTTTTCTTTAATAATCTCTTCAGTCCTAAAGAAGGTACACCAGATAAACTTGTGAAGATTGACTTCCGCTCGGGTCAGATAGAAGTAGACTTGGATGGAGCTATCGATGCTGATACTCCACCTCGATACAATCTTTATTATACTGTGATTGCAAGTGACAAGTGCTCTGAGGAAGATGAAAAAGACTGTCCACCAGACTTAGCATACTGGGAAACTGAAGGAGATGTGAGTATGTTTCCTAAATTCTTGAAATTCATTGTTTTGATTTTGTTATTTCTTTATCAATAGTAAAAAATGAGCCAAATGATAATATCGATCATCCCCACTTACAATGGTTTTAATCATATACTATACGTATATATTATACACGTATATTGCCAATGCATTGTCAAATATGCGCTTAGTTATTCCCATATCTGTGATTACTGGACTTGTTATTAATCTGAGACTTACATGTTCTATAAATACTACATGTATCGTAATAACACGTACAAAATACATCATTAAAATGATTTGGTCCGGCATATGGAGTCGTGTCTTAGTGATTTTATGACGCTTAATCTATATTTTTAATGAAAGTTTTAAAAGTACTTACAAACAAAACAAGTATAGACTAGTTAATGTTTTGGATATATAATAAATACATCATTACAAATTGCAGATAACAATTCAAATAATTGACACAAATAATAAAAATCCTATGGCAAGAACTGACAGGTTCAATACGACTGTGTACTTGTACGAGAACGCGAAGTCTGGCGACGAAGTAGTCGTTATAAAGTCTGAAGACCTTGACAGAGATGGTAATAAATTTTATTTGTAGGATCAATTCGTTTCGAAATCACAATTATTTACATTTATTTTTTAACTAGAAGTAGGGTATTAGTAAGAAACAAATTTAATACTATTCGATAACAGATAAACCATCGTGTTATCCTTAATTATATTTACACAATTAAATGTAAAAACTAAAAACATCTTATGTAATAATTGTATTTATTCGATATTGATTTCCTTTTCAATATCATTTTCCTACATTTCGCAATCGTTTGTTGTAGGAGATTTTAAGGAGAAGTATCAGATGCTATAATTTCAACCCAACATTAAAAAATCTATTGTTAAATCTGCAACAGAAATGTACAACACGGTGAGCTACCAGATCAACTATGCGGTGAACCAACGCCTGCGCGACTTTTTCGCCGTCGATTTAGATTCGGGACGCGTGTATGTGGACCTCACGACGGACGAGAACCTCGATCGCGATGGTGACGAGCCCACGCACAGGATCTTCCTTACGCTAATCGATAACTTTTATTCGAAAGGAGGTTTGTTTGATAATCTTAATTTATCTTTAATCATATATTAATCCAGTGACCACATTCGCGTGGATGTTCAACATATTTCTTAGGTTAATAAAATATTTATTAGCTACTTTTTCGAGTTATAATCAAACATAAGCATTTTTAATTTTACTCATAACGCTATAATTTAATTGAAAAACTTACTATTTCTCTTGAGTTAATACAGCTAATTATATTTCTCTTATATAGTAGAAAAAATAAGATTCAATAATTCATCTAGCGGACAGAAAGAAAACTTTCAGCCCAGATTAAAACATTAATATAAGTTACAACTACAGATGGCAACCGAAATCAGAACACCACGGAAATTGAGGTGGTATTGCTGGACATAAACGATAACGCACCAGAGCTGCCATCAAGAGAACAACTGTTCTGGTCTATCTCAGAGAACTTTAAAAAGGTAGGCAGTGATCAAAGGTGGTTTTTTGTAAGATTCTGGTAAATGGTTATTATCAAAATAAGTAAAAGCCAAACAAAACAATAATTTTTAATGTATTTAGTTCTAATTCATTGTAAAAGGTTAAATTATTTCTTTTGTTAATGACACATCTTTTGCTAGCATTTTATGAATTATTGACTTCGGCAAGAAATTAAAAAACAATATTATTTATTACAAAATGATGGCTTAATAGATTGTCTTATTACTTTAACAGGGTGAAAAACTATCTCCATATATTCATGCACGAGATCACGACGAACCGAATACTAATAACTCTCGCGTCGGCTACCAGATCAGAGACCTTGAGATCACCAATAGGGACATCATCATTCCAGACCTCTTCGAAATTGTTCACATCTTTCAGTCCGGAAATTTTTATAATGTTTCTGCAGAATTGGAGGCTACCATGGACTTAAGAGGATACTGGGGAACCTATGATATTGAAATTCGAGTGAGTGTATTAATTTAGTGTTTCATTTTTTTTTAATATATCTTTCGCGATGTATAAACTTCATTCTAGGTTTAAACGCGATCATAACTTTTTTTTATTTTGCCAGTCATCAAACAGCAGATGAAAAATAGTCTACTTATTTGTTAAAAAATGATGTTATGAAACTAGTCTAATTCAGACCTTATGCTAGTTAATTAAAAGGATCATAATCGAAAAACGATATCCACAAAAAAAACTTTACATCTGTATAAGTACTACAATAACTGATAATGCTTAATAGGCTTTTGACCACGGAGACCCGCCGCTACATTCAGAAGAAAAGTACGAATTGATCGTCCGACCCTACAACTTCCATTCACCCGTGTTCGTGTTTCCAAAGGATGGTACCAGCGTTCGGCTAGCAAGGGTGGGTAGGTTTTGTTTTATACAGTGTGAATTATTAACCTTAAACTTGAATTATATAAAGGATATCAAACATAGACAAATTATTTTAAGAGACGGTGTAACAATTGTTGAAGCCGATTTTTAATTGCTAAAGTACAAACTCTAACATTTAATCAGCCATTCTAGTATTATTTGTACTTACAAAACCTTTGTGATTGATGCTAATAGGAACGTGCAGTGAGCAATGGCTTATTAGTGCTGGTGACTGGAGAGTTCCTGGACCGTATTCAAGCTACGGATGAGGATGGTCTTCATGCTGGCAGACTTAGCTTCGAGATCACTGGAGATGGTGAGGCTACAGGCTATTCAAAACAAACTTTTCCCGGTATAAAAGTCCTTAAAAAAATCTAATGATATTTTGACAAAATGCACAAACATTATTTATCTTAACGAAAAGTTAAATTATGATGAGTTTTATATTCCTTACTTAAGATTGTCCTTCCCCAGACATAAAACTGTCTCCGTACCAAATTTTATCACAATCCAACAGACTTACATTCGCATTTATAATATTAGTTAGGTTTAAAAATAAAAATAGGTAACTAAACGGTTTAATCTTATCAGACGCAGCTTCACAGTACTTTCAAATTGTAAGCGACGGTGAGAACCAAGGCACGCTTATTTTAAGAGAACTCTTCACCGAAAGCGTCAGAGAGTTTCAGGTAATTAATCAATTATATTGTTCCAATCTTTTCATTAAGTTTAAGGATTTGTTTTATTATTTAACAAAGATGAACTATGAGACAGAGATAAGATTTTAAGGTGGGTCGCTCCATAAAACTTTTTTTTCTCTTTTTGCACAAAAAGAGAAAACAAATAATCATGTAAGGCGTTTTATGATTAGAAAACGTGAACATAACCTAATATTTTCTTCTTTTTGCGGCGAAGAAGTGACCAGTACATGCTGCTAGATTTAATAGTAAAGTAATACGAATAAGCTCAATAATGCGTATCTGAGTTTCCTCATTTTATATAAGTGAACTACAAACCTGCAGATTCGTATCCGTGCGACGGATGGTGGTACAGAGCCAGGCCCGCTGTTCACTGAGGCGGTGTTGTCTGTGGTATTCGTGCCCACTCAAGGCGAACCAACTTTCCAAACCAACTCCGTCACCGTCGCCTTTGTTGGTAAGGAAAATCTCAAGTTCGAGTTCAATTTGAATATAAAAGTACAAAAAATATATTTTAAATAAAACAGTGTTATATTCATATTATTTCAGTAACTGGGTTAGGTTAGGCCGAGATGGCCCAGAGGTTAGAACGCGTGCATCTTAACCGATGATTTCGGGTTCAAACCCCGGCAAGCACCACTGAATTTTCATGTGCTTAATTTGTGTTTATAATTCATCTTGTGCTCGGCGGTGAAGGAAAACATCGTGAGCAAACCTGCAAGTGCCTAATTTGAACGACATTCTGCCACATGTGTATTGCACCAACCCGCATTAGAGCAGCGTGGTTTAATATGCTCCAAAGCCTTCTCCTCAAAGGAAGAGGAGGCCTTAGCCCAGCTGTGGGAAATTTACAGACTGTTAATGTAACTGGGTTAGACTACTTACTATTTCCTTATTATACCATTATTTTTAAATAATTTCATATTATTTTGCAAAATTTGCAAATAAATCTCAATTTAATCAACCCGCACTGAAGCAACATGGTGAGATAAGCTCCAAACCCAAACCCACTTCGAGAAGAAAACTTTCTGCAGCACGCAACCATAAATATCTCATGAAAAGCAAATATTTAACAGGATAAACTCGTTTTTTTTGTAAAGAATAATAAACAACAGCAATTTTTCTTTCAGAGAAGGAAGTTGGTTTAACTGAGGAAAACGAGCTTCCTCTCGCTGATGATCCGAAAAATTATCTCTGCAACGATGATTGCCATGACATATTTTATCGCATAATTAGTAAGTATTCTTCAACTGAGTTTATGTATCATCTGTACATTATTTAGACGATATACTATAACTTATTTCTAAGAGAAAAGCATAAGCTTTCAGCTTTATTTTACACACAAATGTTTTTTACATACAACCAATTGATTTTAATGGTCAAGTACTGTTGCTTGTGAGGAGACGTGGTGTAAAGTGATGCTACCATCTAATTACGAATTATTGTAAAAAGAGGGATTTATAAATTGTCTTTTTACTTTAATTCAATAATAATAATATTAATGTCGAGAAAAAAAAACAAACGAAAACATTCCATGAAAATCAAATATTTAGCGGGAGAATCGTTTTGGAATAACAAGCAAGCAACAAGCAAGCAACAAGGTTGATAGTCTAAGGACAGATTGGAGAAACCCACACATATTATACTGCCAAGCAGCAATACTTAGTATTATTCTGTTCCGGTTTGAAAGATGAGCGAGCCAGTGTAACTGCAAGCACAAGAGACATAACATCTCGGTTCTCAAGGTTAGAGGCGCATTGACGATTTAAGTAATGATTAAAATGTATTGTGCCCATGTCTATGGACAGAAGTGACCGCTTACCATCAAATGGCCCATTTGGCCGTCCTCTAGCCTATGCTATAAAAATAAAAACTAAAAAGTGTCATATGCCTTACCTACTTATTTCGTAATAATTTTAGTTTTTTTTTTTATATATTTAATTAAACAAGTGTTATCTTTGACAGGTGGCAACGACGAAGGTTACTTCGCATTAGATTCGGTCAAAAATATTCTGTCACTAAATAAGGAGCTGGACCGCAGTGAGAGTGAGACTCACGTTCTACAAGTCGCGGCTGCGAACTCAAAAGAGGGTACTACCCCCATTGGAAGTTCTATCCTTACCGTGACTGTCACTGTAAGTGTTATTACATAAATTTCCTACTTATTCTTGTGGTGATCGTCTATATTCTCAAACATATCAGAAAACTTAGTTTGAAATTGACCCAAATATAATGATTGACATATTAAGGACATAATCATCACCATTATAATGAAAGAGAATCTTTTTTTCAGGTCAGAGAAGCAAACCCACGACCATATTTCGTCCGAAAACTCTACACAGCTGGCATATCAACGCTGGACACAATCAATAGAGAACTACTGACAGTACAGGTAATACTATTCATCTAAATTAATTGCAATGGTCAATTATTATAAAAGCTTAAGCTATATATATGTATAAATATTACTACTTTATGCTACATGGATGCTACATGGATGGATGATGGTGATTACGCTACCCCAGTACGTCAAAATAGAGTCAGCTATGACTAGAAAAGGCGAATTTGGATTGGGATGGAAGTGCTTTTAGGTACAGCTGGGAAGAGCAAACTAAATAGCTACCCAAGTAACAGTACCGCATCTACGTCGGACATCATTCGAGAGTATTATTAAGAAATAAAGATAATAAAAAACAGACTGGAGATTAAATAATAAAAATAAAAAAAATCCCAAATAGCTACATGAAGCATTGCTATTATTTGAGTGGGTTAATGTCGTCACATAACGGATACGACATCTTAAATCATGTGGTTAATTTGCAATGTCGATGGAGTCCCCACTTGTTATATCAGTGGCCTTTTTGTATATGCTTTGCTATTAGAAATTAAAAATTAATATATATGTTTTCTGTTTTACTAGGCGACACATTCAGACGGCTTGCCCATCGTGTACACTTTAAACCTTACGTCCATGGTGACAGACCCGAGCTTATCCAATGTGCGCGAATCTGCTTTCACACTGCACAATACGACGGGCGTTTTGACGCTTAGCATACAACCTACAGCCAGCATGCACGGCATGTTCGAATTCGACGTAGTGGCCACAGACCCGCGTGAGTTAGAAGCCAATTGTAATCGCTTTTTTTATTAATTGCGTCGATATGAATAGTATCCTTATAGTCTTGTTTGATTAATAGTAAATGATCATCATTTTAATTTACTCGATCATGTCTTTAAGTATGTTTTACTATTTCAGTGGAAGCTCAAGATACGGCAGCAGTTAAGATCTACCTCATATCATCTTTAAACAGAGTATTCTTCACCTTCGTGAATACTTTGCAGCTAGTGGAGACTCATCGGGATTTTGTGAGTAAACTTATTCAAAGTGTAGTCCTGTAAACCTGCTATGTAAGAACAAACTCGAAATACTAATTTTCAGGATCAGACAACACGTATAAAAAAGGCGTATTCCGGAAGTCAATTTTAAACTTTTCACGAACTACAGACGACAAAATTTAACAAAATAAAAGCGAAGCTTTATAAAATGTATTTGTAAAAATTTTTTAATATAACAAAGATCTCCATCTCACACAGATAGGACAGACCTTCAGCACTGGTTTCAACATGACGTGCAACATCGATCAGGTGCTCCCTGCCACCGACAACGCAGGAGTGGTGCGCGATGACCTTGTTGAGGTGCGCGCGCACTTTATACGAGACGACGTGCCCGTGCCCACTGACGTCATCGAGGAGTGAGTCTTTCTGCAATATCCCCACAGCTTATAGATCAGAGTATGACAAATTTATAATCAATATTTTATAGCCTTTAAAAAAGAGAAAAGCCAATTTGCTTTTCGCAGCTTATTCCACCACGTTACTTTAATATGAGTTGAAAATATTTATTCAGTACTAGTTTCCGATCGCGGCTTCGCCTATGCGTCGAGGTGGCGGCACATGTTTGCCTTTTCTGTACCCTTGACAAACTTGTATGAGAAATTTTAATCCGTGGTCTTCGGTTAAGGTTCACGTTGCCTAATCACTGGGTCATCTCTGCTCGACAAGTGTAAAGTAATATAAAGTCTGACACATTATGTGCGCAGTATTCGCAGCGACACGCAACTCCTGCGCGCCATTCAAACGACGCTCAACACGGAGCTTCTTGTGTTGCGAGACTTCGTGACGGGTGCCAGTCCCGATGTGTTGGAGACGAGCACAGCGCTTTATGCGGCGTACGCGCTGGCCGCTCTCTCCGCACTGCTAGGCCTTCTGTGCCTCGTGCTACTCGCCGCATACATCATCAGAACCAGAGCGTTAGTTTGCATATCTCAATCATCTCTATTGATACTGTTATCGTCATAGCCGTTGTTTTCATCCTCTCTAACAACAACAAAACAAATATTTAAGTACAAAGAATTTAAATTAAGATTTGAGCTACATTTTATATAATAAATTTTATAATTGGTAGTTGGTGGTATAATTTTTTTCTCATCTATCGTTATACTGAATTGATTCAGATTAAACCGTCGCCTTCAAGCACTTTCGATGACGAAGTACGGTTCGCAAGAGTCGGGTCTCAATAGGCTCGCGCTGGCGGCCCCCGGTACTAACAAGCACGCCACCGAGGGATCCAATCCAATCTGGAATGAAGCTATCAAAGCACCAGACTTTGATGCTATCAGGTACTTATCAATCTTGATTTTCTTTTTACTTCATTCAAGTGTTTGACTGGACAGAGAATTGAAAAAAGTAAAAATTGCTAATGACCAATCTCGGCTACGGTGACCATTCTCAACGAAGGTAAAAAAATACAGGAGATTACAGAGCACAAGTGTGTCTTCTCCCAGTCTCATCAATTCGACGGAACTGCAATCTATACGTTCGAAAAGATTTGAGTCACAACGGTTTCACATATTTTCCATGGCACTCTCAACAACAGGAGTGTGACTTTTCATTTGTGGCAGTAAAACCCAATAATTTTTTGTTGGCTCGCCAGGGATTTTAATTAATATTCATTGATAATATATATATATCTTGCTAAAAATTAAACTATGTTAACACTCTCCACAGCGAACAATCGGATGACTCAGACCTCATAGGTATTGAAAATTTGCCGCAGTTCCGTAGCGACTATTTCCCTCCTGCTGACAGCAACTCCATTCAGGAGATGTCCAATGATAATGTAAGTAGAAACTTTAAAATGACATAGGTCATCGATATTGCTTCCTGGAATGCCCAAAGCTAAAATATTGCACAAAAATACATTAATGTTTAATTTTGACATTCATAGCCAAAAGTCATGGACAAAAATAACGATGCCATATTTATTTAAATAAGTGAAAAATCAGTCACTACATTATTTGATTGATTGATGTTATCTGTTTCATAAAAGTTATTTTATTATATAAATAAATATTGATTTTATAATTCATTTGCAGTTGGATCCTCCATTAGCGGCACATAATAACAACTTCGGCTTCAATCCAACGCCATTCACTCCTGAGTTCGCCAATTCACCTTTTAGACACAAATAAGTTGTATTGTTTTGGCATAGTAAATTATTGTACATACAATAATACATGTATATATTATGTTATATATAATAAGCCTTTTAAAGATAAAAATGTATATAGAAGTGCAGTTTTATGATATTATATTATTTTAAGATTTAGTTTTTTTTTTCTTTAAAGAACCTTCAAAATCCGTCTATCTTCAAAATACTTTTTCAGTATTCTCTTTATTCTTCTGACAGGAAGTAAAATGAAGTGAGTACTGTTTTGTGATATTTCCTGATAAAATTTCGAAGCATTTGTGAAATAATTGCTACAAAAGCAGCCTAACGGGGCAACGTAAATTAATAAATAAAGCATATAATTCAACACGAGATTATATATGCTTTTAACAAAGTAGGAATACTTACTGTTGCGTCACAATATATTTACAAGAATATTATGTATATTCACAGTAACATTGATAACTTCAATAGAATCAGTGATATTCATTGTATTGTACAATAAGTACAATACAATGAATATCACTGATACACAAGACGTAAAGATATGCTTATAACAACAAGTTTCCGAATCCGCAAAGTCAATAAATCCTTCTTCCGTTTAGTCTATCCGTTTCTTTAATAACATTAATTTATGATAATGACATGACTTTGTATTTTTAAATGTTGAAAAAGAGTAACTACTGAATTTCTTGCCGGTTCTTGTCGGTAGAATCTGTATTCCGAAGCGGTGGTAGCTTTACTTAATATAGTTCTGTAAAATAACGATTCAAGCGTGCAAATAACAAAAGTAAAATTTAATTTAAAAAGTAAAAAGTATATTTTATTTTGATTTGTTTTTTTTCATGCGTGTCCATAAACTCAAAAATCTCCTGTTGTGACAAATCAGGCAATCAATGAAAATTAATTCCAAAATAGAGCCTTGATAACATAACATTCCGAGACCGAAACTATAAAATATAAGAGCAACATCAACATACAACATTAACAGCCTCTAAATTTCCCTCTGCTGATCTCCCTTTGAGGAGAAGGTTTGAAGCATATTCCACCACGCTACTCCAATGCGGGTTGTTATACATATGTGGCAGAGTTTCGTTGAAATTAGACACACGCAGATTTCCTCACAATGTTTTCCTTCACCGCCGAGCACGAGATTAATTATAAACACATGAAAATTCAGTGGTGCTTGCCTGGGTTTGAACCTGCAATCATCGGTTAAGATGCACGCGTTCTAACCACTCTCAGCTCTTAAGATAAAATAAGAGCGAAATTGAATATTTTATAATAAATTTAGTAAATAAAGTAATATCCTGTAAATTTCGGACTAGAAGAGTTCCTTAGTGAAATCTTTAAAGCTTACTCTATTTCTGGTTGGCAGACACACATGTAAAAGATTTTCCTTCTACTTGTGTAGGTTTGATCACGATGTTTTCATTTACTATCGAGTCGGTATGATATGATTCATAAAAATAAATAATTCATTTGAAAATGGAAATACTTTAAATCAAAAGAGTTGATGCAAATACTTTGTTTAGTCAGTAATTATATCAGGGTGAAATCTCTACTCTGATGAGCCTGCACCTGATGTCACAGAGGATCACTAACTTTCAAAGCTTCGGTGAAACCTTATTTGCAATCTTGAACAGATAGGTTCAGCTCTGGACTTTATGATCTATGGAAAGTTATAAAGTGACTGATATTAAAACATACCAGTGATTCTAATAAAACATATTGATTCTAATAAAACAACTCTCACTAAAATGTTATTCTAATAAAACAACTCTCACTAAATGTCTTATCAATATAAATTAGGATATCAAATAGGGTGGACACAGTGCTTTCTACCATTATTTTAAACCTATTTGTAACCATGTTCTAGTAGACAATATATGCCCAGTATCAAATATCTGGGCTATTTAGAAATATGTATAATTTAATTAGTTTTGAATGACTAACTAGCTGGCATGGATATGATTAGTTTTAATAAAAAAGTAAGTATTAAGTAAAATAAATAAAAATAAGCTAATCTTATTTTTGTTCTATAATCGTTTTTAATAAACATTTTTAATTAAATGTATATACACTTAATAATAAATATATACTTCAACTGCCACTAAACTAACTTACACTTTTTATATATGCAGATGACATTGATGTGATTTGTTTAAATGTTACATAGTGTTATATAATTTCCTACATAAAGTTCAATTTAAGAAAAAAAATGTTTCATGCCCATGTTTCATCTTAGTTGAATACACAACTAAAATTTTTGGTAGCGATTGACAATTTAAAAAACTTAGAAACATTATATAATTTTTGTGTAAATCATTATTAACAGATATTAAATTTTTAAATTGTTTTAATAAAACAAAAGTCCTTAAACTCTAACCCTATTAAAATAGACTAAATAATAGTTTTACAAATTAAAATAGAACATTTTTTTTTATAATTTCATTTATTCTTATAGCATACAAAATTTGTTTATCATTAATTAAAAGGAATGGTACATTAAATACTTAATTACTTTGTCACACGTATATGCCTACCCATAACAACAAAAAGAGAATACCAAAGCCTGAGAACAAGGCGGCTACTAATGACAACAGGAGTTCCTTGAACAAGTCTCTTGACGACTTCGTGCTTGTGACTTCGTAGACAAAGAACCACGCCGTAAAGAATATTCCGATACCAAGAAGTAGCATAGTTAGATGTGGGAACACCGCCGGATTGATAGGCGAGGCGTATCGCACCATTGATTCAATTTCCAACTAGAAAATTAAGATATAATTACTAATTTGGTTATTCAATTGTTTAAGAACATTTTAAAAACAACTTAAATACACTTACACTCATTTTATAACAATTAAATTAAGAATTATCACAAAAGGAATATTAGGTACACCGGCCAATAACCAAGTAAAAATTTGGTAAACGTCACAACAGATATGTCACTTGTCAATTGGTCGATGCTTAGCCCATGTGTTTTTTAATAAGATACGTATAGTTTATGCTCCAAAACAAGCCATATTTATGAAAAATTTATTTATTATTTCATAAAAATTAGATCAATTTTTGTTTTATTTTTTCAATTGTATTGTAAAATGCATAGCTGCGAACCATGAACAATATAAACAATAAACAACATTTTGACAAGTTAATAGTTAATAGCACTCAATGTCAAATGCATAGTTAAATTGTTGATGCATGTACAGCTGTTTATTTTTTATAAAAGAAATCATGTAGAGATAATTTTATTATCCATTGCAATCAAAGCCATGTCTTCCCAATGTTACATAATGAATGTAAACAGGATAATGACCCAAAATGTATCAGGAAACGATGAAATAAAACCATCTTTATCAAAGGAAAAGGTAATGTCTTACGAGGAGAAATCAGTTGGGTCAACAGCTTTTTTTAAATGCGAAGCTTGTCCATATATGGCTCTCGCTGAGGACGATATAAAGTTTCATTTATTTACTGTTCACCCAGACTTGGCTAAACGAAATGGGCTTGCAGACAATATTCAAATACCTTGTCCAGGCTGTACTAGTGTATTTGACGCGGAAGAAACTCTCCGAAACCATTTACGGAATCACCATAAAATGGGAATCAAAGACGTTAAAAAGATGGTTAAAAGTCTGGTACAAATAGCTCTTAAAAATGCTAAACTAAAGAAAGAAATTAACAAAAATGAAACAACTAACCAACCTCAACCGGAAATAGCTGAAGTAAAAATACCTCAAGTTATAGAAATAGTGCCAGACATAGTAAATGCTAACAATGAACAATTACCAAAAGGGGTTGCATTTATATCTGTAGATGAGTTAAATAAGATGAGCACACCCAACTTTGAGAAGGTAGACCCTAAAGAAGTAATACAGGAAGCTAGCATCAACATTGTGTATACAAATGATGTATCGACACAATACGTAAATGTGACAAATACTGGGCCACCAGATAACACCCGCAACTTAATACAAATGTCCAGTGTTACACCGGATCTTATATCATCAATACAGCCGAGGATTCCGTCCTCTATAGAAAATAATTTATTGTCACCACAGACACAAAGCGACTCATCAACCCAGCAACAAGAGAACGGAAGAGGCTTAATATCTTACCCACACTCATATAAAAAGTCAAAAACATTAGAAGTAGACTCTGAAAAGAATGGCACTCGATGTTCAGTCTCAAACTGCCATGTTCGTCTTAAAGATGCTAGCAATCTTTCATATCATAGAAAATGCCATCAAAATAATCAATTACAGTGCCCTGAGTGCTCAAAACTGTTTCTTACTGTCCAACAACTTCATACACATCTGTGGAAGATACACACTGTTGACCTGGAGCTGCCTACTTGCAATATATGTGGTTATAAAACATACAAGAGATACAGGCTAGTAAACATACATATGAGATGCCATGACAAATTTAAGGAATATACATGTAAGAAATGCATTTCAAAGGCACTAATTTTTACACTTTTTACTTACAAAGGCATGCTCTTCACATTCAATTATTATTTTATCATTTATCTCTACAGCTAGGGTTGCCAGGTTTTAAAACCGAATAGCCGGACAGACCAATAAGTTAAGCTAGAAATTTTGATATAAAGGCAGATACCCCTATTTATTAAGATTTTTTTGTCATTTAAACATGTAAACTTCTTATTTATAACTAGATCTTTGATATTGAGATTAAAAAAATCAAAATCAAATGTAAGAAAACCCAACAAAAGCCAGGACATCATGGACAATTATTTTACCCTGACATGCACCGAAAAGCCTAACTATTTTTAGCTTTTTCCAGTGAACTGGCAACCCTGCATATGGCTAAAACTATTAATATGTGCTAGTTATATTCTATTTTCGTGTTAATATAATCTCCATATTATGACTGTTTAATACAATTTCTTCTCCAGGTTTAATATGTACTAAAAAGTTTAAGAATTCAAACCAGCTATCGAAACACCGCATGACTCACAAACGGGATGAGACCCGGGCTCAATGCCATATTTGTCAACGTGAGTTCTCGAATGAACGACAACTCCGAAATCACGTGGCCGCTGTTCATGAAAGACTAAAACCCTTTAAATGCTGTAACTGTGATTATACAGCGGCTCGGAAAGAAGAATTAAAATTACACTTACGGTCGCATACTGGTGGGTATCAATTTATGACATGTTCAAATGACGTATATATATTGAGTATGTATGTACTATTCATAAAATATAATAAAATATCAAGTCGAAAATTATCAAATCTTAGGCGTAGATGATGCTTTCGATAGTGGTTTCGCAATTGTCGACAAACAAATTAACAATTAGATAATAATCATATGTCCTACACAAACTTAGCTGGATTATTCTATACTTATTTTGTTATTTTCAGGTGATAAACCATATGCTTGCGATCAATGTAGTTATTGCACAGGTGACCATAACGCATTGCGTCGTCACAAAAAGCAACACTCGAAAGAGAGTACTTACAAATGCAAATACTGTCCCTACACCGCCATACAATCCACAATGTTCGCTTCCCATATGATTTCGAAGCATCCAAATGTAAACTCGGATGATGTTCACTGCTGTCCCTATTGTCCATTTAAATCTGTCAACAAAGACAAATATCTCGTTCATTTAACGACGCATAGAGAAAAGGAAGAGATAAAACTACTAGTCGAAATGACTAAAGGTGTCAAAACCAACAAGCCAAGTTGGACTATTCCAAGTGATAATTCAAATAAATCGAATGATATACAAACTGTATCCAATGAGCAATCTAAAGATGCAAGCATGAAAACTGTCAATACAATTCCTATCGAAGTATACGATTGTGACAGCCTGCCTGAAACCATGCTTCAAGAGTATCCGAAGAATTACTGCACGACGACGTCGAATGACGTTGAACAAACCACATTTAGTGCAGAGGATTTAAGAGACTTGAGTAAGAATGATAATAATTCCGATTGCCTTATTTCTGAAAGCTTTAATATACAGGAGAGACATCAGTACAGCTCCCAACATGCTCTACAAATGCCCTATGATTCGTCACAGCCTAATTTGCATTTCTTAAATTCAACTGTTTCGATCGATCAAAACTTATTACAGAACAGTAGTGTGAGTTCTCTAACATCCAGTCATTCACCTATAAGCAATAGCTTAGGGGGTAATATCATGAGTAATTTCCCCATAAGATTGCCCCCCGTACCTATATCTGTACGTAATAATATCACTTTAAAACCAGTCGATAAAATTTCTATACCTATAACCAAAGTGTCCGGGCCAATTATTAATCAGATGCATATTCTTCCTATTCCCTCGTCGAGCCATTCGCCAATCAACATATCTACGGAACTTGACGGAGCGCCAAGAAAGAAGCCTAAAATATCAGTAAAAAGCAATTTAATACTAAAAGGACCAGATCAAGTAAACATGTTTCATTCGCAACAAAAAATGGCGTTTAAACGTTTAGAAGATAACGAGAGGTACGGACTCGGAGGTTCAGTAACTTTTAACAATTTAATAACGACTAATTTCATGCAACTGCAACCGGAACCAGCACTGAGCGAATCTCCGAACAATATAATGACGTATCCTCAAAACAACATGATGGGAGACGCCGCAACTACGCCCGTTGACAATGAAATGAACGACAACCCGCAGATATTTTCATTCAATCCACAAATGAATGTGAACTCTATGACAATGCTCCCCCCAGCGCAAAAGATTCAAACGAATGACCCGAGTTACATAAAATTAGAAGCGACGATAAAACAAAACACCCAATCGCCTAGTTTAGAAAGAATGTGCAACGCAAATCTCCTAAACAACCAAGGTATTAGCCGAGAATACAAAGCCTCACCTCCTTTAGAAGATATTCACAAAAATATGAACGAAATTAAAAACGAAGTAAAATCTGATGCTTTTTATAACTTAAGCCTTAACAGCACTGCTTCAAATCCACCAATCATCGATCAGTATATGATAGACAATATAATTCCAGAGCAATATCCAGCTCATTTAGACCTATCAACGGTCGTTTTACCAGAAGTATCTGACCAGCAGAACGACGTGATCGAAATAGATGACAATTCTGACGATAATAAACTATTACCTAGATTCGATATGAACTTCTCCCTGGAGTCTCTCTATTTAATGCATAATGATTTTCACTTCGAAAATGAAGTTCCCACAAATAATATGCCTTCTGATGTACCTGTTAATGAAATAAATAGGATGGTCGCAGAGATGCCCCTAGCCAATACGAAAGATAACTTAGATGTTGTGTCTGTAGAAATTGAGAATGATGCTCAAAGTTACATTCAAGGGAAGAAGGACCCCATGATGAACACCTCTGTCCGACCGTCGACTAATAAAATAAACGTTAAAAATATTGAACTTATGAAAAATTGAATTTGTTATTTATTTATAAGTATACTCTAGTAATTCATATAAAAGACTGTTTATTATTTGTTACAATTATTTGTCTTATTCATATCAATCCCAGATACGATATTTTAGGACTAGTTTATAATTCAAGAGCCAAGATGGCCCAGTGGTTAGAACGCGTGCATCGTAACCGATGATTTCGGGTTCAAACCCAGGCAAGCACCGCTGAATTTTCATGTGCTTAATTTGTGTTTATAATACATTTCCTGCTCGGCGGTGAATGAAAACATCGTGAGAAAACCTGTATGTATCTAATTTCAATTCGGCCACATGTGTATTCCACCAACCCTTTTTTTTTCTCGCTGGAAAAACGCTTTACGCGCTTCCCCCAAGTGATGGTAAGTGGAGGGGGTGTGGGACTCCCCAGAGCCCTGGACGCCGAGTGCGCCCACTAAAAAACCAGCGGTACCCTCTCCATCTTTCGGCGGGCGCCACGGGATCGCTTACGCATACTACCGTGAATATTCCACCAACCCGCATTGTAGCAGCGTGGTGAAATATGCTCCAAACCTTCTCCCCAAAGGAAGAGGAGGCGTTAGTCCAGCAGTGGAAAAATTTACAGGCTGTTAATTTACATTAATGTTTAATGTTACAATTCAAGAAGTAAGCAATATTTTAATATTACTCATAATTATCTAATTAGTAAACAACAAACTTCAACAATCCTATAAAAGTTCTCTTTATGTTTGAGTTTATTTAAGTTTTTGTAGGGCATAACAAGTTGTTGAAAACATTTATCCATGAATGACAAAATTGGTCGCCAATTTTGGTTGAACAATAAACTTATGGAATTTACGACTGTTTATCAGCTGTTGCTATCATTGACTTCATATTATGAAGAGTAAGTAAGAAAAAAGTAACTAGTTTACAGCAAAATATTATCTAAAGGTAAAAAAAAACGATTGAAAATGAACATCTTTATTGCTTGCATAATTAATGATCGTCAAATTGTCAAAATCAATCATAGGTTCAGAAAGAAATACTGTTTCTTCTCGAAAGAAACTCGTCTGGATTATATTTTTTTCAACAATTGTTTTTTACAATCAATATAATATTACTTCATTTCCAAGATCAAGATTTTTTTTGGGATATTAAAATTCTTTAACAACTTTCTTGAATTTTATATAATAAGGACATTCAAGAAAATGTGTTATGATACGACTTACTTACGAAAATGTGTTAAGGTACATTATAATATGTATAAATTGAGAAGCAACATTTAATGATACAGATGGTTTACCCCACAGTAAAATATCAAATAACCCTAGCACTCTCTGCGGTTAAAATTGTGATTTTTTACCGTGAATTCTGCAAAGCTGAGCTTAGTCGCTATTCCGTAACGTGAAAGCCTCCACGGCCACGTAAAAAATAAGAATATTGAGAGCACAACTTCTTTAATGTCACTTTCTGTAATATACTGCAATGTAATCTTTACTGGTTTCGACTTCTTGCGAATCATGTAGGATCCATTCCTCGGAGACATCTCCGAACGGCCTGGGATCCGTGTGAACACCTTTACCGTCCGCGGGTCCGATTATTATAAGTACTTTCCCAACAAATTTATCTAAATATTCTTTAAACGCTGGTCCGTTATTAAAATAACAAAAGAGTAGGGCAATTTGACTACTACTTCCCAATAAAGTAATTATAGCTTCATCTAATTTTTGTGCCGTAAAAATGATAGGTATAAAAGTAGGAGGTGCATATTTACACCGCCACCAAGCGCCGTCAACTTCTATCCCGGATACATGGTAACCTAGAAAAATATAAAATATTAAAAATACATATTATTATTATTTATAAATGCAATTACACTTGCTTTGTAAGCAAAAAAAATTATACATCGGCCTGTCTGTTACGCTTTCAGGGCTAAGACACTGAACTGAATTTGTTGAAATTTGCTATGAATCGAAAATTAACATAGGCTAGTTTTTTATACCTTACACCCACGGCCATCCCCAACATGCGGGCCAAAACGAGTAAGCCTATAAATGTGTTTTCGTGAAGATAAACACTTGACAGCTATAGCCAGTTAGTAGATAATAACACTGTACTATTTTGCCTAACTGAATTTTGACCACGAGAAGTGCACCCTTCATTTCCCACTCTTATAGCTCTATGGGATATCCACTCAATAGAAACATGGTTTAAGTTCCGATGGTTTTACGTGCTTCCTTAAAATAGGGTGAAACAAAACTCTAACACAATTGTAAATGGCACCACTAGACCGACTCGTTTTCAATCATTACAGATCGTTTATATTTGTGCTATAATCTTAAATAATGTACTAACTATCAAAAATCACTACATATACTCAAATTCGTAACAGTGAATTGAAACATACCTGTAGCTTCTGTGATCATCCATTCAAGAAGGCCACTACCGCATCCAATACTGAGGATCGATTCGCAGTTTAATTGTACCATACAATTCGCGATAAATTCGAAATTTTCTTCTGTTGGAAAGACCCATAGCACTTTATTCCTTTGTGGGTGACTCCTGTAGTTGGCAACGATTGTTTTCCAGTCACCCTGCTTATACAAACTGGTAACAGATTCGACTATATCTTCCATATTTCATAAAATGTTAGACTTATGGATAAACTCTTTTATAAGTTTTTTTAAGATTTGAAAACGCTATGCCACGAAATGTATTTTTTAACTTTTAACACAAATCAGATAGTAATATAGTTGCCAAATATACTGGCACTCGTTGCTGAGTAACATTGACAATGAACGTTCGTGTAACGTGTAACCCTTTACGTAACTTCAAGACAAGTGATTGATTCTTCATACATATGTTTGCAGAGTCGTAGTAGGCGTGTTTTTTAAAATTAATAGCATTAACTTCGTGGCCAACCAATCAACTTTCCATACCTACTTATTACATATAAATTTATAGTTTTATGTAATATAAGAACTTATTAGCCGTTCAGAAGCCATCTGCTTCTAAATGTGTAATTGTAGAAAAAGTATGTCTTGTATTTTTATCTTCTATAACACACAATAAAATTGGAGTGTCTCTTTGTAAAATTAAAATTACCGCTTTTTACTATTTGCATATGTATATACGGCACATATACCAAAATAACATTTTTTTCAATATTTGTCCGTCGGTCTGTCAGTCTGTCTGTTTGTTCCGGCTAATCTCTGGAACGGCTGGACCCATTTTGACGGGACTTTCACTGGCTGAAAGCTGATGTAATAAGGAGTAACTTAGGCTACAACAATAACTTTTTTGTTAAAATCAAACGCGCATGAAATCGCGGGCACAGCTAGTCATAAATATAATTTCAAGCTTTCAAAAAAATGCAATCCGTCATACCCTTTACAGAAAATGTATCATGTAAAAAAACTTCAGGAAATTATTAATAAGTGAAATAGTAAATCTATAACCAAAATTCGTCCCTGTGCACATCGTATGGAATGATTAGAAAAACTGGCGAACGCCCAATTGTTACGTTCACTATGACGATTGGTTATACCTCTTAAATTATTACAAGATATTGACATCACAGGTGCCGTTTGGTCCGGCTAACATACAGCCAAACTATTTAACCGGCACCCAAACTGTCTGGTGGCGGCCACCTATGAACGAATCCACCAAAAAACCTCTTCTAAGGAATTAGGTAGACTAGAAAATTTGTCATTACTGTTTTCTTGCAGTTTAAAAAACTGCAGCGATCTATCTAAAAGGGATAAGGTCAGAATAATAATATTATGACGTCATTCCTCGTTATTATTGATATTTCTAATACTTAATCTTAAAAATAAACTTATTAATTTTCTCAAAAATTATTTATTTGTATAAAATTCTTGCGTACAGTTTCTTTACAAATATTTTCTGTATAAATTGAATACTACACAAAAACAATAATAACAAAATAAAAGTTACTGGTTAGTTTATAATTAGTTTTATCTTTTGACTGATTGTAAATGCAATGTCAAATACATTTTATTAAGAAAACTTGTGTGATGTAAAAATAGAATAACACTTCCGTATATGATCATCGCTTAGTAAGTAGGTCTTATATAAAAACTATTGTTTGAGATCATTGTATAGTAGAGATCGAGATCAGTCGACGATATGCACTAGGAGCTATTGCACATTACAGATTCCTTAAAAAACGGATAATCAGAACACCAAAGGTCGTAAAGGCGTAAAAATCAAAAGTGAAGCTAGTCAGTCACAGTGTCAAGAATAACAACGCTAAGGAAACCTCTCTCACTCGCGTCTGGCACTCTCTTTAAAAATACTGGTACTTCTACACTGCCTACCTGCTTAAAACTGATGTATGTGTCAAACATATATTTTAAAATAAAAATAAATAATAATATTGGGATGTTTTGTTTGATAAACTCTGAAAGAGGGAACTTAGTAATGACACATTAAGATACCACTTATTGCTTATTTAAATGATGGATGCACAACTAATTAGACACACAATATCTAGACGTGTATGACTGCCATTAACATTACTCGTTAAATATGTTATCACAATCATAACCAGCAACTATTTTTAATCATGATTAAACTTCAAGCGAAAAAATTACATGCAATGTGCTATAGCTGCATGTGTTTGTAAGATAACTCATTTTAAAATTTATCACAATTTTTTGGCAGACCGAAGCCATTTTTATCAAAAAATCACATTATTTAATAATACAATATTATTTCAATTGCAGTCTTAAAATCATTGCCAATATATAAAAAAAATACTAATACACTATGGTAACATCGTATTGGTAAAGTTTTTCAACATCAGAGATATTTTGAAGTCACAATATTGAACCCAATATACTTTAAAATTTTCAACTAAAGATTTATCCAGAATTTCGTATCTATTTATAAACATTTTATAATAATAATAATAATGGAAACAAAGCTTTCAATATTGTAACAACTTTATACCTCTGAAATAATAGCCAATTTAAATTCACAGTAAATAATATCCAAGGTATTTAAAAACATTATTAAAGTAGTGTATTTCAATTGATTTCTTATAATTTCATTGATATAGTTGTCTTTTGAGATCAATTTAAATTCGGTCCTTCGAGCCGGATGAAAAAAAACTTAATAACGTTTCTAAATATCACTCAAATGATAGTAAAGGAATATTTTTACATTATCACTAGTGTGAGCGTCTTGGACGCACTTAATAACTAAGTAAACTTACTGACTTAATCAAGTATCAAAACTTTTTATACCATAATCTAGCTTCAATTCAATGACTTAGAGGCACGTATCGCAATCACCCTTAGATATTTTTTAACAATTTTAACCAAGAATAAGATAATTATGACCAAAATTTAATATATCTTAATATTATCATTCACAACATTCATTATCCATTCCTTGTTTGTAACAGCAAAAAGGATATGCTTACTTATCTAACACGTCATGTAAAAATATTTCATATATTTCCAAAAAAAGCAAACATTTCTTTAGGATAATATTGTTATTTGTAGAAATTCGATATTTTTATCAAGGGAATAGAACACACCTATGCAATTGAGTCAAGCGGAGACTATAGCGACGTGATCAATGGACATTCTTATGATGAAGTCATTATGAAAACTCTATTTCAATTATTTTAATACAGTTTTTAAGGCAAATTCCCATAGACATTGACGATGCCAAGAAAACCACTTCAAACATTGTCAACATGCCGTCAATCATATTTTATGGACCAAGACCATCCCTAGGATGGATGCAAGCTACAAGCAGAACCTGTCATTACACTGACTAAATGAACCTTCAAACTGGATCACAATAATAAATGTGTCAATGTTTAGCTGTAGATTTAATTATGAATGGAATATAGCCACTCAGGAGCGGCTGCACAGTCATCAACAGAAACGATACAGTATGTATCGGACTTATTAATTCTTGTTTCAAGTGTGTTCAATCCCTTATCTCGATACCTTAAAAAGATACTACGGGTAATTTACTCTATTACATACACATAGAATAAGCATTGCAGTCGTTTTATATTGGATAAAATACATATTGATGCCAATTTTGCTGTACACAATCCCTTATTTACCATATTATAAATATAGCTATCTCTTTCTCATTAAAGTACCGACCGATGAAAGAATGCGTTCCTGATGTCTGTCAGTCGGTCATGAGTAGTGATGCACTACATTAAGCTCAACATTATATATATTATTATTATTATATAATATTATTGTAAATTCTTCATCATTTCAAAGTTAAATCTAAGTTCGATCCATAGTGTCAGAGATGCATTCTCTCACAGGCCGGACATTAGCAATTTCTTTACCACGACAAATTAGTTTTAAGATCGTGTAAAACAAAATCAGCCCCAGGATAATAATTATTGCTTAGTGTTTTAAAGACTGAACATGCACTTACGAATTGGATAAATTATATATATTTTATATAATTAGATATATTTCACAAAATCAACACGTCAGCAGTCCCTATAAATACAGTTTACACATCATATCCAGAGGCATTTCCATGAATATTGCTTATTATTCGATGTTTCGTAACAACACAAGTATTTGCATGCTCACATATCACATACGGAACCCAATAAACTCGACAAGTAAAGGAAAATTAACAACTTTGACATAAAATCGATTTTGTATAATCTATGGTCATTATGCATTCGTGAAGAAAAGGCATCGATTGTCGGCGAAGTTGTTGCCAGAATTTCAATATAACTTTGAGAGTTAAAATAAAGAAAATATAAGTAGTTATGAGGAATTTTGTCGAATTATAAATAAATATTATACAAAAACTGTTTGTAGTGTATAATATAACAGAGCTATTAGCAAAACGAATATGTAAATGTAAGGTTAGTTTATCTTTACTTCTTCCATTAGAAGTGTTAGGTATGGGGTGGTACCGGATTGATAAAATAATATAATAATTAATACTTATTTCACAATTCCAAGACATTGGGATCGGGTTACGCATAGACTATACGTACTCGACGTAGAGCTCTATGCGCATTCTTCGCTGAGTTGCTATCGTGTTAAGTCGCTCTAATTAAGTCACTCAAATGAGCCAACCTTTAAAATTTACATTCGGTTACTGAAACGTTGAACAGAGTAACTAAATGCCAAACGCTCATTGGTCGTTTATAACACCATTCGCTTCTATCGACCAATAAATCTATCAAATTTCTTAATGTTTGATAAGTATCTAAAATTTCTATGTTTGTATTTTCGATGTTATTTCAAACATTTTAAAGATTGCTATTATTATAATATATAATGAATTACATGTATTATATCTTATCCCTGTTTATAATTTATCTTTTCTACGACAAACGACAAAGAAAATGAATGCTTCATTTTCCGGTATAACTTTGATAAAAATATTTATAAATTTTATGTTTCTAAGTTTTAAGATTACAAAACAATACCAGTCCGGATCGCTTCGCCATCCAGTATCAGCCTTTACATTTCATATCTGTAATTAAACATTAATATTATCGATACGACACGAAATAGTAGATGATGAAATGGACAGTAAACACAATGATAGAAACAAGAACAACGGGTCTGATGGTAGGAAGATGATCTTAAAGCAACCTGCACAATTCTGCGTATATCAACAGTTTATACATGTCCCACTGTTGGGCTAAAACCCTTTAAGATTATATTTTTTAGAGATGCACCATATGTAGCTTTACCTAAGTTTTCCTTCACCAATTGAACACATGAAAATTAAATAGTATTGCCTGGTTCGAAACACATTCGGATCAGATTCAGACGTTCCAACCACTATTTAGTTTATATTTGGTTTTATGGTTTGAGTAAATCCTCAAAGTTGCATTGAAACATTTTAGTCTATGTCTGCTTTTGTATGTTTTTGTGATAGAGTGTGGACAGTTGACTAATTTTTGTGTCCTAAATGTTAGAATTTTTTATTCCATGATAACTATGTATGTATTTTTCAACACTAATCAACTATGTTGTTGTCATGACTGTTCTACATATCAAATAATAAATAATAAAATAATTAATATCTGTATATGGCCTAGATATATTGTAATGAATAAATGAGGGTCATACATACTAATTAATATCCTGCTCCATCTTCCTCCTCCAATGCATTTTTGGGTTCTGTATAACCTCAGTAGTGTCCTTCTCTATTTTCTCATACAATATCTTCTTATAAATTTCCATATTTTTTATAGACGGGGCAGTCGTCACGCTGGGCGGTATCAATCCTCTTTGAACGCTGCGGAACTTCTCTTGGTCTATTGGAGGTAGAGGAATTATTGCCTTACGGATCTTGTGTACATACTCGTTCTCCGGACTCAACTTTTCGACTTTCTTATCACCATCCGTGTTCCGCTTCTCCACGATGACGCTCTCGCGCGCGTTATTCGCCTCGATGATGGACTTCTTGTCGACCACACTCTCGGAATTATTCATCACCTTCGCGTCCGGCGCGACGGCCACGTCTATGTGCTGGCGAATGACCTCCTGCGGGAGCGGCGGCAGGGGATTGAGGATTTCGAGTCTGATCTTCTCCGTCCGGTCGTAGCAGTGGTCGGGCGACGCGAGGGCGAGGCGGGCGGCGGGCGGCTCGGCGTCGTCGGCGGCGAGCGCGTGGCGGGCGACGCTCTGCAGCGCGCCCAGGTCGCACTCGGCCGCCGCGGACGGCGCGCAGTCGGGGTGCGCGTTGCGGATGTGTCGCTCCAGGTTGTCTTTTCGTCTGAAGCGACGTTCTTCTGGGCAAGCTTTACATCTGAAGGGCTTTGAATCTGAAAAAACGAATTTTCATATTAAGCTAATAATTAATGAATACTAATTTTCTTAACAAAAAATCAAATTCAATTAATCACCCTACAGAAAGGCTATTCACCCAGTTTATAATTTGGACCGAAGTGAAATTAAATTATTTAAAGTCCCAGAAAAATCATAATAATTTTAAATTGAAAATAATATTGTTCAAATATCCGTTCTAAGCAACATTCGAAGTTGTTAGTTAAGATAATCTAATATGTTGTTACTTATTCAAATAAAAAATATGTAACCTTTTTCATTTTACAAGGAAGTCCTAAAAAACAATTATGTATGTACTTATAATGTTCTTCGATCGAGTTTCGTCCCTTCTTCTTTTCAGGACCGTATAATTGCTTTCCGAACAGGTGTAATACTCATACATATAAGACTTCGACGTCGGCCGGACTCACCGGAGTGTATGGCGGCGTGCCTGCGCATGTCCTTGCGCGAGTGGAAGGCTTTCCGGCAGCGCGGACAGGCGTGCGCGCGCAGGCCGGCGCCGCCCGCGCGGCAGCGGTGCTCCCCCGCATCCTCGCGCAGCTCCTCGCCGCACGTGGTGCACCGTTTCTCTGCGAACGATCTTGCATTATTAAATGTGTTATTCTTTATAATAATGTGCGATTTCAAAATTTACATTGAAAAAATATTTAAAAGTTACATGATATTTATTACCATATCAATAAATGTTTACTGAGTACACTCACTGTGCTTATCGACGTGTTTCTTATAATTGGAGCCGTCTCGGAAGCGCCGGCCGCACGTGGCGCAGACGTAGGGCCGTTCCTGCGTGTGCGTCAACATGTGCTTGCGGAGCGACGAGTGATTGTTGAACGCTTTACTGCATTCATTGCACGGATAGTTCTTTTCTTCTGAAAAAATATAAAAATGCGACATAGCTAGTGTAAGTCTGTGTAGAGTTTGAAAGTGTCTTTGAGTTTAAAAACTAAAAATTATACTTCAAAATATATTAAATTTAGATGGTCCTGCTGGGTGATGAAATTTAAAGAAATGTACTTAATACTCGATAAAGTAAAACGAAATTAACGAACTTAATTAATAAACTTATAAATGTTAATTTCAGGTAATATAATAAATGCTTAAGTCCCGAAATGTGAAACTTAAAACATGCGCTCCGCATGTAAGTCATAATGTTCTTTCTTACTTGAATTGTACACAGTGAGTAGTAAGAACTAATAACAATAATAATATCACTTACTGGTGTGTTTAAGTCTATGTCTTTTGAGCTTGGACATCTGATAGAATGCGGCTCCGCAAACCTCGCACGTGTAAGAGCGCTCCTGGTTGTGTACACGCATGTGATACTTGTAGTGGGAAAGTGATGCAAAACTCTGAAATTTATACATTATTTACTGCTAGTAGTCTGGTCCAGTTATACACAAAAATAGGGGTGACACATAAGTGACGTGGACACGAGTGAAAAGTATTATGAAGTTAATTTTAGAATCGCTTTTTCTGAGAAATTCTAAATCTTATAGAAAAAAGTATGATATTTTTTTTTGTAAGATAAATGCATGATCTACAATTCTGTTCTAATCAATTTTTATCATAAATCATCTGTGCAATGAAGCATCCAAATTCAAATCCTTCTTCCTTTCCGAATAGATTTGAAGGTTGAAAGTGCCAACCAAAAAAAAAATTTGCCTTATTATGTTAAAACTTTAAATATTTTCTATTATGAAACCAACTGTATAGTCCAAATGGACCAGAATCCTTTACAAGGCGTTTTATTCCTTACTAAGATTTGTGATGAAGATGACCCTTGTATAACTAATTATAAAATCATTTAATATTTAAAAATCACAGGTGCATCAAATTCCATTGGTTCTTATAGCAGATAATTCAGAAGTAATAGGATAAGAATGATATGTATGTAATATCAAAAAGACACCATTTGCTTGTTCTGCACCTGTGATTATGATTGTTATAATATAACAATAGCTCTGCAGTTTTGCATTTGTTGAAAATTAATACTATATATATATAATATAATAGTTTAACCTTTAACAATAATTTGGTTACTTATATTTATACTTTCTTTAATTCAGTAAATATTTAACCGCTGTCTTGTAGTACTTACCTCTGATTGTATAAGGGAAGAGCGGGGCCTCCTACTACAGGTATTGATATACTTAAAAGGGGGTACCCAACTATGTATAAACAAGTGTACTACTTTGAATGAAATAAATTATTTTCATTTTTTTTATTTAAGTATACGAACAAAATGCTCCAATTCAGCTTTTTAATATTATTAAATTATTAAATACAAATAATTTTTTCTTGTACTTGTTACCTAGTAGCTTGTGTCGTTTTTTGTTACCTGTTTACACTGCTGACAGTGGTGAGGCTTCTTCTGTCCATTACAAAAGGCATGATAGCAAACTTGACTTCGAGCATAGAACTTTTTTTTACAAATTGTACATGTGTAGCACCTTTTACCCCCATCTTTAACAATAAAAAGCATTAAATTATTCTTTATTATAGAATGATTGATAAATAATTTACAAAATATACAAAAAAATAATAATTGATTTGTGGAAGAGAAAAATTTTGCCATATCAATTTAAAATTGAGATTTCTTAATATTACATTCAGTCAACTTCATTAATCAAGGAAATTTTATAGACTAATAAAAAGTATATTATTACACACAATTGTTTTATTTTTTTTAAATCAATAGAGTAGCTACCATGAATCTTATATGTACAAATAAAATGCTTATACAAGTTTACTTAAATAAATGATTTTCGCTTTGATTGAGACTTTTGAAAGTTTAAAAGATAGGATACATATTAAAGTATTGAAAAAATATATACAGTACCATATAAAGTAACTCGGCAAAGCACTTTTTCCCTTTTCTTAATATTTTTCTACCACAAAACATGTTATTCATACTTATGATATTCGATTACAGCTACCTAGTAGATAATCGGATTCTGTATACACTATATGATATACTTACCCATTTCTATTTTTATGTGTGCATATTCCAACTTTTTCATACTTAAATTTTCTAAATCAATCTGGTCTTCTTTATGAATTATTTCAGTTTCTATGGGAACTTCATAAGTCGTAGCCAGTTCAGCATCTTTATTTTCATTCTCCAATACTACAGTTTTTGTTTCTTCACTCTCATTTCTCAAACAAGCAAGACAACCCGATTTTTCATGAAGTAAACAGTCCATACACTTAATATGACCACAACTTTCGGTCACTAGCCGATTGTCCGTCTGATTAACAGCCTTTTTATTAAAACAATTAACACAGACTTGAGAATTCATTGTGAAAATACTTATTAATAGGTTAGCGAGGTCTTTTTAATGTTGTATTTTTCACATTACTTACAGTTCAAAAAATTAGGTTTTATCAAAAGAAATAATTTATAAACCATTTTGATTTTAAATCATAATTTAGTTATCAAATGTTTTAGGCAAAATACGATCCAGTTCGAAACTTCAAATATTTAAGGAGTTATGTTATTTTATTATTATGAAAGAGAAATATGTACATACTCCAATTATATGCATAAAAAAAATAATACAATTGAACAATATCTAAAAAGTTGATATCTTAGAAAAAAATTACATTAGAAATTATAGGATTTTTTATTTTCGATATCTGAATTCTGAACAGAAAATATTGGTGGTATGTATTTGAACGCACCTACGACGCCGACTGACATTTGACAATAAATGCGTTCAATTCTAAGCACTCTAGCTTAAATCTTTGTTTCAGACGCATTCAATATTATATTTATTTTTAATTTCTACTTTCTTTTATTACTATTGAAAACGCAGCTATTATTTTTAAACATTGAACTTTAAAAATATATTTACTGTATTATTAGAAGTTGTTTACTTAAACCTTATCATCAACGTTTTGAGACATTTACGATTTCATGCTATTACGATTAGTCATCATCGTTAAAAAAAAATCTATTTTTGTAGTCTGTGTAGTTTCATAGTTGTCAATTCAATATTTAATTGCGCTTCGTACGCCTTGAAGCGTTTTATATAAATAAAATAAATAGTTTATAGTTTTTAATAATTTTATCATTATGGTAAGAAGTTAATATAAGTTAAATATATGTTAAAAGTTTTATAATGCATTCAATTTTGTAGATATTCATAAGCGTTATAATGTGTAACCTCAAATAAAATTTGTTTTTAGGATGTCTTTTTAATGATTAGGCGAAAAAAATTGACCATCTTCACAGATGCGAAGGATACTACGACTGTTTTAGAATTGAAGAAAATGATAGAAGGTGAGTGTGATTTTCATTATATTCAGAAAGTCTATTAATAGTCGCGGGACAATGTCTGACGGATCAGTGCACATATAACAGTGTTTTTCAAATCCTGACTGGAAAAAAAAACATTGTTGATTAAATTTTTTAGCTACAAATTTACCTTTTTTAAATTTCGAAAACTAAAGTTTTAAAGTGCACTTTCGGAGGTCAATAACCAAATATGTATACAATTAACATTATTGTCGTGTTTATGTTTGAATACTTCGAGTTTGATAATACCTATAAAGTTCTTATACCTAATCTAATCCAAGCAGACAAAAAAAACTTACAATACATAAAATTTATAATAAAACAATTTTCTTGAATTTTTTTTTATTGCTAGAGGACCTAAGGCTTATAATTGTAAGTCAATAACAGAAATAAGGTCAATTTCCATTAATGACTTTAATTATACCATATGTAACTGAGTATCAGTAAATATTTTCAAAGTAAGAATGATAGTCCAATATGGTTATTGTTAATTAATTTGTTTGTTTTGATAAAACTAATTATATTTAAATAGAATTAGTAACCTCTCTTTAAGCAATAGTATATATGATAAAATTTATAATACCTATAATTATAACTTTGGTATTTCAATATGTTATGTTAGTATGTTCTATTTTTTTTTTAAATTATGTATTTGTAATTTTGTAATTAACTGGTGTATAGAGTATAGTTTAACAAACTATAAGTTAATTATGTAGATAAGTTAGTTAAATAGAAAACATAATGAAAATATGAATTTTCGTAATATGAACCAATTACATTATCTTTTGATTAAAATGGCCTTATAATAAGTACAATCAATATCACAATAAGAATATAAAATATATGTATGGACACTTTTATATGTGTGTGTGTTGTGTTACACACAAATGTAACAACAGTGTTGTAATTTTTTTCTTAAGTACAATGCTTGTGAAAATGACCCTAAACCAAATACAGCATACAGATTTTGCTTGTTTAGGATCTTTTTAATAAATTGTTTTAGTGTTTGCATTAATTATAATGTTATTTTTAAAATTACTTGATCATAAATTTTTATGTCTCAACACTTTAGTATAATATAATATTTTGCTTACTGTGATATATTTTTGATTGACTGAAAGATTGAAGACTGCCATAGTACAAAGTAAAAAAAACAGACCCCTAATATACCATTTAAATCATAATACAGCAATACAAAGTATTAATTTATAACATTTTATGGTAGAACAAGTTTCTCACTACCATTTAGTTTTACTGATACCATAAAACATAGAACAAAGCAATGTTAAAAAATAATTTAATAAATAATAAATTATTAACATACAAAATCTATTGTAATAATATTAAATTAATTTATAATCTGTATAATTGTTATGTGTTCAGGTATCCTGAAAGTACCACCCCCAAGTCAGATGCTATTCAACAAGGACAGTCAGCTAATGGAAGATGAAAAGACCCTCGCAGAGTATGGACTAACTTCGGCCACGGCTAAGGCTCAGTGCCCTGCTCCGATTGGATTGGCTTTACGGTATAACTTAAAACATTATTTACAAATCACATTTTATTTGCTGCTGTAGTGATAGTGAGTCAACTCTACAGTATCTTATTTAAATTTTAATATTGACAAAATACACTTATGCCTAAATAAGAATTTAGGCATAAGTGAACTTATGTATAAATAAGAATTGTAGCTTTGAAAATCACTAATGCTTTTCAACATAGCTGTATATAAATACAAAATTCAAATAAAAATATGATTAAACTAAAACACCAAAAAAGATGTCATAAAAGAAATATATTAAGAAAGTGTTGAACGCTTGATATTATTATGAACACATTTAATTTGTTTTATCAAAAAAGATCAACCTAATGCATTCTGGGTTCAATTAAAAGTGTACATAATTTTGTCTTGCACATAGCAACATTATTTAAAAGAAATAATTGAATTCCGGTTCTAAGTACAGAGTTGATATTTTCAAAGATAAGATAAAATAATCAATGCATAAGTAAGTATTAAAATTGAAATAATATTATTGATATATAAAATTGTTACTAATGAATGAGAGCAATATACTCTTATCAGTTAATGATAAAATCAGTGTAATAACATTTAGTTTTTCTGTAAAGATAAATAAAAATGTTATTAGAATTATGAAAAATAATCTAGTAACAAATATCTGTTGCTAGTTATTATGAATCTTAGTAAATTCAAGAACAATTCAAGAAGTGAATCCACAGACATTGGATATGGAAATGCAATTTTTTATTTATTTGCACTTACAATTAAGAAAACAATGTGATTCAACCAAATTAACTCAATTGTTATGTTTTTCAATTAATTTTAAGTATGTTTTTAGTGTTGTTTAATGATTTTTAAGATATTTCATGAATAGACATCATCTTGCTAGGCATATATATAGCAATATAGCATTTATTGGTTAACTGGCTGTTTGGGCTTGTGTAATGATTGGCTTGTGGTCAGGCGCAGGGTCAGAGTCGCGAAGCCTTAGTCCAGGGGCCGCGAGTTAATGATTTTTGTAATATAATTCTATACTATGTTTTAATCACCTCTTCAAGTATGATATTTATATCAAACGGCAAAAACTTTTCCGCCAGTACTTGTCGATTATGAATACAGGTCTCAACAGAAAGAAAATTAAATATGTGGTCTTTAAACGTGCATTATAATATAGCCTAACATCGGCGGCAAACAAAACTCTGTAAGAATTCTAATCTAAGATCAAGTTTAATTTTGTCCATCACATAACTTTAATGATTGTGACAGATTTTCACACGGAACATGCAGGTTTCATCCCGATGTCTTCACCGCCGAGCACGAGTTGAATTATTATTATATACATGATAATTTAGTTGTGTTTGCCGGGATTATTTGCCCTCAATTCCTACATTATTGGTTAAGATTTAGTTGTTCTAACGGGCTATCTGACCTTAAAATAATAATAACATTAATAGCCTGTAAATTTCCCACTGCTGGGCTAAGGCCTCCTCTCCCTTTAAAGAGAAGGTTCGGAACATATTCCACCACGCTGCTCCAATGGTGAAATACACATGTGGCTGAATTTCGTTGAAATTAGACACATGCATGTTTCCTCACGATGTTTTCCTTCACCGCCGAGAACGAGATGAATTATAAACACAAATTAAGCACATGAAAATTCAGTGGTGCTTGCCTGGCTTTGAACCCGAAATTATCTGTTAAGATGCACGCGTTCTAATCACTGGGCCATCTCGGCCCTATATTAGTAAGCTAATGCTTAAGGTATTAAATATCATTGACATTTTCCAAAAAAAACCATAGCTAAAGGAATACCTATAGCTATAGTCTCCAGCCAATCGAAGATGAAGTATTTATTTTCTCTGATATTCATAGATAATCTTTTGTAATCAATGAATTATGTAGTACATAGTAGTAGTATAAATTAATGGTAATTATTACTGTTAATTGGATTCACTTGAATATAATAGTTATTAACTGACTACAAAAAGAGTTGAGGGTTAATAATTCTAACTATTTTTTATCTGTACATTCCTTGATAGTTCACAGATCAGTTAAATATGAATTATAATAAATATAATATTATTTTTTTTTGATTTCAGAAAAGAAAATGGTGAATTTGAGACTTTGGAACTGACACAGTACTCTACACCACCTGATCTACCTGACGTGATGAAATCTCAGGAGACTAATGGACAGGAACAGGTACTGAAACATTTCTATTATGTTACAAGTTAAAGACTTGGTGATGTATTTTTAAGTAGAATTAAGTATTGAAGAAAACATATTACATTTTGACAAGGGGGTCAATTCTGTAATTTAATTTACAATCAGTTTTACATAACTAATTACAAAAAATTGTCAAGAACTGATGGTATCGATGACAGAAGCATTTATTTTCGATAGACAGACGTGCAAATGGGCCACCTGATAGTGGTCCCCACTGCATATGGACACTGAAACTGTAAGAAATGTTAACCATTCCTTACATCATCAATAATGGTAGAATAAGTTATGATTGGGTGGTATCTACCTTGTGCAACCAAGAAGTAGATACTACAACATTAAGTCATACTAAATAATGGAAATTTTGAGCCAACAATGATGAACAATGACAAGCTCTATGTAAATTTATTTCTTTTCCTTGATTTGGAAATAAAAGGAATATTTTTAGATTTAGAATCTTGATTAAACAATAACATGTTTTTAAATGTTGTTGTTTTTTTTCTACTTAAATTTATAAACAACATATATGTAGCTACTGTAATAAGAATATTGAACATTATAATCTGTATCACTAGCTTATATTTAAACTTTGTTTGTCATTAATTCAATACAATAAATAATAGATTCAAATAATTTCGGTGTAAATTACTTTTCAGATGGATCAGCACTAAGCGACTCGGCGAATACTCAAACAATAGATACGAATACCAACCGAGTATCGAATCGATTTCTTAGTTCATAATTTTGAACTAGTCCGCCCACACCGCCGGGCGATATTTACTGATTTTTGCATACGAAAATATTTTGTTAACAGTTTATCCATAATTTGTTCTGAATTTAACAAGTTAATCCGGGTCTCAGCTGGTTTTAAATAGTGAAAATTTATTTAGAAGGGAGCTACAACTCGCTACTAACACTCGTTTGTATTTAATGTCCCACGATGATATACGGACGTTAGTTTTTTTTTTTATAATTTGTTAGTATTTTGTGACGCTTCATTCATATAGTTTGTAATATTCAATGAAACAGGTAATTTTAATTCATAAGTCCCGGTACGCTAAGACAGAGAGCGGCTTCATTGTGGTATATCTTTATAATAGAGGGTGAGAATTTAATGCGTAAAAAAGGGTCAGACAAGGACAGAATACCTACTAGCGTAAATAAAAAGTGCTATTATTGAAAGTAAAAAACGTGCAATCGTTTCGAAGGTGCAATAATTTCCACCTTAGTGCCGCTGATGTCTTTCCGTTACTGGGCGATTATCGTGATAATTGTATTTATTGCAACGTTGTGTTGCGTCGTCTGTATATTGTAGGAATACTGTCACTGTTCGATCTTATATATCAATTGACTGTCCTAGCGGGAATTACTTGGATTGTTTTTCAATTAATAGAATATTAATACATTCAGAACACTTCAAGTTCTGATCTTCTCGATCTGTATATTATGTTGATTATTTTTTTTAAGCTTAAATTTTGGGTTTTTTTTTCGTACTTTTTAAACTAATTCTTTCAACTAATATGTAATTTTTAATCGAAACCAATTGTTGTCACAGCTTGATGCTTAACTACAACCATTTTAAATCCTAATAAGGCATCTTAAATTAAGGCGTATTATAATATAAATATCTGTCATGTTATCATTAAAATACACATAACCTTATAATCTATTTGTCACATACATTCCATATAACAAATGATAGACATTGGAACCAACCTTTGTCACCAATATCTTATTTAATTTAGGGACTGGCAATGTTATAATAGGGATATAATGTAAAAACAAAACCTTTTTTGTTATTAATAGTATAATGTCATGTGATAAAACAATTTATAAATGGACTTTAAATTGTCTCGTTTTGAACGTTGGTCACAGTTGGCAATTATAACTTTGAAATGTTTTCTTAAAATTAATTGTATGATGACAGATAGATTATATATAACGCAAAATACATAGTAAAATATTAGTCTAGTAACTTAAAAATAACAGCTGTTGAAATATAGAACACGAAGACACGCTTTTATCTATTTATAAAACAAGACTGTCGTGAATGCGTCGTGTCCTCTGAGTATTGACTATTGCTATTATTTTTATTCGAATCGTAGTTGTTTTGTATTTTAAATGTTTTTTTTTTAACATTGCAACACTGGGTACTGAGTCAAAGAAGATGCGACGGGTTAATGAAGGATCACGCAAACATCGTATGGATTAAAAAAAAAATGCGGTATTTATCTGATGATAGATTAGTATTGACTATAGATAATAGCTAATTTAATAGGGTAATATAGGGGCTTTTTATATACTAGAATCGAGGATGTTCTCAGATCTATGTAAACATTCTTTGTTGTTGTGATTCGTTTAAATGAAATTTTAATGTCGATGGTTCCTGAATTTTTTTATGTTGAACGTTCTCTTTTTGCTTCTACTTGAATTTAATTAGTTTTTTTTTTCTTCGCAACTTTTTAAAGCTTTGTATATTTTGTAGCACACATACAATATGTCTAGATGTATTGGTCAGTGCTCAACCCACCAAGAGATGGCGCTTAAGAGATATTATCACTCAGAAATATAAGTTTTAATGTATTTTTTTTTCATGCAATTTACATTAAATATGTTTCACCGTCTATTCATTCTGAACATTTCGAATTGTAATTAATATCATTTTAGGAACACTCCTTTTGTAGACACGTCAATTTTCATATGTAGCTAGCTAATGATTAGCTTAAACATTTTGAAAAAATATTCGTTACCAAATAAATTCTTCATTCAAATTTAAAATTTAAATAAGTTGAGATTCAAATGCACTCCTTTGCACTATAATATGGCTTCATTAAAAGAAATGTAAAGTTAGATGGAGTTTCGTAACATTCTATAAAAAAGCTGTCCTAAATCTTTGATATATGATAAGTCTAAAAGTATAACCACATTTACATAATAACTTAGTTGAAGTTCCAAGTACATTGATATCATCACTGAAACTATACAATGTTGTAAAATTAAGTATTAATTAATATTTCGAACTGATACTAGTATAAAATAAAGTGAATATGCTTCTACAGCATATTTTACAACAACTAATTATATATTAAAATTATAAAACTTTTGTACTTATCATATTTCGAAGTAAATAATTATTTGTATTGAAATTTATTTGAAACATTTTTTTTTTATTTGCTGAATTTATTAAATCTACTGTGATGGTAGTATACAGCAATAAACAATTTATGTCTCGGAATAATACAATTTGTCTTGAAATTTCCATTTTATATACGATATAGAACAAATTGTAAAGCAGTTACAATATACTTAATAGTGTAACTAGCGATGAGACTTCATATAACTAATGTAGTGTGCAAGTATGGGAATCGAAAACGAACCAGCAGAAAATAAAGCTGTTTTGATTTGTTGTGTCGTGTTTTTTTTCCTAATCTCGTGAAATAAACCAACCTCTTTTTCCAATAACTTGTTAATAATAATTATAATAGCTAAAGATTACTTTGACTCCCTACTCGATTAAGAAATTTCTTACCAAATATGTACTAAATAGATTTTCCGATTGAAACAAAAACGTCTATGATTAGATGCAAAAATGTAAAGTACACTAATCGGTATCTTTTTTCTGTTATCATAATATATACATGGCATGTACATACAAAAATATTTATGCTTTCATTTAATTAATCTGTGATGAAACTAAGTATTTTTACGCCTATATAAGTATATTATCGTCAAATAAACAATATTTTTTTCTGTATTAACATATAAAGAAAAAAATCAATATTAGCCTACTATAGTGTTGCTCGACCCTGAATATGTGGAAAGCCAGTCTGGTAACTCGTCATTATACAATAATGAAACTATAATTCTACTTTGTTTTATGGTTTACAGATATAATATTTTACAGGTACTTCTTTTAACTTTAATTTGTTGTATAAGATATTATTTTTAATTTCTTAAAGTATCCCGTGAGTCTTAATATAACATAATGTATGCAATCTTTGATATTAAATATGCTACCTATATGAAACAAGTAATAACTATTACAAGCAATTATGGAGGTAAGAAAAAATATATCATGAGGAAATAAGGTTTCAATAAAGACCCAATTACTATAGCTATAGGGTATTACCTCCCTGAAACGTACATTTTATACATTGCTTAATTGGATGGATTGGACGTTGTTAAATTTGAATAACAGAATGATTTGAAAATGGCGGCAATTAGATCTTTTACTTTTTCTCTATTATTCGGTTTAACTCTATCGACTATTAGCGCATCCCTTTCAATGTTTAAATTTAATACCCTTTAAGGTGTACTATTTATACACAAGCACAATCCTCCTGCCTCTACACTGCTAGTAGATAAAAATTATATAGTGCTCTTTGGTACCTGGTAGTGAGTACAATAGTGACGTTGACATTGACAGGTCCACAGCGTGCGCCTGTCTAAGCTCTAACCTCGAAATTATTTTATAAACATGTCAATCACGCTGTAAATGTGATACTGATTTGTATTTGTGATTACCAAATATATAATATAAAAAATAAGTGCACACAATGGGAAAACGTAAAGGAAAGTGTGTTAAAAAGAATACGCTAACAAAACAATCTATAGAGCCAGAGAATTTAGTGAAAGCGCCGCATTCATTTGTTATACATCGTGGAAAATGTTCGAAAGATCTTATGGATTTGACGAAAGATTTCAGGAAGATAATGGAACCATTTACAGCATCACAGCTCAAAGTATGTCTTGGTTATTTCTCGAAGCTATTTTTAGGTTTCTTTATTCACGATTTTATATAAGTCTAGCTTGTCCTGTAAACATTAAACATTTTATTAATTTCTTTTTTTGTTTTGCATATGCCAGGCACAAAAACAAAATTATGTACAAGTTTAATTTGTGTAAAAAATATTACTTGCTTTATTATAACCACCAGATTATTTAGAGTCTAATCTAAACGTATAAAAGCCTGACTTAACGATTTATTCACTTACGAATTGCATTTATAAACTTTCTTTATCTTCACATTTAGATGTGGAGATAAAGAAAGTTGAACTAACACAATAAACAAATTGTGGAACTTTAATGCTTGCTAAGACCAAAAAACTATTTCAATGAAAATACCAAACCAAGCGTCTGAAAATACTTAATATCTGTTATTTACTTTCTGAGAATAGACTGTTTCTATTCTTACAGGATGAATTAGTATAACATGAATTTCAAACTTTAATTTCTAAATTCCATTTAATATTATTTTGTTAGTACTGTATAAGTCAGCATAAAGGATAATGAAATACTTTTTTATCATATTATAAGCCCTTAGAAGTGTTTTATAATATTATAAGTATATACGCACATATCTATTGTTTGCACCTTTTTGGCAAAATTGATAAATTAATGGCCTCATAAGTTTTAGTTGCCATTACTTTCATTTTATCCAATTTATTTTTCAAATCAAATCAAAATCAATTTATTCAAGTAAACATCACAATGAAGCATTTTTGAATTTTATCAATAATCTGGTCTTACACAGGTAGGTATTAAAGGGAATGAGGACTTCCATTTCATTTCATTATACATAAACAGACAAACCAAGGCAAGGATAGGCAAGACCCACCCACTTCACTTATAACAAAACATTAGGCAACCATACTTTGGAAAATGCTGGTATAGCTTAATAAATAATGAAAAAAGATATTAAATTTTTATAAACACTCTTTTCAGGAAAGGAAAAAGAACACAATAAAAGATTTCTTATCTATATCAGGATATCTACACGTGTCTCACATGATGGTGTTCACAGAGACTGAGTTGGGATCCTATATGAGATTAGCAAGGCTGCCCAGAGGACCAACTCTTACTTTCCGCATACATAATGTAAGTTTTTAATTCATAACTGGAGTATAAAATATATGTAGGACATACTTAGTTCTTCAAGAGAGTTTAAATATTTAACTTTTATTACTTGTTTCTAAGATATATTGTGTAATAATGAAGGCAAATAGAATTATTTAACATTTTATGCTGGTTTTTGTAATTAATTCTCTTTGCAGTCATTTTCAATTTGCCACTATATTTCCATGTAACAAAGCTGAAGCTTTGTTACATGTACATGAATGTAATGACCGCAATTTTAATTTTTGTATTATTTTGATAGGTTTATTAACAGAAAACTTTTATATATTAACTATGCTTATTATGATTAGTGAAGATTTATCATATAACATGTGAGCTTTTATCATATATATAATCGAGCTATCCGTAATGTAAATTTATTAAAAGCCTTTCTAGGTATATATTAAATTGAGCCTTGAGATCAGTCTTAAACAATACATTTTATTTCAGTATACTCTTTCGCGTGATGTCATATCAGCTCTCCGGAAGCAGTATGTTATATCGCGCGCATTTCAAAACGCTCCACTAATAGTACTCAACAGTTTCTCAGGAGAAGGGATGCACATGAAATTGATGGCTACAATGTTCCAGAACATGTTTCCTACGATAAATATTACAACGGTAAGGGTTCCATTTAGCTGCAATATTTGTATGATTAAAATTAGAAATATTAAACTATGTACTTATTTTGTATTTGCTTTATTAAAAATATAGTTTATATAAATATATATATAAATATAGTATAGAATTAATAAAAATAAGAAATGATTTAGTTTTGTGTTAAATAGAATAGAATGGTTAAATCATATTCAATAATTATCATCTTCAAATAAAATTTATTTTATGGATAAGGAAAAAAAACTCAGTAGCTGACTAGCTGAATCTCTATGGATTGTGATATTATAACATTATGTATGAATATGTTTTTTTTTAAGGTTAAACTTAAAAACATTAGACGCTGTGTGCTGATGAACTACAATCCATCTACTAAATTGATAGATTTTCGGCACTATGTTATCAGAGCGACGCCTGTCGGTCTTAATAAGGGTACGAAAAAGGTATGTGTTTATGCTAGACATATATTTCCATCACAAATAAATATACAACGAAAACTAGACAATAATAACCAAAGTATGCAATAATGGATCGACGTTAGACTTAATAAGAAAAAAATAAAGCACTAATTGCTTGATAAATATAGATAAAGCAAATACAGCTGGAATACAACTATATACTGGAAAACATTGTTAGTTTGCCGTAGTATAATAGGAGAAGATGCATAAAGAACCCAGACGACCTTGACGAGCTTTGAGCTCTCGCCCTCACCGGTAAACCTCCTTGCTTACCGGTGAGTGTGTCAATTAGTTAAATGTAATGATATCTTAAAGTCCAGAGAGTAAATGTAACTAGAAGAATCGACGAGAAACTCAGATTGTAAATGATTTAAAATATACATGAAACAAGGTAATTTTTTTTGCAGATGGTACAAGGCAAGATACCTAATCTCAATCGCTGTAAAGACATGTCGGAGTTTTTCGATAAGTAAGTTGTTTTTCATAATCTGAGTTAACGTTTTTTTAAATATTTATTGCAAAGGTAGCAATGTAACATAATTTGAATTCGTTTGTTTTTGAAAAAGAACATTCAATGATGGTTATTCTTATATGTAACTTTATTGGTACCCTTTCATAGACAAATTAATATTCGGAAACATTTTGTTGTATAGGGGAAAATTAATGTAACTAACATTTGTGTCATAGATTTTATATATTGCCGAATACTTTTATGATATTCTTTTTTTTTAGTAGGTATACCTTAAGTAGAACATAAGGGCCATATTGGAGTATGATTACATGTTTTATGTAAGGGTCTTTTGTCAGTTTATTTATACATGTTTTTGTTTTTAGATTCGGAGTAAAATAACTTTAAATTCCATGTTTACATATTTTTAATATCCCGTTTTTTATAATATAGAGCGGCGTTACTGTCGGAGAGCGAGTTTGAAGATGACGGCACTAACCAGGTAAGTTATTAGGGATGTGATTTTTGAAGACGTAATTATTTCATGAATTGAATCCTAAACGTAAAGCCACTTTATATTAAGAAGTGTCACACAGATGCAAATTGTGCTTAGGAAAGTAGAAGTAAATTAAAAATTTAATTTTATTACATTTCTACATGTCTGATTTTTATGGTTAATGAGATATGTAAAAAAATAACATATAATTCAATTTTCGTAATATTTTTGTAAGCCTTAGCTAAGTTTTAAAATATTGCATACCAATTTAAATATTTTTATGTCAATGTCCTACAAATAACTCCGTGACCTTTGACTCGGATCACATTGTCCGCCATATCCGCAGATATTTTTGATTTTTCCGATTCAAGCAAATTATTCAACACAAGATTATATAGATGATAAAAAATTTTTGATTGAATGCCATGTCATGTACGCCCAGGTGGAGCTCCCGCAGCGGCTGTGCGCGCGCGGGGCGGCGGCGCGCTCGCGCTCGGCGCTGCGCCTCGTGGAGCTCGGCCCGCGCATCGCGCTGCAGCTCATCAAGGTGCGCCCTGCCCGCCCTAGGCGCTCAGGCGGTCACTTCTTGATTAAAGAAGATGTTTAACGAAAATCCCTTAAGTAAACAGATGACATGGCTACGAGATGGGGTGCCCTCCATGCGGAACGAAAACGACTTCACTTTATCCATAGTGTTAAAATTGAAATGTACGCACAGCGCCAAACCGGCAGCTCCGAATATACCGAAGAAACCTGATCCCCAGTCGATCGCTATCACGCTAATAAATATTGTTCGCAGTTAAACCCTGAGTCGCTAGTCCCCACTATACAAAGACGGCTGCTATAATGTTTTAATTAAGTACAAAGTATTACATTTTAGAAGTTAAACAGGTCCTCATATATATTTCTCTAATTGATAGGTGGAAGACGGTCTAATGGACGGTGAAGTTCTATTCCACGAGCTTGTAGAGAAAACAGACGAAGAAAAAGCATTAATAAAGAAGAAGCGTGAAGAGAAAAGGTAAGGGATTATATTAATGTAATGCAAGTCCTTCGTATGTGTAGAAACAGTCATGTCAATCGATGTAAGAGTTGACAGTCTGGGTAGCACCGATTACTGTGTTTTATTTTAGTGTATGGAGTGTGAGCTAGCCAGTGTACTTAATTACAATGGCTAACTCGCTAACTCCTTGTGTCCCTTAGGACACAATATCTAGATCCCTAGGTTGTTGTCGAATTGGCGATAGTTATTTATTTCTTACGGTGCTAATGTCCACTTATGATCAGGCGGCCCATTTCCCTTATTTGTAGAAAAAGAGAAAGTTCATATATGAACCACGGACGTTAACTGATGAATCTCGTGACTCAACAAGTACGTAAGTGGACGTTGCTCCTGCGCTTGATATCTTCGGTTGTATTTCTGTCATAATATTACAGATAGAGGGGATAGCGAGTATCTGTTTGATAGTGTCGGTCAGGAGGTCTTCATATACTGTACATTATAACATTATACTTTAACTAAAAGATCTCTTATAATTTTAGACGACTTAAAGAGAAGCGCAAGTCACAACAAGCTGAGAACGTGAAACGGAAGGAGAAAGAGAAGGAAGATTTGAAGCAAAAGGCATTAGAGGGAATTAAAAAGAAGAAAGAGATGACAGAGAATCAAAGGTACTAATATAGCTACAGCTAAATTAACAGTATAACAATGTAAGAAACACTTTTATACTTTTAATTAAGCTATTTCCCAAATAACTAATTGCAAAAAATAACCAAAATACTTAAAAAAGAAGTGTATTCAATTTATCAGGTCAATAATTATTTTGTTCATTTATTCCTATCTTATTATGTCTGAACATTTGAAATATTCATTTAATGTGTATTGAATACAAATATTCGGCTCGACGTAACTTCTGAACACTTCTAGATCTATATTAATAATACCCATATTCGATCAGGCTAATGGAGCTGGCGTCCGCGGAGAGCCAGGGGGCCGCCGGCGCCGAGCCGGACGAGGACGACGACGCCGACTACTACCGGCAGGAGGTCGGCGCCGAACCCGAGCAAGGTACCCGACTTGGATTTTATATAACAGGCTTTTGAAGTTAATTAATTAAATTCTTTGGTCGCTTCGAGGTAAAATATTACCCTGAAATTGAATGCCATATAGACACTACGAAGTGACTTGCGAAATAGAACATATATTTACATTTATTATACACGTATTTTAACTCGACGAGACTTATTGTTCTCAAAATCAAGGTCGTTGGTACAACGAACTAGTATAATCTTTGACGCAGGTACTCGAACACCTTTATTTTAATTCTATCCATCTTTGTACAAGTCTGAAGTGCCACCCCTCCCACTCATCAGCTACTAAGTACAAAAAATTATGGTGGTTCCTGCATTAGTATAAAGCCGATGTGAAGGGTGAGTGAGCCAGTGTACATTTCGGCAAACGGTATTTACCAGATCTCCTTTCTGGCAATATAGTGTGAGGTGGTTATTGCAGTTCCAACTTTTAATAGGAAAGGTATTTTCTGTAAGGAAAGAAGGGGGGATGGCATATTTGCTTGTATGTCTTCAGAAAAGTAATTGAAAAAGCAAAAATTTATGGTGACTATAAGGGATGACAAAATGTTAATGACATGTGTTAACTAATTAGTGCTTTATGCTTATATATGGTAACCCAAAATGTGAACATAAGTTCTGTCAAATACATTAAATCCCTAATAATTATTTTTTTTTACAGATCTGTTCAGTCAAAATCCGTCAAGAAAACGAAAATCAGATAACAGCGAAGGTGAACCGCGAGGCTTTAAAAAGATGAGATTAGACAAGAAGTTAAAAAAGAAGTACCAAAAGAACCAAGAAACTGGACAGTATCAAGATAATAAGAATAAGAGAAGGTTCCAGAATAAAGATGGTGGAAACTCCTATAATAATAAAGACGATAATAGGAAAAAATTCAACGACAAAGATGGAAAATTTAAAAACCAAAGAAGGAACAATCAGGGCGGTAACCCCAAGAAAGTCTTTGGCGGCAAATTTAATAAAAATAACAGAACAGGTGGTAAAAGCAGGCCAAACAAAGGGCATGCAGGAAAAGGCAAAGGAAAATCTAGAAAATAGTATTTATACTAAACATTGTTATTGTAAGCTGTGTAATATACTTTTTAAAATTATATGACAATCTTCTTTTTTTAAATATTTTTATTACCTGTGGATTTTTTTTCTAAAGAACATATTTAAAATCACAATCTGCGTTCAGATATATAAGAAAGGTTATTGAAGAACTTATGGTAGTTTTATATTTCTATTAACGGACGGAATTGGTGGTGTTGGAGTTTATGTTGTATTTATAATTCGGCCATACACGATAAAAAAATTTCGTATGTTTTTAATAAAATTATATTATATCAAAATCGTTGTAACGTGCTTTAGCAAGTTAGAAATCAAAATTATAAATATGTTTTGAATGGGTTCACAATTGAAAAACAAAATCTATTTAATCATAGTTTTATTTAAGATTATCTTATAATGTAACTGTAAAAAATGAACGCGATTCATATTGATTAACAATTAATAATGGAAAAATCTTAATACCTATAATAAATCGACATAAATCAGATCACATTAAGACATCATGTGAACAAATCATCTGCATCGCGCATCTGCTCAATGGTAATTTCACCCCTAATGCATATGGTATCAATTTTCCCTGGTCAGTATACCAATTTTCTTATTAATTCTTATCAGTATTCACTTCTCTGTTCTATGTTACTTATAATCTACTGGTGGGGTTTTAATAAGTTTATCATTTCAATATGAAAATTTACGTATTAGATATATATTCTTAATGATTTACTTTTGTTACGTAGGCGGTTAGGTGGTGATGGTCAATGTTAAATATACAGAAGCTAAATATTCCTTAAGTTAAAATCAAAGATCAGTGGCATGATTTGCATATAAAAGTGAGTCTTAAATAAGGAAAACGATATCGTCCGCCATCATGACGTGGTTGTCCTGCGTCATGCGGTCCAGCGCCGCTTGGATCTCTCCCGAGTCGAAGGTCTCGTGCGAGTACTTCTCGTTGACGTAGGACGTGATGCGGTCGAGGGGGAGCGAGTTGGCGCGCTCCTCGCGGAATACTTGCTGGAGCGCTGATTTGAATTGCGTTAATCTGAAAACGAAATTACTCAAATTCAATATTAGAATGTACATTAGTCTCGAAAACTGTACAATGCTTTACTGTCATCCTACATTTAAAGCTGATGTAAATAAATTGCATTAAACTTATAAATGGTGCAGATGTACCAAAAATAAAATAAGATTTTTAAGTACAAAATAAACAAATACAAATTATTTGTATAGTATAATGTCACTTACCTAGTAGTGTCAATGGTCTTCTTGGCGGAGCTGGCGGGCGTCTGCGCGGGCTCGGGCTGCGCAGAGTGCGCGGCGCGCAACACGGGCTCCGCCTCCTCGTCCGACGAGAACTCGTAGGGGTCCTGACTTTGTGAACCCGGCTGAAAAACAAATATTTATTTTGCTTATTTAATTTCCACCTCTGCTATTATGTAGGATAACATTTTACAAAGTATATAATATAGAATCAAAAGAATACTGTTTGTATTCTCAATTACTACTTTTGTGTTTTTTGCTTTTTAAAGTAATAGAATAGAAGATAATGTTGAATATGTAATTACCGTTTTCCTCGACTTCTTAGCACGCGGCTGCGAAGGCAGCTCGGTGTCCGACGCGTTCTCCTCGTCTCCCGACGACGCTCTACGTTTACGACGCTTTTCTTTTGTTAGCACCTGAATAAATAAGGTTTTATTAGTTCAATATTTTAAATAAATAATCATATTTATGCATTTGTTTTATATAATGTATATATTAAAATCTTATTTAATTCGATAAAAATATGTTATATTAGTAACATAATATCTTACTTCTGAATTGACATATATCCTGCAATCGCATTTTCTTTTGTGATCCGTAGTCCCATTGTAAGCGTTCGAGTTAAATTTGATTATATAAATTAATTATCCACGATACTTGTATATCACTAAACTTTGCAAACGAAAAGAAAGCTTTTAATATATTATAATCGCTACATTGAACAGATTCAATAAGCACCAGACTGCTTGTCATTAACACCTTAATAAATAGTATTCAATAAGGAGGCCAATAAATACCTAGGCTTTAAACACACGTAGGAGCAATTACGTGGCCAGTGGGGTTACCTTTTTGAAATAGGCGTAGTGCACGAGCTCGATGGCGGCCTGCGCGTCGCGCCGCGTGACCTGGAAGCTGAGGCGGCTCTTGGCGTGCGCCGTGGACAGGCGGATCAGCGTCTCCAGTGTGCGGGCCGTCACCGGCTGCGTCTGAGGAATTATTATTTCAAATTAATATGGGTCTATGATAAACTCAAACTTGATTATTTTATTTCAATATAGAAGCATTCTCTTCACTTATTGATTGTCAAGTTAAAAACTACCACATAGATTTTCCTAATTGAGTGGCGAAGGATGGTCGCAGTGAGCGAAGAAGGTCAGGACGACATCATCATAAAATTCCAAACTAATATATTACATCTTTCTTGCATGAGTACAACTTTTTTTTTTTATAAATATACAATTTGAGCGCAAGTAATTTACGAGTTAAATAAAAAAATATCTTACTCTTGCTACATCACTGTCCATCATATCTTGGTTTCGTAGTCGAGCGTATTCATCAGCGATAGAATCTGAAGCTTCTTGAGTCAGTTTAGGTTTCATTAGTCGGGCAATGTGAATGAACTTCCTCATGAATTTTGTGCTCAGAATCTGATCTTTCTTATTACGGGTGTTCCCGTGGAGGAGTGGATCATACTTCTCATATATGGACTCATTGGAATCCTAGTATAACAAAAAAATTTAATTAGTATATTTAAGACTTTTTAAAAATATGTATGTATCAATTAAAAATAAGAATATGAACCTCTGCATCTTCATTGTCAGGATTTTCTGTAGAGAGCATTTCCACCAAGGAGCCCATGGGTAGAACTTCACCATCTTGTTCTTTGGGATTTCTTAAAAAAAAATATTTATATAGAGATTTAATAACAATAATATTCTTGATTGATAAATTTACACTCCTGCACCAAGACATAAAAATATTATTTGTAGTTATAGAATATAATTACCTGTTCCACAACAATTGGAGCATTGTCATTATTGGAAGTTGTCCAGTAACAGTCAAAGCACACAACTAAGTTAATAACATTGTTAATTATAGTATTCTATTACTATAGTAACGACCTAAGAAAGTCCCAGTTCCCAATTGAGATTGTAGCTTTTGGTAATTGTTATTTTATAAATATAAGTAATATATAAGTTAATTTACTTTGTATAAAGTTATTTTATAATAATAATATTTGTACCATACCTGTATCGGTGCATCCTCAACACGTGTTCGGAGATCATATTGTCGTGGTCCGCGTCCGCGATGTCCAGCATCACGAACAGCAAGTCAAAACGCGACAGCAGCGAGTCTTGCAGCCCGATGTTCTCCATCGGCGTCTTGTATTGATCGTACTATCAGAAGAATAACATAGTAATTACTTAGTTTACATTTGGTATGTTACTCTGCGTAATCGGTTTCTATTCAATTTGAAATATTTGTAAATATTGCTGTCCTTCAAGACGTATAAATACGTTATTTGCTTTTTGATGAGTTGCATGCGCATGATTTTTTGAACATTAAGAAAATATATTTATATATACTTTTCTTTGGTATTTTTGGGTATTAGAGAAACCATTTATAAATGTGGCATTTAACGAAAGTTCAGCTATACAAACACTCATATGATAATCTGATTCTGTTAAGACTCAGTTAAGTTAAGTCTATCGGTTATTCCTACTATGTTTAAGAAATACAGCATGCCTATATTTTATTAAGCAAGACAGGGTGCTGTAACTATGACGTTGAAGGCCACAGAGCTTCTAATGATAAACAAACACATTTTAAAGTATAAATTATTATGTTTTTTTTACAAAAAATGACATTCGACGCGCAATTATAACAGAGTAGTAAAATAATAAAGAACCAATAGAAAAGGAAAACAGGCTCAATATAAGCGTCGGGGCGGTAGTAAGAGGCCGCAGTGCTCACCCGGCCGTACACGGGGTTGGCGGCGGCCAGCACGGCGCAGCGCGCGTTGAGCGACGCGTGCACGCCCGCCTTGGCGATGGTGACGCGGCCCTGCTCCATCACCTCGTGGATGGCCGTGCGGTCGATGTCCGACATCTTGTCGAACTCGTCGATGCACACCACGCCGCGGTCTGCCAGCACCATGGCGCCCGCCTCCAGTCTGGTGGAGTTGGATTATTGTACACACTTGGCGCAGGAGACTGGACAGAGATGACTACTCATGGTCAATATGTGACATCTGACTCCATATTTTTTTTGTATTTTTATACAACGTGTATAGCAATAAAATGATAATTGATGTATCTCAATCTCTTTATATTATGTTAAAATTAGCTCGACTCGCCTCCGGTCTCCGGTCTCTGGGTCTGTAGTGACGGCGGCGGTCAACCCGACGCCCGAGGAACCTCGTCCTGTGGTCGTGATCGCTCGCGGCGCTGTCATTAGGACGTAGCGTAACAATTGGGACTTTGCCACGGATGGATCACCAATGAGAAGTATATTAATGTCACTGAAAATAGAAGAAAACCACTTTAGACTCCTTTTACTAAGCACCTAAAATAAGACATACATTTTCTTGACTTCGTTTTAGTAAGGCCATTTAAAGTAAAACTTTTTGTTTACTTAGCATTGGTTATAAATACAATGTCCATAAATCTGGTTTTGAAAGGACAGTTTAACTTTCAAGGATTGATTGTTCTCCAAAACACTATAAAATGTGATCCAATCAAAATAAAAATAATACCTCTCATACCCAATATTGCAGCAAAATTGCTTCCAAAAAATATACTTTCACTTATCTATTTACTAGTTCATATTGGAATAATGTAGTAAATTATGTATAGTAAATACATCTTTACCCATAAATACTGGCACTATAATTAAAATAGTCTCTTGTGTTTGTAATTGTTAATGTAAAATTACACACACTTTCATACTGTTGGTACATCATGCTATTTAAATCTATAATAACTGATATATTGTCGTTGTGCCTGCAAAAGTCGCTTTGTGTTTTTTTCTTCATTTTAGAGTGGTATGCTGTTTTAATTATTATTTCAATTTATATAGCTTTCGATGTATGAATGTTACATAGCTACATTTTAAAACTTTCAAATTATTGAAGCTATCACAAAACTTTATTTTACAGTATGTGCATAATGAAATAACAATTAAAACGGCTTAACAATCTAAAAATAAGAAAAAAACACATAATGATGTTTGCAGGCACAACAACGATATAATAAATTAAACCTACCCTCTAAGTCTCGTGCCATTAGGCAGAATCTTCTCCATGCCACCCAGCAATAGACAAAGTATAGCCTTTTTTATATAATCATGACCATGGATAGATGGTGCTAGAGACTTGCTCAGCAGTTCAAACATGTTGCTCGTGGATTTCTTGGCCAATCGCTTGCACAGCTTAATGTCCTCAATTGTGATGGTGAGGTTCATGTCTTTGTTTATTTGAGTTACATTGTTTGCTATGAGGATAGTTCTGGAAAATAATATGAATAACTTCAGTACAAGTTTTATGATAGTAATGGCTTTAGATAATCCAGTTGAAAGCCCAATCAAATATCATTGAGGTTTTATTTAAATTACAAACTCACTGTAAGGAAATCTAAATATGTTGATAGTTCTGTCATGTAAAAATTGGAAAATTTTTTGTCTTTTTGAAATTTTGAAAAAAAAAAATGTTTTCTCCTAATAGTTGAATATAAGGGGTCTGTTTCTTTTACATAAATTAATCAGTATCAAATTTAAAATATGAAACAGTCAGATACTCTATACAAAAAATTAAACTAGCTAACTAGCTAATATAATACATACTAAATAAAAGAATTAATTTTTAATAAGTATTTTTTTTATCGTTTACTGCATACCTAAAAGTACCAGCCGTGAAGCTTCCCTGTTTTGATGGAAGACATCTGTAATTACCGACAACCTGTACTCTGTCCCCTGGCTTACACTTATCAACGAGATCATCATCACAAATCACATCAACACTCCTTGGCAATTGTCCAGCTGGAGCTCTCTCAGGCATTTCTTGTACTGTTAATGTTTGATGGTCTTTGTATCGGGATAAACCATATTCAGTTTCTAATGGATTGCCTTCATCATCCTAAAAAAAGTTAAATAAAAATAAATAATCAATCATTGAAATAATATAAGTACTACTAAGTAATTTAACAACTGACAAATAATGTTTACAGGCACAATATAAGCTATAGATTTAAAAAAAAACTTCATTAACAATATTAATATACTTCAACGAAACAAAAGAACTGTTCTTTGAACACAAATATTTAATATTAGTATTTAGTTATATTGATAATAATCTATTGCTGAATTCATAGTAATGTTAGTAAGATAAAATTTTACCTTAGTAGGATAAACAGCTGAAGTAGGGAATGCCTCAAATGAGGTTAAATCAGTGTACTTGCGTTCCATTACTTTTTTAGTGGCCGGGCAGTAATGTACACTCCGCACAACTTTGGGTCGCACTAGTGACACTCTTGTGACTATACCTTCCACGCATATTAGGTTTCCTAAATACCTGCATCATGATTTTTTTCCATTTAATTAAATATCACATTTATTAACAAAATCTTTTAAATTAAACATACCTTGATGTTAAACTTCGCGGAGTAACGTGTTTTGTCCCAAAACTACCGGAAAATGCTACAAAAAATTCTTCCTGTTCTTTAGCATATGTAGGATCTATAGAGGAGACGTATTCTTTTAAGGCTCTTTGAAAAGCTATCTGCTCCTCAAAGGCATTATCTAGCAAATTCTTAGCTCTGTCAGGGCTTTTCCTTCTAAGGTCATTTATATTTACAATCAATCGTTTGCTCTTTTCACCTATCATTTGTTTTACTCTTTCCATATAAACGCTTTGGTCTTCCTAAAAAGTTTCAGTCACAATTAAAGTAATATATTTAAGTTACCCAAACGTACATACTAGGTTACAAGAAAAAGTAATTACTTCATCGTCTAAAAACTCAAGGTACTCCCTCTGTAGATCTCTTAAACGTTGATCAAAATCACCGTCTTCCATATTTTTATTTATTTAAACTTATAACAACTAGAAATATTTAACAAAAATCTGTATAAGAATTGAGTACTTGTTTGACAACAGCTTCCTTTACAAAATTATTTTGGCGCGAGATTCATTCGCAAAGACAGTACTGACAACTGACAGTTTTCATTTATAACAAACCGAAAGTTATTTATCTGTTTTATTATAACGGTATAAAATATTATACCTGAAACAAAAAATATGCAGTATTTTAAATTCCACAAACTCAGTTACTAACAAAACATTTCCATCATTTTATGGTAAAATTATAAGCGAAGTGACCTAATATTTAATTTTGAATATACTAAATAATGATAATATGTAATAATAATATCATATAAGTATCTTAAAAGTTAAAACAAACATTTTATCTTACCTTACTTACTTATTATAAAAATACTTTGATAATTATTGCTTGTAACATGGTTAGATTTGTCAATGTTAATTGTCAACAATCAACACCAACACAATGTCAAGGGCCAACTGTCATTGTAGTATTATCAACAACGCGGCGACCGTTGCTCATATATAATTAAATTAACTTTTATTAAATTATATGCAGAATTGAGGGTTTAATTAATATCCACAATTCTAAGAGTTAGGTTTTCTTGTTTTAGAAATATTCAATGGATAAATTTTAACTTTACCATTCAACGTTTTTCTATAATGTCCGAACACAACTCGAACTCTAACCAATCATCGGTCACTAATAATAAAGAAGATAGACCCAAATTAAAAATTTTAGCCTTTCATGGATATCGACAAAATGGCACAGTGTTCAGAGCTAAAATAGGATCCTTTAGAAAAGCGGTTTCAAAGTATGCTCAGTTATTTTTTATATCTGCTCCTCATAAAGTTTTCTGCGAAGAAGGTGGAGGCGATGAAGGTATCATATTTTAATCTTTTGTGTGTCATATATGGATAATTAATTTATTATAATTAATTATACCAGACACTGACTGGTAATGATGAATAGGTACATGGTATTTATACATTATCTGATTTTACAAATACAAAGAATAACTAGACATTTAGATTATCAAATAGAAGCTGTACCAAAACTACTACTAACTACTAATAATAATAACTAACATATTAATTCACATTATTCAAGTAAATTCTTACTTGCATTTTCAAAGACACCACTGTTATGAAATGTTTATTTTATCAAAAATTTTAGTTAAGACACTCAGTAACTACTGTTATCCTTTCTTATTTAGATTCGCGTTCATGGTGGTTCAACGCAGAAGATAACACATTCAGTGGTAAATGTTTAGGCGGACCAGCTATTGGCTTTGAGGATACCTTGAACCTGATAGAGGAAGTTGTTAAAGAGCATGGCCCGTTTGATGGGTTCATGGGTTTTTCACAGGGTGCCTGTCTTGTTGGTCTTCTAGCTGCTATGCAACAAAAAGGATGTTAGTAATCTTGAAAAATCTTCCCAATTCAAATATATTCAAAATGAACACTCATATATTATTATTTAAGTGTCATATATAGTTAGATACACTCATAGTTCTAAAATTTTTCGAGTTTGGCCATACCCTAAATTAATTCTTTTGAAAATGGTAAAATTATTAAATATCTACTGAATGTAACCTTGTCAATATTTATTTCAGATCTGCCATATACATTTAAATTTGCAATTTTTGCATCTGGATTTCGATCAGGAAGCTTAGTTCATAAGGGATTTTATGATGAAGATATCAATCTACACTCTCTGCATGTTTATGGAGAAAGTGACTCCATTATACCAAAAGGTTAGGTTAGATATAAAACCAGTGTATAAGTGAATTTTAATAATGGGTAAACACATTTAATAATCATATTTAATTACCCACCCAAACATTTTTGAATACCCACTCTGTAACAAACATACTTTATAAACTGCTTTGACAATATTGGAGAGACTTGAAAACTATTGAAGTTCAAAACTCTTGCTTGTCAATTAAAGTTAAACATATTTTTTACAGTTATGCACATAATCTTGATGAGTTTATATAATCTTATAGAATACCATACTAAAATTAATGTTTCTGTTTCCAGAAATGAGTGAATCACTCATTAATCTATTTGTAAAATCAGTTGTGATTGAACATGCTGGAGGTCATTATGTAGCTTGCTCTGGATCTATCAAAGATGCCTACCTGGACTTCTTGCATGATAGGTATCAAGATATATTCGAAAATCCCGAGAAAAATAATAGAAGAAATTCATAGAGATTTGTTTATGAAAATATGTAAATATATATTAATTAAAGATTTGAATGTAATATAAATTGTGTTTTTAATATTATAGACTATTAAAAACCATATACTACTAACTATTTAGCCTATTTAGGTAAAATTCTCTCGGGGTTAACGCCATAATTATGCCTCCCTATATATAGAGAATAAACTCTATTATCTATAAAGATGAACTATCAAATTTCATTTCGTTTTGTTGTGATTCAAAATGAAAAGTATAGTAGTAATATAGTCAATACTTCGATTTTTTTCTCGTTTCTAATATTTGGAAAGAAATATTTCTACTACATTTTTTATTTATTTATTTTAATAAGAAGGCTGAATGCATCGTGTTTTGTACAAACATGCTGTAAATTTTTTGACATGACACTTCACATGTAAACAAATAAGTGAGGTTAGTTTAATATAACTTAACATAAATTTGAAATTTTTACCAAAAAATTTAACACAAACTATATAAGGAATGATTGTCAACAATTTTTTATGAGTGAATACAGATTTTTCAAAATGTGGCGTCGATATTTGATGTGGTTCGCACATGAACACGTAGACTTTCGTTATGCTGTAAGGATCGTTTAATAGTATATTATTTAAACAATGAAATATGGAATCTAATTAATTTTTAATTTTAGGAAATGCAAAGCATACTTTCCATGTTGAATATACCGATAAAATTTGTTGAGAAACCATGCGTAAATAAGCCTTATTGGATAGTCGAGTTTCCTACAGAAGATTGTATCAAAAAAGTCGCTTCCCGTTCAGTTTTACTCAAAAACTGTATAGAACTATGGTCCAGAGCTACAACAGCTGAACGTTTACATAGTAACTTGAAAAATGCACTTAAAAACTCAAGTGGAAAGTGGATAATACCTGAAAATTCCAAAGAGAATATAAGTGATACACATATTTGCCCGAGGGAGCTCTTACATGCATGTAGTGATGATCGGAAGTCTTTCAAAGTTGAAGTAGAAACATTTTGTAAACATTTTACCATGAAAGAAAAGGTTGACAAAATTGAGGTAAAACAAAAACATTTCCACATATCCTTTTTTTAAATACACCATTTACTTTGAAATGACTTCTTAAAAATGTCTTAACAAGTTTATTTATTTACTTTTAGAATTTTAGCTATTTGCCTTTACATGGTCCGGTAAAATTAAAGAATCCTGATATAACATTAGCCTACCTTGAATTCTACGGTGTTGATCCGAACAATGTTCCTGATCAGCCACATGATCTATTTTTCGGTAAATGGGTATGTCTTAAGCATTAATAACACACTATTCCACTTTTTTCGTATTTACAATATAAACAATAATGCAGATTCATATGCCACTTAACATAAGCTGTTTTTCAAATTCAAATGGAATGATTAGTATAGAAATAATCTGTGATTAATTACTCAATATTTTATTTGCATTTAATTACAAATTATAGGTGGCTGATGGTCAACGAGAGCTCATTCAAACTCATTCATTAAAGAAACGACAGTTCATCGGCAATACAAGTATGGATGCTCAATTGTCACTAATAATGGCAAATCAAGCTCAAGTAAATACTGGACTAATTATATTAGACCCATTTGTAGGATCTGGTTCCCTGTTTATAGCTGCTGCACATTTTGGAGGTAGTATTTGATCCATCAATTCTAAATACTTATTTTATTATTAAATCAAAATCAAAATATTCTTTATTGAAGTAGGCTTATGAGCCTTTATATTGACTTATTTATTGTTTGTAGCATATGTTTGGGGGTCTGACATTGACTTTATGATGCTGCATGCACGATCCAGGCCTACACGAGTCGGACAAAAGGTAACAATGTATGTATTTATTGGTCTAAGGTTTTATATCAATGAATACTTTAATGCTAAAATGATTTAGTTATAAGCTTTAAATTAACTACAAGATGATTTGAGTTCATAATTTTGTTTCTTAGATTTTTTTTGTGCATTGTTCTTCAATGTCCAGGGCACAACAACAAAAGGACTAGCACTTCCTCTATTTAAAATGTTAGAAAGTAGAGATTACAATCATAAAAAAATGTTTATTTAGAGTTTTAAATTATTTTAATCTGTTAAAAAATATCATGTAAACAAAAATAAAGTAATAATTTGTGAGGTTTCATAATGATATAAATAATAGGTCACATGGTGTTTTGAAGTGATAACTTCTTATGGGAGGGTAAACCTCTTCGTTACGTAACGCGTTATGTTTCTCTTACGCATGTTCAACTTAGATTAGTTTAAGTTATCACTTTTGTCAGGCATCCCAAGACGTATATACACGTGTTTTTATTAATTAAGTATTTAGGGAGTCGTGAAATTAAAATGTTTGACAAACGATATTATAAAGAATATCTTTTTATTCTAGGTTCGAACAGAAGAAGAAAGTATTAAGAGTAACATGAAGCACTATGGTACCGAATCGAGGTATTTAGACGTCGTTGTAAGTGACTTCTCATTGACTAATTGGAGGGGAGACTTGAAGTTTGATGCTATTATAACTGATCGTGAGTCTATATTTATCATCTTTAAGCTTAATATTTTAATAATACGGTGTCTTTTTTTTTTTTAAAGAAATATCAAATGTTTGAACCAATTTGCGACCTATGAATTGTGCTTATGTATAATCAATATTTTAAATACGAAAGTATCTGTATGTTACGGATTCACCGGCAAACGAATTTGATGAAATACGATGTGAAACAAGCCATAGGCTTACTTTATATACCTAACAACTGACAAACAAACACTAAATTGAGCAAAATTACATAAATTTACATATCATAAATGCAGATGTGACTTTGTTTGACTCAACAAATCATCATGATATATCACACACGTTGTGAGAAGTAATGAAAGGACATACCTACGCGACGACTTGTAACATACACTGATATGTATCTACAACAGTATTCAGCGGATAGAGTTTCAGGCGATACGAGAACCAACGCTTCTTTCTCCTTCCAGTAGTAAAAAAGAGATGCAATTATTTTTTTACTTCGGATTTATCAACTTGAAATATTGAATTCATCGCCATCCATCCATCTACTAATAAGAAAACACTTACAATAATAATCTTTAGTTCATGTTAATTCAAATATTTCCAGCTCCTTACGGCGTTCGAGAGCCAACAGAGAGAATTGGTATAGACAGGGAAAACTATGAACTTTCCGATGAACACCTTGTTAACCACGTACCGTCTAAGGTGGATTACGGTCTGCCACACTTGTACAGCGACTTGTTGAACTTTGCCGCGAAGCATCTCGAGATCGGGAGACGATTGGTGTGCTGGTATCCTTTAGTAAGGTGAGATTATTTATATTCTACTTAAATCAAAATAAACTTTATTAAAGTAGGCTTTACCAAGCTGTCACCGTAGATTTTATCGAAATGAACTGTCAGGAAAATTAGTAGTACTCTTTCCCACAAAAAATTTTACTACTAAATTTCCGATAGCAACTTCGCCGATATCTTGAAAAATAATATCGCGTCAATTAAAAAATCTTTATTTACCTTCACTTCTCTTGTGGTTGAACTATATGTATATAGAAATGTGAATAGTTTTATTGAAACAGAAGTTTCTTCGCTGCATGACAGTCGCTTGTTGATGGTATTTACTATTAAAGTCCGTCCGTCCGTAAGTGGTTAGTATAAAATTAGGAGTGTGGCTTAACGCTCAGTCACACTTAGGGATGCAAAATTACGTAATTATTCAACATCGTTTTTTATCGTTGTACATGTGACTGTAACTTCAGACCGGCCAACTAAGATTGCTATCATAATAAACGAAAGTATGTAGTATAACCAATATTGAACCATCAGAACATTAAATACAATACTTGACTTGCACATTTCCAGAGAAGAATACAAAGAAGAACAATTACCATCGCACCCATGTCTGAAGTTAATCGCTAACTCCGAGCAGGTTCTGTCAAAACTAACCGCTCGCAGATTGCTTACGTATGAGAAAGTTAGCGACGAAGTTCCCAATATGCCCGTAGATCCTAATGCTGGAACGCATAGTTTCAGGTAAGTTTAGTAAAATGTCTAGTTCATTTTATTATGGTTATCAAAATTCATATACATATCCTCTCAGGTTATAAAATTGTGTTCGTATCACTACTACTGATCAAAGACAATGAGATTTAGTCATAGACAATTTTACTACTTTTTACTAATAGTCATCTTTCTAACAATAACAAAAGGCAGATGGAGCACGCGGAGCATTATCGTGAAGCAACTGAAGGGATTTTATTAATATTTTAGAACTTAAATTAAATTAGCTTTGTTGAATTTATATTACTTGGTGCTAGGGCATTGTGCAAGCCCGTCTGGATACGTACCACCCACTCACTCTAACGCTTAACAGCAGTACTCAGTGTTGTTGTATTGCGGTGTGAAGCGTGAGCAAGACCGTGTAATTACAGGCACAAGGAAAATGTTAGGAATTACTAAGATTTCTTGCAGCGCCAATGTCTATGGATGGTGGTGACCACTTACCATCAGGTGGCTCATTAATCCGTCCGTTTACCCATATCATAAAAATAAATGAAATGACAATTATATATTATAATTATGGTCATAGAATCTTTTATGTAAACTTAATAAATTATATAATAATTTGTTTCAGGGAAAAATACTTCTCAATGGGGGAAACAACGAGGAGAGAGAGAAAAGAAAAAAAAGCTGAAGATATGGCGGCGTACGGGCTGAGGCAATTTCAAAATATTATCAATGATGTATCATAAATGTTATCAATTAAATAGCAATACGATTTAAATTTCTTCTTTATAATCTACTAGGTACATACATGTCCCAGCTTCGCACGGATAGGAGGATTTTAATATATACAGTTCAAACCGTTTATGGCGACATCGTTTAGAACAACATATCGGTTATAATGACCAAAATGCTGAATGCTATATAACTGTCTTATAAAAATATTGCTTTTTACGACATTGCTTACTACGACATACCGCATTATACGACCACATTTGGCTAATGTTTTCGAAAAATTATATCTGTAGAACAACCAGCTGATCCGTATTGTAAGCAATTTGAATAGGCACAGTGTTATTAATGGTCAATGGCTATTATCGTAAAGGTAAACACGTGTCGAGTTTAGGCACAAATTAAAGGTTTAGGGTCTTTTGTAATTCTTAGAAACAAAACACAAGCATTTGTACACAATACAGTGTTGAGTTAATTGTGAAACTGTCAACATGTCGGGAGCAAAAAGAAAGCAGATTAATATCGAAGAAAGGTCGCGTATTATTTCAAAGTTAGAGAGCGATATTAATTTTAATAAGCGTTTTGATTGAAATAAACGAAATATAATTTAATTTCATACATAAATATATTTAGTCTATTAATACCTATGACCTACACATTAAATAATACCACTTCATTAAAAAATAAGCATCAGCGGTTGTTACGACTATCGGTTTTTACGACTCAATATGAGTAGTTCCTTCAATGTCGTTATAACAGATTTTGGCTGTAGTTTATATCATAATATACATCTCTATTGGTAGGAATTATTATTTATGACAGCTTCATCATATTATACACCTAATCTATTATCTCACGAATCTCCGTCCATTACTAAAAACTCGTACAGACACGGGAGGACTTTATTTTATATATATACTTTGACATCACGTAAAGATTACACTTAACGTATCAATCGACGCGGAGTCGTCCGTAGATACGGAAAAAAAAATTGAGTGAATGACCAAATTATAAGTTTCATGTAGTTATTATGGAACAATAAGATAAGAAAAGTAGGCGTGGCCTATTCCATGTAAAGAAAGTTTATATTTAGAATAACAAATATTCCAGCTTTACATATAATATTTATATTGAACGATTTAGCCAACAGCTCTGGTATAATATACACTAAAATTAGTTTTTGATTAATATATATTTATTTATAATATAACACTATTCCACTTAACTACTTCCAAATTTCCGACACCAACTCACATACAAATCCACAATAATTAACACCAGATTATTTAAAATTATGACCAATGATGTCATGTCAAATCAATGTCAAAGTACTTTATTTGTGTTCACTCCTGTGATTGGATTAAATAATTATGTCTTTTATCAATTATTTTTGGTATTAGGTATATTCGTATTTTTATTCATTATTTTTTCCATTAGGACTCAAAATAGTTTATTATAGTGAATAAATTGTTAAAATAATGACTTACTATTTAAATTTATTTAGTTGACTTGATGACATTACAATATATGAAAACAAAAATGTAAATTTAATTACACATTCATATTTATGCCTAAATTAAATTTAACATTTCTTTCGTATAATAAATAAACTCTTGAATATTACAGATAATTGAATTCTTCAATTTGTACCAACCCACCAAGCATGAATTTGGGTATTGTTATTTATTAAATATACCATCATATTGGATGCTGAAAATCCCCATATCTGTCTTAAAAGAACCACAATACAATACATATACTTATGACCTTACTAATAAATAAACATTCTCTATCTCTTTTTGCCAGTAACATAACATGTGAAAGAAAAATTAAAACCATTAACTATACAAATGCTACAAGTATATAAACACTAAATACCTTAATTATTTTTATATAAATATATATTTTCTAATACATTTTAATCAGTCACAGCTAGCGACAGCATCATATTGGTCAAGGCTGGTATAGTGGGCGGCGGCTGTGCTTTGCGTTGTATCTTTGTAGCTTCCGATTGAGCCCACTGGGAGAGCTTGAACGCTTCCTTGCGTTTCGCGCTGCCCGATGACTTGTAGTGGCTCAGAAGGGTATTGGTCACCTGAGGATATTAAAGTATTATTGTCAGGTCCAAGTCATTACACTTTACTTATATACAATAAACAGCAGATGACAATAGATCTCTTTCACTCACCAAGAATAATCCAAGCAGTGCTCTCATGTTATCAGGGTTCAGTTTAAGTGCTTGACAGTAATATGACTTGGCCAGTTCCAGGTTGTCTACACCACCCTGGAATTAAATGAAGTGCATTTGATGTATACCAACTTTGAACAGATTTAGACTAATATCATAAATATAAAAAAGTAACATAACTATGGAATAGTGTTATATGTATTTATAATGCAGGAAAATATAGTTGCAACAAAGACACTCAACCAATAGCCTAATGTGTTCTGTGTGTTTGATTCAAATGGTGCACTTATTTATCAATGACACTGTACGTGTTTATAGTGATCTCATCTTAACACACATTGAAATGAGCTAGTAAATTTTCTTTTTAGTAAATATAGGAACATTGCCATACATACCATAGTGTAACGTATATCAGCAAGGCGTTGGTGCATCAAGTGATTATGTGGTTGATGCAGTATCAATTCTTCAGCACAAAAGGCTGCTTTGGAGTACTCTTGAACTTGCAAGTACAACTCTGAGAGCTCTTGCCACGCCTCCATATCTGACATAAACCTTAAATAAAATTTCAATGCTAAGTAAAATTACTTTCAAGCTAAACTTGTTATGGTATCTGATTTGACAGATATAATTGTTAATTTAAATACAAATTATAAAATGATAGCATACCTTGGGAATAAAACAATCTCATATTTTATCATATTAAAAATGGTAAAAAATAATGAAATTAAAGTAATCTATATTAAATAAAGGAATTTGAATTTAAGACATGTGAAATCTGGTACTAATAATATTTTTCAAGGTTAGTTATTAAAGTGTCAATAGAGCAATGGTTTATGGGCTGCCTAGTGATGTAATAAGTCAAAGGTTTAATCCTGACCCCTTAGGCTATTATTGTCCCCACTTGTAGCACAAGCTTTTAGCTTAATTGAATAGGTAAATAAAAATATCAGTATTTTTTTTAAAATGTGACATTTTTACTATTGTTTGCCAGTTATTACTTTATGTATAATAAGTGTGCACACATATGAGTAAACCCAAGATGTATTTAATTAATTCAAAATAGCAGAAATACTGATATATTTAGAACTAAATGTTTTAAAAGATAAATATTACTAACTTTTTTAAATAATCAACCAGTTCCTTAATAGCCTCCTGGATGAGACCTTGAGCTTTCAATATAGCCACACGTCGTTTGCGAGCTGCAGAATTTGTTTCATCTGCCTTTATAATACTATCTAAAACTTCCATTGCTTCTTCATACCTGAAATGTAGTTTTATTAGCAATTTAACTAAAAACAACATATTATTATGTGAGCAAAAATAGTTTCATCTGTTTCAATTATTTGAAATTTTAAATGCAATTATCTCAAAGATATATTGAAAGAAACTTACTTCTCTTCAGCTTCCAAGCATGCTGCTTTATATCTTAAAACTCGCAAGCTGCCTGGAAACTCCTCCGACAGCATCATTATCCATAATTTAGCTATAGTGTAGTAGTGGCAGTCCAAAGCTGCATAGATGACTTGCTCCATTACAACATATTCTGTGAAATAAACATTATTGTCTATTTATAAAGAATTGCAAAGTAAGAACTTACCAAATAGAAATTAATTCTTATTATGATACTTGTACTCATAGGTAATTATTATTATTATTATACAACAATACTTCATATGTTCTGCTTTGATGTGTGTGTAACTACAAGCAAAAGGGACAAAATATCTCAGTTCCCAAAGTTAGTGGGGCATTGGTTATGTATGGCTATTTACAGTGCTAGTATCTATGGGAAGTGGTGACCACTTACCGTCAAGTGGTTCATTTGCCAGACCACCTACCTACTTTTTATAAAATATAAGCAATTACATGTATTATTACTTACTCTCACTACCCAACTTGTGAAGTGGATCCTCAACAATAACTTCGGAAAAATATAATACGTCTTCGCTTCGTCTTTCGTTGTTTTCACGCCATTGTCTAAGCAAATCGAATATTTCTAAAATAATGAAAATAAAATACAATTTAATAATACACAAAAAGGTAATCAAATTTTATTTTATTTAATTGAACTGCATACCAGTGTGACTGAGTTCGTCATAATTATTAAAAGACATTTTTTAAATTTAAATTATAACTTCTAAGAATGGTAATATTAAAGTTTATTTAGATAACTCTAATTACAGTAACACTGAACACGATTTTATAGTGATTTTAACTTTGATAGTTTCCTGTCATTAATTTGACAAATAATGAAATGCCAATTGCCAACGTCTGATACAGAAGCTACATGAATCTGATATAGATTAAACATATAACGTGTACAAATGTGAACTACATAAATCACCTGAATATTTTTATTTTTATTCCAAAATAAAATAATGCTCTTCATAATTTATAGTGTAAAGTCTCATGTATTCGCTTATTCAAAAATTATTGTAATTTATATTCACCGACTCAATTTACAAAATATATGTAGAATTTTGGAATAGGGCATTAACAAGACGTAATTTTTTTTTCCATATTTTATAATATCCCAAATAATTTAATAATACAATTGAATGATAAACTTCAAGGTATGGATTTTTTATGATATAGACCATGCTTTATAGTTTATTGACACTTATAAATAGCTTCGTTTCACGCATATGACATTGATCGTTTACATATCAATTGTTCTTCAAGTAGGTTCGAATGGTCTACTTGTGAGTGGGACTATATAAATTAAATAAAAAGATAATCTGTAGGCTTTAGTTTTACGTAGACCGGAATGTACAAGTTTGTGTGTGAGCCATGAGCATTCTGTGGTGATGTGATGTGAACCTGTGATCGAGACGTCTGCAATATCACAATATGTCTGACTATTTGGAAATATTTTTAGAATTAGCGTAGTCGTAACTAATAAAATAATCAATTTGAGAGACGTCCATGCTATGGACGATATATGACATACTTTATAAAAAGGTAAGGTCGGTTATTATGTTAACATTACAAATATATTCAATTCTTTCTTCTCGCATTCGACTTTTTTATGTATCAATGGCCTTTATCTCGGATTTTTGTTTTCTTTTGTTCCGTGGCTGTGCGTTGAACGAGTTTTTGATATTTGGTTATGCGAATTGGTTAATTTTACATTGACGTAGCTTTATTTTTTCCTACAGATCGATAAGGAGACGAGTTATAGTGAAGATATGTGTTGTGGGCCATTTGCCTTACGTGTGTATAGTAGATATGCGCGTGACGGGACTGAAGGGCGCCGTGCAGAGTGGTGCTTCGGTCTGAGTGCGCATTGGACGATATAACGTTTCACGCCTCGCCAGGGTCAACCTGCGCGACGCGTTTTTTTGTATATATTTTTATTATATAGAAAATAAACATGGATCAAAGAGTGCAATGCCCTGTGTGTACACTGTACCTACACAGTGGAATGACCTTAGAGTCACATTTGGACACACATCCAAAAGATCAAGTAATTAAAGCATTGTGTACTTTATCAGCTAAAAGTACTAATTTTGGAAGCAGGACACCTACTCCATTAAACTCAGAGAGGTCATTTAGAAGCAGGTCACGGACACCAGCAACTGACGATAGTGGACGATGGGCCAATTCTCATCGAAATAGTGATAATGAAAGGTACTGGAGAAGGACTCCAAGTAGAACTAAGTCGACTCCACTCTCGACAATCTCAAGAAATCCCACACCAGATCTCAGGATTGGGAATATTTCATTTGACAACCATATATCTAACAATGTTTCAAGTCAGTGCTCTGACTCTTATACAGTGAAATCAGATAAAACACAGCAAACTTTTACTTCAAATTGTCAGTCCTTAGTATCAGATTTCGATCAACAGTATCCTTACTATCCAGAACAACAGGAAGACCCAGAAATTAAATTTTCTCGTAGCTCAGAGTACAATGCACAGTTAGATAATTCAAATGTGTTTGCATACAATATGCCTGTAATGGGATCAGGTGTCAAGCTGCCTACGACTATGATGCCAACAGTACCTAGAAGGGGGAATGACTATGTTAAAATCTTACCTAAACAAGGAAACCTGCTTGTTAAAACGAATGTGGCTGGAATGCAATACATACCTTCAGGAGTTAAGCCAATGCATGTGATGATGCCGGCTGCAACTCCATTTGTTCAGAAGAATCTACAAAATAACATGATTATGACTGGAAATTTACCTACTAGCCAATTATTAGATCCAAAATTAATGGCACCACCATTAAACAACCAATTCAATCAAATGAATCACCCGGGAGCTTTTACCCCAGGAACAACAGTAGTCACTCAAAACTCACAAATAATTTATAGGGAGATGGTTCATAATATAGATGGTAAACCATTCATCTCGAGCATGCCGGCAGTACTTGGTGGTCCTGAGAATGTTACAAATGTTGCTCAGAGCAGTTCAATGTACCAAAATGTTATGGTTGTTGATCAGTTTGGTAATACTTCCTGTATGTATACAACACCACAACATATATTATCAAAGCCATGTGCTCCTATGTTCAATGAAAATGTACCATTTATGCAAAATGTGCCAGATAAAACTGGGTCAAACGTAATAACTGATGGTAATAAAACTCTAATTATTGAAGTAAGCCCAATGTTATCGGGCGAACCAATAAATGATACAAGTCAGAACCCACTGCCTCAACAGAATGATAATCCAGTAAATAAAATGATTGAGCAAGAAAAGTCAGAATCTGCTATTGAATCCCCTGGGCCTAGTAAAGGTCTGAAAATTCTTAGTAATATTAAGGTAGAGGTTCCTGTACAGCATCACAAAAATATGCTAAATACTGTTATGGACTTGACAGGTTCAACTGATTCGGACTATCTGGAACGTTCTATTACTCCAGAGAAAATTCTACCAGATTTAGACGATAATAATCCTAGATTATCTGATAAATGTACTCAACCATCTAATGCTGGTGAAAGTTTAATTTCAAGTGCATTTTCTGTGCTAAAACATTCTAACAATGCACACAAGGAAAGTACTTTAAAATCAACAGTTGTAGAGAATAAACTTGATACAGAGTTTTCAGACAGTTGTCCAGTTCCTGATCTCATTTGTAATGAAAAGCCGTCTATATCTCCATGTAGTGAATTATCTGACCATGGGGATAATTCCAATGATAGACTTGTCATACTATCCCCTAAACCAGAAAGTAGTAAAAAATACCAAAGCTTGGCAAAGAATATTAGTATTGAAAAGAAATTACCAACTAAATCACCAAAACATAACCCTCTAAAACTTAATAATATTTTCGTGAAAAAGCAAAAAAAACATTTGCAAATAAAGAACTCAAAAGTATCTTCACAGATCAATATTAAACCTGGTGATCGGGAACCTAGAGCCTCGTCGTCTACGTGTAAGCTATTAGAAAACTTTGCAGTGACTAAAACGCACCAACCTGAAAAATGTGAAAACAAGGGTAAATTGCAAACTGTCTCAATAGAGAAAATTGAAAATAGTAATGACGATCGCAGTGAGTTTGATGCCAACACTGAGGTGCAGTCGATGGACATTGAGCCAGTCACTCCATCAAATGTAAATCCCTCTCAATATACTACTACAGTTGTGAAAGAAGAAATAAATTCGAACGAATTTAGCAATGGAGGTGATAGATCCACAGATCTTGCACCGATGGAAACCCTCAGGCCAATAAATGTGGTCAATTATGGCAATATGGCGGGCGAATTTGATGACGATTCGAATCACAGAGAGTTACTAGATTTAGAAGCTGCATCGAAAAATAAGCAATTTGTATCGATGATGAATGAAAACTACTTTGGAGATAATATTTACGCAGACTACTTTACCCCAGATCGCGTTGAAGCGTTCGATGCTGAAAAAGAATCGAATTACGCCAAGGACAACGCAAAAGAGGGAATGTATATTTGGGGTGAATCATCGCAGAAGGAAAGTGAATTTGTTTTACCAAATTTCATACACGAGAGTTATAAAATAGCTGAAAGCAACGGGATGGACTATTCAGATATGGGAGCGTCGGGGGAGCATATAGACGGTGACAGGTGCGAAGGGGACAGCAAGGCCGACGTGTTGAGTGAGAGTAGAAGTGACGGCGAACCGACTTTGAATATCTGTGCCGATGAGAGGATGCCGCCTCGTGGAGAACTCAGCGGGCAAGAAAGCAACGGAGACATGGAATCACCTTGGAGTGGGGTAAATTATTTTCTATTATTATTATTATTATTGTGGCATTTTCAATGAAATTACTCATAATTTATATGCAGTTGTAAGAGGTTAATAATAATTATACAATTAGCTACGAAATCGCGGTTTGTGTGTCAAGGTCTTGTTCTCGATTGTGTAAATAAGTGAATTCCACTTCATACAAAGATAGTCAATTTGCTGAGGTAGAAAAAAATATTAAGTATCACATTTGTGTTTTTGTAGTTTTGTTTTTTTTTAAACTTTTTTATAAAAAAATAATAATAGCGTTTCAAATAATAAAGAACATAAATAGGACACGTTGAACAGAACTTAAAATTGAATGTATCTATTTAGTATATTAAATTTTTGTTGCTTTCTACTATAGTATATTATACAGTATATTATAAGATCATGTCATGTTAATTTTCCAATTTATTTTAGATGTATTCGGGAGTACCTCCGGCAGAGCCCTACGATCTAATGGCGCGAGAGAGTTGGGTTTCAGATGGGTCCGACATAGATGCTAACGAAAAAACAGAAAATGTTATGTATGTTAACAACACATTTCATATAAAATTCAATTCATATATAAAATACTTCCATTTTGTTATTATAATTAATACATATAATTAAATTACTTTAACGTAGTATATTTGTACCATATGCAAAAATCATCGAAATGATTCTAATCGGTTAATTAAAAATTTTAATTACATTATTATTTTTACATATTCCAGTGAAGAAGAACTGCACTTTTCAAAGGCAAGAACGTACAATTGCGCTCAGTGCGGCGTGAAGTTCCCGTCGCTGAAGGAGCTGCGCGCGCACAAGGCGCTGGCGCACGCGCTGCCCACGTGCTCCAGCGTCAAGACCTCCTACAGCCGCCTCATGACCGCCCGCGCCATCAAGAAGGAGGAGAAACCGGACGAACATGTGCTGGCAGGTACAGAGTTATACTTTTGTTATAATGTGATCATGTAAATTTTAATCATTTTTATTATAATGATCTTGGTATTTAGTTTGAAAAATACATTTATAATATTTATTTTGGTTTGTTTAAAATAAAACAGCTTAGAGGTTCAGAGGCAGATGTTATAAGATGTCGGTTGTGTTAAAACTTTTTTGTTAAATAATGTAAGAAGATTGCATAAATTAGTCTTATCTCTTAAAACTCGTTTTTAACTCGTGTATTTAGTTTTACCTTTTGTATAGAATACCCACGAGAACAACGAAATCAAAAGTTTTATTATTATTAAAAATTTTAATATTTATTCGAAATATAAAAAATGTTTATATTGTGAATTAAATAAATAACAAAAAAAAAATCAATTTCAGGCAATCTATTGTCATTGGATACAAAGGAGACGATGGCTTCGACAATGTTACAAGTTTACAACGCGATGAGTGAAGCTAAGCCTCAAATCGAAGGTTTCATAAAGCAGGAAACGAAAAAGAGACGAAAAGATTACGTGTGTCCGACGTGCAAGGTCGACCAGGTCACCGACGCGGCCTTCCACGCCCATCTCAAGATACACCCGCTGGAGTGTCTCACGTGCGGGAAGTGTTTCTTCAAAAGAGCAAACCTAGCGTTGCACGTGAAAACGCACTTAGGAATAAAGAACTATAAGTGAGTTGCGCATGTACGTCGATTTCAAGGCTCTTTGGTGTATGTTTAGATGTCATTGTCCCAGTGCATTGACCGTTTCATTGCCCTAGGTCGTTAATCGAGGAAAATAAACAATATTGTACATTCGATGCTAAAACTTCGCAATGTCATATTAATTATTCGAAGCGTTTCTGTTTTATTTTATAATTGTTCGTGGTTAATTCGAAATTTTGCCGGAATCTTTTAAGCGTTGAAATATTAAAACATGAATACTGGGGTGATATTTCAGTATATTTAATAATTTGCGGTAATGTCATTCAAAATGTATAGTTGCCACTGTATAAGTAAAAACACAATTAATTTTTATTTTGTTTTTTGTTTACTGTAATAAAAAGGATTGTAGAGAATTCGAATAACGACTACATACTTCTGCTCGTGACTACACAACTAACTATTAATTTTACTAAACATTTCAAAGCTTTTTTTTATTTTCTGACCGACTAATACCTTACATTGTAAGAATTTATAGTAAATAACAACTTAAGATGATTCTGGTGAAATGTTATACAATACCGTCAGATGTCCAAAAATCTCACATTTATTGGAATAGAGTGTTTATGTACGATCTATTGCTAGATCTATATTATTTTAGTGATCATTATGCGTTTTGGTGGTGGTTATACTGTAATGATGTTCATCTCTGCATAATATAAATTAAAGTTGCTTTCCCCCCTCTCGTCTGTACGTTTAGATCTTTTGAACTACGCAACGGATTTTAATACAGATTTCATCATCAATAAACAGGATGATTCTAGAGGAAAGAAAATATTATGATAATAATGTAATATGAGAGAAAAGTCGAGAATTATAACATTCCTAGGTGGAAAAAACATTTAAAGTTTGATCTTTAATCGAAAAGTTTTGTGTAGACACTTATTTTACCCGTGCGAAACCGGGTAGCTAGTATAATATAGTACAGATTAAATTTATCTAGGAATTAACACTTATTCACATTATTTTTTGGTTGATTTGCAGATGTGAGATATGCGAGAAACGTTTCATAACACGTCAGAAGCTGTCGGAGCACCACAACGTGCACACCGGCCGGACGCCCGTCAAGTGCACCATCTGCGACGACACCTTCCGACGGTACTCCAACATGGTGCAGCACAGGTAACACGACTAATGGCTCTTAAGAATAATAAAACAAAACTAATAATAGAAGTGATACTCTCGCACGAGACATTCAAGGCAGCTATATATATAATCTTGTGCTTTTTTAACTGAAGTTTGCGATGAAAATCTACATTATGTCACTTTAAGTTAATATAATGACACAATTTCAGCGTACATTATTGGTTATTATAAATATAAAACTCAAAGATGTCGGTTTTAGGAATCTTGCCTTTTAATAGTATTTTACTTTTGGTGAGTATACCCGACCCTGCATTTCATTTTCATATACAAAAAGAGCTGTTGCCACTCAGCATGACAAAGTTGAAATATCAGTAAAATTCTTGTTAAAACATTTACATGGAAACATTAAACATTTAATTTGAACTTTTAATCTCATTGTGCCCCTTTAAGTTTTACTTTAATTATGTCACTTTGTAATACATATGTGAAGCTGTAATATACTATACTGAGAAAAAAAAATTGAGTGTTTATTAATAATAATATGATCATACTACTTATTCCTTGTTACATTACTGATTTATTTTATATTAATAGCACCAACAAATATTATAGCCATTTATTTATTAGGGTTATCCAAAAAAATGTAATCGAGTGAGTATAATTATGGATTGTTTTCCCCAGGGACCGACACCATTTCAAGAAGAAGACAAAGATACGCGACTTTGTGTGCCACTGCGGGGCCGTGTTCCACTCGCGCGCCAAGCTGCTGTGGCACAAGGAGACGCACGACGAGAAGCCCAAGGCGTGCCTGTACTGCAGCGACAAGTTCGTGCACGCCGCCTCGCTCACGCGCCACGTGCGCCGCACGCACAACGAGTACTTCCTCGCCGACAAGGCCACGGAGAAGGGCCGGATGGAGAATGTGCCTTGCCCTGTTTGTAAACAGGTTCGTCTCGATTTCACTTATCGACGGCGTAGTAAGATTTGTTTTATGCTTGACCGGACAGAGTTAAACTGAATGACATACATATGACGTATTTTCGTCAACAATTATTATTTTCGAATATTGAAGCCAGCATAGTTTGTTGAAAATATTTTTTATGTGAGTGGAACTTATGGAAGTTATGGCTTAGCTTTTTATAATTCTCTATAAGTGAGATATTTCGTACTAGTCTTTTATTTTTTTTAATTCGAAATTATATTTTGAATGCTGATGTATAAAGCAATAATAATTATTAAAAAAAATATTGATTTTATTATTTTTATACTAACAACATTACTATCTTCGTTTTCAGATGTACCTTAGATCAAATTTACGTGCTCACTTGCTGACCCACAGTGGGAAGAAACCATACCACTGCATCATCTGCAACAAAGCATTCACAACCAAGTGGAACTTGAAACTTCATCGTTGGACGCACCTGAGTCGGTCGGCTAAACCCTTCAAATGCACGCTATGTAAAGGTGCATTCATCAGGCAATCCGATTACGTGTCACACATGAACGCGCACAAGTCTGTTCGTCCATACACCTGCAACTACTGCGGCTGCCAGTTCATTAGGAAGTACAACTGCCAACGACATGTTCGAGAACACGAAATGGCTAAGAAGTATGTGTGTAAAGTGCCCGAGTGTGGTAAATCGTTCCATAGGAGTTATTATTTATCTGAACATATGAAAGTGCATAGTGGGGCGAGGCCTTTCGCATGTAATATTTGTGGGAAAACGTCAAGTAATAAGTCCAATCATAATAAACATGTGAAGATACACCACGCGAGGGAGCCAGTTGCGACTGAAGCGTAAGTATGAAATTTATAAATACGCTGGCTAGGCGACTCTTGAGAGATTTTTTTAATGGTACTCAAGATTTTGTAATATAGAATTATCTGTCCAGCAAATGGGTCCATTTGCTCAAAATTTCTGCTACTCCTTGGATTGTGTGCAATGAATATTCACTATTAATTTAAACTCAAGTCTAAACAACAATATATAAAAACAGCATCATTAACAAAGGTTTTGATACAGAGTCGCCGCATTGTAAATATTTAGTTAAATTTAAATATATTGTGTAAATACAGGACCAAGTTTGTGTAAAATGATGAGGAGAATATAGAGAGCATTTTACAGTTAAAATCAATACTTAAATAAATATTGTTGTGTGACAGACTTTATTGTGTTACTATTTGCACATTGCATTTTATTTTTAAAACTATTTATAATATTTAAATACTTGTGTTGATTTTTTTTCCAAATCGGCACAATGTGACTCTGGATACCTGTTACACTATTTACTGTAGGAAAAAAATACATAAAAAAGTGATTGTCCTAATATTTAACTAATACCATACATGTTTTAATAAGATATGGTTTCAAGTAGTGAAAAAGTTCCTAATATTTGAGATAATAACGGGTTAGTTACTTGATGTTTTTGTCTCTGAGAAAAAAAAAAATATATAAAATAAGAGGTGGATATTAAAGGAAGCTGAGATTTAGCTTTCAACATTCAAATCTAAATAGGTTGTGAACTAATACTAATGAATTTTTGTAAATAGATGTAAAAATTGTTTTTAATATAATAAGGTCAGTCACACTACGATATTCTTAATAAGTATTTTAGTCAATTTACTAAAAAGGGCATTTTGGTAAAGGTACCCCGCTTAATAATTTAATTTCGTATATAATAGAACAATAATCTGCTATTATACGACGGTAGTTTTAAGTGGCGAGTAATGTTATTTGAAGGAAATTCTGTGAGAAAATTTTAATAAACTAGATACATATCAATGTTTAAAATATTATTCACGCGATGGTTTGCCATGCGAAAGGTATTCAAAATAAGTATAAGGTTAATTGACTTTAAAAAAACTTGTTATTCATTAATAGTTAACATCAAAAGCAACATAGTATAATATAATGTGTATTAAATTAATATTATATCATTTCTCTACAGGATTTTTTTCTGTGTACATACTCGATTTAACAGATAAATTGCTCAAAGACAATTCTAATTAATCATAGACCATGTCTATGAATCACACTATTGACAGTCACATTAAAACTTCTTTTCTATTTTAGTATTTGTATTAATAATCTAGTTATAGTTTTATTTATTTTTTACTTTAACAGTTCAACTTTATTTTTTTATTAGGTAATTGATGAATTTAATAACATAAAATGCATGTCTTCCACATCGCATAAGTTGAAATTTTTATTAAAATATTATACTTTTTTTCAACCATTTTTCTGACCATGTACATAGCATACTTGCAGCAGGAACAGCGCAAATTATCAATTAAACTTGACATTAAAGATACGGTTAATAATTTTTACAAAGTAATAAAAACCTAATTAGTTTAATTATAATAATTTTGTGACAGGAAAAAATATCTATACATTGTTGGTACAAACTTTTATATATTACAAGTGATTTTGTTTAATGATTTTTTTTTTCCTAATGAATTATCTAATGATTAAGATGTGCCTGTGCTAAGCGAAATTTGGAATAAGATTTTGAACGATAAAAATGCAACTCTTAATAGTCATTCTCAAATATATGTATTCGTTTTGAAACCATGGATATGTGCTATGTATGTAACGAACATTCAAAAAAAATTAAAATCAATGTTTTGTGCAATACACATAATCTTAGGATATCCCACCGGTAATACATCACTCAGCGCAGACATTGCGAGCACATCTTAAAATTTATATAACTGTTTTATTTTATTTATTATAAAAACATAATTAATTAAAAAACTCTTTCATAAATTACAATATTAGTAAGATTTGTTGCCATAAAATATTTAAGGCGACTTTCATGATATTTGTTACAATAATAAAATATGAGCTTTATTGTAAGCGCATAAGGTCCGTCATAAATTCTACTGTGATTACAATGATTATCGATGAAGTGTATTTTTTTGTATTAGTTTAATTTCCATATTGTGCTTGTATTTATTTACACACTGAAAAATATAAGAAAAATGTGCAATCACCGACCGATAGTTGTTGTTGTTGTTTCTGAACCAAGCCTCCACCGTTATTATAAGATGTTCTCAAGTTTTTTTTTTTTATATTTTAGTTTCTTTGATTTTTTTTTATATACATGGATAAACAATAATTATAAAATTGATCTGTTGTTTGGTAATATTTACAAATACGTGGGGCTGCGTTCCTTCAAATATTTTTATATACATTGAAATTGTTGTGTGTCTTGTAAATGAATCACACCAGCTGTGTTCATGCGATATCGTATTTTAATTTTCTGTATTTTTAACGTAAATGAATGATCTCGTAACTTAACACAACAAAAGTTTGATTTTTTGTTATTATAGTAAAATTTAGTCTTTAATCAACGTCTTTATTCGAAAGCATTTGATAAAAGTCACGTCGGTTGCTTTTCGTTTATCGTATACTTACATAATGCGAGCGTTTATTGATATATTTTATCAAATGATTTCAAATTAAAGCGAACTCTTTGCGGTTATTAGAATAAATTGGTTATTTATTTTTAAAATAATTTGTAAATACGAAGTAAGGTACTTTTATTTTGTAACACGTGGGTCGTACACCAAAACTCAGTTCAGCGGGGTTACTGGACTGGATTAGTGTCTGCAATAAATTAAAAGTAAGCTAATTTGTGGTTATTTTAATTTTATTCCCAAAAAATCCAAAATATCTAACACAAATTCTTTGGAAAGAGGCTATCATGGCAGCACTTTATATATAAAACCCAATGAAGAATCAGAGTTATAAATGTACAAACTACAATGTCTGTTTGCAGTTACAACAATAGGTACATGTTTTCGGTAGGTACTCTCCATAAATGGATGCATTTATTGCACGAAGTGACTGGCGATTCTTTATTGAATAACTTATCTCGCTTGACGGCACGTGTTTTTGCTTCGCCTTTGTTTTTTTTTCAGAATGACGGGCCGATATCAGTTGCCGTCGCTAGTGAGTGATGTGACGTCATTGGTTAACTTTCATAATACCTACATGTATAGCATATTCCAATCGAAGTAGGAATAAAGATAAAGAAACGTTAGATTTACGTATTTCATGCGATTTGTTAATAACTCGGTAATAGTGTGCACTACTATTTTTATTTAAAATATAACATTATTTCACTTAACTACTTATAAACACTTAATTTTACTTCCAAAATCCGGATAACAGTTTCGTCGAAGTATAAGATGCCATTTTTTCGCAAATCCATAGTGAGTAATATCGTAGACTAATCAAGCTCTCGACCAATGATATCGCGTCAATTTGCTGTCAAATGTTGTTTATTTAGCTTTTCTCCTATTATGGTTGCAATAGAGGACATATAGGTAAGTATTGTTAATGTATAATTATTATAAGTCAATGTGAAAGCTAAACAATGACAGTTTTAAGGTAATACCCAACCTTAGGAACTAAGATGTTTTGTTCCGTGTGCCAGTGTTTACACTAGCTCACACACCCTTCAATCCAGAACAATACCGAGTATGAAACAACAATGTAAAATAATGACTATCTGTGGGTGGGTATTTACAACGTTTTTCTTCTTGTACGAGTGAAATCTAATGATCATTAAGAAAACATTATAATATAAACGTATTTCGACTTTTTACCATCTGATTGTTTTTTTTTAATTGTCAAAAACAATCGTAAAAGCCTCATTTTATTTATCGTCGCTGTATTTATCACTTATCACCTCATCAGGTTACTGACCTCTATGCGAATGTTTTAAAATTGACATGTACATAACATCTATTTAAAGTGTCTATCTGTTTAAGATAACCTTCCGCTGATTTTTTCAACCAATTGTGATTTTTAATTCATTATATACATTAAGTATTCATGGGATACTTTAAAACGGGTTATCGAGTTTTATGACTTATCTTTGAAGTAGTACGAACTAGAATTGCGAATTCATTGCGTACCAACATAGTTGATAAATAAAATTAATAGACATAGCATACTGAACTATAATTTTTATACTTTTGTATTTTATCAGCGTTCGATTGTTTAAAAATATTTGAAGTGACGTCATACTAATATTTATAATTATATTTTATCTGCAATCTAGTTAAAAGAACAATTTTGTTGATGTTTTAGGAAGTTGTAGGTATTTAATTTTCTCGTTACCCTAATGGAACCCGAGTAGATTACTAGAGCCAAAGAGATAAATATCTAAATCTTAGACTTTAATTTTTTGGATTAGAGCTAATTTAACTTGAGTCCTCTAGAAATTTCTGGTATGGGCTTTTTGACTTACTTACATAGTGTATTTATTTTTAGGTACATTTATTTATTTTATTTATTTATTTATTATTAGGTACATCAAAATTAGTGGTTTATATTTTTCTAGTTTAATGTTTCTGTATTATGTATAATTATTTTTTATCTATATTAATTATTAATGTTATAAAGAAAGAACGCGAATTTTGTATTTGTGACCTTCCGGAAAGAAAACAACGGAACCACACCGCACGGAACGAAGCGAACGGAACCGCACCTATTTGAAAAATTCTTTTACCATTTGATAAGAACATTGTTTTAGATGCTCATAGGTTATATAAAGTTTATATAGATTATATTATAAACATCTAAAATAACTTTGGATTAAGATGTATTTTGGAGATCGTACAACGCCACACTGAACGACTTACTTTCATGGGCATTCTGCTTTGTAAATTTTATTTACTTAGTTTGACGTAACTGTACAAAAATAGATTGTTATAACTTCATTTAAATGACGCTCCATACTGTTGTTGTTCATAGTTAGTATCTATATACATGTCATTTTGTATTATTTTGTATCAGTAGTTAAAATTATTTGATTAATTAAATTATAAATAAAAATTGTTGACGGCATTTTAAAGTTACCCAAATGTTAAATATTTATTGATGTATACATTACTTATTGTTACATAAGTTTGGTTTATTTATAGCGGTTTTATTTAAAAATTTTAAATTCTATTGTAATGCAACGATCATATATACTTATAGTATCAAGATAGACATAAGCTATAAACTAGGTTAATATGTGGCATATTTTAGGAATATCTAGATATATTTTAGGTTTGTTGGTGAATATTTATAACTACTTGATTAAAAAAATAGTAAGAGATTAAATCCTTATTTTACTAGACGGAAGTCGGGACGGGCAGCTAGGTTTTTAAGTAACCTTATAACTTTTGTTTTTATATGAATGGAAGTACATTGATGTAATAAATCACGTTAAGTGTGTTCCATAAAAGTCCAGATGTTTATAAATTGGAAACATCGCAATAATAAATATAAACATTATGGAGATAATGTTTGTTGTTTTACGTAAGCTTCATTCACTTTACCAAAGAATATATCTATAACGATTTCTTGGATATAAAAATGATTAATGTCATTAAAAGCTACAATGTAGATACACGTGTACATGTGTCCAGTATGAGTTTAAGATGTAAACAACTTATGGGTATGAATGTTGAATTTCAAAAATTTGATCAAAATATAACATTTTAAATGAACAAAGAGTTCACTGGTAACGTAATTATTATAATGTATACTTATCAAATGCGAAATAGCGTGCTATATAGTGCTCTATAATTTCCAGAAACTACACATCATTTTCTTAGTTTCCTCATCAGTTTTGATGGAGCTGTATTCTGACAGACTAGAGAGATTTCACCAGGACGTGCTTGCGAAGGCTCGGAAGTGTAACACTCCCTAACTTCGAGCAGCTACCGAGACATGACAGAACAACCTAAACAATTTTTTAGTATAACTGAAGCCCAATAAGCTATACTAGGCAGACGACGATGCATTCTAATAGTTCCTAGTTGTATGAACAAAACTAAAAATGTTTATCAAAATCATAGTTTGTTTAACAATGCTCAAACGATCTATTAATTAACAATTATTTCTAATAATAATAATATAATAAAATGAATCTACTTATAAGCTTTTTCTATAGTTAGTTACTTTTAATAAAGATATATTTAAGTCGGCAAGTGAAAGGTTCAAAAGTGTCTAAACATTTTAGTTTTAACTATAACCAAATATATTTTGAAATAATTTCATAACTACATTTTTTTTTACATTTTTTATTTACATAATAATGACCATTAGATCGGATGATAGATAGTGATGTACGGACCAATGTCCGTTTCCATTTGCAAGAGATGATCTGAGTAGTTGTCAATATTCATCTACGCTGGTGGCAAATAGGCTTCTTCGGAAATCACAGTCACTGTTAAATTTTATGCAAATATGTTAGCAGTTAGCAGTTGATTAATAACACGAAGAAGTTTCTGAACTAACAATTTCCTTCCTCCAGCGTTTGCATACCTGTCAATAAACGTGGAATATACAAATAAAAGGTTTAAAAGAAAAATATTCTCAAGAAAAATAATGCAAGAAAGGCGCCATTTCTCTAAAGACCCGATGCACAATCAAAGCAAACTTTAAAGCTTAAACCATATTCCATCAATGATTTTTTTTTTTTGGTATTTTGATTTTGTTGGCATCTATCTAATAACTTACTAAGATAGATTAATAATACCACCAGTGTGTAAAATTTAAGATACACGCACACAATTGATATTTAACTCAAATATTTCATGTGAACACCGTAGCCACAATTTTATTCAAGTACCTATATCATATTTTTTTAATCAGAGAGGTTTTATTACCTTCATTTGCAAACATGATTTAAAAATAATTCTGACTATTGATGTCACGATGATTATTTGAATATAAGTATAGTCTTTTCCAACAACAATAGGAGAAAAGCCAAACAAACGACGCTATATAATCGGTCGAGAGAATAACTTATGATATCCATTACGGTAATAATTATTTGAAAAAAAAATGGCGTTTTGAACGTCGACGAATCTGTTATTGAAACTGGAAGTAAAATTAAAGTAGATAACTAGTGGAAAGTGCCAGTGGACAAGTGTTGTATTGTAAATAAAGACATATTAATCAAGAACTGTTCGCAGAGTACTATATAACAGAGAGATTAGCAATTATTATTATTTATTAATTTTTATTACTTCTTCAATTGGAATATATTATAGATTATATATAGATCTATATTTTGTACTTCAAGCCGTCCAATATATTTCAATTAATTTGGTTTCAAAATAAATTTTGCTATCATGATTTTCTCAGGCTCATTACAAATGTTCGTTAAGACTAACTAAGACTAGGACTTTTATTTTGTCTATTATTAAAAAAATGTTGTAGAAAAGATATAACATGGTATTTATTTTAAGGCTTAGTTCTTTTTTTAAAAATCTCGCAAATACTTTTACTATTTGTAATTTTCATAGGAGATCAGAACAGACACATCAAGTTTGTCAATTTCCCTAATGTCTATGACCGAGTCCATAAAGAATTTAATTTATTCAATAGTTGTATGATATGTATGTCAGTATTAAAAGTATATAGCGACCTTACCTTTTTTTAAATTCAGTTACTACAAACGCTTTCATTATGGATAATTTTAATCATTTTCCCGTTAGTAATAAGTACCGTTAACACGTTGCAATTTAGATCACTCGTTTAAGAGATATTTAAGGTCAGATATTATAGGCCGTCCGATAAATACAATGTACAGACCGAAAGATCGCTTTGCGTGATTGTGATTGAATTATTTGGTTAAGTTTCTAACATAAATCGGCGCCAAAACGAGCCGAGCGTATTTAATTTGGCAAACATGTGAATATAAAAAGTTAATTTAACCTAGTGAAAAATTAATTTAATATGTTCGCATTAATATACAAAAATACAATTGACAGTTTTTTTTAAGTTCACTTAATTTTTGGCTATATTTGAAAAATTGGCAGATATTATAAAATATTAATATATTTTATAATTATATGTAAGTACTTAAAAAACGTTGCGTGTCAAACCTAGTTACAAGTGAAGGGTTTTAAAACCGATGTTTCCGATGTTAGGTTATCTGTGCTCGCGCGCAAAACAATAAAGTAAAACGTCAAGGCGGTATCACAGGCTATCGCTAAACAATAATAGATACCTATGTTATTGATTATTTACTATTGAAGTTATATCAATGCAAACCCCTTACGTCAAGTAATATATTTTATTATTTGCACGCTCTTGTTGTAAAATTGCCATTGACACGCCCATCCACGTGCGTGCATATTTGTTATCAATTGAAGCAAAAAAAAAACTTTGTTTTAAAATTATGTCTTCAATTAACTTTTTTTTATGTCTTTAAGTTAAACACGAATACGTTGTATCGATTGGTCTTATAATTTTAGTGGATATTTAAAAAAATAACATCAATTATATTCCTATTCTCGAATGTTTGTACAGTCAGCTTCATATATAATGAATTTTAATCCAAATTATATTTTTGTCCCATTTGCTGTTGAAACACTTATGCCTACATGCAGGCTACGTCCAGGGCATATACTATAAATATATTAAAATGAACCTTTACATTCCATTCATATCCCTGTGTAATATGCATTATGTATTAAAGTAGAGGATATAGAACAGCGGACATGATGGGCGTAGGCAATATTTATTAATATAAATATACCCGCGTAGTTTTGTTTTTAGGCGATAATATTATCACAGCTTTAACGATATGACAGATGCTTTTAATAACTATTAAAGTATAAAATAAACATACTTACCGCTACATTAAAAAAAAAACAAACTCTAGTTGACTTTTATCAGGCAACATTTGATTAAACTTATAAATTAGTGGAATTCGTTTTCTGGGTTCACTTTCATTTCAGAGTTCGATCGAAGTATAAAATGATATATGTTGAAAATTTTCAATTTATATTATAAATGAAGTATTTGTATCGTATGTTTTTGTTTATTTACTTTATGGATTTTTTCGTTATTTTTCGTCATACCTAGTTCAAGTTTCATTTTTATTTTAGTATTAGAATATCTCAGAATGAAAACTATTATCTCTTGCTCTACATTTCATAATTTGCGTGAACATTGCTGAAATGAGGACTTGATCCAACTATAGGAAAAATATTTTAGTATAATTATATTATATGATCACAAATATTTCTACTTGTCGTGTTGTAGATAAAGTGCAGCGTTTAAGTTGAAGTTTCATTGACGTAAGCATTGTTTTCTGTGATACATATAAGTCAATGGACGTTATACATTATACTTTACATTTTCATCGCATAATCATAAAAATAAAGAATTATATAAGGCATAACAATAACATGGATGAAATACGTCTTAAAAGATTATTAGCGAGATTATCCATCTGTGGACAGAACCACACGCCTATCAAGCGGAAAACATAGATAGTAGGATTAAGGTATTATATTTTTACCAATAGGATTAAAAGGATAAAGTTGCAGGTGTATTTGTTTATGTAATAAATTGCGTAAAGTTTTAATAAATAATATTTCATGTTTGTCAGCCTAAAACGTTATAAAGACAAGTCATAAAATAATTTTCCATTAAAAAAAATTTTAATAACAATATATTACAATAACAATAATATTGCCGAAATATTTTTGATATACTAACAATAACAATTCATATTTTTAATAAATTAACGAAAATACTTAATTCTAATTCTATCTACAATATTGCTGAATTAAACCTGTTTGACAATACTCATTTATTTATTATTTTAATCCTATCTCGTAATAAATAGATAAGCAATCAAGTATGAATATAATATTAAATTGAAAATACATACTGTTTATTGAATATTAGTTATAGTATTTCACAATTTCACCCTTGTATTAAATAAAAAAAAAACCCTAATTAGAATAAATATAAAAAAATATATAAAGGGTAATATATTTATAGTATCATGGGCGATTTGTGATAGGGAGTGTCACGCCACTTTTATAGCATGACGCAAGACTTGCGGCGATCGAAAGAAAAGACTTCAACGTACGCGGTTGAGTATAACTGCATGAGTCACGTGTTTATAACATTTAGGATTCCTTACTTAATGAAACCTTAAAAGTTTTGCTTAATGTTTTAGAGAAAATATTTAACAGTACACCGTTTAAAGGCGTTATGTAGTAAAAGTTAGGTTATAATGCATGCATCTCGAAAAATAACGTAGAAATGTACACTAACTATATTAAAATGCTTAATAAGAAAATACCATAGCAATATACCATACCATACCAAATACCATATGAATATGTATCTATCTTTATTTATACATACATGCATATGTATGTATAAATAAAGATAGATATATATGTATATATGTTCTTTATTGCATTAATTAGGATATAAATTTCAAATACTGTTTCCAATAAAAAAAAAAATTCCTTGCTCGAGAATAACGTGGAACAGTTATTTCAATTAAAAAAATTAACTCTAAGAATTGTATTGGTACTTATTGATTTGTATTTCAACGAAGAAACTTCTTCGCAGATGCTTCCAAGTTATGTATTAATTGATGCTTGCGCAAGAATAATAGTGTTCATGATATTACTTTACTTATCAGAGATTTCAGATTAGCTTCTCATCGCTCATTTGCTACGAACCACGGAGCTGGCATTACTTTAATCCATTGTTACGTTAAGCTTCCATTTATTGGTTGATTTGATAGCAATAATTTAATTTATTAAATCCACAAAACCTCCTAAATAATGTATCCTAAGAATATCTGTTGTTAATTTAAATACTCTCTGTTTTTTTATGATTCTATTTATAATATAATAAGCGCACTTTTTTAGAAATCCTCAATGTAAATAGTTATTAAGTTATGAACTTAAGAATTATTTTTATTTAATCTGTTACATAGCTATACCTAATATTTAAGGTATAATTGCTTAAAATGAATTAACAAATTTGTATTACTATAAAATTCCATTATTATACGACATATCCACCTCAGAGCCTGTATTTGGACATTTTTGTTTAAGCTCTTAAATTTTCTCACTTAGAGATGAAGAGGCCTTTTCTCAGCATTGGAATATTTCCTTAGTCATAACCGTCCCTCTGCAAATTTTCACGACGTTATTAAAACAATACTGGTATTACGTCATAAAATTGTTCCTCTACGAATTTGTTGGAGATGTAAAATGTGTACGTATAAGTACTTGATACGGTATTCTATAATAAGAACCGACAGAGGGCGCTGATAACATTAACGCGATAAACTAATCGAGTTACTTTTTGATCACCTCAATTTCGTCAGATCTGATGTAAGATTCGTCAACATTGACAATGTTTATTTTTAAATTTATTGACCTTCTTAACGGAAACAATTCAATGATGAAAAAACTAATTACAACACGTTTATAGACAGTACGAGTATTATGGAAATACGTGGACAGTACATGCTGTAGGGATATGTAAAAGCGATAATAAATCTGATTCTTTTTAAGTCAAATTTAATTGCATTAAATATAATGCAGAAACATAATTAAATAAAGTTAATTGAAAAAATATCGTTACCCTGCGGAGCACATAGATGCTGGAAATATCAAGACTTAGTTCAACTCTTAAAACTCTCCTTTGACTGTACCTAAGTCAATATAATTGCATAAGTACTAAGGTGGCTGAATTTTATAGAGACAAACTTACGTTAGTAACTTTTTTTCATGTAAAATTCTGGTCAGTGTACAGAATATATTATTTTAATTAACATGCCATTCTATTTAAAAAAATCATACATACATACAACCTCCTTAAGCCATGATATGAGACAATATTATTACTGGCACAAGACTTCGGATCTTCGGGGTATCAGCGTACTAACAAAATGGTTAAATTAAAAAACTATATTCTGAATCTTAAGTAGATTGTTAAAGATTAATTATATTTAAAATTAAATAAAATTATATATATATATATGAGGTTTATTTTTATGTAACTGTACTATATACATATAACTTATGTAACGCATATGACTACGTGTTTGATAGCGATCAATTTAATTGTTATTATCGAATAAGTATATAATAAAATTATTTACGTCAATACATATGTTTGCAGATAATACATATACTTAGTACAGTAAAAAGATAACTTTTTCTAGCTATGAATTACAAATTATATAGAATATAATTGGATAAAATCCTGGCTGACTTGTAGGGAAGTTTCACCATTTTGAGAAAAACCGTTTCGGCTCTTTACGTCAAAAATGGTAGTAGCTTTTACGGTAGATAACTAAATTTTATTTTTGTTTTTAAACTTTCTATAATTGCCTTAAAAGTAATCAACGCCAGCCCGGCCTACTACCATCTTGGCAACAATATTAGAAGTTTGGAAATAGAGTCGTGTCTTCATCGTTATCATTTTAATATCGTAAAATAAACCTGTATGACTCTAGCATAACAGAACTCATCGCGATCTGTGCATCTGATAAGATGTCGAAAAAGTTTTGTTTTCGCTTGAACTTTTCTTTTCAATTTTGTCGCATGTTGCCATCTGGTGCGTAAAACCAGTGCCAAGTTCAATCTTAGCGCTACACTTGGGTATTGTAAAATTGCCACCCATACAATCTAAATTTAGTATAATATCGAAAGTCGATATATAATTACTATAAGTAAACGTGGAACAGAATATTTGCCATGATTTTTATTTGGTGGAGCTCTACCAAAGCGCTCTATCAAAGCTCCACCAAATAAAAATAAAAAACATGGTAAATATCCCGTTTAAAATACTTATAGTAATAAAAATAACCATGTTAATTTAAAATTGATGTATAATTATTAAACAAATAAAATTATCTAATTAATAATAGAAACTTTATTAGATAAATTTTAATAATATTTTGGAAGATTAGAAAAAGCAAATAGTTGATTACCATCCTCACAGTTTTGATTCTCCAGAAAATTTGCCGCCTCGAAGTGGAAATCCTAATCTAGCCCTGCTATTCCTCCCTTTGCTACTTTCTACTCCCGGAACTGAATGCTAGCATAAATATTTCCCAACTATTCTAAAAAAGAAGCATATCGCTTAACTGGCAATAATATTTTTATTAGTCTGAGATAATGTACCTAAAATATAAGGTTCTCGTTAGTCTGAAATTATTTAATTCAATTTTAACAAAAAGCTCGTATTCGCACTTAGTAATAAATACATTTCTTGAAAAAAATTTCATCAGAAAAAAAGGATGTTGTGCCACATTCATGGATAAAACCACGCGATGGTAATTAGTTTTTAAATATCGAACACAGATATTTTATCTCCAACGAGTGACTAATGAGTGATTTGATAATTTTAAGAGATTTTTAAATGTTTTTTTTTTTCATGTCTTTATCGTGTTTTCGCGTACTATTTATACTGTAATGTACATAGTATTTTACTGAAACGGTTGTACAATTTAAGATTCAATTTGTAATTATACACGTGATTGAGTTATTTTTAATAATATATCTTTTAAATTAGTTGTCATCGGTAGTAACATGAAAATAAGTGAAGCTGGATAAAATTTACGGTACGTTATGCCTAAAAAAACCAAGAGCATAGTTAATAGTTTGTGTGGCGTGAAGCGTTTTAATCGAACGCTGCTTATTTATAAAAGGTTTAACTTCAAAAATTGTTAATGTAATCGTGCTCTTTTATAGAGATTCTCTATATATTCTCATTTATATTCATAAAGTAACTCGTAATGGTATATCATCTGCTATATTTTTGAAAAAAAAAGTCTACTTAGTCACAAACAGGCACAGACTAGCAAAAAATATAGTGTTCGTATAAAAAAGTAAATCAATAACAGAGAAAAAGATAATGCGTTGTACGCGTGCTACACATTCATATGATAAGTCTTTAATTAATTATTTCACGAGAGGCGTGGTTCTCCAGATGTTAAACACGGTCTTACGTAAGATTCTATTTATACGAGTCGCTTCATCAAAATATTTTATCACTTAAAAATTGCTAGCTAATTACGTAGTTGGTTTTTTGATTGCCGATATCAAAAAATGTTATGGCTTCCTGTGTGCGCGCAGTTCTTTGTTATCTACGATCCACGTGCAGATATGATATTTTAACTGCGCTAGACCCATGGAAAATTGAATCATTTCTGTAAAGCACGGAAAATTTAATGACATGTAAGAAGAACAAAATTACTTACACGTATAATATTTTTTTGAGTTTTTAAAGGACCTTGGAGAGACCGCAACAAATATATAACCGAGACCAAAGCCCCTCAAAATTTACTACCCTAGGCACGGACCTACTAGGTCTTTAGCAAAATCCGGCCCAGCAGCGATTAACTATGATACACTATTTTGATACGTGTATCCTATAAACAATATAATTACAGATCGCATTTTGATATTTCGAGCACTGAGCTCGTGTTCTGTGGTGAGTTTTGAGCCTAAGCGAATGAAGTAGGGAAAAAGCGTTTGGAATATAATTCATTACAATATGTAGATTATAACAAATATGTACGAGGGATTAAAAACAAAGAAGATGTATCAATATGATCAAAATAATACGTGTGATTATGTCAACGTACATTCCACAAAAAAAGGTTTTAAGCAAGAAGTTTAAAGTATAAAATTATATAAAAAATTCGAAATAATTAGGTGAGGTGTGTGAGAAGTCTAATTTAAATAAGGGCTAGTTTATTTTTTAAATTAAAAAAAGCATACTGTTCAATATGTGATCAAAATAATTTAATGTTTTTACTGTCTTTGAACTTTAAAAAATATATTTATGAATAGTCTTTTATAAATGTTTTCCGATAGACATAACATTAAAGCCTATCTTGCTACCTTTCATCATATTATCTACCTTCCATATATTTCTTTAAGAACTCATTAAACAAAATTCTATTAAAAATAACATTATTTTTGTGTTTGATGGTATGGATGGTTTACCTGATGGTAATAAAGTTGTTCTCAGAGTCCATGAGAAATATGAACTATTCTAAAATTTAATGAATAAATTCCTTCGATTGCTAATGCGCCTCCAACCTTGGAACTTGGATGGTGAAGCTGGTGCAAAAAGTATAATTTGTACAGATCGTGTTTCGAATGTGACATGGGTATATTTTTTTATTGTTATATACGTGGACAAATTACATGGTCATCCTGTTCTGTTCTTCGTTCTGGTTCTGGTTCGAGGCTACATCGTATTATACAAAATACATTATAACGACTCTACCTACCAGCTCTATGTGACCGCCGAGAAAACTACTCACGATAAATTAGCTATCGCTTTGTACCAAATGAAATCTTGAGACTGGTCAAAAAATTCCTATGATTAATTTAAAAAAAAGCATTTTATTATATCATTTATGCTGGAGATAAAACAATCCTTATTCTCTTTATTATATTAAAGTCTATATTTTTTACTTGTATGTTTGGTTTAATGGCTTGCTTTACATATATAATGCTTTTTTTTTTAAAGACAATATTTTTTTTAAATACATTTCTAAAAAGCTTTTTTTTAGTTTATTACTCATTTATACACAAGCCGTCTCGTATTAAAAATGATAAAAAACCTAATCTAAACTTATCAATGAATTTCAAGTCGATATTAACTCGTTATTTGACTTTGAAACTCATCGTAAAAAAGGGTTACTGTTGCGTCATCCATCAGTAAAAAATATCATATCTTAAATTGTATCCGTGGGTCAAATTACTTTTGGAGACTTAGTAAAATAAAACGCAATAAAGTAAATATAGTATAAAATATTGCTCGTTTTAAAACTGCTGAAAATTTCGAAATGATTTTTTTACCATTATATTAAGCGTGTTTCGGTATCGTTATATGTAATGTAAATAATAATTTGTATTAATCTACTTAACAATAAAACTAATAAAATAACCTACTTAATTATAATACTTTCTACAGAAACAATATGATAATTGTATTGTAAAAAAATAGGTTTGTACAGTTAGGAAGTACTGACTTTAAATTTATAAGTAAAATTTATTGTTTCAAATAACTAATAGAAAGTTACATTTAGTGCTTGTGATTCCATTGGTAATTTAGGCCCCAAGTTAATTAGGAACAAGAATAAATAAATTGGTGAAAAATACTGCAAATTTTTCAATATTGTTTCATTAAGACTACTAAAGGAGTGAAAGACACCTTTGTTATATTAATATATCAAAGATACATATATTTTGGGCCTTCGCTGGTGATTGACTTTTTTTCTTTTTCGCATAATTAAACAATGAAATTATGTTAAAATTCGTACAACCATACCACGTGGTTTTAATCTATAATATACTTATTTAAAATCAATGTTAATAATTCTTAAAATTTATCAAAATTTTAATAAGTAATTTTTTTTTTTCATCTCATTTATGAGAAACCGTTAACCCCAATTTGGAAGATAATGAATTTCTAGTGTTAACCGCAAAACGCCGGCGCGGGTTCGCAGTGACCTCGTTGGTTGAATTGTCTTTTATGATTTTACGTTTTGATAAAAATTGCTAGTTTTTATCGACGTATTTGAATTATTTGAATTTATATTGGTTATTTAATTTGATTATATTATCAATTTATATAGTCAGTGTCGTAATCCTAACTAATATTGTAAATTAGAAATTGAGTTCGTTTATTGCCTACGTTTTCTCATCTTAACTATTCAGTCGACATTGAATTTTTTCATACCCTTCGTTAAGGATACAGAATGAGATATATAATAATAACATTTACAAAATTCACCCGCAAACGAATCTGCGGAAACTAGTAATTTATATTTAAAAGCGTTATCTATTTTGAAACTTAATATTTTAAAGCATTGATGCCCTTCTAACCCAATACGGCTACGATAGCCAGTTTCAAGCGGGACTAGTCAACTGCACGGGACATATTGTGATGTACAAATATGTGTGGAAATACTTTCTCTTACCTGTTAGGAATTAAAAAATTAAAAAGTAATAAATTTGCTCATGTCGGAATCTTTGTCTTTGATTATATTGAGAGTATATATAATGTTTGACAGTACGTCAGAAGGTCATGTAGAGACATGTTATGTGTGGTCATGAGAGGCTCTTGGCCGGCGGACTCTCTGGTAATAATAAGTATATAGAATAAACAGTTATATAATAGTCAATAAGTTATTAGTGATTATTCCTTCTCATGATCCGATAGGACGAAAATCCGAAAAGACTGCAAAGAGTTGAGAGGCAAGACGTCCTTTTCGAAGTATGTGGAGTGCGTAAATTTCTGTGCTCGGCTTACAGAGTTAATTTTCCTTAAAGAAAACTCAGTAACATTTTCTTCAACTCATTTACGATAACTTGTGTTATTAAACTTTTATAAATTCATTGTGCCTTCCTATACTACTGAATTATTTATTATTAGATCGGGTTTGGAGTTTATTCCACATCCCGCATGTTCAGGACTTGACATCCCGTATGGAATGATATACATGTACCTAGCAGTTTTTTAAACGGCACATGCACCTTAAGTGACAATGTTTTTCCTCATTGCAAATCACGAGATCAAATATTATATAACAAAATCAAAACTAAAGATCAAAATATACTTTATTCTAACAGACTTTTACGAGCAGTTTTCAATCATTTTACAAAACTATATTAAGTGAAGCTACCACGTTTTTGGAATGTAGATTCTACCAAGAAGAACCGGCAAGAAATTCAGTAGTTACTCTTTTCCAAACATTTAAAATAACTTTGTAACTTAAATATATTTATGTTAGTTAAATACAATTATATATGTATAATGTATATATGTTAGGTCCTTACATATGAAATTGGCGATTTGTGCTGGAGGAATATAAGGTAAATTTTAGCAAGTATGCGCCGTTGTTATCTATGCACTTTTGCCATCTCATAGGTTCATTGATCCCTTTACTAAAAAAACCTTGGAGCGAGAATCAATAAACTCTTTGAAGGTGGTTTGGACTGCCACATCGGCGTTGAATTTATTTCCATGTAAGAAGTTGTCCAAATTCCGGAAATAATGGTAATCTGTTGTAGCAAAGTCCGGGGAGTACGGTGGATGTTGCAGAAATTCCAATTGTAGCTCATCTAACTTAGTGGTTGATTGTTGTGCAGTGTGTGGTCTTGCGTTGTCGTGAAGCAGCAGTGGCCTAGAGCGATTGATCAATCTCGTTTATTTAGCACCTAGCTCTTCATTCATAATTTCTTAAATGATTTTATAAATTTGAAAGAGGAGATATTTCATATCAAAGTGGTCAGTACGATAAAACGCTAATTTCATATATTAATACCTACTATAATATATCCTGCCTGAAAAGCAACAAGTAATAGCTCCGAGCTTGACGCACACAGCACTTAAGCATATGTAAATTCAGTGGTGCTTGCCCTGGTTTGAACGCGCAATCTTTAATTGTGATTGAGTATTGACGTATTTTAACAACTAGGTCATCTCTGCTCTTACCTACCTAACCTAACGTAATCGTAAAATTACTCTACTATTATTATATATTAATAATTGACTTGCTCTAATATTATCATTATAAATAGTTCAGACGATTAGAACAATAAATAATATTAATGATATGAGTAGCTCAAATAAGGTCTCGTTTTGATAATTATAACAAATTTGATTAGACCTGAATAATTAGTGACATTATAACTATTACCTAACCCAGTTAGATAAATACTGTAGTCTGCCCGAGCTATTTACAGTAACCAAGGTTTTAAAATCTCATTGACCTAATTATTTGTGTTTATGAGGTGTGATAGTCGTAACACTGGTCGTGACCTAAACAACATAACCTCTGGAAGTACTATGAATGAAAAAAACGGGTATATAGATAATTTTTCTTTTGAAAAAAATTCAAATAATTTGAATTAAAAACCATTATACATATATATTTAATTTCGTTATATTTTAGGCAGTTTATTAATTACAGGGACTTCAATACACAAATACGATAACATTAATAAGTCCGTCCAGTAAATGATGAGATATCTATATAAGGGATTGATATGTGCCATTATTTAAAGTGAAATAATGTCATTAACATCATATTCGCGTAATGATTAAATCTAAATGTCAATTGCGTCATGATTCGAAAATAAGGATAACGAACCCGGTGTCTGTGAGATTGTCACAACAGAAAACTGTTCAAAGTATGAATGAAGCTGGCATAAACTAAATCAACATCGTACGAGAGACACGGTACCATAACCTACCTATAAAAAGATAAATTTACTACAATGAATCAAATGACATTGAGCTCCAGTCATCGAACTTAGCGTATCACAATTCGGTGGGTTATCTATCACACACGCGCCAGATAACCTCGGCCCCTATATAAGACACAGATACTTAATACAATCTTCAGTACACATTCAAACACCAATTGATAAACTCTAACTGACTGTGCTAACAGTAATTGCATGTGGACCATAAATACTCTGGCGATTTGAAATTGAGTGGTGTTAAAACACTTGCATTAATTTTGCTATTTATAAAGAAAGACAAAGTGACAAGATGCGTTTCTTTAAAATATTTTTCGTAATCTTCGCTATTCTGCTACTGTCAGTGCAGACGGAAGGACGTCCTTCAAGGAACTTCAGAAAGCACGTACAAAAACGTTCGTGGTGTCTGCTCAAGCTGTGCAGCTACCCGCCCGTCTCGCACAGGGTGCATAAACTGAGTTAATTTCAAAGTGTTCAGTTTTATAAAATTGAAGATACAATGGACATAAAACATGAAGATACAAGTAACTTCATGGAGATTAGTATCGTTATAACTACGAGTATTTACTCGTTTATTTGACCTATATTAGGTCACCGCCTAACAGAAGTAATGTCTGTACTTAAAATGTAATTAAAGTATTTCTTGGTTTTGTTATTAGTATACAAGTAGTTTTTAAGGTGAATTATTAGTATTGGTTAGTAGTAAGTGATAGAGCTATGTAGATCATTCTAACATTGTTATAAAATATTGTATCCACATTGAAAATGTAGTATACTTACCTATTTTTAGAATATTATAAATTTTGTAATATGCCTGTAGTATTTTAGATAATATAATTATTTAAAATGTATACGTAATAAACTGTAATAAAATAACTTACGATTTTAATTTTCCTGAAATATACATATATACCCTATTCCTTCTCTACAGAGTAAAAATATACTTATTTTACATATCAAATAAATTTAAACGATATAATTTATTTACTTATTTCATTAGATATTGCTGAAAATATTTTAAAGATACTTAAACTGTTTAGAAAAATATTATTTTTTATTAAAATGAGGTTTTAAGTATAATACAAAGTGTTATTTGAATAGTTTTGTAAGATAATTGATAAAACGCCAAAAAAAAATATTACCAAAAATAGTTTATAACACCTTTCTATAGACAATACGTTAATCACATTACGATTTAAATTTAGTCAGACTATAATTAATTTAGATAAATATAAATTGTCTGGGGTCAGTAATCCTGATGTATTATTAATGAGCATTAGAAATATTTTTATATTAAAATATACGTTGATATGAGAGCTAGGGTTAAAAGTACCGATGTTATAAGTATATCATGATACCAGCAGTAGTGTGTTAGTTGTTTTTTGTATATAGGGTTTTAATTTCAAAAAATGTTTTTTTGATTTAGAATAAGAATCGTTCCTGGACATTCGTACTGTTTGGCAAATTATATGGTATTATAGCCCCAAAAAAAGTTAGTGTAAATTGACCGCATAAAATTGAAAAACACATTTTTTTTATTGCAACAATTATTATATTTTGATTTGGCGTTCTGTGTCATTATAATATTAAAAAAAAACTTCCGTATAGGGCGATGATCTTTGCACCATTTATTAAAAAAAATTGAAATTAAATACAGACGCAGTCGCAAAATTGCATTAGTACAACTTTCAACCGGTAAGAACTAAACTTTAACACTTGATAGAAGATATTAATAACATAACGTCATTAATTAGTTGTTACGCTCGTTATAATAATTAAATTTAAAGATCATTCGTTAAGTCTTTAAAAGGAAATAAAGCCTGCGCAACTTACCTTTGACATTCTTTATGACATAAACCGTATAGGCTGAGTTTACACTTAATATTATTTAAATTTTTTTTATAATAAAAATGTATATTATTTATTATAAAACGAATAACTCTCGCTCTCTTAGAAGAATAATTTCACGTGAAAGCTTAGTATTATTCATTATATCAAGTATTGTGTGCTACAAATGTCTTATCGACATGTTAATACAAAATAGATAAAATTATTAATTTAAGTAAAGAAAAGTCCGTATAATAATTGCGTCATATTGGAATGCCTTTAAAAAATATACGATTATAAACTTCCTTAATATATTAATTGCTATATTTACATACATGTCATTCAACAAACAAGCGCGTGTATTCTTAACCCGTTATTAATAAATAACATAATTGTTTATACATCATAGATAAATCTGCATGAAACAAACTAAAATGCAGCATTGGTTCATTTAGCAAGCACCTAAGTTGACGCACTTCGACACAGGGCACTATAAATGCATAGTCGAATCGTATGATTATAATATTATGACAATTTTATTTCTGCTAAGCGACTTTAGATTTTCTATCAATGCAATAGCAATAGGTCATGTTTTATTGACATTTACACAGTGAATGTTTTCACTGTCATTTAGATTAACCACGACGTGGGTGGGAGATGGGGAAATATCGTTTGCAATGTCACTTTAGTGCGTGTGCACTTAGTTTTATAATATATGGCCTTTGTCATCAAAAGCGTGGATTACGAATGTATCGTTGCTTTTGGACTCAGCGATCCTATATCAATATAGATTGTTTGAGTGATTATTTTTTTAGAGATGGTAAGATGATATTACTATTGAATCTTAGAATGATGGAGTTTTTACTTGCTATCAGCAGATTTAAAATATATTTTTTTAAGTATAAGGTTGTTAAATCTTTGCTTTTTTTAAAAAAAAGCATCAGTTTATAAGGATTAAAAAAATATTTACTCTCGATAAACTCTGATCTACATACTCGTAAGTTATAAGGAATTATTCCGAGTTGTAATTTACCTATTATTCTAATGAAAAAAAAAAAAAAAAACGATGATAATGTGTGTATGTATATACCATCTGACATCACAACTTGGTAATAAGCAATATTAAGATCATATCCTCTCGGAGAATGGGTGGTACCATCTGACTGCCAACCCTAGCACCGCACGCGCTCATTGGTCAAATCAAATAGCGCTTTTCCGCCTTGTTTTTATACTCCCAGCGCTTTTTTACGAAATCAGTCCCATAGATTCTTGCTGTTAATTGTAGCAGTTGTTGTTGGCAGATTTATCTTACACCAAAAATGGTTTACTTAACCTTACTTTTCTATCTTATAAAATCCGTATCTACACAATCTATACAGAAAAAATAACGTTCTTATCAAAAGGATTAAAAAAAAACACGTTTCCCAGCTCCGTACTAGTCACCAGCATATTATATTATACTAAAGATATAAAAGATATGCTGGTTAAAGGTAACAAAGTTGAATCCTTCGAACTTAGAAAATAGCTGAATCATCAGATCGTGTGACTCGTGATGCAAAAAACATTATTTATCTTACGTTCTGAAAACTAAAACTCTATCGTATTGCTATACTTCAACGGGTGGGAGGGCTTCGTGCAAACAGGTCAGTATATTTATTTTAAATCTTTGATTTTCAAAAAAACGTGTCGTTCAATAAAATGTTTAAAGCTATATAATATGCTAAATATAACATACGCAAACAAGCGGCCTTCGTTTCAGGTCGCGGCAAGCGGTTTCAGAGATCTTTTAATCATTACATTGTATAAAACAAAGTCGCTTACCGCTGTCTGTCCCTGTGTATGCTTTGATCTTTCAAATTACACAACGGATTTTGATGCGGTTTGTTTAATAGATAGATTGATTCAAGAGGAAGGTTTATATGTATAATACATGCACAATATAGTAGAGAAAAACTGATTAATTGAGAATCTTCTAAAGCGATGTGATCCTTTAGTTTTTGCGAGAAATTATGGCTTATTTTCGAAGCGATTTTAAGAACAGCATTAATCCTTATCCAATTAAGTAATTAAACACATTGTGTATTTAATATAAATTAATATGGTCCTGTGCAGCGTGTAATTTAATTTATTATTTAATTTATTATTAAATTTAATTTATTATTTTCGAGGATATTTCAGATTTAAAATGTAGGAACAAAGCGGTTTGTATTGTCTAATGACAAAAAAGCTGTGAACTTTGTAAGACATTCTGTAATATATTTAGTATCAGCATTGCACCTACGCGAAGAAGGTGTGGGTCGCTAGTATGTAATAAAAGATCTCTGAACATATCATATTAGTGTATAAAAATCCTCTTCGTAATAAAGAATAGTTTACCATACAGAAAGTACAATGATCACTATCCAAATGTTATGTGTCCAAAATAATAAACAAATTACTTATATGAAGTACGCAAATTATGAAAATACTATTAAACACGCGTATACGTTACGCGTCACACCGTAACGTAAAGAAGTCGTAACTATATTTTATAAGTGCAAATGCACTCGCTCGGTACATTCGCACTTAAGAGATCAAGCCCTTTAGTAGTATACGCAATGTTTACGTCATGTGTTGCTAACTTGATGTTAATAAGAATTGAAAAACAGCACGTAATATGGAGTATTTAGACGCGTATGCGAGGACGTCACAGTAATATTATTGTATTGCGATCCATTGTATATAGAAAAGTAATTTATTGACTATACCCTGAGACTGTATCCATTATTTGGAACAAAATTTAACATATCAAAGTTACAGATTGTCAACTAAGTATAAGGGATGTCTCTGTTTGATATGTATTTTAGTTCTTTTGTAGAGAGTGACACTATCTTTATATATAAGGTTTCCTCATTAAGACCAAATGAAATTTAAACAAATATTTTTATAGACTTGGCTTGTGCCAAAATGTGATAATTTGAAAAAAAAAGAGGAAATAAAAAAGAAATTCCTAGTCAAGGGTTTCAAGTACGCCGTCTTTTATATAAAGTTTGTATAGTATATGATTAGAATTTAATAAAAATTGTCGTATTCATAGTTGTATAATTTTTATTTATCTAACACGTCTATAAATCTTGCCCTGTTGATCATCTGTGTAGTACATAGTATACTTAAGCTTATTATGTTTCCCTATATTTTATTAAAACTCAATATAACCACACAAATATTAGGCGCGAGATTGCGACGGCAACGGCTTTAGCGACCGTTATTAAAACCCAGGACCTCAAGACCGGCAGCCTTATAAACTAGCCACTACGCCCACAAGGCGTTTCAATCGCTTGAAAATATTTATATTATAAAGGATAAACAATATCGACGTACTAACCCATTAAACAATGCGACTTACAAAAGGTCGCAAGTTCAATATAAAACTTGGGAAAAGTACATCTTCCGATAAGGGAATAAAAACAATTTACTTACGACAAAATTGTAGATGTTACCAGAAAAAACTACTTTATTAAATAATAATATCGTATACCATGCTCATAAATGTAACGGTTGATATCATGTTTAAAGTGTTCTATTTTTAAATTCGTTTTCGTAGACGTCTACGAATCACGTAGAGTTTTGTTTAGTTTAAGACGTTACCAATTTCTCAAAGGAATATATGAAATGTAATTGTTTACGTTTGTAGAGTTGGGATTGTAATATTCGCGTGTAAATCTGTAATTATATAATTTACTGGTTCAATACATATTTTCATTTTAGTAATGTAAAGTCATACATAGTATCGATGTTAAATCATTGTATGTATTTTTCATCTCAGGTGTAATTATATTGATATGATTTATTTGGTAATTACAAAGTTCTTTATATTTACGAGATTAAGTTTTTCGCCATCAATAGTCCGCTTATTTCCCACTGCTGGAATAAGGCCACTCGTATTAGAAAATAATTTTATATGTATGTATGTATGGCTGTTATCTTTAGCGACTGAGCCTCAAATGAATAAAAAAAAAAAAAAATTAATCACTTGACAATTAAGTCGTGCTTGGCCGGATTGATAGCCGCGATCTTCGGTTAAGATATAATTCACTAAATATCATTAAAAAAAACTAAGGAGGTTATACTATAATTAATTATTTCAACAAAATTTTATCAAAAATTACCTTTAATAAACAAACAGATAACGTTATGTAACAAACCAAGAGATATATCTTACACGTATTAAAAACATGAATTACTACGCATTTGGTAATCTTTGTAACATAAACAGTTATGCAATTATCAAATTATATCTACATGTCGGCTACAATTCAATATTTTGTGTAGGCATAAAATATATTCATAAGTATTCATTATTTTTTCTTTATTATTTATAATATATTGCGATCATTTTCATTTTGTTTATACTTCTGAATTTTAAAACAATCGTTATAATAAACCATTAAGGTTCATTATAAAGATTGTTTGACCAGCGAATTCATCTTCGTCGTTATATCGTATAATATTCATTAACTTCTTTATAATGTCAAAATGTAAAAATTCATACAGGTTTTCCTTCCCATTTCGCTCCTAAAGTGGAAATATTCAAAAAACAAATTTCATTAAACGTTAAATTATATTATAGCTTTCTGGGCCAAATTATAGCTTTCTGGACTAAGTAGTTTTAATTGTGCATTAATAGTTATGAATATATATAAATATCAGGATATATCAAAGGGCATAGTATGTATTTTTGTGTAATATTTATCATCAGTCATTTTGATTTGAGACATACCTTGAGAATGAACTATAGATTTCGTCTATTTAATTTACATATCGAAAATTTTAATTATTCACAAATTTGACAAAACCCACCCAGTTTTTCGTCAGTTCTTCTCAGGTCAAATTACATTTTTTACGAATTAGTGACAGTGGGTAGGAAATAAATTCTCATACCTAAAGCATTAATTTTATTCAGCCATTAGGATATTACAATAAGCACCACGCACCTTTGTCATTACATTTAATACTTCAAAAATAATGTTTGACCGTACACATTCATTTAAGAAAAACAATGTTAAGATTATATTGATCATTTAATATCAGATACACAGACAATTCACAATACCGATTAAAAATATATATATTTAAAGTATCAACGTTTACGTCAGTGTACATGCGGCTTTGATAAAAATACCGTGGCGTACATACTATAGCTACTATTTTTATTAAATAGATAATATTATATTAACAACAAAAAACTTTTTAATTCAATACGTTATGCGATGTTTCTAAATTTGAAAAGAATTTTTCTTAGTTAAGATTTAATAACTGAAGTAATGACGACACCATTTTATTTTTTATTTTTTATAAATGTCATGGGTATAAATACAAATGCTGATTATTATGTACTAGCAAACGAATCATCATGTCTCGAGGCACCTGGTAGCAGTCACCTGGATTTAGAGTTATTTAACAGCTGATCATATTTCTTCATGTGTTTTGAAGCAAGTTCTACGTCCACATCCGTTAGGAAGTACGCTTCGAAGTTCGGAAGTGGTCTTAATATTGCATATAGACGTTCAGCGTATTTCCTAGAAAAGTTAATTCTTAGACAAATTTGAAGAATTGTCGGGTTTATTTTACTGTGGAATTAATTCACAAAAACATAATTATACATAGAAGTATACTTGTATTTTACTATATTCACGCATATATATTAATTCGTTGCGTATGCTGTGCGAGCCAGTGTAAGTTTATGCACATGGGACGTTGCATCTTTGTTATCAAGGCGATGTGTGGAATGGTTAATGTTTCTGATATCGCAAATATCTAATGTCGTTGACCACTTACCATCAAGTAGTGTATTGACCGTTCGCCTGCCCATTCTGTATTAAAAAATGACTACCAGATAAAAGGGTTATATTGGCCCTTTCATCACTAGACTTTTTTAAAGCTGCTGTTTCCATTTATTTGTTGCTATAAATGTCGGTGATTTAAGTATCAAATACGCTTTGTCGAATATACCTCGTGTCAGTATTTTTGTCTTGTAGTAGTTCCGCGAGTGAGCGTAAAGCGTGTCTCCGTGCTGCTGCAGCGGATGGAGGGCGCGTGCGCAAGATCTGTCGGCCTCCTTCTGCGAGGGCGCAACATACAACGAGGAGACGAGCGGATGAGCAACGGACTAGTACGCTCTTGTGACTGGAATTTAAATTTATCCTTATTCATTTTATCGGAGTTGTTCCAAATACTAATTATAGTATTGAAAGTCCTGATAATTGAAAATATATTATGATGGCCTCAGAACAACTATGATCCTTTTGGAGACATTCAAACTTTTTTTAAATTCACGAGAAACTGTAATTGATGAAAATATTTCATGTATCGCAACTCCAATAATATCTTCCTCCAACAAATCTAAAACTATGTGGGCCTCTTGGCCTATGGGTGCTTACAATACTATCGTTAGTATGAGCTGATCGATCAACTCCAGGATTATTGTCGTTGGTTTGTCTAATGAATACATACAGGCAATATGTAAATGTAATGTAAACAATAATTAATTCGTAATGGCTTTGAGTCTTGGGCTGGTTAGCGTAACGCATTTCGATTATACCTTACAAAAATTGACAATATTGTTTGGATTTTTGATAATGCAAAATATAAGACTCAAACTAGACGATTACTTACACGTAAAGTATATAATACCGTCCAGTACACATTATTATTATTAAAAATAAAGACAGCGTAGAATGAAAATTACATAAGTATATATTTTTGTACATTACCCAACTCCATAAACACAGATGGCGGCGACACAGTGCGTGACGTCAACACTGCAAACGATGTCGTCCAGAGCAACATTTGCTTCACGCCTCACGGGCCGATTGTAGCTGCCAGTCTTCGTCAGTAACGTTGACATAGCTTCGTAAAAGTCCTACATATAATATTATTCTCAATTATTTAGTTTACCTATGAGCCGAAATGGAAGTTCATCTTAACCTATGATTGCGGGTTCAAACCCAGGCAAGCACTACATAATTTTTGTGCGCTTTATTAGTATTTATAATAAATCTCATCCTCGGCGGCGGAGGAATACATCGCCAGGAAACCTACATGTGTTAAAATGAAATTACATTGAAGTTCTGTCACATGTGTATCCACTTTTTTTTTATTAAACAGTAGGCCGTAATCTATATATAATGAGTGCTCACTTCACAATTTTGGAAATCTCTTTGGTAGAGGTTAGGTTATTCCCATAAATTAGGAATATTGAATGACCGAGGACGCTGCCGTGTGGAATGCCAAAAGATTTCTGGAGCGGTTAATGTATTCAACTTATTGGGGTTAAGTTTTATATTTTTATTTTGTGCTCGATGGATAAATTGTAAGGAATCATACATATTGGGGAAAAAAATTGACACTTGTAATATCTGTAAAGGCCCAATGAAATAGTTTGATAACAAAATCCTGCTCTGAATTCTTCCTAACAGATGAGGTGACTTATGCCTATTATATTACATTATATATTATAGAAGAAATATTAGCTTACGGGTTTTTTAGTATAGTTGGTGTTTTTTAATATTTCCGCGAGTGTCTTGCAAGCTGCACGCGCGACTTGCGTACGCGGAGACTCTATGTGCAACGACACCTGACAATATATTATAATTATGGTTATATAATGATCTTATATATCGTTAATATATAATTATCGTTATTTTGCAAATAGATTTTAGAAAAGCGAACGAGATGAATTATATACCTGTCTTATTAAATCAGCAATGCGATTTTCCGTGACAACGGACCAAAATTTTTCAAAAGCTCTTGGTAAATCCTCTAATGTCTCTTTTATTTCGAGCCTAGAAAATGATTAAATAAATATATAATCAAATTAACAATAGTTATCAACAGAATTTTTAACATATTTTTTTCCAAAATTTTCCATATTTAAGTTAGATTTAGAATTCAAATTTTACCAAGATGATGATCTTAGTCTACGTAGTAGTTCAGCGCAGAAAACGTCACATGCTTTTTCAGCTGTGTCGCATATCCGGGTTTCATTCGGAGACGACAAGCTACTAGGCGATCCACTTCTGCTTGAGTATTTAGGCCTGTTCACAGAAGGCAAATGTTATATTTTTATGAGCAATAATTATTTATAAGTTTTTAAAAGGCCAAGATTAATAGTCAAGGGTTTTTTTTAAATGTATTTAATGAATGTAACCGACAAAGTTAATAAGCAAATGAATTAAATATGAGATCTATTTAACGGCAATTTTTTTCTACTTTACTTTGTACAAACCTTGTTTTATTAGAACTCATTTTAAGCTCCTTTATTTTTCCTTGAATACTGATTATATCGAAGGAACCATTGATTGAAGATTGTTGTATACTTGATGTAAAACAATTTGTTCTGTTGCTAGTGTTGTTAGGCAACCCTTCTAAATGAATTGAAGGTAAGTGAATATTTTCTTTTGTAATCTTCATTGGTCCTAAAATGTAAAATAAAACATTAGATAGACACTATTTAGGATCGGCAAATGATATTACGAAGCTCATATTAGATAAATAAATATAAATTACTTCTATAATAATAAATATTGTCTATGAATATTCCATACTATACTTATTCTATTATGCAATCTCCTTTTCTGGATGGATAATAAATTACGCTCTTTGTTAAATCATCATACATAATTATGGTTTGATATTAATTTGAATCTCAGACATACTACAATCCTATTGTTTCAATGTAGAACTGTTTCTACAGTCTAAATTAATATCAGTAATGGTGTTTTCGGTGGAATGAAAAATGTTCGTGTATTGAGAGTATCAAAAGTACCACCTCCTCGAATTATCTGTACTATCCTTATAAATAAATACTTACCGTTACTTTTGTTTATATGCGGACTTTCACCGGATGCTAAATTTTTTGTACCTATTTCCCATCTATCAATTTGTTCATTCTGTCTCTCGTATAAGGAAGGCAGCATGCCAGTTTTCTCGATATGTTTTTGATTATTTAAGGTAAATAAAAAATTTAGATGGGGACTTGGACATGACTCATTTTTATAAATAGGAGGCAATTTTAAATGGTTGTTCTCTTCTGCGCTGTCGCGATCTGAGAATAATGATACTTTCACGCTGGCATTGTTTTCAAAGAGGGTATCGTTATCGCTGTACTCGCTAGTTTTAGTTAATGTTTGTAGACTTGGCGTTACGTCAACTATACTCTCTTTCTTCTGGACTGTTTCTTCTGTTAGTGGTGACAATAGGCCAAAATTACGGATAGGCGGTTCCACCGATAAAATTGGTGATAATAACTGAGGACTCTTTGATAATTTATTATACAGTTCTTCAACGTCACTGTCAATAGAATTCATCATCTCACTCGTTTCACTGTTATCGTCTCTACTCTTAGTCTTACTATCAAAATATTCGTTTTCCATCAAAGAATCATTTTCGATATCAGAGTCAAAATTACTTGATTCAAACTCACTGGCGTAGCTGTCATGGGTTGTAACTGGACTTTTTTTTTCCGCATTTTCCTTTGATTCATCTTCAATGAAACGAATAACGTCTGCAGCTGACTTATCTACAATCTTTACATCTGTGTTTTTGTCTTTTTCTAATAGACAGAAAACTGCGGCGGTGTCTTCAAAAGTATTCGTTAAAATCACGTTATTGCTATAGTTTTGTATGTTTTGAATATTTTGTTTACACAGATTTTCATTTGTATATTGTATTTCTCTCAGTTCATCACTATTATAACTACAATTTCTTCCAAGTATATGTATTTTGTACGCTATTGATTTGTTTTCGGTTATAGATACAAATGAAGTTTGTGTTTCCAGTGTGTTTTCTGTTGGTTTTTTTGTGTCTTTTTGAGCCAGTTCAATAATAGTCTTGCTGGTTTGTGTGAATATCTCCTGAGCTATAATATTACATACTGGTAAGCTTGAGCCAGCGGACTTGTCCATTGAGTATACTAGATTGGTAGCTTTAGAATCTTGCCTTACATTTAAAATCGATTCTTTATCTGTTAAATTTATTTTGCTCTCACTTTTATGCACTTGGAATGTTTTGTCACTATCGTCACTATCATAATCTATGACGTATGTATCTTTACCAGTTGAATTATTTTTGTCTGAACTGCTGTCTGTAAAATCTAGTGAATATAGCGCTGACGTGGTCACACTTTTTTGGGAGTCGGTATATTTAACGTCACCTACAATGTCTTCGACTTCATTTTCCTATAAAACAAACTATAGTATATTATTCGCGATATTTTTCCAAAAGTAACGCTAACTTAAATGTAAATGTTATGAACGTAAGTATCAAATCAACATCATGTTTGCATTTACAGTACAATAGTATTCAATTAAAAGGGCGAGGTATAGATTACCTTAGATTATTTTATGTATGCATTGCTTTCCATTGAAGTAAGTCACAAATAAAGTCTAATTATCAATAAATTTAGTAAAAAGTATATTTGAACTATCCAATTTTAATGACATAACTCAGTCTGTTTGTGTTAAAATCCGCTGCACTTAATATTGGTGAGTAGAATGTTTGTCAATGATTATATATCTGATATAACTTACCATAATTATAAAATTTGGACCAAAAATTACATTGAATCATATCACATAACTGTAGTGCAACCACGAGACAGCGTATTCAGTATTTGCTAATATTTACGTATAATTCTGACGGGCCATGACACTTTGAACAAGGAAAATTGGGAATGAAAAGTTTTTGTTATAAAATAATATAAAAAAGTTTATATTCAAAAAAGACTAACATACTTTTTAAATTATTAGAATTACGAGTCCTTGAATGTCATACTTTTTTTATTATGTTTGTATCCCCAAAGGTCCTTTATCCAAAGGTGAATCTATCTTTAATTTTTTTTTTGTTTTTTGCCTCCAAAATTTTAATACCAGGCAGCTTTACGATTTAAGTTGGAGGATTCAGTATTGCTATTTTTTTATCGTTGTTTGTTTGTTTTATTAATACGCAATATCTGTCTGTAAAAAGTCGTAGATTTTAGACGGGTATCCGGAAAGTGTCCTTCAAGAGGTATTATTTTACTTGGGATTCTGGATCCATGGCGGCTTTGGATGATATCGACCAGTCTGTTTATTATCTGTTCATCTCTACAACGGAACACTATTTTCAGATTGTAGTCGCCGACGCAATTTAGGCCCTCTTCACCAGTGGTCCCAACGGGTCTTCGGTATACTATACGAATATTTTCGTGTGACGAGATCTTGCATCCACTGTATGGGATACGCTATTGTAAAAACTATAGTGACTGTTATAATGTTACGATAAATTTAATAACTACAATTTATTTAATTTATAATTATTATATATGTTCCCCTGTGGGCTAATGCGTCGTCTCTTTCGCTGCTACCAAATAAGCAAATAAAAATTCGGAGGTGCTTGAACCCATAATCTTCGGTTAAGAAGTTATTAATTGGTTAATTATTTTATATTGTATAAATATGCGGATATTTTTGGACAAGTAGCAAAATGAAACAAGTAAATAAAATGATGAAATATATATTCAGGTCTAATAAAATCTCACCTAACACTACAACATTTTTGTAGAACATTATCACAACAAGATATACCCATTTGTTTGATGGGGCGTAGCCAGAGTACAGCTCTTAAAATAAAAAAACGCATCGGAAAATGATTCCTAAATACAGCTAAACAAAGTTCAGTTTTAGTTGACTAACAAATATATGAAGACTAGTCAAAATTGATTCAATAGATTCAATAAAATTTCGATTTTGCTATTGATCAACATAAGCGACTCGTGTGATGGCGATTTTGATGATAAATTTGACGATAAATAATTACATTATAATTAAACAACGTAATTTATTTGCGAGAAATAAATAATTGTAAGTAACATCCATTTCCAGTTCAGTAAAAGAAACCACTGGCTACGCCTATAAATTTAAATATTATACTCACTCAAAACATCTAAAGGTAAGTACATAGTGTATAGAAATCACTTGAACTTCAATTTGAACAATTTTAATGGCATCGTTGCTTTTGTTTTGAAACGTCGTTATCGTTACTCTTTACCAATTTATCTTTGTTTTTTTTTTTTTAATTTAGATTAAAATATTAAAGTCACACTGTTAATATGTCCTTTTCGAAGAGCGGTTTCGAATGCGTATAAAAATTCAGTGTTGCTGTTTTAAGATTTCCACCAACCAACATTGGAGCAGCGTGGTGGAATATGCTCCAAACCTTCCCCTCAAAGGGAGAGGGAGGCCTTAGCCCAGAAGTGGGAATTTTATAGGCTGTTAATGTTAAAAAAAAATGTTTTAAGATTTATGTGATGTAGACACTAGACCGATTGAGATTTATCTTTTCGACGAAGTATCTTTGAAGTATTGTCTCTATGCTTTGCAATAAAGGATTAGAATGATCAGTTCATTATAAGTGTAATAACTTCTAAATTAATAAACGTCATTGCCATTAAAAATGTTTAAACACGAATTTCAAGGTCACCATTGCCCACACGAGTATATAGCCATGAGAATCGCAGATCTTATTGTCTGATAAACACGACGATGGCATGTTCAGAAGACTAAACAGTACGAGCGAGTACTGTATGTGCGATGTATTTAGTCTTTAGAGCTACTTCAGTTGTTAAACATCAAATCTGTTTTTAAATAACGAATAAAGTGAAATAGTAAATGTTTACAGTTTGTTTAGTATAGGGACAAATTGCCTTAAGTTTTATCTTAAAATGATAATAATACATTCGCACAGGTAAGCTTAGTAACAAAGTAAGTTTTGTATGAAAAGATCAGTTCGCTTCCAAGTCGCGCCCTTACACATTTTATGGGTTGTAAACATATCAGTTAATTTTTTTATAATATATCCTATTACTAAAATAAGGATTAAACTTGTAATTTTACCCATATCACTCTCAAGTGAAGTGGCGCGACTTAGTGATTGAATAGATCGATATGACAGATTAAAAATATAGGTTCGAACCATAGACATATGAAGAGTTTGTTAAGATTCATTTAAGGTATTGTTTTTTTTTCTACTAAATACACATCTATGGTCAGAACTCATGTAAAATTGAAGTATTTCTAATTATCAGAAATTAAACATCTGAATGTCATCTTTAAAGTAGGTTGGAACTAGTTAATTTTTTAATGGAATTACAAAACATCAGTCAAAGTTTTTGGAAAGGGTTACACCTAAAGTTTATATTTTCTATAAAGTTCTATACATACATTTATAACGTATCACACACCTCAAACAAGTGGCACACACAAACATTTTGATTATATATTTTTTTTTACATACAACCTCTATGGATTGTTGCATTTTTTAAATATTATAATTTTAAATTGATTACGCAAACATTCGCTCTTAGATGATTTATATGTGTGTCAAGATAGACTGTCAAAGTGAAGAACACGTCAAAAAAAATAGTGGCCAAGAGTAGGCCACTATTTAAAGGTACACACACACATAGATAAGAAAGTTTTCTCATTTGTTTTAGTTCTTTTGTGGTGCGTCGCTCTATAAGCCTTCGCATTCCATTGAAATTAAAAAGATTTACATAGAACAGCGAACATTTTTTAAATTAAATTGTATTGACAGATAATTAAGAAAATATTTAATATTAATTCCATAGAGGTTGGTACTGTATTATATCTACGGAGATTACATAATAACAAGATTCCACATCTATATAAATAAATACCCTTTACATCCAACAACAATACAATTATATAGATTATATAGACAAATATAGTATACATTAAAACCACTTAATCATAAACACCAACATTTTTAATATAAAATATTCAACTAACATACAATCAGACAAAGGTCGTAATTAATAAATAAATATATCTTTAAATAAAACACTCTCTAAAAAACATGTTTACCATGAGATGTTTGATTTTTTTTATGTTCTCAATTTGAATTAATATTTTAATCGATTCGTTTGTGAATAAGGGTGGGTACTCATTCAGAATATTCGCATTTCATTCGGAAACGGAGCGTTTATTAGTAAATACTAGTCTCAATCGTTTGTCATTGCCTTAATATAATATACATAAGCCAGTCACGTTATATATCTATTTTTAATAACACAAATTAATCCATGAATAAACGAGGATTATATCATCAGTTCATTCGTGTTATTTAAAAAAAAAAAAAAAGTTTGCATACATTTTATAATATTCACCGATGCGTTATCTATCAAAGTGCAAGCACCTGCGTTTTTTATGTACTACTTCCTTTTTTATTGGTATATAAAAAAAAGCAATATACGGCAAAATTTTGAAACTGGACACGTGAGTATATAACAAACCGGACATTTTCAGAGTATTGAGCCTTAGATAAAATATCTATAGGAAATGAAACATATGAGACTCGTAAAAAAGCTCGTGGCCAATATACACTGACTGTCGATTCAACTCGGTTCATCTCCACCGATTACTATATATTATTAATTATTTATTGTGTAAAATAGTTATTTTTCACATTATTAATAATTTCTGAGTTTTAGCTACTTTATTTAGGGAATTATAAACGGTCTTGATATGTCAGTTTTATATAGATTATGTCATACATTAGTGCTTTTTTATACAATATGTTTAAAGCCTCATTAAAATTAAAATAAAACCTATCGACAAAATATAACACCATTATTTTAAATTATTATTTTAACAAAACTTAAAATAAAAGTCATAGTAACTGTTAAAGTACTTAGTGGACTTTTAACACTCCTACAAGTTATCTATAGCCAACTATGTAGTCTGTGGTAAATTTCGCGCCTTTTTCTTTCTTCTTAGCATTACTTTGCTCTGTGGCACAATAAAGACTGTTTGTTATAATTAAAACTTTTATTACAAAAAGGCAAATCCACTATGTACTTTAACAGTAACCATTATGTATAATATTTGATTGCTTATTTTTTTCCTTTATTATCGATATAACTAAAGCCATTCTACCCTCAAAATATGTTTTAACGTTTTTAATAATATAAAAAGAAATTTAATCCTAGCACTGAAACCTTATCGATGTTCACTGGATACCTACATTGATTTAAAAATGCATCCGTGTAATAATTTTGACACTAAGAATTATTCACATATATAAGCGAGATAAAAGATCGTGCGTCTCTCTTTAGAGCCCTGATTGGTCTAAACATTCTTTTCTTCGTCTTTGTCTTAATGCTCAAGTTGAAATCACTGGTTGAGTTACTGACTACTGACTCTATTATTTATGTCTATGGTCAGCGTTTACTTTACTATTCTATCGAAGCGAACCAGACGCTCAGATGTAGAATTGTATATAAATATTTTCCATACGCAAAGTCTTTGACGATTGTAAAAACCTGTCCATAGCACGCAACTAATTGTACTTGTATGCAAGTAATTTTTGCCATGACCATTGAAATTGAGAAATTTATTAATATGGTCGAGATATAGAGACATATTTGAAGCGAGCTTCCATGAATAGTCCATAGCGTTATGTATTGTCATTTCGCTGTCATAATCGCTTCGCTTAGACAAGTGTGTCTGACCTTTGAATATACAAAACTATTTACCTTCCGACGATCAAATAAATTAACTATAAAAATACTTTATAATATACGTCTTATGTAAATGGTAGATATTGTTTTGGTTATTATTATTAATTATGATTATTTTATAATACGATACAAAAACTACTTAACATTTAGACAATATTACGACTACATGTGGTTAATATAATAAATTTCTATATATATTTATATAGTAACACCAATAATTTTAATTTAATAATTCACATAAAACCTCTTTCAAATTGCAAATATTAACGCACACATTGACATTGTTATACAAATAAATAAGATATCTGCCTGTCGAGTGAGGATAGGTTAGTTTTAGTTAATGATTTACACGTTCATTTTAATGTTTGGCATTATACTTTATTATACAGTCACGTCGTTCTAATAAAAGATGGACATTTGACTAGTCAATGCATAGACAATGCACGGACGATGCTAGCACATGGTGGAGTATATTCTTATATATTGGCTCGCGTAACGTTTTAATTGGCGGTGGGTCTTTGTGCAAGCCCGTATGGGTTAGGTACCATCCACTCATCATATATTATATATTCAAACAGCAACACTTAGTATCGATGTGACCGGTTTGAAGGGTGAGTGAGCCACTGGCTCAGTCAGTATAACTACTGGGACAAAAGCCAAAATATTGTCGATGTAAGGAATGATTTAATTTTTTTACGGTATCAATGTCTATGCGCGGTGGTGATCACTTACCGTCATGTGACCCATTTGCCCGTGATCATGATCGATGCGGATAGTGTAATATCGTCAACGTCACTATTCCGGACTGCTTCAGAATTACGTTATGGAAAAAACCAAGTAACTTTAAATCCGTGTCCAAACTCGAGATTTTATGACGATAACCTGTAGAGGCATTTGAAAATATAGTATTCACTAAAGTTATACGCGTACAATTATATTATTTATATACTTTTTTAGTACATATAAACATATATTACCATCATATAATGGTAGTATTTAGAATAATTCATTCTTTCACAGGTTAAACCTATACAAACATAAACGCTTTTCGTATGTCTGTTCGTGTATTGAAATACGATCGGTATCGTATTCGAAACACCGTAGATATATACGTTCCGTACATCTTATTCCCTGTACGTGCATTTACTATGAAAACACGATCGCTCTTGACCATACAATCAGAATAATGTAACCTATCCAATATAACTCCACAGTATATGGACGTCTTATTTTCAATATTTACAAACACGGGTGCCATTTTATTTACTCCCTAAAACCGACAATGTGCAGAAAACTCCAAACGCATAAAGTGCGCACAATTCTAAAGAATCAAGTAATCGTGCCCAGACCGCTCCGTCCACACGTGCGCGTGTGCACGTAATGCAAAAGGGCATCGTAGACGCGTTCGTTATCGTTCATTGAATAATTTCCTAAATATATTAGGTAAGTACCGAATATGAATAACATAATACCGATAAACTAATATATATATCATTATAAGTTTTAGAAGAAAATAAAAATACTTTTATTACATTTAAATGTGTAATAATATCGAATACTTAATGATATGAAGATGTCTTTATATCAGATACCGTTGAGCCTCGCTCATACAGGTGAGACAACTCCTGCTTTATAATCTGTACTAGGTTTTTTCCGTGACTATATCCACGCGGAATATTTTTTTTTCGTAAACCCCCTATATCCTTATCTAAGTCCTATATATGCCAAATTTAATTACCATCAGTACAATCGTGTATATATGTATATATATAACACTGAAATTACGTGTATAGATGTACGATGATAATCGCAGACAGTATTCGGCTTTTAATTTTTATTAATCAAGATAATAACTTTAATAGTCATACAACTATTATTAAAATTTAGTATCGATATATACTCGACAACATCTATTATGAAACCTGTCCAAATCTGTCCAAATCATACAGATAATCGAGAAATCAAACTTAACTTATATTTTCAATATGTTATACAAAAATATTAACAAATAATTGTTAAAATATATCTCGACTTCACATTTATGATTGACGATGTTAATTTAACTAAAAATGTTATTTTATCATATTAGTTTCGGTGTCAGAATGTTTGATAAATAACGTATGACAAATGATCATTTTACAATAAACACTTCAGATACTAGATGAGGGAGGGGGGGTCAGCACGACATCCACGAACTGGTCGTTGTTAATTATTCATGAACCCTTAATAAACAGTTCCTGGATCCAACGTGCTGAATTATTGAGGATAGAGTCTCCACATACATTTCGTTTTATATAAGAACATTTAACAAGTACCCAATTTGAGAATATACTAACAATTTTAACAGAGTAGTTTGTAAAATGAAAATTTGTCGTTTGTTTTTTATCAAATGACAAAACCCCCACTCCATATTGCACACGAACCTCTACCACGACAAAACACAACTAAGATTCGACACCGACACGACAGCCGTAACTAAAAGCACACCCGGTCGACATGGAGACACGAGTACAGTCCATCCGCCTAGTCGGTGAGGTAGAGCCTCGCCAGACGGGCGCGCGAGCCTCAGCGGGGAGCCACGCCCGCTATGTGGTCGCCGTGCAGGCGCACGATCTCCGCCACGATCGTGGCCTCGATGTCAACGCCTGCGAAAACCCACTCGTGTCAGACGTTTTAATATATAATATGGCCGTATTACAGTTTCAATGGTGATTGACCCAGTTTTATTCCAAACAAGGATATACCATTTTAAAACCCATGGTAGGTTTCTTGATGGCGTGATGAGTGCTTTATAATAATTGTCAATTGGTCATGAATGAGTGACTCAGTGTAATTACAGGCCCAGGGGACGTAACATCTTAAATACCATCTTTGGTTGTAGATTGGTGGCATAAGGGATATTTTTAATGGTTACCCAATGATGACCACTTTTATTCGCCTGCACCATATTTCTTCGTATGCCATGTCAAATATTTGATTAAAAAACGCAAAATATTCGTACCTGCGTGTACTTCTTCTCTGGTGAGGACGATTTCTTGGTTCGCGTCCGGGGAGACTAGTATGACCCTCTGGTGACGTGTTTGTAATAAATTCGCTACCACCATCTGTTGATATGTAATAAATTGCAGACTATACATTTTTACAATCTCGAAGCTGATATAACAGGACTAACAATATTGCTATCTCTTTTCAATGAATGGTGTTATGAAGATAAGCAACATTTTTAATTCTTTCAAATTTCTTAAAATCAATGTCTTGTCTTAAAAAAATTGGTCAAAGATTTTATTCCAAAAACAGTGGTTTATTATTTTAATGCAGGAATACTGGCAATATTAATTTTTAAGACATTAACTTGAGCACACACCACCATGTCTTTACGTCATCTACTTCAGTCGGTTGAATTTCATTTAAATAATATTTACGCATCGCTTACGCAGTGGAAATTACAAGCCTTTTCCTAAAGCGAAAAGGCCGGTGTGCCGAGAAGTGATATACATATTTACACACACGATATTGTTCCGTATAACATTTATCTTAAATCAAATTATTGTTCTAGATAACTGTTCGGATCTGTGGCCTTGGATCTAAACATTAGAGCAACGAGGCAGTCAAAGTGTCCATATAATGTATGTGGTACAAGGGTGGCCCTTTAGTCGCCGGTGTTACCAGTTCAAGCTAAATGAAACAACAATACATTAATTATGAAATGAAAGTGAAATAAAACTAGTAAAATAAAAAAAAAAAATAAAAAAACGAAAAAAAAAATGTTGATTACGAGTGTTGTACAAGGGGCGGACTTATGGCTAATTAGCCATCACTTCCAGACAACCCAATCTGAGAGAGAATTTTTAAAACCATCGGGGCGTAGGTGGTGCAGTCATAAACTTACATACAAATATTTACACACTAATACTTATACTTACTACATATATACATATGTATATATATTATATATCTCTATTATACACTAATACATATTTAAGATACAAAAATGTTATAAAAAGGAAATTAATTAAAGTTATATTCAGTATTGAGAAAAACATTACCGCTATCACACTCACCTTATGTTTATATTTCTCTAATGCAGCTCTAGCTTTGGTTATGAGAAGATTTTCATCGGTTTCTAATTTGAAAGAAACTACATAAGCTTCGGGGACCCAGAGGTTCACGAGCGGGGCTAACATTTTCGGCACCAAATTCAGTTGAATTACAGGCGGTCCGCTCGCTGATTGCATCTTGTGTGTTGGCTGGAAAAAGAATACTTATTACATTGGAAAGTGGCTCCAAATTAACAGGAGAGGTTTGGATCGTAATTTTAAAAGACTCAATCAAATACAGCAGATTCTCGATTATCCGAACGCTAATTTAGTTTATCCGAACGGTGCGTTGCAGCTGTTCGTCAATAAGAATTGACGATATTATAAAAAAATTATATACAAATAGCATTTGAGTTTTTTTAGGTGTTTAATATTACAACTACTTTTTTCTTATTTTAATATGTATGTCAAATTTTAATAGACTGTTAATAGACTGAAAATGTGTTGTTTTTGTTTGATCTTGTCCCAATTTACCCATATTTCGATTGTCCGAACTAGTCACGGTCCTATTTAGAACGGATAATCAAAGTTGTACTGTTTAAAGCGACGATCGATTCGGGATTTAGAATCTACGTAGAGATACCGACACTTAGTAGTGATTCTTTTTCATTAAATACATTACATAGATATGTATTATGCGATGTAATGAATAGTTAATCATTCTTAAATCGGCTATGTCTATAGGCGGCGGTCATCAGTTACTATGTGGCCATTTGCCCGTCCGCCTACCTAACCCTACAACGGACCACTGTGTGACAGCCTTGTATGTAGTAGAGAACTTTATATGATCATGTTATGGACACTTGGATTGATTCTAAGATTTCAATTTGTGACAGCAAGCTTAATGTCGTGTATCGAATTACAAGTGTCAGTGTGAGTGCCCAAGGTCCTTTGCTAATTAATCTGTGTGTAAATACTTGTCGTGGCGACCGTTTGTTTAATGAGGAATAATTAAGTATAGACCGTAAAAAAATAGAGTTGACACTCGGATCTAAAATTTTTCCAAAACTATTTCACGACAAAAAAAAATAACCAGAATAACGGTTGAAAAAATTCGTAATGGGGTAAAAACATTGTGTGTCTAAAGTTAAGAATAGTTAGAAACGTTCAGTATAAAAAACGTAGATATGAAATTATAAATAAAAATAGCATCCCGAGATTTTTTTATTATTCTCAAAAGTGATGTTCCCGTTCCCGATGCCGGTCAGGGACCGATTTCGGTCACCACTGTCATCCTGAAAACCTGATGTACTCTCTATTCTCTAACTTTAAATCTGATGGCACAGCGATTTGATACGACTGTAGAGTACAGAACCAGGAATTTTAGCTCTATGAACATTTCGAGGCACATATTTTTACACTGGCAGCATCTAAATTAAGCAAGAAATTCTAATTAGGGAACTTAGAATTTCTTGCCTGAAAGAATCAATAACTTTTAAATGTCCAAATTTTAATGTTTCAGCTAGCTACTAGAACTAGACTAACGAACTCAAAAGATACTAACTATAGAAACTATAAACTACAAAATAAATCCAGAAGTGCTATATAACACGTAAAAAACCAATTGAATAGTTAATAGTGATAGAACAATACCTTACGTGACGTCATGTTTACCATTAAAATGTATTGTCATCTTAACCAAACTTATTCTATTACGAATTATAACGGAAATGATACGTTTCCGTTTCTATTAAGATCCAACTTCGACTATTGCTCACAATAATTAACCTCAGCTTAATCATATCGAGGACCAATTATTATCATTCTACTCATTTATATCGATTACGATACGATCCCAAATGTATTCCGATCCAATTTTAATCGAACCGAAACTAGATCGTTGCGTTTGTAGAATAGGAAACGTCGAGGGCACTTCGATGCGATTGTTATAAAATGGTAATTTATAAGAAAAATTGGAGCCAGCTTGCTAGAAATGAAAAGCACTGCCGGATAAAGCTTTACATGAATAATGCGAAGCGGCTTACGACTCTGTCCTTGGGCACGTAGAAGTCGGACACGGCGGCGGCGAGGTAGAGCAGCGCGCGCGCGCCCGTGTGCGCCAGACACTCGCACGCCGCGCGCAGCAGCCAGAAGTACTCCGACACCGTGGTGAACGACACGTGCAGCAGCGCGCCCGCCGCGTGCGCCGCCTGGTACCGCGCCAGCACGGGCGCCAGCGCGAACACGCTGTCTGGCTTCACTGAACCGGACCGCACGAGTAAACTACATTTTACGTCGAATTGACGCGATATCATTGACAACAGTTTGAGTAATCTATGATATCCATTATGTTTTTAAGTAAAGTAAAATAAAAAGCACAATAGAGCTTAACTAATAGCAAATCGCGTGTCATGCGTAAATATAAGGTTAATTTAGACTATAGGTAGGAACTTTTTGAAGTGTCTTCCTACGTGTTGAATTTGTATTCTTAATTCATTTGAAATAATGCGCCTATGTACGTCTCCGTGTCTCGATGTTTTGGTTTGTAATAAATTTCACCATAACAATTAATATAAAAACACCTTAAAAATATTTTAAATATTAGTTTTTTCTTTTTCTAATAGTGAGCTCGTTTTAAATCACTCGGTAATTGTTCTACCGAATAGCGTACATTATACTCCTGCGTTCGGTCTCAAGGATGAGTGAGCCAGTGTTATTACAGGCACACCACATATGGGACATAACATTGGCGATATAAGAAGTGGTTAACTCTTCTTACATTGCTGGTATATATGCTATACCTGATTAACATATATATTTATTGGAAATTCCCATTCCATTTTTAAAATTCTTACATAAATACAAAAGCAACGAATTAACATCGTAAATATAATGTACTAATAATATAGTATCATAATAAGAACTCCAATTTTCTAGTGATCCTTTAGTCTGTTACTGTTCTTAGCAATGAGGTCACGAATAATGAGGCTTCAACATCAGCCCGAGTGCTTTTGTCTTTTGATTGGACAAAAACGATAAGTCCGTTTTCCACTTTTATGTACATATATTTTTTAAATTTCGAATGTAACAATTTTCGATGATTTTATCCATAAATATAGCTTTTTGCTTATATTATATGTAGATAATTAATATATTAGATGTAAAATAAATTAACGAAAAGTGACAATTAATACATTAATTTTCTACATCGTCTAAAACCTCTTTGATATTATTTTCGTATAGAAACTTTATAATGTTGTTTCTTATGCTTCAATTAAATAAAAATAAAAAAAAAAATATAACTTAAAGAAACACAAATGCATATTTCTTGTTTAAAAGTCACTTTTACCATTAAAAGAGTATTTTTTTTTTAGCATTAGCAGCCTGTAAATTTTCCCACTGCTGGGTTAAAGGCCTCCTCTCCCTTTGAGGAGAAGGTTTGGAGCATATTCCACCACGCTGCTCCAATGCGGGTTGGCGGAATACACATGTGGCAGAATCTCGTTGAAATTAGACACATGCAGGTTTCCTCACGATGTTTTCCTTCACCGCCGAGCACGAGATGAATTATAAACATAAATTAAGCACATGAAAATTCAGTGGTGCCTGCCTGGGTTTGAACCCGAAATCATCGGTTAAGATGCACGCGTTCTAACCACTGGGCCATCTCGGCTCTTTAAAAGAGTATATTAAGAAATATTTATAAAAAAAATATTTTTCTTTTATATTATATATATATATATATATACAGGATGGCAGTGACGTCATAACATTAAATGAAACGTCGATTAATACTCGATGTTATAAGGCTGATAAAATTATCAAAATAAAAACAAATAGACGGATAGTAAAAAAATTAAGTTTTCAAAAAAAAAAAATCCACACGGAAATTAATACAAAGTAAAACTACCATTCTTTTTTAATACTGAAAGTGACCTTTACACAGGATATATACATTTGTGTTCCCTTTAGCTTGATTTTTCGCGTCGTAAATATCAGGCGATAGAGTAGGCGAACGGGCAATTTGGTCACCTGATGTGGCTAAGAAACACCACCCCCTTAGAAATTGGCTTTGTAAGATATATTAACCATTCCATACATCGCCAATGCGCCAGCAACCTTGGGCAACCAGATGTCCCTTGTGAGAACTATACTGGCTCACCCTACCATTACAATTATATCCAACTAAAGATAAGAAAGCATTTCAATCGCTCATCAAGTATCGTGAATCAATAAAGTTACAACATACCTGTAATGGTAGTGTTTGGTCCTCGTTCCTGTAAATCCAGCATGTCCAATAGCTTTTGACCACTGAAGTGTCTTGTGAAAGGTTCTAGAGACTTCTGCCGGTGCATGAAAATGACTGCGTATCCGTGTTCCAGGAAGTATTCTGCCGAGGCCGAGCCGCGCGTGCCCGCACTGAAGTTGTCAACGAAACGAACTGTATTGTGCTCTAGGGGAACTGTTGTGCCACCGGACTGAAACATTAGAGAAAAATAATAATACATAGACGGTTTGTAGATTTATCTAGATATATGAAATGCCTTTGGAAATAAAATGGTAATGTATTGGAACTTATTATATACTACAGACTCTTTAAACAAATAAAAAAGATTAAAAGTCTTTCTATCCTGTTTTTGTTTAATTCTAAAGAAAGAGATAACAATATTAAAATAATAAGATGACTTGCAAATGGTTGATTATGTATTAAATGTCTTTTTAAAGAATATTGTAGTAAGTGCGATTCTGTATAGTTTTAACATTAAGTCTTTCTTTCCTGTTCTTGTCTAACTCTAGAGAAAGAGATAGCAATAGAACAAGTCTTGACAAATTCTATAGTGATTGTGTACAGCAGAATTGGTGTAAATAATCAGCCTTTATTTAAAGCTTTAACAAAAATATCAATCTTAGAACATTGTCAATAAATAAATATAATATCTATTTAGCTGCACATTAAACAACTGGGTTAAATCCAAGCTTGAACTAGAGTTTACGTACAAAGTAATGTTTTTTTATTCGCTTCATTGTTTTTTTATTATAATTATTCATCTTATTTTTGAAGGTGTGCAAACATCACAAGGTAAGGAAACCTACATGTGTCAAATGATTATTTGTCTCATGTGTACCAGAGGCCTTAGCCAAACAGTGGGACATTATCAGGTGTCACTATTACTATAATATTTATAATAATAAATTTAATTAGTACTAAATAAACATTTTAAAACAAATGCAACTTCAAACATTTAAGTAATAAATAAATTGTTTAATAACAAAACATACTTACAGTCACAAGAACAATTTTATTTCCATATTGGTCATGCCGCTTGCAAAACTCCTTCAGGAGTGATCTATTGTCTTCAAAGTCAGTCGGAGGCAGGTGTACAGCAAAGAATTCCTCCCAGGATCCACTTGCCATGGTGACACTTCTAACATACACAAATGCTATATAGTCAGAACTCAAGTATACTATTTTCAAGTTTTCTTATAAGCACTTTTGGGATATCATATAAAATTACATATAAGATAAAGGCAACTGGTTGGGCATGGTGATACTATATAACACTAAGAAACTCTTTCATCAAACAAAAGTCTTGACAATGTTTAAATTCTCACTCTCTATAATTAAACTTTTTAAACAATAATAAATTTAAAAAAAAAATCTTTGGTCAGACTGTTTAAAATTAAGTTGTCCGTTTCATTTTATGCTATTTTGTAAATTAATAAAATTTGTTTGAATTATTATATTTGAAAATTATGTTAGTAAAAATATTTAACTGGAAACAGCCTACTAATATATAATTTATATATGTTAAAGTTTTATATAAGTTTTTCGTAATAAAGTTATTAATTTGATATTATATTTTATGCATATATATAATATCAAATTATAAGACAATATACAACATAGATATTATAAGACTAATATTATAATAATGATTAAAAATTGTTACTGTCAAGCAATTAAAGTCACAGATTCTAAATAGATCTGTAGACAAAAAAAAAAACAGATAATATAGTAAAAAAATTGAATGATCTTAAAATGAAATGCTATTAATAAATTACAATTAATAAAAACGAAAGTTACAAAATAGACTTATTATGTAGATATTACCTGGAGATATGAGATGTTTAACAGTAAATTGTAAGATTATTTCTAAGAATAAGGTTAAGTCAATTCCTCACAGACAACATTTGTAAAGTAAATTTGGTTCAGGAAGTAATTCAGTAATTAGATTTAAGAAGCTTACAGTAATAAGGTATCTGCTTTTGTAAGGTTTCTTGTATCTTAAAAGATATTTATTGCCAAAAAATATTTGAATAATTATTACTCTGTCCTATATTTTAATTTTATTTTATTATAGTTTATTTTTATTCATTCATTCATTTACAAATCATAGATTTTATGTTTACAAAATTTTAACATTTGTCTTGTGTAAATAATATATTGACTGTGATTGGTCTAAATTATATTTGTATGTCAAATTATTAAAACAAGAATAAAGTCTTCCGAATACAATGGAGAATGAAAAAAAGTTGTTTATTTTGCTTTACTCCTTGTAAAGTAATATAAACAATTTTTACATTGAATAAATGCAATATCATTAGTCGAGATCTTGAATAATCTATGATATAGATTGTGGGTTTGTGAAAATTTTTAATTTAGACGGTTGGCAAACTTGTTATTGGTAGTTTGAATTAAAAATTATCAACTTCACTACATTTATCCAATATATAAGTAGTGAAGTTGAGTGTTGCATTACAACTAAAGATAAATTCATTAAGACTTGTCAGTAGTGCATGATATAGCAGAGCTATTAGCAAATATCATGGAATATTTTTGTTTTACAATAGTTTCAGTAACTTATTCTAATTGATGGTGTAACTCTTCCAATAAATAAAGATGAGAACTTAAATACAGAAAATGCAATTAAAATTTTATTAAAAAAATAAAAATTACTGGTAACTTACAGGTACAGAATAGGCTCACAATTGTATTTTTTTTTTTAAACAAAACAATATTATGGCTCAGTATATGTGTTGATAGTTTTATTCAGTGTTACTTGTAATACTTTATGTGGAAATATAATTTAATTATTAATCTAATTGTGTTATAGCATATAATGAAGGGCCTCAATGGAAAAAAATGTTGGAAATACTTCCGTATCAACCTGTTTATCCTTTCAGATAACTGTTGAGCCTGTCATTTTAAGGTTATTACTTTCCGCGATTACCACTTGTTGATACGAAGGCCACTTAAATAACTATATTTTTATAATGAAAACATAACTTACCGTATTAGCTCTACGTTGCGAATTACGATGTTTAAGAAATTACGAATAATTTTTGCACTCAAAGATCTATCTTGACAGCTGAGATAATAACTTATTCACTGAATATTTTACAACATAAACAAAATGTACTCCTAATTTGAACTTTATACTATGGGGCACTGTGTCAAACGTCTGCCTAGTCAGTTTTACTAGAGAATAATCAGTTAGCGGGTTTTATGGAAAAATCGATGCTTATTAGAACATCACACTGCGTTTATTCTTGCCGTAAATTTAACGATTTAGGGTGGGTTCGTACTTCGATTAGAAATTCTTGGCCGCATTGATAGGTCAGTTACTCCAATCGATTATACTTTAATTTGATAAGGGAATAAGCCGCTTCTTGTGTAGTTAATTCGTTATCAAATTGTGACACGCATAGATAATAGTTTGTAACTTGTGACAGATAACAGATTAAGATTTGAGACTGTCTTTGACAATTGACATGACGTTAAATATAAAGTATCATTTACATATGTCATCAATGACAGACGACACCTTCGACTTTTTTTCGTCTTTGGACACAAGTACCTTGCTTGCCTTGCCGATTAGTAAATAATTTAATGATGTAGTCATTTCATATGAGTACTATAATTATTATTATAGTTCTACCGAAAATAAAGGGTAAATTAAATATTAGCTTCTTTAAAGTATCATCAATTATTCCTTCAATGATATTATGTTTTTTTTATACATGTGTCCCAGAAATCAACGTCAAGCCGGCAATGATAGTATTGTTGTGTTTCGGTTTGAAGGGTGACTGAGCCAGTGTAACTACAGGCACAAGGGACATAATATATTAGTTCCTAAAGTTGGTGGCACATTGGCGATGTAAGGAATGCATTCTATTTCTTACAGCGGCATTGTCTACGAGCGGTGGTCGCCTACTTGTAACATAAAAAAAAAATATATATATAAATTTGGAATGTACAAAGTTTAATAATGTAAGCATACATTATGGTATCGTTAGTATTACATAATAATTATGTACGTACATGTAATGTCGGATGTTGTCGGCAATAAAATTGATTCTAACAAAAATATAGTACTTAGAAAGATCGACTTGGCCGATAACAGTAACCTTAAATATACGCTGTATAAATTGTAGCATGTTGCCGTTAATAGTTTATTTGGATATTATCAGAATGTGTTTAATATCCTAAAATGTCTTACTGACATGTCATAGAAGGACAAACAAGAACGGCTAATTAACAAAATTTGCCAAATCAGGTTTTTTTAGCGTATTTTATAGTGTGTGCAAATTCGGTCGTACTTTATATTTTCTCAACTCGATAATCTGATTGTAGAGTTTTTTCCGAGATAGGAAAAAGTCTTTTTTAAATTATTTTCAAAATCATTCTGGTGGCATATTCACCAGAATGATTTTTTGTGTCTTGGCGAAAACAGTACTTATGATATGTTTGTCAGTGTTTATTTTTTTTATACTAATCTTATCTAAAGTATAAATTAATTGACTTTAAGTTGATCTGTATTTAATCATCAGCCATACCTTAATTAAAGATAAATCACGTCGAAGGAAATTGAAAATAAAATGTTTTTTTTTATTTTCCACTTAGATTTTATTACTAAATATATTTACAATTTTTATTATGATACAGCGGTGCACTTATACTAAATTGAGATCTCGCTTTTATATATTCATTTGTTTGAAAATATTTAACAATATTATGGCAAATTTCTCGTCGAAATTATACAAAATATAAAGAAGAATATAAATCCTTGTAAATAATTTGTTTAAGTCTTGTAAATTATTGTTTTAAAGTAGTAATGTCTTTGTTTATAAGAACTCATTACAGGAGCCAGTTAATTAAGCTTGAAAATCTGATTGTAGACACTCGCAATCACAATCGAGTGTTTAGTTAATCGTGTGTAAATTACGCCTCGTATACAATTCTGCTATCCGTTAGCAAAACGACTAGTTTATTTAATGTAACTTTGAAAAGTAACCATGGGCATGGAAAATTCGGCTTCAACTGTTGTAGTAAAGTGTGCCTGTTTCTTTGCTTATTCTTAAATTTAGTTATAAATACGTGAATCATTATATCTACGTTCGTCCACAACAGATAGCTAGGATTAAAAATGGGGACGATATTGTATAGGTTACTATATCTTACATATAGATAGGTTATATTTATTTCTAAAATTTGTGTTTCACTGTAGTTTAAGGTCTCCGATCATTGGCAAGAAAAATGGCGATTCCCGCAGAAGCTAAAACAAAAAATAATAATAGTAAAATAGTATTATAGTATAATATAATAGTATAATAGTAAGTAATTATAAAAATTAACACATTTGAAATTAATTGCATAGCTTTAAAATAAACAGAAATGATATAATGTATTGTTGGACGATTTCGACGTAGTGTTCATTTTCAAGAGGTGCTAGCCATTCGCGCGGGACATCTTAAAGTACCTACATAAGCGTGTGCACAAACTCAAGTGAACTCTTTATTTCCTGTCTTTTTTATACAATATGACGGGAATTCCGACCAGAACGGCACAGAAGTTCAGGCGCAGGCGCAGCGGCTTTGTCATAGAATATATCTCAACAGATAAAACCAAAACCGTATAAGGACCTGAGCCAGGGTTTGAACGCACGTCCTTTTGCCTAATAAGTCACTAGATCAACGGCAGCTATTGATTTAAACATTACAGTAACAATGTTATACGTAATGAATTTATATTTCCACTGCAATATATTTATCAAAAAGCACAATAAATCGAAAAACCTGAAGGTACACTGATCTGATAAGATGACAAAATGGTAGTTTAGATTTGAGCAAAGATTTTGTTTTAGGTAAATTAAACCTTTATCTTATAAGTCAATTTAATTTTAAACTTACATGCAAAAATAGCTGAAAAGACGTAGAAGCCGACTTCGCAATTACTTTCTAGTAATTGGTTAAGAATTTGCACAGACGCAAAAGAGCTAATACGACTTCCTGTCATCGTAAAAGCCACCGCTAGTGCCCTAAAATGAAAGTATTTTTATTAAATTGTATTAAGTTTTTTTTTTAATTGATGTACTTATGGTAAAAAATATGTACATATTTAAGTATTCAACGAAATGTGTCACATATATTATGAATATCTCGTAGTACAGGGATTAAGGTATCAGACGATTTACGCTCTCAACCAACACGTCAATTCATAGTCAAATGTTGTTTATTTGTCTTTTGTCTTTTTGTGGTCGCATAGCTTATACGTGTGGTGGCCACTTAATATCAGATATCCGACTTGCCCGTCCACCTACTTGAATTATAAAAAAAATCACAACAAGAGATATATACCATAAATATGAGACTTAAATTTTGAAACAAGAAATAGTTTTTTTTTAATCGGACTAACCTTAGATATGTAGGGAAAAGTGCTACAGCCATGGCTGTATACAGTCCAATATTTACGATACCGATTAGGAAAAGGAAGAACATGACAGCACTGCCGATGGCGTTCGGTACGAGATTTACAATAATGCCGCATGAGCCACAAAATGCTGCTATGAACATCATCATGTTACGTCGACCGGTGCGATTTATTACCTGAAAGGGAGCGAATATATTAGAAATTAATACGATATTTTCTGCTACTATTTAATTATGATTCAAAGTGCGAAGGAAAATCTTTCACGTATTTTTCTTTATTTTTTTTATTACACCTGATGAAAAGTAATGATACAGCCTAAGGTGAAGCATGACAATCAAGTCCTTTTTTATTTGTTGCTGGAAGACGGATGAAAAAACAATACAATCTTAATATACACTATTTCTTCTACTGTCTGCGCACTGCCAATCATAAGATTTTACATTATTGTCCTTGTCAGACATGATTGTAATTCGACTTAAAACAAATAAGAATAAATCATACAATACTGTTGATGTTTGGTTTTAAAACAAACCAAATCAAATTCCTTTATTCAATATAGTAGCATTACACTTACATATTGATTGTCAAATTAAAGCTATCCTTGGTTCTGTTTGTCGAAAGAAACTCAGAGATTTTTTTTTTGACAATTTGTAATTATTTACATATGTCCAATACCACAAAATAGCCATAATATATGTGTAGATAGCATAAATGATTGGCCAAAGTTATATCACTAGTACACTTAAAAATATATTTTATCTTAGATAACGAAATAATAATCTTATTATATAGCACTTACTAAGCTTATAATAGTATTTGTAGCGGACTGCACGGCGCCAACCGCAAGCACGATCAGAAGAGACGTTATGTTCAAAGAACAAGGTACGGCATCGGGCTGCAAGGATGATTTAAACATTTTTTATGTATTTGATCTAATCGCAAATAACTGGACAAAACTAATGTTTCTATGTTTATCTGTAAAGTAAGTACTTAAATATAAAAAATTCAAATATTTTTAAGAAACAGTGTATTTTTCCTAATTCATTGACTATATCGACGTACAGGTTCAACTAAGTAATAGAGACTTAAAACTTGGTAAAGACCTACGATAGTGAAAAAGTTGATAAATGAATATAAATTTAATAAAATTTTGATATTTTAAAATTGCACCTCTATTACAACTTTATATTATCGACCCTGCAAATTCGCTATGTTTTATGTGATATCATTTTCTAGAACTGTCACTTACATCAGGAGGAGCACTGATACTGCTCCGAAGTATACTGCAAAGCGTAAGATTTGAACCTTCCCCTGTATCCAATATTTCTACCAATTGATTAGTAATTGTTGGCAGCCAAACTTGGAACGAACCGACTCTGCAAATAAAATAATTATATGATATTGCATTTTTCGCGAAGCATATTTGTACCTGTGTATGCTTAGATCTTTAAAATTACGCAACGGATTTTGATGCGGTTGTTTTAGTAGATAGAGTTATTCAAGAGGAAGTTTTTTATGTATAGTACATGCATAAGAAGTAAATAAACACATTTTTTTTGCGCTTATATTGCAAACGCTGGCTGAACCCTACGAGATAGATCAAAATAATACACAAAACCAAAATATATGCAGACGAAACTTACAACTAATATTATTATTGTAATGAGTGTAGAAGTCCGAAGACCTTTTTAATTATATAACCTTACCTCGTACGTGATGAAATATAACGTAATAGAAGAGAAAGTGAGAACAAAATATTTTTTAAAGTTATTGCTTTGATATAATATGCTAAAGGAAAATACTCAACTGTTGGAATACAAAAAGAGTGGTCAGAATGATTGTGTTCTTTAATAACGGAGATTTAAATAATGGTAAAATTTGTTCCTTCGCTGATTTTGAGCCCGAATTAGTCGTAGTTTCCACAACAAAACTTTGTACCTGAAAAATAAAACAATTGACAATTTGAATATTTAACCAAAACGTACTACTGTAAAACGTAATACTATACAACAATTTCGTATCATATTTTAAGCTTACATTATATTCCGACTTGGAGCCCAAATTATTTAACCTATGAATTTTCTTTAAAATATTTAAAGCTTCCATCTCTCGACCTTTAGCGAACAAAAACTTCGGACTTTCATACATGAAGAATAGCCATAATGCAGACAATATACTTGGTGCTGAGTACACCAAAAGTAAAGTTCGCCAGGAGTTCCAGAAAATACCCAGGGTAGGCAACTCATAAGAGAAGGTTAGTGGAATTATTGGTATTGCCAATACTGAAAATGAATACAGACTATTACTATATTGTCCACAAGGTTTATAGCAAGTTAAATCTAGTATATTTTTGGATAAATTTATATGTGCACGTACTTGCCATTACTCCTTGTGCTAACAGGAATATACTACCCACGAGTAGGACCACTATGTTTCGCTTTATCATAGGAACACTTTCACTAAGCATTGTCATAGCCATTGAATACTGACCCGAGGATCTGGAAAGAGAATTATTTGTAAAATATATCCTACTTATAAAAAATTTAGTAACCTCAAAATAATAATTGCAATGAGAAACATTACTTATATTTTTATGTTTATATCTGAACTCACAAGAGTGTAGCGATAAATTGAAGTATCATGAGCATAATCCAATTCACTGATATACTGGCGAGGGCATTGACAGCCGCAGAGGATATTAAAGATATTATGAGTGTCAATCTTCGACCAAAGACATCTGCGAGGTAGCCCCATAATACACCACCAATGATCAGACCTTAAAAATGACTTAAATTAGTAATAGGGAGGTACGCTTCGAATAGTTTTTTTATCTATTTATTTTGGATTTAAAATGCGTTTTGTACTCAGCATAGAAGCATCGTAGTGAAATAAACTACAAACCTTCCCCAAAAGCGAGGAGGTCAACGGCGGAAATACTTTTTTACATTTACATAATGATCAAAACTGATATTATTATTCTTTATTGTATAAATACCATTTCATGGTTAAGCTTATCACAAATATAGATTTCATTGATAACATTCACAAATGGGCTAAGGATAAATAACTCGGAAATTAGGTTAGTACAAATAATTTATGGCATAGATTTTATCATTTTAATTTATCACAACTAATGTTTCAATGTTTTACCTACGACTGGAGCTGCGGCCAGAATTCCCCTCTGCGCTGTAGTGGTCTCTAGTTCACAGGCACTAGTCGGGATTATTATGGTATTTCCGTACGCTGTACATACCAGTGCGATCACCACAAGCCCCGAGACGCTTATTAATGAATAGCTGTATAGGCCGAATCCTGAAATTTAATAAACGTCGAAGAAAATCTTTCGAACAAGTTTAAAACATATGGTCCTCTAGCGATGTAACTTTATATTTAATTATTGTTAAATGTGTGTTACGTAACACTTTCTGAACTATCCGAATCGTGTTCCTGGTGTTTCAAGGTTGTTCTTATAGAATAGTTCTACTGAAATAGGTTAACCTTAGAGGAAAATTATGAAGTAATCCTGGATCTGTAAATTAATGAAGTTTAAGCTGTAGATTTATGTGAATATAAATTTTAATTGCTATATAATTAATTATGAATAAAAACAAAACAATTTTTGATGTGTTTATTAAATGGTTTTTGAAGACCCGAATTATCGGAAGCGGTGATAGAGTGCTGAATGAATTACCGTTTTATTTAATTAGGACTGGTTTATTGAATTAATTAACCGATTCGTGCAGGTATAAGCATTTTCCGTAGTAGTTTGCCTTGAAGTATTTTCTATTTGGTATGCTCCACTAGGTTCAGATCTAATGCAATGCTGTTTACTTAAAAAGTAACTGTATAAAATCACATTAGTTAAAGAAAAATCTTGTACTTTTGTCGAGATTTAGTTATATTTTTTCATTTTGTGGAAATTATATGTTTTTAATGACGTGTAAGAGTTAAATAAAATATTAGCGCTGCTTCGGGACTTCAAACGATCTTTAAATGATAATTTAGAATTTAATTTTATGAAATGTAAGGGAAATCGTTAACGAACGTATGTTTAACATGTCAGGAGTGCACGAGTGTAGAAATAAAAATAGTTATTTTATAAATATATTTTATTGTGTGATTAAAAATTATTTGCTGATTGTATAAAAAATATTATTGAACTAAGTTTTTTTTTATTTATTATCCTTAGAATCTATATAGAAATAGGCAAAGACCAAACAGAGCTAGTTGACCTCGTGCCTACAGTACCTTTTCCTCCTCTGTTTGTCAACAAATTTTCTTTTTTTATTTGCGAAGGAGATTAATAAAAAAAAATCAGAACGTTATTTAATATCACGTTTAGGAGCACTTGATTGAAGTTCAGATTTATATATATGTTTGTCAAATTTTCAATAATGATTGATGACGAAGAATGAGTAGTTAAAATCGATTCACTGACCTGCTTTGTTTAACGCTTCCTCAAACGGTACTTTATCTTCATCCTCTACACCACCCATATTGATAACACTATTTATACAATTTAAATAATATTTTTTTTAATTATAATTTTCGTTTCGTCCCAACCTTCTAGTTCTGTGGCTGAGACGTCTCTAGTAAATATAATCAACACTATATCTTAAATGTGAATTCGTTAATCGGTTTAGGATGATATCGATAAATGTTCATTCGCTTTATGTAATTCCGCAAATGCTATTTTTTTATATAAATAATTGCTACATGATTAGGCAGTTTCATTTTCACGTGTATAGCAGTCTATTGATAAATATTATAAATATCGAATAGTATAGTAAAGTAATTATATTTAGATTTTGTATGATTTTTACAATGTGAATTGGATTTGAATGATTATTTCAACTATGTTTGTCCTGTTGTGTAACAAATCATGAAACTTATGTAATAAATTTCATGATTTGTTACGAAATAAACTTAATAAGAAGGATAATCGATAATAATATACTTAAGAAAGCATAATATGTTGGTATTTTTTTAAATATATTTAATTGTTATTTAGCGTTAATTACTAGACATTTTTATTTAATAAAAAAAATGGAATTAATTGGCGAATGACAATTTGTGTGATAAAATGGTAATAAAAAAGTTACAAAATTTAAATATTGTTGCTACTATTGAAGTACTTACGTACTAATATATTTTATCTGTACAATTAAATTACATAAACTAATACTAAATGTTATGATACATTGTAAATAGAAGGTAGATATCTTGTGTATTTTTATTACATTAGGTTTATGTTATAATAATAAAGAACCAAAATTAATGGTATCATTTTTATTTATTTAATAATACAAAATTATTTACATTCTTAATCCTAATTTCAGTTCTTATACGTTTTTTTTATTACATTAAACAAAAACGAGAATATAATCGAAATATGATTTTCAGGTACAATTTTATACAAAACAAGATTATTGTTTTAATAATGTTTGTTGATATTTTATATTATTTTTCAAATCAAAACTATTTTAATAATTATATCATATTAATTAAAACTAAAAATAAAAATAACATTAATACGTAATAGAAGAACATTAAAAATACATAAAAAATATTATTATCTTCATAGAAATAAATTATCCTGTTAAAAATATTAGCTGTAGCAGTCTATTGCAGTCCAATGTGTTTCGTTTAAATACGCAGCCTTGTGTTTAACAATTCTTTTTTCAAAAAATTCGAAATTCAATCTTTTTAAGAATCTCTCGTCAGCCTTTCTTTCTTCATTCATTCAAAAACATTCATCATTCATATCATTATTTAACCATCCTTAATTTCTTCAAATAAATTAGCAGTCTATAGTATTTACATCTCATCATCCTTATTCTGAATGAGGCATATAGTGGACTTCAAGATATTGTCATATTATTACAATTTAATAGTTTATTCATTTCCTCGGTTTCTTATCCTCTGGTAGGAACCACGAGAATGCCACTGCAGCTGAAAGTTGATAATTATTTATGAGAAACTGTACTAATAAAATATTATAAATTTTATAATAACTTATAATACTTTGTATAATAAACACCATGTTTATCTTAATCAATAAAATTTGGAAAAAATGAAGACATGAATATTTGTGCAAAAGTAAGCACGGATGTCACCTTAAATTCCAACTTTAGTTCTAAATTTATTTTTACCTACTAATAAAAAGTACATATTATGTAAGTTATTTTAGAGGCAAAATAGATAAAGAAATATTTCTCTATAATGTAAATTGTGCAGAGACAATATTACTTACTTAGTAACAGCACAGACCAGGCGTAAAACGTGGCTTCGCAGTTAGCTGATATGAGCGCTCCGATGGCGTTGACGCCCATAAACGCGCTCGATCTCCCCAACATTACAGATAGACACGATGCCATTCCCCTGTTTAAAAGAAATAACCGTATTTTTAAAACATATTTTTCTATCTCACTCGCACAGTACAATTACGTAGTTTTTAATAAAACCATTTCTTTTAAAATATTGTATGATGGTTTGTTTACCTTAGAGAAGTGGGATACAGCTCTACAAAGTAAACACTGAGAATGCCCATTGAAAGTGCACACAGTAAGAAGAAGAAGAAGAATATTCCTCCAGCGATAGGAATAGGAACCAGGTTCAGGAGTACAGCAGCGGCCGCTGACACGGTCAATATCATTATCATGGCCAATCTCTTTCTTGAGCCACACGTGAGCGATAGCACAAGGTTTATAGAACTGGCTAAAGCACCATATGACATGGCGGAGAGAAGGGTAGTCTCCTGGATTGTGTCGTTACAGACTTCTTGCACCTGAAATGAAATCGATAAACTATTAGAAGAAGAATATTTAGCATGATTGTATTGTTTGTTTAACACGATATATTTTATAATAAACTTGATTTCAATCGAGGCTTCGCCCTTGTATAAGTTCGTAGGTATTAGATATAAAAAGTACCCTATATCCTTCGATGGATTTCAAGCTTGCTTCAAAACACAGTTTGACCATGAAGGCGCAACAGATAGCTTTTATAATATTAAAAGTATATATGATATTGTATATTGACTCACAGTATTATTTCCGGCGAAAGCAACGGCTTCTGTGGAGTATCGGATCACGGTGCATAAGTTCATACCCTGTCCTCCACCGGCCTCAAGAACCGAGAATAAGTTGTTCATGATGTAAGGCAACCAGAGGATGAAGCCACTGCCACTAAAATATGTTGATAAGCATTTTTAAAATCTACTTTATACGAATTACTTTTAATTTGATTAAAATCCAACGAAATAGATAATCTTACAATAAAAATAGAAATAGATTTGTTAATCTGATAACAAGGTTAATTAAAATTGTTTTTATTGAATTCAAATCACATTGTATTACGTCTATTTTTATATCTATTAAATAAGAATTGTCTAATAAAAGCCTTTAAAGAACCCGAAACTACCGAAAGTGCTCCAAGTTTTTGATAAGTTGGGAGTTTGCAATATAACTTACGTCATGTAAATAATTGTGACGAGGTAGAATAGTTTTAGTGTGACTTTCAGTAGAGGAGGTCTGAACAAAGCAGCGGTCTGTTCCCACATGACTTTCAGGAACGAATCTTGGTTTGTGGACTCCTCTGATTGATCTAGCAGTTTCTTAATCTGAAATAAAATATATTTAATTATTCTTTCGAAAATCGACCACAAATTCATCTCAGTCAAAATGACTAAATGCGTTCTAGGTAATAACCTAGAACGCAATAAATGTATACAATAATTGTTGTAATATAATATTCAATTATGCGTTCTTGTTATTATGCAGATTTTTCACGGAAACACTTACAGGAAAATCGTCAACTTTTTTTCCAGTATTGCACGCGTATATCTTCTTTAATACTTCTAAGGCTTGCTCTTGCTGTCCCCTGGATACTAAGAATTTAGGACTTTCATGGAACAACTGTAGCAAGCAAGCGGTAGCGGCACATGGTATCGACATGACGAGAGCCAGGAGACGCCATGGCCGGTAGTTGATGCCCAGAAAATCAATCCAATACACGAATTCAAGAGGTAGGATTGGATACGCGAATACTATAACAAAAAATCCTTACTTTTATCTCCTGTTAATATTATAATATATTCATACTTTAAATTATATCAACATATTATATTACAATGTCAATTAATAAAGGTGATTTCTAGCTTAAATATCTAGTCCCGTATTGGTTTATCATCAGAAAAAAGTGATGATATCGTTCAATAAGTACAAATAAATGGATGATTAAGTCAAAAAGTTGAATTACTTACGAGCAACAACAGCCTGGGAGCACATGAGAGAGCAAGTGCAAAGCAACATGGACCTTCCTCGAGAACGCTCTGAACAACTCTCTCCCAGCAGCGTGTAAGCGCCAGAATTACTTGCAGATGTGCTGTGGACGATGTAAAAGTTAATATTGAGTGTGTTTTAATAGCTCCTTGTTCCTTCTATTAAATATTTACAATAACTCGTTATAAACTTAAATAAATATCACAATGATAACTCTATAGTAAAATCTATTTCAGCTATAAATAAAATCGACTAGAAAACATTAAATATTTTATTAAGAGATAAAATTATCAAACATCTTACGAGGTGTGGCATGTGACGCAAAAGATTTATTTTTAGTTTGTTTAAGAATTTCTCTGGGAAATACGGTGAAAGTAAATATACGTTACGTTTTATTTTATTCAATATGTAAGTGCTAAACGTACTGAATAGGTTTGACTTTGATGTAAGGTGCCGTCTAATGTAGCATTGTCTTACAATAAATAACCAAAGTATTTTGAAATGATCAGAAAGATTTGAATACTGATTAAATTTAATGCTGCATTTTTATTATTAATCAAAACAACATATTTATGGTATCGAACAAATTCGACCCGAGATGCGGAAAATCCTCATTTTCTAATACATAATATTTGTTCCAAAATTATTTATAATTTCGTGGAGATCATATAACCGTTATCTTGATTCGGGTCCGTTGTGAATATTTACCCTACATATTAGTTATGTCATGCGACCTGAAATCGGATGAGATTTCCATTACGTCATAGAATTAATACGCCGGTAACATTCCTAGCTTATCTAAAAAGTAAAGTAAATGTCAAAATAAGGTTTGGAGCTTATTCCACCACGCTGCTCCAATGCGAATTTGTGACACTTGTGGTAGGATTTCATCAGATTAAGCACATAAGAACTCAGTGGTGCTTGAAATGAATTCACAATATTCAGGGAAGATTTAAGCGTTCTAACCACCGAGCTATCCCGGCTCTCAGCTTATCTAATAATTAATATTTGTTACAAATACATACAAATGTTAAATATTAATAATATATTCCTTAGGCTGCAATAAAAAATACCTATCGTTCACAATATACATTAATCTATGTATCAACAACATCCTAATATTATCAAAATTGAATGAGTTCAATTCGTCTAATCTAATTTGTCCTAACTTTCGCTTATAATTATATTTAGGTATAATGTTAGTGTGTATGCGATTTTTTTGTGCAAAGACGTTTTAAGAATAAATCCTCATTTAATGTCCAAAAATATTAGTTGAACTCATTAACGCTTCATTCTAAAACATCGAAATCATTATTGACACGATAGCTCTGATATCGTCAGAAGAATGCATATTTAATAATGCAAACGATGTATATTATATAGTAGATACTAAATAAATATCCATGAGATAAGTCGTGTTACTCACAAGGTAGAGGACGCCAGTTTCAAGAGCGCCATTATCTTCCAGTTTGGAGCAAAACTACTGAGAGCTGCAAATACGAAGCCAACGGACATCGACAGCACCAACGTCAGCCGTCTCCCCTTTGTGTCTGATACGTATCCCCATAATTGTGCACCGAGGACGACTCCTGTTAAGCAAATTGAATTGAATGTCAATACATTTTTTGGTTGTTTTCTTATTTAGATAATCTTTGCGTCTGTGCATTGTTAGTTAGTACCAAAACTTTTTAAGTTTCATTTTTCTTCCAAACATTTATTGTTTCGAAACTTAGAAAGGGTACAAACACAGAGAATTGAATAAATTATAGTAAAAATTTTAAAGTAATTACCAATAAGAGGCGTGGCAGTCAATAAAGCTCGCTGTTGCATTGTCAAACCCAAATCGCATACGGCTGCAGCTACTACGAAGCTTGTACCAAATAGGTCCATCCCCATTGCCTGCAAAGTCCAGCTGCACACAAGCAACAACCCAAAGTTGTATTTGCCAAAACCTGTGTGATGAAAATTTGTATATTTTAGATAAATACACGATAGGAATTACAATTGATGATCACTTAACTCCAAAGATAGATAATGTAATATATTCGGATGTACATAGCTTATATTGTTACAATTATCTATTGGATTCTGTGGAAAGAAGATATGTGTTTTTATTAGAATATTTTATCCTATTATTAAATTTATTTTGGTAATATTTTGGTCCTAACTGATTTTATGTTAAATGTATAATCTCAGATAGTTCTTACATAATAAATTATGTAAACATCTATACATTTCTAATAATTACCCGTAGCATTAAGAGCTTCTTCTACTGTCGCTGCATATAATGGTTTATCCTTCTCACAATCTAGTTTCGCCACCCTCTTCTCTGTTTTTAGCTGCATTTTCAACCTCTGATAATAGCGTCTGAAAAACAGTTTATTTTTTTCATAAAATGGTCAACTTTAAATTCGAAAGTAAAAACTACTCTTGAAATTAAATTATGATAAAGTGACCAGAGTATAAGTAAATAAGTAGGGAATAAAAGCTATTTATTGTCAATGAAAATATTATTAACCCCGATTTTCTCTAAGATGTATTAAAAGTCAATTTCTGGGTAACTTCGTTTTATCTTGGAATGCAATAACTTATAGCATTAAGTGTCATAAGCCGATCTCAGAACAAAAAAATATAATCTTGTAGATATATAAGGTTTATTTATAATACACAAACATCACACAAAGTTCGGCTTTTTATAAGAAAATCTTATATTGTTTGACATTTCTTGGGTTATAAGGATTTTACTCCTAAATTTATTTCATCAGATACATAAAAACTTTAAAACGACTAAAAGGTTGTATTAAATTTGCAAAGTCGTGTTTTTTAAATCTATGCTGTTATTATGAATACGAAAGTAACTCTCTCAGTGACCTCTTCATGCTTAATCCGCTAAAATTTGGTGTGTATATAGTTTGAGTCCCAGGGAAGGCCATTGGCTACTTTATTCACTCCTTGATTGGGTGAAAGAGGGTGAAATTTTATAAATTTCGAGAGTTGATAGTGGAGCCGGATAAAATCGTACATAGATCATCTCATGTATAAGTTATTTGTTTGGTACCTATCACATTTTATATTAAAATGCTAAATGTTCAAATGGTTAAACCGGGTCTACTGGGAAGATATTATGTCTCCTATTCGTGGCACATTTCACTGCCACGAATGCGAAGCTTCAAACCAGAACTCCGAAATGTAGAGTATCGATGACAGAAAGATCGATAAAAAAGTTTTAATTTTTAAATAAAGATTAATCCTGAATATAAAATTCTTCGACAACACAAAATACAAACAGAAATTAAATGGACATTAAACTCAGATAGTATGACATTGTGACATTTGATAATTATCTTTTGTAATATCATATCTTTTTATTGCATATTATATATTATTTAACATTATATTTGTATTAAGATGTTTATAGTTATATTGATCAAATTGATAAATATATAAATAATTTAACGGCTTATATCCCTTACAAGTAGCAATTCACTGCTAAAATTCATTATGGCTAACGCCAGGACCGGATTTAGGGGACTGACGCAAAGGACCCAGGCCAGGACCTTTACACGAGAGGGTATACTACGGGCCTACAAGAGATATTCTAAAACAAAAACATAATTCCAACTAGTTAACAATTGTAATATATTTGTAGCTATAGTACAAGTATATGATATGTTTAATGTTATTAATAACTGTATTTAGAAAACCCTTTAAATAAGTTATTCTAAGCCCGACAAAAATAAATTTGTAAAATAATAATTATGAGCCTAATCTCCTTGTTGCCCCAGGTCCTCCTCTATTTGCCTCCGGGAAGATCTCTAAAATCCGGCCCTGGTCAATGCCGAGAACTATTGTAGGTGATAAGATTATTGCATTATTAATTTAAACACCAATATATGTCTGTACCATGCAAACTTTTTCCATTTAATATTTTAGTATCCTTTTAGATTTTGTAATTGTATATTCCAGGCGAATCCAATGTACAAATATAATCATTTGACCATGACATTTAAGGTCAGAAATTCAACTGATACGTTCTATGCAATTTGTTAAATTAGTTCATTAAATTCAATATTACAATGTATTTATAGTAATTTGTAATAAAATGTTTTATTATTATTGAAAAATCCCAATATTTAATTCTTACCTTTAAATATTATTAATAATTATTCTTAACAATCCTATCAAATAAAAATAATTCACAAGGAAATGTACTTCACTATTTCAATTACAAATGTTAATTAACTTGCTGTAATTATTTTTAATAATAAACTATCTTTGGAAAATACTATCTTTATATACTGTGATTCTGGATACGTCATCATCTTGCGTAGATCTAAATAGACTAGTAGCTGTTCGCGCGTATTTGTACATACCTAAGAAAAATTTTAATCGATTGTAAAATTTTCCTACGATAATTAAATTATTTGGAATATTTAAGCTTCGTTATAGTTTTTATATAGAATATGAAATAATTCTGTGTTTTGTAAGAATACAATTAATCCTAATATTTAAATTGGTTAACGTATGTGCCTCTTGTGAAAGTTATTAATCAATTAGACACATACACGATATATTGTGAGTGTAAGTTTTTTCTCTGACCTTAAATTTAACGATTAAATTAAATGCTGCGTTTAAGCTACCATCAGAAAATTATGTATCTGAGATACGCTGACAAGAATTTCAATGGTAACCTACTGTTTTTAAAAATTATATTAAAGAAAAATAAAATACCGACGTCTTTTTTTTTAAATTAAATAAGAACTCAAACTGAATAGGAATTTTTCAAATCGGATCATAAATGACGAAGATCTGAGGTGCCAAAAATAAAATTTAAAATACTACCGGATTGATAACCTCCTTCGTTTTTAAAGTCGGTTAAAATACATATATAATCCTACTAATTAAAGATTTTTGTGTACTCTTTATAACTGGAATGATCACTGAATTTTGATTATGATTTTATAAGTTGCTACAGGTTAACAAAAAAAAAACGATCAGTCGATCTATTTAATCCTTACTTTCATACTACTAGAAGTATAGACTACATAAAACTTCGTAGTAGTTTTTAAAATATTACTTATCAGACAGACATTATTACATTTATTAATATTTCTATTAAAATTATTGTTTCGTCATGGGTGTGTAAAAACAGATATCAAGATTACGCGTCGCGTGTGTACTTAACGTTATTTATCCAGCATCACAACAGTTCTAAAATTAGCCTATTTATGGCGTCCCACGGTTGTTTATTTATTTTGTGTATTCCTACACATATTTGCATTTAATTATCTAGTTATTGAACCGGTGGCATTTACATCCTAATAGCAAATAGGAAACAAACTTATTTCCTGAAAATCTAAAGTATTAATAAATATTTCATATTATTTCATAGTGTTAATTTCGTATTAGAGTACCTTAGAGAGACATGACTACGTATACTTTTGAATAATTGGTTCCGTATTATAACACTTTTATGATCTTAAAATTTGTCTCACTAACTTGTGTTAAACCGATAAACGAATATATGACATCCACCTATATCAACTATTTTGGTTACATAGAAAAATCAGATTCCATACGTTCCTTTTTTCCTTTCAATGTATATTAGTGTAAACGAGGCTCTTAAAATGAAACTGGGTGTGATTGGAAAATTGACGCAATAATTTTCAGTTCTATAAACTGCTTATTTAATGAATATATAAGTGATTCTTATAATACGAAGCTACGATGGAGGACATGGTTTTATTGAATAAAATATTGCCTAATTCTAGGTCTTATTATCAAAATAAAAATAAAATATTCTTTATTCAAGTAGGCTCATAAAAGCACGTTTGAATCGTCATGTTAATTTTGAATTCAATGTAAAGTTAACACCGGTTCGGAAAGTAGATTCTACCGAGAAGAACTGTCGACAGTAGTTACTCTTTCTAACATTTCAATTACAGAATCTGTCAAGAATAATTAAGTTTTTATAGGTCGTGCCTAAAATCAATAAATACTAAAAGTTCACGTTTTTTATCTTTAATATAAACCTGTATTGAGTAATATTGCTTATTTATCAATGTTTTATGGCATGAGATATCAATTTTTTAATAGGCTAAGTTTAAAATAATAATTTTAATAATGTATCATTTACCAGAACTCAAAGTGAAACATATGCATGGCTAATTTAAAATCCAGTAGCAAGATTAGACTCAAACTAGCAAACTAAGTTTAATGATAGCCGAAAAAATATTCTACCCCCCTTTTTCTGTTTTATCACTTATATAGTTGTGTTCCGGTTCTAAGGGTGAGTAAACATCTGTAACTACAGGCACAAGGGAAGGCCCCCGTGCCTGTACATGCATCTGTAAGGTTGGTAGTGCAGGCGGCGGTGTAAAGAATAAAGTTTCGATTAAAAAAACAATTTAGTCATGCTAGCGTTTGAATCAATAAAATGAATGAACTCTTAGAAATGATTCCCTAATTTTTGATAAATATAATATAACAAAAAAGGTTAATAAACTAATTTGTAAAGTGTACGAGAAGTGTGAAGATGAAATGATTCAAAAAATGATTAGTAATGTAACCCTAGGTGGGTTACCTATAGGAACCTTCCATTGGCACTATATTACAACAATAGTTTCAAATTAAGATAATTACAAGGTGTCAGCCACACATTACGTCGCAACACGTACATACAAAATATTGTCGTTTAATGGTAGATCACCTTATGTTGTATACCAAAAGAGCCTATCGCCTTATTGACTCCACTGGTGACAGGAGGGCTGGTTCGTTTTTAGCCCAGAGGATCGGAATTGCAATTCAACGGGGAAATGCTGCTAGCTCTCTTGCCACCATTCCACGCGGTCAATATTTATACAGTAACTATTTTTAATTCATATTTATATATATTTAAGCACTTAATGTTATTAATTCTTGTAATAAATTAACTAAAATAAAAAAAGAGTCTGAACAAAACTCATAATGTGAATCAAGTCGTGTGAGAAATTAGTCTCGATGAAACTTTAACTAATAATTTAGATACTACGCGGAAGTACCGTGATGTTATTGTAAGATTAACAATATTTATAGCTTTATAACTTTTATGGTTACACATAGAACGGTGTGTTACGGCAGTATTAAAAAAAACGGACAGGAGACACTTCCTAAATTAATCGTGGACTGTAAGCGGTAAGTTAATCTAATTAATTAATTTAAATAAGATTAGTATGATAATACAAAATGGTCGAAAAATCTATCTGAAACAATTTAATACAAGTCGATCTTTATCAGTTTTTCTATTCTATTTCGTTTTATAAATAGCTCGTGTCTATGAAGAACTTAAATAATAATGGGATGGCATAAGAGTTCAAATGTAGTTTTATGTATCTACTTGCTTTCAAAGTGCAAACACAGCCAAACTGAACTCTGCTTCTGTTATTTTCTAAACATCTTAATGACTTTTATTTTAATTGCTTAACTCGAACATCAACTAAAATGATTTAAAATCGATTTTGTTTATATATTCATTACTTCAAAGGCCTGTGTACATAATGTGTGTGTCCCACTCCTGGGTAAAGACTTCTCTTGTTAGGGAGAAGATCTGGACCTTTATTAAAGTATCATACACCATCAAGTAGACATTGGTGCTGTAAAGAAACCATTCCTTAAATCGCCAATACACTGCCAATCTTGAGAACTAAGATATGTCCCTTGTGCCTGTATGGCTCACTCGCCCTTCAAACCGGAACATAACAATACTATGTGCCTACCCAGGCGGACTTGCACGAAACCCTATCACCAAATTAATAACCAATGCCATTTTTGGTTAAGATTCATGTGTTGTCTATTATGTGCAGTAGAATTGCGGTATTCAAAACAGTCAACATTCAAAACTCATTAAGTATAACAAAGGCCGCATTTAGTTCAGCCTAATGGCCCATAGCTGTAAATTCACAACAAATACCAATTCTATGCGTTTTATAAATCTTTTATATCTGGCAAAGAATAACATACTATGTCTCCTATATGTTGATATATATAAGCTTAAGACGTATCAAGTGAATATTATAAACAGACGGTTATGTAGTTTTGACGCTTTGTGTGAATATATTTTATCAGTATTCTACCGGTGACATTCATCAGGTCATTGATGATTTTTTTTAATCATACATTGCTACTGTTGTGACATAGGTCGCATTTAAAAATCCTGTATTTACTTGAAAGCATAAAAACTATTTATTCTCTTTTATAGTACTAGTGTTATATTCTTTCTTTTTTATTTACAAAATCCAATAATCTAAATGAAAATTACTGTATATAAAACGTAAGTTTAAGGGCAAAAAATACATTAATTAAGAAAACACTGATTCTTATTAAATTGAGATTTAACTTTCGCAGGCGACCAAATCATAGATAAACGTTATAAAATGTAGAATTGCAATGACACACAAGCGTATATAATATATACGGTAAACATAAGGGATCGCACCATTGCAGTCACGGCATTTGATTCGGTCTCATCCCCAAGGTGCGTTAATAGAAAGGCGAAAAATATTAATAGTCTCTTATCACCTGACAATGTTTGCGAAGCAAACTGTTATTGTTATGTTTTTTAATGTCATTTTAAGGACCAAAACATTTATTTAAGGAAGAATTTGTATAATCTGCGAGTTAATATCAATTATTATTTGTATTATAATGTTATTGTTAATGTTTTACTCGTACGCCTCCATGTTTTAATTGCTAGCTCATAATTATAAAACTGCATCTCGATTTGAATCCAGGATAGGTTTAAATTTCGAGCCATTAAGAGTTTTATTTTATCGCGAGCATCTGATTTAAAGATATCAGTATAGTACGTTTGCGCTTCGTAGATACACCTTACCACGTGTAAAAGTCTGGCCTTTCCCAGAGTCGTGACGTCATCAAATATTTGTTCTCTGTATTATTACGAATACGCTAAACAAGTTTGAACATGAGAGAATATTCCCATTATCCTTAATGTAACTAATCATTATAGTTATCTTGACGTTTGGTATTTTATATTTTAGAATTGTCCGAGGTCTTGTCCGCGTTTATTTACCGTCCTGATTTCGTATTGATCCGCTACTTTTCTGTGAAGCTACGATTATATTTCTATGTCGATTCATTTAAGTTGGATAAATTCGCCATTTGTCAATTTAAACAGAAAAAGTTTCATCCAAATCGAACCATTAGTTTTTGCTTGATCGAACTAGCAGCCAATTTAAAGTGTTAAAATATATACGGTTACAATATTTTTTATTGGCGCTGGACTATATTTTTGTTTATTTTACTTCATATTTATTTATTTGTTTTCCTTAATTATAAACTATTTCAATCATGACTATCTATTTTGATATTTCACATTGGAACATTGCCGATATAATTTTTTAATTTTTTCTTCTTTAAAATATTTAAATTAAATTTAAATTTTGATTGCCAGTACGAAGTTATGTTGACAGGAGTGTCACCATAAGTCGAAGTCATACACGATACTACATACAACATTAAGTGAGGCGGATTGAATTAATTTTTCAAGAAAAATAGGTATTGACTAGTTGTAAAAATTATTAAAACCATAAATCATTAAAATTGTTTTTTTTTATTTTGACATTCGTTTTGTTTTTTTTTTTAATTCCAATTTATCAGATCATCAAAGGTATAAATTATACGTTTTCGATTTTTTTAGTAATAAGTATTACTTTAATTGTAATTTTGTAAGTTTTATTTAAAACCTTATTATATTAATAGAATTTCTAGATATTTTTACTGTACTATTTAAAAATACACAAATATAGAGATCATTATAATGGTAATGAGTAAACAACAAAAGCTGTATGCAAAATCTTCCGTGAATTCTACTGATAAGAATAGTTCGCTCTCGAGATGTTTGCGCTGTCTATTTGTGAGGAGATTTAATCATTGGGGGGTCGAGATAGGCGTATATTTACCTTATGATACGTTTATTTCTAGAATTCTAAAAGAATAACAAGGTATTTGTTGAAGTATTCACTAAAATTTGAATAATTACAAAATAATTGAACCTGAAATTAAATTATATAAGTAAATTTAATTAAAATTAAAATGACGTACCTATGTATGTTGTTATTTATTCAAATGAATGGGATACATTTACACATTTTACTTCACTCAAATTAATATAGACAAATTATTCACGAACAGTTTTTAATGATAGAAAATGCATCACTTTCTTAATTTATTTTTTAATTTTTTATGATATTGGTTGGCGGACGAACCAATGGGCCACCTGATGATGTAAGTGGTCACCATCGCCCATAGACAATGGCGGTATAAGAAATATTAAGCATTTCTTTCATCGCCAATGCGCCTCCAACCTTGGGAATTAAGATGTTATGTCCCTTGTGTCTGTAGTTACACTGGCTCACTCACCATTCAAACCGGAACACAACAAAACTGAGTACTGCTGTTTGGCGGTAGAATATCTGATGAGTGGGTGGTACCTTCCTAGGTGGGCTTGCACAAAGCCATTAAGTAAAAATATAATATTTTGCCCAGATAACACTTTAGATAGAATACGTAATTTCTTACCGAAGGTTACAGGTCTGAGCAAGCATAATTAAATTGTGAATCATCTCTTTCTCAGTGTCGAGAACAAACATCGGAAAACTTGCGTGTATGTTAGAAAATTCTGGTAGATGTATATTCGCCGATATTAGAAAAACGTCGTGTAACCATTACAAACCTTCACCTTAAGACTCCTTTTGAAAAAGATTAGGCCTCTACCTAGCAGCGTGACATTAGGAAGCGTTACGCACCTTGAGATAAAAATTTTTTTTTTTTTATTGTTTACTAGTTGCCGACCGCAGCTTAGCAAGCGTTTTAAGCGTTAGTCGTCAGGTGTTTGGTATAAGAAAAATCGATGTCTTGGGGTACAAGCTTGCTTCATTTTAAATTCTGTTCAGTCGTTTGGCTGCAATAAACTAACAGACAGACAGAAAGAAAGACAGTCAGATAGACAAAGTTACTTTCTCAATTATAATATTGTTGTAGATTTTGTAGACATCTGGGCCCTTTGATACCTTGCAATAGACACTGGCGCTGTTAGTATAGTTCATCCTTAACATCACCAATGCTACCAACCTTAGAAATTAAGACGTCATATCCCTTTTGCCTGTAGTTAGCTCACTTTCCCTTCTAACCAGAACACTATACACACTAAATATTGGATATACACATGAATGCAATATATACATGAATGTGATAATTGGGTGATACTTCTCAGGCAAGCTTTTACAAAGTGCTACCATCAAATGAGCTTCTGGTTTCAAAGTACATAATGCAAATACGACAAATAAATTAAAACACTTGAGAAACAAGGTTCGATGCACGGACAATAGTTATTAATATTGATACTAAATTGTAGCGTGGAAGCTTCGTATCGGTAGAAAATTGATATATTGTTGTTAATAAACAATCGTCGCGACGTTATTTTACGATTATATTATGTACGTTGTAAATATGAATCAATTAAAAAATTAACCTTAGATATAGAACACGTCGGAGTCATTATTCGTTGTTAAAATATTTGTAATGTTTATGAGATAAATGTTTTGTTTTGCTTTAAAGTAATTACTTCCAATAGATCAGAGTACAAGTATACTATGTAGCAGTTTTATTATTTACACTTTCTTGGACAGTAGACGTCTAAAGTCGTCATAACTATTATTATTAGTTATTGTGTCCATTGTATCGTCTCTGAAAGTGTTAGAAAGTGGCCTGTTCTACAGCCGGGTTTAGACTTTTTCGTTCGAGCCGCTGCTTCAAACGTAGGTTAAAATATCAAACTGGAAAAAATTCATCTGACCTTCTACGAACTGCACAGATTATGAATATGAATTAAACACAGAAAATCTGGAGCTGATTTCGAATCGAATCCGCAATATGCATTTTCATCCTGTTACTTATTTGTTGATTCAAGTCGTCAATTTAAGAAACATAAACATTACTCAGTTATTTTGTAATTAGTCAACCCTAAGTACTTTTTTGTTGTTCAATTATATAATTAAGGGATAAGATACTAAGTGCGTTGTGCTATCTTATTCAAAGGGGTTGATAAGAGAAGTCCAGGAACAGTTTATGAGCAGAATATTATTAGCTCTGGTCAGTATAAGTACTGTTTACTGTGATTGTGAAAAAAAAAACATTCGTGTAAGTAATAAAAATTAGGATTCGTGAGATATCGGCGACGTCTACTTTAATTTAGTTTTAGGTAAGAGTTTGTTTATTAATATATATATATAATGAGTTATTTAGTTAATATTATTTCAATTTTAAGGAAAATTGATTGGGTTTTCAGATAGTTCTCATTGAAAACATCTTATTCGAAATAAGAATAATATCTATACTTACAGGTACGATTGTATGATTTCTTATTTCAACATTTAATCCATAAGACAAAGATTACACAGAAATACATCATTTATAATTGAATTAAATATTTATTGATTGAATATATATTATGTAATATAGAATTGAGTGATACTATTAAATATATTTTTCTATTTAAAATAACAAATGCGAACGAACATCGGTATGAAAACTATTCCTGTGTACTTATAACAAAGTTCAACACAGTATTTATATAATGTTGTTTCGTGTAATTTATGTCTTATTGAAAGTGTATTATTTGAAATTAATTTCGTATCTAATAAAATCTACATGCAGGAAATTAAAGTCAATTTCTAAAGAATTTTATCTAGTCAATACAAATCGGTCCTATTCACGGTTGCTCAAAAAAGAAGCGTCATGTTTTCTGTGTAATGTATGTGTGTCAGTTTATTTATTCCATCATAACTTTTAAGAGTCTGAACAGATTTGAATGAATAAATGTATCCTTAAAAACCTTATATTGCCCCGAGTGAGACTGGATATAAAAAAAAAAAACCTTGTGGTTTCGTGTCTCGGAGTCGTGTCTTTTAATTACCTAAATCCAATTTCTTGTATTTATGTAAATTAGTTTTCGAATGATTTAGTAAATTTTAACTTTTTTGAATCCAAGATGTTACTCTCTTAAGCATCTCTTGGCATGGTGAGGGCGCCTAGTGCAGTTCATTCTCCCTGACAGTATTGGCCGTCTTCGCGTTTGGACTACACTACCAATTACTATCAGGGGGACTGATAAATATAAATTAAAAAAAAAAAACGTTGTTGGTTTTACGTAATCATCTGAAAACCAACAGCAGTTTTCAGGCTAAAATTGTACATTCATGCTCCGTTGCCTGTAAAGGTTATCAGCTAGAAATTACTTCAGGAGACGGACTTGAAATGTCAGAATGTGTCTTTAACACCCATAACAACAAGTGTTGACCATACACTCATACACACTCACGTGTGTAGTATCTGTTTGTATATGGTTGGCTGTAGTATACAGCCAACTATATACAAATAATAATAATAATATTATGTTATTAACATAATATACTTACAAACTGATTGATTTCACAAAATATACTCAAATAATATATATTTTAATGATGGTAAGTGTTCACCACCGCTCATAGAAATTGACACTGTAAGTGCTTATTGCACCCTAGGGAAGTTGGGTGGTACATTTTATATGTGGTGGTATAAACATGCAGGTTTTCGCACGATGTGTTCACCACCGAGAATGAGATAAATTATAGACTAAAATTAAGCACTTGAAATTTTAGCGGTGCTTATCTGGGTTTAAACCCACAATCGTAGGTTAAGATGCACGCGTTCTAACCACTGAAAAATCTCGGAATCGGTGATCTAGTATTTTTTTTTGATAAAATTTTGTAAATAAACTTCTTTAAAATACACATACATCGACTATATTAATTGTTACACACACATCTAAAAGTCATATATAAGTATAAGTAAAAATTGAATTATTTTTGAATTATGGCGGTTTAGGTTCATACCTTGATCAAAAAACAGTAGAAAAATAACTAAGCTGAACCTGAGTATTTACTGGGAAATGAAGGAACTTCATTCATTATAGTAGTAGATTATAAAATTCTGTTTCATATGTTGAACATACATTTATTATGTAATATGTATTCTATTACAAAATTGACATTACAGTAACGATTTCAACCTATAACAGAAAAAGTATATTGATACAAAACCACAACAACTGATTGATTTGCAAAAATCATTTTATTTGCTTACTTATTCTGTAAATAAAGTGCGGTTCTTTTTCGAATACGATGTAATGTAATGGTAAACGTTCACAAGATACATTACGATGAAGACATCAGTTTTGTAGTGTTTAATTTGTATAGTCGTCTTCCAATATCAACATGGACGGTAAATATGTTATTATTATTACTAATTTATATACGTAATTCCTGAATTAAATTGTGTAGATGTTGTATTAACATGAATGCAATGAAGAAGTCGATCGCAAAAATGATGAAAAGAAATGTGAGGTTGGACACAATCGTTTTGATATTTGAATGGTGAAATAATGTCAGTATTAGAATGACTTATCGACGTAAAGATGGAATGAAACTCGAGTCTACGTTGTTAAGTGTTAATCTGTAATTTCTATGCCGAATGCCAGTAAACAATATAGTTATCGGTTTACTAAACAATTCATATGTCACTTTTGTTTTTTTTTGTTTACAGTTATAGTGAATGAGAAAAAATGAACAAAATCCGAATCGTCTGATTCTCTACATAAATCTATGATGATTAATAATGCGTTTAAATTATTATTATTATTAATTAATCTTTATGAATAAATGAGTGTACGCTTCTGGAATAATAGAATTTGTAGACAGTAATACTCACTAAATTATTATCGAGAGTAATAATTATTTTCTACGAACTGATTACGAGCTCCCGGATTTAATAATTTGTATTTGTAATTCATCTTAGGCTGAGTCGAATGAAAATCTATTTAATGTAACTATATGTATAATATCTTGAGATTTTCTAGTTATTTATTATAAATAAATAGTCTAAGATGAAGGTGAGAAATATAGGAGGAGTATGTCCTTTTCTGTGCGTTCCGATTTCCCCTGACCACGTGTATGGTAAATTACATGATTATCAATTTAAAACCAAACAAAAAACTTAGGTACATTTGAATTTATAATGTTAGTTATGTCGTATCATATTAACAAGCGGAATTATATATAAAACTATAAAAAAACTCGATTATTATTTTTAAATACACTTAAGATTTACCGAAAAAGTAACAATATTGAAAGTTATATACAATCATGTATTATAATGGACATATCTTTACAGGAAAATGAAAAGCGAGAAAAAATCACTGTCTTTGCACAAAGATATTATACACAGCTTAAATGTAGACATGGAAGTTGACTTGGAGAGAGCGTTAGACCTTTGTGGTAAGCCTGTTTTAATATCTGAAAGCAAAAAATCTGAATAATGTAGAAGACTAAGTAATAATATATTATGAATTTAAAACTGAATGATGTATCTATAAATTCTAAGTGTACTGTATGTTTACTTACTCTTTAAGAGCTTAGGCGTAGGAACAATGGCTTGTGTAAAAATAAATGGTGTAGTTAAAATTTAACGAGTAATAAAACGAGGGGATTTATATGAGCATTAATACCACCTGTTACAATTTAAAGAGCAAATTTTAGTTTCTTTTCAATTACTATAATTTTTCTACAGGCGCTGGAAGATATCAAGTATTTCATTGTGCTCTTATGGTAGCAATTCTTGGTGCAGCTATACTGGAAATGGTTGGATGCTCTTTTATCCTACCAGCTGCAGCTTGTGACCTTGACTTGTCGAATAGCATGCGAGGGATTATGACGTCAATTCCAAATATAGGTAATAACTGAAATTAGTTTATAAACTTTAACCTTTTCTCTAAAATGATTCAGTAAAAAAGCATTGATATATAAAATATTTATATGAATATGATTATAAATACATATATTTTATTTTGTTATATTATAAATCAGAACTTTTAAAACAATCCAGGTGTTATAATAACCGCACCATTTTGGGGCCGAGCTGCTGACACCTTTGGGAGGAAACCAGTTCTGTTGTTCTCTACTGCTATATCCGGGATAATTGGTTTAATTGCTGCGTTCATGCCGAGCCTACTCAGTTTTGCTTTATGCAAGTTCCTCGGTTCGCTTTTGTAAGTCGAAAGTTTTGTATAGCTTACTAGAATCACCCATGAAAAACAAAAATCATCCATTTTTTTTTTCATTCATCCATCCATCCATCAAAAGTATTTTTCTGCTATAAGTTCCTTATATACCATATTGTAACTTCTTATATACCATATTGATTGTAACTACTTTAATATTTTTTTATATTTTTACAGCTATAAAAAGAGTTTATGTTGAGTTTTTGCTATGAAAACATACTTTAAGTCGTTTACAATATTTTTATTTGAATTGTATTTTTATATTGAATCGAAAATAATTATAATTTTGACCTTTTTAGTCTATCCTGTCCGTCGTCACTTGGATTCGCGTACGTTGGAGAGTTAATGCCAAAAAAACGACGAGATCTCGCTGTCCTAATATGTAACGCTTCTCTTATGCTTGTTGCATCGTTATGTCCTAGTGAGTATTTCTTTTTTACTTTAAGTAGCTTGTAATTAATTATAAATAGTTTAAGGTAAACGTCATGTATTCGTTTGAATACATTCCGCCATATTCTTTGTATCCATAAATCCTTCTTGGGGCAAGGTATCCGTTTCTATAATAAAATTCCGCAGATATTTTTAACTTTGCCGATTCATAAATGCAAAATTAAGATAATATCAACTAAAAAAAAACGTTATTAAAAAAACATATTATTCGATACAGAATTATATAGATAATAGAAAGGCTTGGAGCTATTACTTGTTGACTTGTTGTATTTTAACATGTTGAAAAAGAGTAACTACTGATTTTCTTGCCGATTCCTCTCGGTAGAATCTACATTCCGAAACGGTGGTAGCTTCATTTATACAGTATAGTTTGTAAAATGACGATTCAATAGTGCTTGTAAAAGCCTACTTGAATAAAGTATATTTAAATTTTGATTTTTTAATTGTTATACTATATACGAGTAGCCCGTTCTGTTCGTCCAGTTTGAATACGAATTTTATTTACTTTCCGATCACAGCGCTACATAGCGAGATCAGTTTAAGCCGTTCAGGAACCCACCTCAATATATTTTTTTTTATTGAAATAGATCCGTTTAGAACGAGTTCAATTAAATATACACGTAAAGAAGGTTTTTATTATTGAAATAATAAAATATCCAATATATAAATGTAGATTAATGTATTGGATATTTAATTTTAAGTCGTTTAAGTTAATCATACAATAAGTTAGAAAATAATAAAATGAAGATCCTATGAGATGAGTTGAGTAATGTTTTTAATTGTCATATGAATTTATATCCGGTGAAATTATTAAATATAACTATATCGTTTACAGTTTTCGCTTGGGGCGTTCTCTCTTACGATTGGTGGAACAGTCCCCTAAAGCTGCGTCCATGGAGAGTTCTGACTGCGACGTACGTCGCGCCCTTAATCCTTGCGGCGCTGTGGCTCACGCAGGCCAAAGAAAGCCCCAAGTTTCTTATGACAAGAGGCAAGGATAAGAAGGCATTAGACGTCTTGCAGCACATTTATGCCTCTAACAGTGGTCAGCCAAAGGATAATTATTGTGTATGTATTAAAATAAACAATTAATTAATTATATTCGTATTATATAATGTTTGTTGTTAGCAGGATGCAGGTGGCGTACATACCTATATAATAATTATTATACCACATTTACTATAGTCTTTATAAATCGAATTAATAAAATATTACGAGGATGACTTCTTTTTTATACCGTATAAAATAATTCGCAATATTAATACATCAAATTTTATTTATATACTGGCAATACATTTAAATCATATGGTATTAAAAATAAGTATTTTTTTTTAATTTATTAAATGTAATTTCCTGTTAAAGTATTAAAAATATTTATTTAAAATATAACAATAATAGATATTTATTCTTTAGGTCACATCTCTGAAGTTCTCAGCAGAGGATAGCGAGAAATCCTGTAGTCATGGTAACTGCGAGCTCGGTGAGGGCATTATGAAGAACTCCGCATTCGCACTGCTACGGCCACCTCATGTCAAATGGTTAGCCTTGACAGGCTTCCTAATGTTTGGGTTATTTTCGTTGTGAGTAATATATTAACTGTAACGATAAAAATATCAAACATACACTGGTTGGTAAGGTTTAAGCTAGCCCGTCTGTGTAGGCATCACTAATTAATCGTATAATTCTATCGCAATAACAGCAATACTTTGTATTGTTGGGTTATGGTTTAAGGGTGAGTGAGCCAGTGTAGGCACATGCGAGATAATATCTTAGTTCCCCAGGTTGAAAGTGACGATATATGGACTGGTTAAGATTATTTATCGTGCTAATTGCCTATATCTTTGGGCGGTAATGACCACCTATTTTGTTTAAAAAAATACATAAATATATAATCATTGTAATTAATTACTTTTGTTAGTAATCTATTTAATTGTTTAGGAGTATTAACTGCGGATTTTATTTCTTCAATTCGATTGCAACTTTCATAATTCATGTTAAATATATGTTTATTTTTTCTTATCTCGGTGCATTATCTGTTTTATTTGTGAATCAATTTTTATAATTATTATTGTCTTACATTCAGTTTGGTTCAAAGTTAATTCCATCTCCATTTCCATATCTCTTATATTAATAATGAAGCCGAGCTTAGCCGTTGTCCCAGAGATTATGGGACGATAGCTGCACATAAATAATCATTATGTCTCAGTTAGAAGAGCTCCGGCCGTAGGTGTGCAGAAAATTAAAGAGGACTATTGATTGCAAAAGTCCTCTTTAATGTTCGATTAGAGGTTAGAGAGCTTTTTAGAGTTCAGATATAGAAGAAAAAAAATGAAAAACGTAAACAAGATTAAAGTAAATTGTTATCGACAAACTCCAATTCTAAATGAACTAATGTATACTATTTGCCATTACAATTTTCATTTAAATAAGATTTTATAATGTATCTACATTATAAAATCATTCATCTGAATGATTTGCAGTTTACAATTAAATCAAAATAAAACCTGTTATAGGTTTCGAAAATTCTAAAAAATCTCTTGAATAAACTCGAAGTTTCGCGGGCGAACCACTAGTCGTTATTGAAGTTGTTATTTAGGGTCGACTATTATGTTGTTTGAGAAATGGATTTTTATGACACTTTGATAGACAATTTAAGATAATTACGAACTTGTTCATCACCAATGCGGGCCTCATTGTCAATTTTTGTAAAGTCGCATTTAAATATCAAACTCCTCTTAAAACGTTCTCCAGAAGTAAACAACTTATTCGTTACACCTAAATGTTAAGAATTCAAATGTTATCTTTGACTTACAATAACAAATGAATCATCGAAAGCATTTCAATTTGAAATTTAATTATTTTTTACGTTCAATGACCGTTTTTCATAATACATTTCAGATTAAACGGATTGTTTTTGTTCGCTCCGGATACAATAAACAAAATGATGACGCATTCCTCCAACGAACCGGTCACGATATGCACGCTGATGAACCAACCAGAAAATTTGGTAATTCTATACTAATTCATTGTTTATGCTTTGTTTAGTCAAAAAAAAAATTGAATTTCGAAATGAATTTTGTCAACAGATCTACTTTTATACGATTACTCTGATTTTAGAGTATTATGAAGATATTTGTGGAAAGTCAAAAAGGTTATGTCGACTCAATGTTCCGAGTACATATTTTTTTATATATATATATATATTTTTAATTAAAGTAATTCCGTGGGTTGTCTGTCTGAACTCTTTTAAACATAGGATTGTGAGAGGGATGGAATAGAAAGTGCTGTTTGAGCACACAAGTGTGTGCAGTATAATATAACCCGCACAATTAGCAAAGTTTTGAACCTGGTTGCATGCCATAGTATGCATAGCATGCCATTTAACTATTTTTGAAAAAGTATACTTCTATACTAATATAATAAATACGAAAGTGTTACGAGTAACTGTCTGTTACTCGTTCACGACCAAACCACTGAATCTTTTTTTTTTTAATTTGGTATGAAGCAAACTGCGAACCCGAAGAGGTCTAGGTTACTTTATTATGCCTAAAACGTTTCGACCATCCAGTACAACGCGAGTGAAGCAGCGGACCATAACAAGAATTTTATAATATTGCAAATAAAAATGTCACACTCCTCTTTCTTAAAACCTCTTTTTAACACTCCCAAAAAAGTTTCACGCATAAATAAAAATTAAATTAAATTATTGTTATGTGGAAACACCGCTGGTGACGGGATAGCTGGTTCATTTTCGCACAGAACCATCAAGCAATTCAATGTTGCTAGCATTCTTGCTTCCATTCCGCTCGGTTATGTTGACAGTACCTATTTTTAATTAGTATTCGAAAATACTTATGGTGTTCTCTATGTAAATAATTCATATCTTAATAAAACCGATATATTTATAAAATAACTATTTCACTTTCAGACATCATCAGATGAGTGTGTAGATGAGATATCATTTGCAACGTTCGAGGTCACCGTTGTGACGTCACTGATTTATGGCACACTCGTGATGCTGATCAGCCTCAGCCCTCTCGCAAAGAGAACATCCCTGATTGGCATGTTCGTTCTTGCCAGTGCCACTTGTCTCGTATCTGCTATGACAACTAACAGGTGATTATGAATTGCTATTATATCCATTCTCAAACAGGCTAATTCGAGTGTTACTAAGATCTAGCACGATGTACCAGGAGATCATAGACGTGCAATGGTCGACTAGCAACGCGGCGTGAGTTTCCTTGTACGACCACGGATAAGGCAATAGTCTACAACTAACTAAACGCAATAATTATCCAAAGAGCATTTCTAATAAATGTATTCTCACGATGCTCAAAAGACCTATTCTGTAACAACAAACTCGAAACAACGCAGAACATAATGGTTTAGTATTAAAACGTGTTACGCTAAATTATAATTAAAAATTATAATTTTGATAACATTTAATATATGCATCAAAATAGCGCATTATCGTTTATCGGCTTTCTATATTTAACTCGTGAGATACGAAGTGAGTTGTTACAGAAGCTGATTTGAGTTCTTATGGTAGGAACTTTTTGTGTCCGTCTATATAGTTATATAGACGAGCTGGTACATATGTATATATAGTGTTGCCAAATGAAAATTACTTTGTATTGCTGTGCCGCTACACATAACATGAATGAGCCAGTGTAATTTCAGGTAGAAAATACATAATTACATTAGCATTTCCTGCGCTTTTAAACATTTACAGTGTAGAGAATGGTTCATATTTATTTCAGTGTTAATTAATATATATGGGCAATAGAATCAAGGTGATCATAGTCATCGTTGCGATTTTATACTAAAAAATGTATTTCAAATATTTTGAATGTATGAAATAAAATATTTTATCTGTCTCTACAGCAATGAATTTTTTTTTTTTTCATTTTTTTGTAATGACAATATAATCCTGACTATACCTCAGTCGTGCTCACTTCTAATAAAAGGGAATCATAGAATTATTAAAAAAAATAATAATGCTTACGTCAGTATTGTCTACAAAATTAATAAATGTATCTTTTTAGGATAATCGCCGGAATTTCAATGTCAGCTCTGCAAATAACCGCACTCGGAATCGGTCCATTAACGGCTTACTCCGTTCAGCTCTTCCCTACCAGCTTAAGGTAACTTAAATTTATACCCATACCTTACACAATTAAACTAATTTGGGTGAAATATTAATATTTTACAACATATACTTGATACAAATTAGCTGTTGTGTGCTGCTAGTTTTAACACTGATAAAAATGAGTTTATCAAATCAATAGACGATTAATCAAAGTCCATATGATTAATCAGAGAATTAAACAAATAAAAATGTCAAAGAAATCCTTAGGTATCAAATGCCAAACCCAAACGTCCTACACTAGTCATTTCACTAAAGAAAATATAGCAAAAATATTGGAATAAAATTAACTTGCTAGATTAAGATCATGTAATGCCGCAAAATCGCTTTCAAAATAAGGATTACAGAACCTTAATAACACTACACATGATATATTTATTATTCTCATGTGTAACGATGTTATCTCAGTCGTAATATTCAGCAAATATTTAATTTACGTAGTTAACTGGGAAAGCCCGAATATTTTACACAGTGAAGGTAAACACGGTAGGTGTGACGTTGTTTTTAATTATAAAACACCACCACGCGACGTTTAATGTAAGTATAAATAGTTTATTTCATGTTATTTAAAATTGAAGACTAAACGCCAGAGTATTAAAATTTTTAAACAAAATGATGACAATTTTTTATAAGATAAGTGGATTGGAAAATAGCCACCTAATAGTAAATGGTTTCCACCGGCCCATAGAAATGGGTGGTGGTGGAAGTGGTAAAAAAATTGCCGCCCACCTCCCATCTTGGGAACCAAGAAAATACGCCTCCGCCAAGTAAAAATCAACGGTAATTTTTTTCGAATCATCTTAGCCAGCTAGTTTAGCTGAATATTTATAATTTATAAGAAAATATGGTTTGTAAAATTAAATTACTTCATCATCAAATTAAGAAAAAAATAGCAATCGGTGTATAAAAAGCAAATGTGACAGAAAAATTATAGTAATTTCACATAAACAAAAAACAAAATAAAACATCGTTATTACAAAAAAAAATGAAAAGTAATAGCTTGAAATTATCATACTGTAGGGCTAAGACCTCAGCTTCTTTTTAGGAGGAAATTTAAAAACCAAAACCAAGTAAGGTACTGGTACTTGTGTCAGCTGGCTCATAAATTTGGAATTTATTTGTCCACTCTGCTCCAGTGCGGGATGGTGGCACACTCATAAATATATATGCAGGTTTCCTCACGATGTTTCCCTACACTGAGCACGAGATGAATTATAAACACAAATTAACCACACGAAAATTCAACAGTACTCAATTGTGCGCGTGTTCTAAGTACCATATAGAATTAATATGGAATAAATTTTGCACTTGAAATGACCATGTTAATATTTTCTTTAAATATTATTCAATAAAACCGAGAACAGTTGTTTACGTACGTAGATTAAAGTAGTTAACATGATTTATAACATGCTATTATGATTGTAAAGATACACATCTCGGGAAAGACCGGGTTATATATTGTTATTTGTATATTTTAAAGTAGTCTACAACAACAATACAAGCATTTGAATATAATTAACACAATTTATGTTTGTATTGAAGTTTCGCGGAAATACATTTTCGGTAACGTTAAAGTCAATTTCGCAATAGGCCATGTGGCATCGTGGCTCTCTGCTGCTGATTTTTTTTTTCTGTAACTTTTACGCATGTGTAAAAGGCTTAATAATTCAGCTGAGTATCAACTGGGTTGGATGAAAATAAAATCGTTTTAAGTCGATACATACCTGTACAACGTGTTTTCTGTACATTATGAAAAATTAAAAGTCTTGGAAATATTTTTAATGTTTTTATTCGTATACATTACATGCATCAAAGAGGCTCTGTTCTTAGGACCCCTGTATCTTAGGACGTAGTAATATCGGCCACTGATCTAGTTTCATTTTTTCCTTTACATATTATTTTTAATAAAAATGTACATAAATACGTAATTATAACAATATAAATATATCGGAGTCAAAAACTTGATTCAATTTAGAAGCGTTACACCGTTCACTCATTGGTTATCAAAAAAGTAACTCACATCTGAGAAGAATCATTATTGTTCGTTGACTTGCGCATTCAACGAAGATTTTATCGCAAATAGTTTTTTTTTATGTTACTGATAAATTAAATCTCAGTTTTACTTTAACTAAATAACAAAAGGAAAAAATTCCGTTGTTTATTGTTCATGGGTGGAAAATGTCGAGTTATCTTATCGTACTAAAGAGTTTTATTTAATGTTTTTTCCCAGTTTCACGCAAAATCTACTAATCTTTGAATTTGCTTTGGAACTTTCACTTTATGATAGCTTGTAATTTCAAAGTCAGCTACATACATAACTTCATAAACTGATTACTTCAACGTAATGAAAGATCGATCTAGTAAATGTTTAGGCTTACACTTGATTGTAATAATGACGAGTATGCCCTTTAGATGTGTGTATCCTACACAGGATACAGAGGCTAATCATAACAAGGGTGATTGCAAACACAAGTGTCCTCTATATTCCTTGACTCTTATGATGTGATGGGACGGCACAACCGGAATGACTTACGATTATAATCCGAGGCGTGGTTTACCGTCCAATTTCCAAGTTCAGAATGCTATTGTTAGTACTTATTCTGTCGACCCAGTATTTGAACTCAAGGCTTCAGAATCTGTTGCCTTATAAGCTCGTTACTAGACTGACGAGGTGGTTAAGACCATAAGAGTACTTACTCATGTTAGGAGATGTATGTTGTTCTTTAAAATTTTTTTATGGTGATCACCAAATATGTTGTTTTTTTGTGTGTATCTTATTTTATGGTAGATAATTGACTATTCTTAATGGACACCATTAGTATTCTTTTTTACAAGAACTTTTGAATCGTCATTTAACAAGCTATATGAGTATAAGTTAACACCGGTTCGGAGTGCAGATTCTACCGCGAAGAACCGGCAAGAAGCTCAGTAGTTACTCTTTTTAAACATTTAAAAATACAAAGTCATGTTAGTTAAATACAATATTTATATGTAACACATCCTGCCTGGGGGTCAACAAATATTAGCTCCACGCTTTTTATAATCTATATAATCTTGTATTGAATAATATGCCTTCTTTACCAATGTATTTTTTTACGAATGATTTGAATTTATGAATCGGCAAAGTTCATTATGTTCCCTGTCTTTAACAGTAGATACTAACGGTAAAAATATGTATATGACAATTTCCGATGATCGATATAAATTAATATTGCCATTTACACTTTCCAATTACAACACAAGACAAAACTTATGGAGAGGCGAGAACAGACTACATTGGCTGTGTTCAAATCTGACGTTTTCTAAAAATATCTTGATTTCGTTACCAGGGCAACAGCAGTCGGAGCAGTTATGATGTTTGGACGAATGGGATCCGTAATTGGCGCCAATGTTACTGGAATCTTCTTCGCTGGAGCATGCACAATTATATTCTATGTCTTCTCTGCTCTTCTCTTCCGTAAGTAATAAATAATAATTTAAAATTCAAAATATAAAAGGGAAATCAATAAGAATATTTCGTATCTTACTTGTAAACTGGGAAAAATCAACATACGGCGATACATAAATTTTACATGTACAAATAAAAAAAATGAAAAGATAACCTTACCGGAGAAATCCACAATCAGAATATACCAATTATGAAATTAGTTCAAGTTCAATTATTAATCTAGGTTAGAATAATCAGATCCTGATTAAGGCCTTTGACCTCGAAATATAATAAATCTCCTCTAATAAATTAATACAATAATTACAATAACACTGTAATTATTTCCAGGAAGAAAAAAAAATCGCATTAAAATTGAAATTATAATATTTATTAATTAATTAAGCCTAATGAATATTGTTTCCAGTATTGTTCACTCATTGATTTAGAAAATATTTATTCTGTCGATGTAATGATGTAACAAATTTGACCCCGTAGTAAGATTTTCATTATTCGATATTTTTTTTATTAGGTCGGTCGATTTTCTTTCTCAAATGACGAGTTTGAAATTTGACACAACTAAAGTTTATATATAGGAGCGCAGATAACTAATATATTTGTACAATATGCATTATAATACAATAACACACATATAAATATATATATGTATATATATATATATATATATATATATAGAAGGCACAGATTATTTCGTCAATGTCACGTGCGATAGAGAAGGCACGACGGACATTGATCGAGGTACTACCCCTGTTAGATTTAAATTTAATACCATTTTGCGAAATTTATATCCAATTTAAAAATAAAATACTGGTAGAAAATTACATTATTCCTATTGCAATAGGGGTATTATATAAATATATTATATAATATATTATATTTATATCATATCATTTTCTTTATTAATAAATTGCACCCGTTTGAGGTGTGTGTTGAGTGAATATTTAGCTATGAGTATTTGAGTTCAATAGATGTGATATACAAACAGAATGAAACAGGGACAAGATGTAATTAAGTATATTGATTTTGTTTATTAGGCTTGAACGAAGTCCTACCTAATGAGCCGAGATGGCTCAGTGATTAGAAAGCGTGCATCTTAACCGATGATTGCAGGTTCAAACCCAGGCAAGCGCCACTGAATTTTCATGTGCTTATTTTGTGTTTTTAATTTATCTCGTGTTCAGCGGTGAAGGAAAACATAGTAAGGAAACCTGCATGTGTTTAATTCCAACGAATTTCTGCTACATGTGAATTAACCAACCCGCATTGGAGCAGCGTGGTTGAATATGCTCCTAACCTTCTCCTAAGGGAAAAGGGAGAGGAGGCCTTAGGCCAGCAGTGGCAAATTTACAGGCTGTTACTATTATACTAATAAACCCCTATCACCAAGTTAATATACCGCTTAACACATCTCCATGAGAATTAGTATACAGATATAAAGGCAGGACGTTTACAGAGATTTGATAGTTATTCATACAACACAACATTTTCATCTAATTCGTACGTGCCTCTTTATGATTTAATCTAGCTATATTATTATTTAATTATAATATTTCGTTTATTTTCAGTTTGCGCCGGCCTCAGTTTCCTTCTACCCAAAGACAAACCAGCGAGCAACGAGCAGTGACGTGTCTGGAATAAAACCTTTTTTAAATATAACTGATGACTGCCTGTTATCGTTAGGAGTATTAAAAAAAAAATAGGAATGTGTAACACACGGTGGGAAAGAAGATGCTTTTGTCACACTATATTCTGTATTAATTTATATAACATGTTTACGAATAATTAAACGACGAGAAATAAAATTGTTATTAAAAAGTGTGAATTAAAAAGGAAAGGTTACATAATGTTATACAAAACCATCCCTAATAGAAAGTGACGCTTGGTTGCCTTTAACGCTTTTTCTTTACGTGCCGGCTTCGGTCAGTTCACTCTACTGTTTGAGCCGCGTAAGAGAACTTTGTTCTAAAATACAGAAGGAAACTCTTATTTTTAAATTATAATTTCCACCACACCAAAGCTACGAGTTATTTCTCTTTATGTGTTTTATTGCGTGTTATTTATTCAAATGTAATTATTATTAATTGGTCTAATACATTGTACGAAAAATTACAGAATAATGTTGTATTAAAATGATATCAATATACTTTTTATATATAACCAAATATTGTCCTGTAGTTAATAATTTGTTATGCGAATAAATTAAATTATGGAGACAAATAGATTAATTTATACATAGCTTTAAATAACATTGTATATAGAATTTAGATCTTAAGATTTTATGTTTTATAAAAATAAAATGTGCACAACCATTACGCGTTTGTATTAACATTGAAAAAAATGTTGATAAGTTTTTATTGGTTGGGGCCATTCATTTTCGTACGTGATACGTACGAAAATTAAGGGGGGGGGGGGGGAATTTAGGTCGACCATGTCTTATGTTTTCTTAATGGGGGTTCGTTCGGATAGGTATAAAACGATATTTCTATTTCCATGGCAACGGGTGGACCTAAAAATAAAGATTATTAGTACCTTTATAATAACGAATAAAAATTTCCAAAAAAATGATTCTTTGAAACAAACATTAAAATAAACTAAACGTGTATTCATTTTTTCCATTAGATTATTACGTAATAAATATTAAACATTGCGGCCTGTTCTTATTTTTTCTTATAATAGAAATATATATAAAGAATATAATGAATATATTAATATATGTATAATATATTTTATAGAAAATAGTCTTACGTAATAAATGAATGGCTCCTTATCGCGGAACGACTATTGATTTGAAACAACGAAATTGATAGTAATCGAAATAATTTATATTTAAATACAATCAATATCTAAATATAATTACGTTAATAAAGTAAATATAACTAGTTGTCGCCCGCAGTTTCGCTCGCGTTTTAGGGCTTGGACGTCAGCTGTTAGGCATTAACAGTACTAGTAATTCGGTTCAATGGTTTCCGTGAAAGAGTAATAGACGTACAGACGACTTTCATATTTAAAATATTAGTATAGATTTATTACTTTCCGTCGTATCTTAAGTCGTAACTCAAGAAGTCCATTGTGTACGAGCAGTGTCGTGAAGAAGAAGTTGACTAGAGCAATTGACAAGTATTGGTTGTCTGACAGCGAGCTTGTGTACACTTCTGTGCTAATCATTTCAAGGGACAATTTGATTTAGAATCCTTACATTAATTGAGGGTCTACATACGGTATCCATTTCCAACTTGACATAAATCTCATACTCATACTCACAATGGATTTTATCTTTTACTTAGTGAAAGTGCATTGTGCAAGCTCGACTCACATGTTCTACCTCCAAACAGCTATACTTTTTATAGTATTGTTGCGTTCCAGTTTGTAGGGTGTGTGCACCAGTGTAGCCAGGCTCAAAGAACATAACATCTTATTTTCCAAAGGTTCGTCACACTTGAGTGTTTTAAAGTATGTTTTAATATTTATATACTTATAGTGGCAATATTTTTCACCCATTGTTTAGAATATTGTGGTCACTCTTTTGACTCATATGCTGACTCTAATCTCTGACATTGCATGTTGTTGGTGCTGCCTTGCTGGTACCATTACCATACTATTTCCATGGTCACAAAATAGCAATATGCCAAATAATATTACAAAAAAGAAAGCGTTATATACCTATTTAAGAAATGTCAACCTCTATTACACCCCTAAGGATAAGAATATGCAGAAACGCTTAAATACGTATCTATTTATTTTTATTCAGTATTCCAAAAATAGTTTCATGTCATTCAACTTGTCATTTCAACTTAAAAAATTACGAAGCTTTCAACCCCTATTTCACCTCCTTAGGGGTAGAATTTCCAAAATTCCTTCCTTAGTGGGTGTCTACTCAATTAAACGATCCTACTTAGCAAATTTTAAGGCCCTAACTTTAATAATTTACGCTCGGCGATGATGAATCAGTCAGTATTAACTTCGGACTCTGAGTAAATTGAAAAGCTTAGATCTTTCCACTGAACAGTATTCAAAATCAGTCAAAAAAATCAAAATCAAAATGTACTTCATTGGAGGGGGCTTTTACAAGTACTTTTGAATTGTCATTTTAAAGAACTATGTTAAAAATAAAGCTACCACCAGTTTATGGTAAGAAAAGTTACTCTTTTCGAACATTTGATACACAATCAATAAATACATCTATATCTATATAAACAAATCATATTTATATTCCATGATAGGACATGTTAAAAATAAATGCAGAATCTAAATATAGCAGAACGTAATTCGAATTGATTTCGGAACAACAACTTTGTGTTACAAATTTATCGTTATTTATCATGTTTGTTTAATCTATCAAAATAATCAATATGAAAGTGAATATACTTATTATTAATAAATATACTGGATAGTATGACCATTGAACCACCTTCAGACAATTTGCGGGCAGATAGTTGGTAATCAAGCAAAGAAAATACATCTTATCCGCTGCAATCTACCTAGCTTCCAGATATCTACAGTCATAAATGTTAAGTAAGTCACTGAGTAACAAACGAAAATATATTTTGTTATTTACATCTTTTAAAGATACCTATTCTATTTACAAAATGTTATAGTTTTTTAATATTTTTTATTAGACACGTAATAACTTTTATTCCGTTATTTTGTGTCCCTCCGTGGGTGTTTCATCAGGAAACTCCACGGAAAATCAAAGACACGATTTTTGGGCTTTTCGACTACAGTTTTGAGGATTACTCAAAACACATAAAAAACACGTAACATTTATAAAATAAGTTAACACAAAAAGACTAAGAAACCTTGACCGTGCCGATCGATCTTCTTCATGTTTTCTTCATGGCACGTGACATCGGCGAATCTTCGTCCAGTTGGTATATACAAAAAAGAACAATACAATTAAAAAAATTGAAAAATTGAATAATTGATAAAAAATTTACTAATAAAAAAGACTTATTAAGAAGAATAATTATAGCCTCAGTATGAATTTATGTTGTGGTTCAGGATTATCACCAAAATCCTCATGACTCGACAGCCATTAAATGGAAATGTTAATGTGTGTTGGCGTAAATACGTTCGCGTGGTTGTCTGTGTGAGGGATTATCTGTCAAAGTGACATTGGTAAAAAATAAAGTCAAATGTATGTCATATCTCCGCTTTTATACTATCCATATATAATATTTCCGTAGTACCGAATTTATGTTATGAAGCCAGTTCTCTGTAACATTTTAATCTAAAATGTGCATTTAATCACAGTTTCGTATTTAGGTTTAGGGAGTAAATATGGGAATCCATTTGCCTTATTTAGATATTTGTAAGAATGCACCTTGGTAACAGAACAGACTCAAACATACTATCTCCTTGCGTCGCTGATTGCTTTATTTGGCTGGTTCATATTTCAACAGCAAATTTTGTTTATAAAATAAAAAGCTAGCCTAATTTCCCATTGTTTTTTTATTGGATCTTGGTTAAGAAAGGCAGACAGCAAATCACAAGCAAAAAACAACGTCTCGCGAGTTATCGACACGAGTTTGCTAACGCAACCGTAACTGTGCGGACCGCACGTGTTTCAATTCTAAGAGGTCGAACCTTTAATAATTAAAGGATTTCACAATAAATATTTATATAGGGTCGTTAGGTATATATCAAATTAATAAAAAGTATTATAATCATCTATGTCTAAATCTCATTGTGTTTGATTACTTATAAACTTAATAGTGATTTTAAAACAGGGGTAATTATTTAAACATTGTTGACTTCTTCTTTCAAATTTCAAATCGGTGATGACAGATAGAGATAAATCTGTGTTTATAATTCATCTCGTGCTCGGCGGTGAAGGAAAACATCGTGAGGAAACCTGCATGTGTCTAATTTCAACGAAATTCTGGCACATTTGTATTCCACCAACCCGCATTGGAGCAGCGTGGTGGAATATGCTCCAAACCTTCTCCTCGAAGGGAGAGGAGGCCTTAGCCCAGCAGTGGGAAATTTTAGAGGCTCCTAATGTAATCTTATCTGAATTAAGTACGCCTTCCCAAATCATCAATCTTTATTTATTTATTAAATGAAAATGATCTTTACACAAACGTAATTACTTTTAATGACATATTACCAAATATATTCGTCAAATTAACGCGTACATTAACTTGGTAGCAAAATAAATAGTCACATAATTAAAGACTTTATTGTTATCTATTTATTTGTTTTTAACTAACTTAAAAAGTGAAGTTATTTACATTTGATTTAAAGGATTGATTTTTAAATAAAAAAAATTTGACAAAATTGAAAAATAATAACCAAGTATTTACTTTGTTCAGGTAGTATTCAGAACAGTTTATTCTTATTCGAATGTTTACACATCCAAACTTATGTCCTCATTCTCTATAGCACCACTAAAATCATCGAACGATTCATAACTATCTATTGACGACTCATTTAAAAGTATCCTTCATTAAATTATTTTTAAGACCCATCGTGACATTTTACTTGGGCCTAAATATTCTTGATTGGATTAAAATCTGACCGTGACTGACTAACCATGCTCCGCTATTATTTGATCGATTGAGTATTTAATATGTTCGGTTTCGGGAGATTGAATGCAAAGGGTATATTTTAGATAAAAAGTCAGGATTGCGCGTTGGGTTCTAGAGAGCTTGAATTTATAGCGTCGAATGGCGCGATAAGGAGTTATTTCTATTGGTTGTGTAAATCGATATTAATCGGTTTAATTGAATTTGCCGATGCTACATTTAAATTGTGTCTTACTATAAGTTTGTAGATTAAAGATTACTGAGAAAGCTTATCGCGACGACCTGTCAATCTATGATGGACTCACAACTCCCGCGGTTTCTTATCACTAACATAAGACAACACTAAATATTATTTAATTACATGCAGTAAACTTTACATAATATAATAAGACTAGCCGTCTTACATGATTCAGTTGACTCAGTATATCCTCCGATTGCGCTACGGAGAGATTTTTTATTGTTTGATATATACCGGACATATATATATTTTAAAAGGAGATCTTGTTGAAAATTAAAAAAAAATCTAATAAGTGATACTTAATATCGTCGTTAAGTTCGATTGTATGGAATATTTGTAAGGTAATTTTATGTTTGTTTTATTATATTTAGTGTATATTCATTGTTATATTAAATTACAAAAATGAGATAAAATAATTTTAAAGCGAATGAAACTGAAAAGCGCCGCTACTTCTCCAAAACACGCTGTATCTTTTGCTTTTTTTTTTATCGGGTAAGTTGAGTTAGAAATATATTTCTTGTGTCCGACAAACATAATATTATGTCGCTCAAATATTTTCCTGTGATAAAATGAAATAAAGACTACATGGAAATTAGTCGATCCTCAATGAAAAAAACATCTTTTTTTACAATATTTTCTACCGCCCATTTAATTATTTTCATGCTCAATTATATATATACTGATCCATTTCATTATTTTTTATTACTCATTTTTGTTTAGTTTACTGCATAGTTTTAACTGCTAAACTAGTTATTAAACGTGCCATTTATAATTTTTAACTTATCAAAACCGCTATTCACAACTGCCTCTTTAAATTAGTGCCTTGTTTATGGTTTCTTCACACAACTAAGTAAAAACTAAATAATTCCGTGAAGTGATTAAAAAATTTAAGAATTTTTTATTTGCTTATTAATGATTCAAAAAAAAAAATAAACAAAAAGCGGACATTTATACAAATATAACAACTTTATATTAAAAATGTTCTGTGAATCATGAAATATAAAACGTAACAATGATTTTGATGACCAATGAAAATACCATTCTCCTCGACCTCCTCCTCGAGATCTTTAATCGAAATAATCTGTGCCCTCTTGGCACAAAAAAGCGAAAACAAAAAAAAAAAAAGATAAGGATCTTTAATTCTGACGGTCGTGTTCGGTTTAGGTTTTTGGATATAATTTCATATGTATTATATTGTATTAGCCATTGTTAAGGTGAGATTTTCAGTAGTTTGTTCTTAACAGCTTGGAATTGTGCCACAGCTGGGCCAGGAACTCGTCTCCTCTAGTGGAGAATGTTTTGATATTTCCACCAAAACTGCTTAAATTTTTTTCAATTTCAACATCCTCACGACGTTTTCAGCTAAAAAAAAACTCAGCGTTTCTTGCCCAGGTTTCAATCTGGAATCTTATTATACTTAATCAATAGACTATTGAAAATGATAAATTTGTTCATATTTTTGTCATCTGTGTACGTAATAACAATGTGTGTGTGTATTTAATAAGAATTAATGTTCGCTGTACAATTGGCCCCGAAAAAATATAATTCAGCTAATTTAAGTCATTGTATAAATATAATGCGTTCTTAACTTAAATTGTAAAATTAACATTGCAGTTTTCCTTGTCCTTTATTCATACAAATGTCTTATAGTTTAGAGGGCTGCGTATAAGTCAAGGTTTTCCATGTCTTTTAACCATGATAACTATTTTGAAATTAATGTTAACTAATTCAAACATAAAACCTAATTTCGATACAATACACTCTTGATATCAAAATAGAGGCCCCTATTTTTTTAAAAGGTTTTTTAAAGGTTAAGGTCTATATATTATCAAATTGTGCTTATAACACCAATGGAACGCTGGTTTGAGTATAAAATAACAGTAATCTATGAACCAAATGACACTTATTCGTAAAACGAGTACAGGCAACTAATTTGGACTTTGATTGACGTGGTATCTTGAATAATCTATGATAATAATTATGGAAATGTAAAAAAATGGCGCTATGAATGTAGCGAAGTATCGTTATCAGAACTTTAGAAGCAAAATTAAAGTGAATTTATGTAATCAAGAACTATCCATTTGTCGTGTGTAACACAACGTAACAAGAGCTCTTCATATAACCAGTAACTCTTTTGTGGGGCAATGTGTACGGTTTTACAACAGGATCCCAGAAAGCGTTCAAAATACCTCTGTTGCCAAAATAAAAAAAAAATTGTTAAGGAACATTTGTGTGCTCAAGGCTATTATACAATAAGTGAGTTTATGATTGATAGCACACCTTGGGAATGAATCAATCGCCTCCTGGCTATTTCTACTCATATTCAATACTAGTTGCCGCCCGCGGTTGCGCTCGCGTTTTAGAGGGTTGGTTGTCATTTGTTAGGCAAAAAAAGTAGCCTATGTCATTCCTTGGAGTTCAAGTTTGCTTCCTACCAAATTTTATCAAATTCGGTTCAGGTTCTATCGCCGGTCCTTCTCGGTTTAGGGTATTTTCTTTTCCGAACCGGTGGTAGTGTTGTAGTATAAAGAAGTGTTTAATTTGACTATCAATAAGTAAGTGTAATACTTCTATATTGAATAAAGGAATTTATGTTTTAATTTGCATGGAATATGTACTTAAATTAAAGATTTTATTTAACGTTATTCTTTCTTCGATTGGAATTATTATATCGGTCTGATTACATACAGCGACTTCACGGTACGATACTCGCACAGATAATGGTAATTCTAATTACAGTTATACTGAATAAATTCTAATATTAATAAAAAATTGTTTTGACGCAACTCAACTGCAAAATGAGGAAAAAACAGTTTCTTACAAATATATACTGTATCTTTGATATTTATTTACTACGCTTACATTATATATATATATACTTGTATGAATAAATTTATCTATGAACGTTATAGTATCTAGTTCAATTTTTATCCACTTCTGAACTTCCAAATAATTTGAAATTTGCAGACTAATTTTTACGCGTATACATCGCATAGTTATATCTATTTGAAAAAGAAATAAGATGACAAAAGAAAGTTGAATACATACTGCACACTAAATTAAATCAAAATCAATTAATTCAATTTAGTTTATACAGTTTATAAAATTTAGTTTTTACGATAATGTAGCATTTCGATAATATAAGTACTAGAATTACTTGTTAGTAGTCAATAATTTTCATGTCACAATAAGAATAGCCTTAAACACTGATAAACATTGAATACTACTGATATCAGTATATTTGAGTAAAAAATAGCGATATCTTCGTCGTTTTTGCTATTTAAGAATTCACCCTTCTTTTGCAAAGGAAACCGATATTAAAGAAGCGTATCTACAATTATGTCATTTTGAGTCTTCGGTCGGGTTTTGTGTTAGATTAATAACAAGTCTGCTAGTACTCAAAAATAAACTCGTTATATTAAGTAGACACCTACTAATTAATTTTTATACATATTTATTACTCGTTTAGACCGCTACGTATTTACGACTAACAAATTTCCGCGATCTTATCAATTTATAAAAAGTTAAGAGGTTAATTTAATTGAGCGTATTTGTTGATATTGTATTAAATAAAATACAAATCAGCTTAATACTTAAGAATCAGATTCGATTTTTAAAACGAGTAATCGTTCTAAATTTGACATTTATACGAAAAAGCGTTTGTTGTCATTAAGTTCCTCATTAAGGTTTGATTTATCTTTATAAATCCTATTTGAAGAAAAATAAACTACCGCTGTAGTAGGCATAATGTTTTTTTTTAATTTTTTTTTTTACTTCACAAGTACGAGGCAAATATTTGAAGTTCTAAGCTGAAAATACTAAAACCTTTTTTTATTTAAATGATCTAATTGGCAATTTACCAGTCGAAGGCTCATTAAAAAAAAAGATAATTAAAGCGTGAATAGGTTATCCTTCTGGGTATTGTCATCCCGTTCCTAACTTAATTTAAGCTATACGCGTAATTGACAAGAGAACTGGGAATTTCTTGAACTATTAATTTTCTAAAAAAAAAGAACGCTCAAGGAAGTTTGTGGTTTTGGTGTTTGATTCCTAATGAAATAAATGTAGGCAACAATTAATAAAATTAATGTAAATAAAAAAACAACAACATATATTTTTGTGTTTAACATTAACAAACTAAAAGAAACAAAAATATTTTTGAAACCAATTTTCGTGTCTATGCCGTTGACCGTTTAAAAGGAACTCTTAATTTGGAGCCTTTAGAACAAGCTTACTAAAAAAATTCATTGTTATGGAAACTGAACGAATAAGCAAACGACTCCTAAGAAAAAGAGGAAGATGTTCTAGATTTTTATTTCAAACCAAAATAACAAACAAACATTATCTAACAAAAATAAAAGCTTATAATAAACTAGTCGTCACCCGCGGTATCGGTTGCGTGGTATCGGTTGCGTTTTAAGAGTCGCTAACTTCAGTTGTCCAAATTTCATCAAATTCGCTTAAGTGGTTTGGCCGTGAAAGAGCAACAGAAAGACAGACAGACAGAATTACTTTCGCATTTATAATATAAGTAACTGAACTGTTATCTTTGCCTTTATATAAATATACTTAATATTCGACACGCGGTCATATCGTATAACAATATTGTTTTCATAATATTTTCACCTACGAAATCGTATCAAATTCGACTTAAAAACTAACCTTGAATTACTTATTCAATAGCATAAAGCAGCCGATACATAATTCTTCAGTAAGTCTAATTAAATAATGAAATGTTAATATTGTATCAAAATGACGCATAAATAAAAACTTCTATTGGTTATTGATAATCGTCTACCGTTGATTGTTCAATTTTCGAACAATTTGCATCACAAGCCGAATATAAAAAAAGGCTAATTATCTATTATTAACCTTTTTATAGTAGACGTTGAATCGGGAACGTGTATATTAGAAAAATTTACCCGAGGTTATCGAGATTATTTCAGAGTGTAAATGCGGATTGACAGATTTATATGGGATTCTCCGGTTAAAACCCGGTAACATCGGTTACGATTGTTCTATCTTTAGAGATCTCGACTTTGAATAATATTTATTAAATAATGTCTGTTCGGAGTATGGAATAAAAAGCGTTTCCTAAAACAAGGAAATGTTTAAGATTAAGTGTTAGTTGGACCTGTTCTTCGAGACATAGGTATGTAATGGTTATATATTTACATAAATTAATTTTGAGTCTATATAAAAGATTTATTAAACAAATTATTTTTGTCGTATGGTTTTACAGCTATGTAAATACTGACTTAACAATTTTTAATAATAATTATGTAACGTTTTCATTTAAGAATAATATTCGTAGTTTTATTCTAATGCCATAAAAGTGCGATACTCGTACAAAATGTTTTCGTGTGTAATATTATTAATAAATAAAACTAATTTACTTATGAGCTACTTTTATTATTTTACAGATTATAAAAAATAATAAAAGATTTTTAATAAAACATACACATATTTAAGTCAGATATTAAACTGATTAAAAAAAATACTTTATTGTCATATTTTACTTAATTTATAATTAAAACAGACTCACATTATTTTATTAATAAAAATTTAAAGTTTGAGCATCTCTTTATAAACTAAAAATAAAAAGTTTTTATGTACATATATCATCATATCATTAAATTTTTAAATTCACATCACTGTGACAAAAAGAATATACTTTTTATTTACCTTTTCTCATCCTTCGAACGGAATTGACCAAGAACGTAAATTAAGGTCCTAAAAATTTATTTTTAATTTCTGCGTTTTAAGTTCTTCTTCAACTTTATTTGGTGATATATTAAAAAAACTTTCAGATTTAAATTATTCAGACAAACAAAGAGAACGTGCAAATGTTGGTCGTAGTGAAGATTATTTTCTAACATCAGAACGATACCGTTTAATTACAATTTTCCCGGTTAGTTTGTTCGATGATTGCATTTCGTTACAGATACTTATTAGCGACGCTCGTGTATCCACGTCTTAAGACGGATTTTTTAATAATTGGTGAATTAAAAAAATTATAATGAAACTATATGTGAGTTTGGGGTTTTCTAAATAGCTTGACACTCTTTTTATACTTACTTGTATTTTAGTTTATGTGTAATAAATTTTATTATTTTTTTAAATTATATAAATGAAGATGTTTTTAATTATACCTTAGAGTACTTTTTAATTAAAAAATGGCAGTTTTATGTTAATCGAGAAAATAAAGGATTTAACGTTACACAAAATATTAATAAAAAAATTGACAAGTAACATTTTTAAACAAATAATCCGATAACAGTTAATGTCCTCTATAATTGGTCAAATGAAGTTTATAAAATACAGATAAATATAAATTAAAATAAATCTTTTCTGTTTAAAGACAGTTAATATGGCAGTGAGCGGGAAAATGGAAAAAGGCGCCAAAAATGAACCTTCCATAGCAACACTGGACGAGGCTATGTTACTTACTGGTAAGTTTTTCTGTTTAACTTTATTAAGTATTAATTCAATTTATTAACACTAGTAGCACTGTTGCCGTTCAAACGTATTAATCATACTCCATTACGTTTACTACTATATTGAGTGACCACTTCACATAAAAAGTGTTTATGTAAAATATGATAACAATAAATGACGCTTTGATTTACTAAATACTATGCATATTTAATTTATTTACGATACACTTTTTTTGTGATTTATTCTTAATTTTTAAAGTGCTAAGAACACTTGGCTCGATTACACTTGCGACCTTGACAATGTGTAATTGTGAATTGGCAAATATAAAAAAAAATCAGATATGAAAATAAAATGAAAGTAGGTGGTAGGGCTTTGAGCAAGCCCGTCTGTCGGCGTAGGTACCGCCCAACAGCTTAGCCCCAAAGGTTGGTGGCGCATTTGCTACTTGAGCTAATGTCTGCGGGCGGTGATGACCACATACCATCCACCATACCATCTATAGAGTAAAAAAAAAATAGGTCTTAATTTTAAAAATCGTTTTCATTTTTTTTCCAATTTTTGACTATCGTTGCACGTAATCAAATAACTACCACTAAAATTAAAAGCGTAACTTAATAATCGTATCCAAGTAGTATTTACTTAGCAATACGTGAGTTTAAAAATAATGTATAATGTCTATGTCTTAATTTAGCCATTTTTAGTCAACACACATACTGCATTTTTAATTACTCTAGATGTAAAGGTACTTACTTATTGACAGAGTAAAAACCAGTCATTCAACATTTATCACCCATCGGATTATCATAGTGAGGAAATAAAAAGTGCACCTGGGTTAACGTACCTGTGCACTAATACCAGTGCACTCTCTATGTGTGTGTTCGGCATTAATTGTACTCGTACATGGATACGTCCGATGTATGATTTCATATATTATAACAATAAAAATTAAACATGACGTATTTGGTATTGGTTCGTTGTTCCACCTACTCGTCAGCTAACTACTGCTGAACAAATATTACCAAAATATATACTTCGCATTGGCGTGTTCAGGGTTAATATTGACCCTATGATGTCATCAGGAACGAACTGAGTCTACTCGCCAGTTCGTTTATGAAGGCGTCCATTGCAAATTTAGTATCAACAAGCTAAGAAATTATAGTGATTCCACTAGATTTTTTAGATACTCGAATGCTTATCCATTGATTGCAGATCACATATACGTGGTGTGCTAAATTTACAACATCAAATCTTATGTATAAGAAATAAAAAAGATCCAAGAATTTATCCTTGAGGAACCATATTTACTTCTCAGTGACAATAAATCTATTGGGGTTCCCAAATATATTTTTTTAAGTATACAAAAGGTTAATCTCACATTTTCTGATATTATACTACTATACCTGCTAATCTAATATAAGTTTCATACTATGGTACCCAATCAAAGGTTTTGGTTAAGTCAATGACTTACTGCTTGCTAATGAGTCCGAAAAACGTATTTCACAAAGCAAATTGTGTCTGGTAAAGTAAATTAGAATCAGTAATTATTTAAACTAAAAAATTGTTGCGGGTTAATATTACTGAGATTATTAAATACATCTTAAGCTGGGAGCTAAAGAACTATCCAATTTAAATATTGGAATTATACTATACTTTATTAGACCAAGAACTACACGTGGTTGAAAGCAATTATTAAATGTTGCAAGATAAAGTATAATTACGTCAGTTATTGAATTAATCAACTTTACATAAATAACCCACAGATCAGGCTTCTTAATATCTTATAACTTAAACTTATGAACATATTACATCATTGTTGTTTACAATGTTAAAATAAAGTTTGCACTGCCTGATCTCGCATTATCTACGACAATTTTCCCATTCTAAGTATCACACATTCTTTAAAATTTTCCCATTACTAACATAGGTATGATTTTCAATAATATTATTTTGAACTTTTACTATAAGACTTGTGACTTGTTGATTTGCTATTTTTTTTTTTATGAAAGTTATAAACTAATTGTCCAAAGTTGTCTAAACTCAATTTATTAGTTATACTTTAATTAATTGCAGGAATAAATAATATAGATCAAGATCTGTATCTACTTTTTGTGGTTGAATTTTCAAATTTTTTATTAAAGTCGTAAACAATATCCGATATTTTTTTCTTACGCTTAATTTATTTAAACATAGAACAGGTTACTATGTATCTAACATATAATAGCTGTCGCCACTTATCTTTAAGATTTTACATACAAAATTATCTTGTATAGGATTAAAATTTTATCAGCGATTACCACCAGCCGACAATTCGTCGCACCACGTTGACATAAAAAGCTATATTTCGAATCACATATAACATATACCTGGAAACTATAATCTAATAATACGAAATTTCTAAACCGATTAGGTAGATAATTTTTTTTTAATACTGATAATGAGCAAACAATACTGATATTAGCGTGATAAGGCATGACGGTGTAAGAAAGCGTCATTCCGTTTGATACGCAAATGTGTCGGACATACCCCCGAGCAGCGCCAATAGAGGTTTTACATCAACATGAAATACTTTTTTTTACGACTTAAGCATTGTTTTTATATTATTTGCGTCTTTAAAATACTCTGTTTCCATTCTGTAAAATAACTCAAGTTTAAATACAATAGGCTATTTGACAATGCGAAAAATAAAGTATCAAATATTGTAAATAGTATATTATGAGCTTATAAATGGTTATTTGTTAACGAAAGTTGAAAATAATAATTAATTTATTCAAAAATCCATAAATAAAAATGCATTTTTTTAAGCGCTTGTTACGTGACACAACACGCTCATGATTGGTCGGGTTTATGGTGACGCCACTTGCTTGTTAACCTCGTTTGCCTACTGTATGTGGATTATACGTGCCACAGATTACAATACAGGCAAGTGACGTCACCGACCCCATTGCAGCGCCATATTGTTAAAGTAGCGTTTTGGCGCGCTATTTAAATATGGATTTTTTTATTTGATATTTTTCAGCATATATGTATTAGAAAAAAAAATCAACTTTTACTAGGTTTCTTAACCTCTACTAAATAATTAAAAATGGATTTTTAAAACCAGTCAAATAGCCTAGTACAAAAGGACATGGAAACTAGCCATCACTTAAATATAATAAAGCAATATTCAATTTCATTTATTGTTATTTATGGTCTATTTTAAAAAGTGATAATATTCATAGATATTTAGGATTAATATGATTAATAGTCGGATTATCCAAAATACCTACTAATGATATCACTTTTTTTTATAATTAGACCATAAATAATTGTAAAGGAAATTTTTTATTTTCCTTTATTATTATTTATGGCTTAATCAGCTTGTTTACAAGACTGATTTGCTCACACTTTTTCTTTGTTATCATAGTTTTACAGTAATAATTAATTATCTTATCTTCTTATCCCATAGCTCTTGTATTTATAGCACCACTTCAGATTATATTTTTGTATGGCAACACTAATAATCTTAAATATCCCACACCTGAACAAGGCCTTATCTGTTAATAAAAACGAAAATATGTGTGTAAGCTTAAATGCAGATTTTCTTGTGTTATTTTTCTTCACTGCGATAGTGGATCCAGGTTCACACGTTCTAATCACTGAGCAACCGTCGTCGTCGTTCATATTCAAGAATTTAATTGACAAAGGAATTAATTTTTTTAAAAAAATATTGTCAAATCATATTCGTGATAATCGTGGTGATTGGATATCAATACCGACAGTATTGATATTGATATGTGCTTATATTTTTCTCGTATATTATGTTATGTATACATATATTCAAGAACATTCGCACTCGTCACGTTAATAGTCTAAATTAAAAGCGTTTGAATCTACGAAGAGCAGCTTGTATAGTAAAAAATTTTACTAAAACTTTTTCTGAAACGCGTTCCATCAACTGGTAGAACTCTTATATAAAATGGTTTAGTGTAATTTTAACAGTTAGACATTACAAAAAACGTTGCATCATTTATTAGTATATATTGTTAAAGTACATATCAGTAGCGTTCATTAATTACATTGATTTAAAGTGGTTTCAAATATGTAGGTCGCGTTCTAAGTCGGATACAATGTCAAATCAAACAATTTCTATAAAATTAATATAGTTAAGTGTTCATCCTTTTAATGTACAATTTTATAAACACATGTTACCTGCAAACGGGTATTAGTACATTAGCACTGGTAACATATCTTACCTTACATTTAAAATAACGATTCAAAAGCAATATGTAGTTATATGTTAAATTTGATTTTATATATGATAAAATAATTGACTGTTTGTGTGTTCAAACGTCGTTCACACATTCATCAATATTCGATTTATTATAAACTCAGTTTTTGTTACTATTTGAAAAAATATTTTTGTGTTTAATAGCCCATTCATTATAAACGCTATAGACTATATAAAAAGCTACGAACTATTGAGGTGGAACGCTTAACTGCGCGGAGCAACTAGTAGTAAGAAATATATTTATTCTACTTTTTTATAACATAGGTCGGCGGACAGGCATATAGGCCACTGGTCACTAATAGACATACGCACTGTAAGAATACATTTAATTGCGCGACCAACCTTATAAGCTAAGATGTTAAGTCCCTTGTACCTGTAGTTTCACTACCCCAGTCACCCTTCAACCCGAAACAGAACTATACTAAGTATTGAAGTCTGACGGTAGAATATATGAGAAATGGATTGTACCTACCTCGACGGGCTTAAAAACACAGTCATCAGCAATTTTTCTAATTTAAAATTAAAGTCCAAATCGATCTAAAAAACAAACACACGAATTATTTGTGTTTAAATTGTGGTTGGGCTCACATATTTATATAAAATATACATAGTTATATTTTTTTTTCATTTGGATCTTTATTACGTTTATTCTTTGAGTAAACAGTAAGTTCGAAGTATAATTCACGAGGCTGCAACAATGCGGCTTGGCAGAATTTAATCAGGATTATTTACGAAAGAAAATTCCGTCACCGCAGAGCGCGAAATTTACATAACAAAAGTTAAGCACAAATCTGTGGTCCGAGTGTGAACCTCCTAATCTTCAGCTTAGAATCACCAGGTAGCCCAGTAACTAAACCACATGAACTTTTACCGATGACCCCGTCGTTTATTTATCATTATCATTTATTGCACTCTAAATCAGCATAACATAGTATATACATATAACATAGATAAAAACATATATAATAAAATGATCGGAATGTGCAAAATTAAATGAGGTTCAAAAGTCTTCTTATCGGTTTCTCAGCGGTTCGTTAACTTGCTAAAGCCATCCCGTGACCCCGTGAAGAGGGTACCGCTGCTTTTTATGTGGGTATTTAGGTGTACTACGGCGCTCTAGGTGCCCTGGGCACCTGTAAGTCCCACATACCCTCCCATTTCATGTGGGCGAAACGTGTGACGCATTTTTCGAGCGAATAAAAAAATCATTCAAGGATCATGTTTGCCTGGAAATGATCGCTGCTAACGAAAATAAAAAAGACTTATCATATTCATAGGCAAAAGCACAACCTATACAGTAAATATTTATTCTTAACTGTTAACATAAACATTGGAATAATATTATGGAGACAAAGAATAAAAGTTTAACCTTTCGAAAGGTTTATGGATCCATCTTTAAGCCATTTTTATATATTAATGACATAGGTTTTATTTTATTTTTAGACGTTAAAATTAAAAATATACAAGAAATATATAATAATCAATATGACATAATGACAAACATATATGTTTTGTCTTTGCCTGTTCACATATAACATAACAATTATTATTAAAAATAAACAATGTTGAATATAATTAATTCGTTTATATTTATTACGTTATATAAAAATATATAGATGATAAAAAAGTGTTGAGTTCGTATTCTTTGACTTGATTAAATTTATGTTTTATTATTATTTTCTTTTTCTCTCATTAAGTTGAAGGTTTAGAGCTTATTCCATAAGAATAAAGTGACAGATTTTCATCCGAAATATGTAGGTTTCCTGACGATGTTTTTCTTCATCTTCCACTAGAAAGAAATGCTGAAAAATTCAAACCTAATTTATCAAAAGGATCGTTGGGGTGCTTCAGCGTGTTTACCATTCCTCTGACGAATTTAATTTATATTTCTTATTACGAAATCGTTGAACAAAAACAAATTTAAATGCAAGCGTTGAATTATGTGTAAATTATATTTAATCAACGACATTTAAATAGATCATTAGAGCGACCCCAGATACCGTAATCACTAATTATGCTTTAATAATAATTTACGCAATCTGGATTGTTTATCTCGCCCCCCTAGAGTTTACACGCTCGACTCTTGACTTCGCACGTGAAAACAATTATGCAATACCTCTGTTACCTACTACAAATGAAAAACGAGTAAAGTTAAGACGACTAAGACGAGTTTAGACGATCTCCGTGGTCGAGTAGTGTGTACACCGGTTTTCATGGGTACGCCACTCTGAGGTCCCGGGTTCGATTCCCGGCCAAGTCGATGTAGAAAAAGTTCATTAGTTTTCTATGTTGTCTTGGGTCTGGGTGTTTGTGGTACCGTCGTTACTTCTGATTTCCATAACACAAGTGCTTTAGCTACTTACATTGGACAACATCACATACAGAGTAATGTATGTGACGTTGTCCAATATTTATTTATTAAAAAAAAAAAAAGTTATGGTGGAAGGAATAGTTAGTATTTCTTATAATGCCAATGTCTTTGGCGCTGGTAGATACTGCGATTAATGCATAATTACAAGTTACGATTCTGTTTGAATTGGATTATTAAATAGATCATATTATGTGTTTCGTTATTCTGTTTAATTATTTGACACTATATTTGATCTACGCAAGTTGACGTATCAATTTGATTTTAAGCGTATTTTATATAATAATTGTAAATAATGAATATTATTTATTTTTCTTATAAAAAGTATTTATTATTTAAATACATTTGGTAAATATACATATAACAAATGATAGTCAATCAATTTCAATGGCGGGAAATTCACTTGCAACAAACTTGCCATATGTAAAAAATATATATATGAAAATTATAACTTCAATGAAGTATTTTTAATAATTTTGCATCTAATTCTTTTTTTTTAGTCGATTAATTCTGTATACTATATTATTTTTTATTAAATACAATTTATGTTGTATTTATAAAATGCATTTGCACAATTAAATACAACAATTACAGAACATTACATATTTCCACGACGTGTTTATTGATCGATCCCCAGTAAGGTATTCCATTAGTTATTTCTCCTCTATATGTATATTACGTCTTGTACTATAATTAAGCATATTAGTCAGTAGTATATCATTCATATGTTTATAGGAGTTAAGGTGGCTTATTTGTAGAACTCGTGTTCCTTAACCGAATTCCGATTACAAAATTATCATTTGCGAAAAATAGCCCGTTCCTTAACAAGCACGGTCACACACGGTAGGCATACGGCCACATACCACCTAATATTAAGGGGTGACCCCGTGGACCATCGACATTGGAGCTTTAAGAAATATTCCTTAAAACAATGCGCCACCAACCTTGGGAACTATACTAAGTTCCTTGTGTCATGGTCACTCCTCGGACAGTTACACGCCATCCTTCCAGCTGTTTGCAGCAAGCAAATAGTGCATCTCGTTAACCAAAAACCAGCAGTTACCATGTAGGTATTTAGTTACCGAGATGCATTTGATTACGTATTCATCATAAGCAGGAGGCATGTTAAATAAGACCACGTAAAACATATACGTTTTATATAAATTACGTTTAATATATTTAAGTTATTCTGACCTATTTATTACATAAATAGGTCTTCGTGTTTCTATTCTGACGTCATGTTGTTTTGTTATTATTATTATACATATGCGTAATATACGTAAATTATATCACGCTACCCGGTGCGTCAAAGAAAATGTATTTACTTGAAAGATTTCAGACTCATTGCTTCCCTTCTGTATAATTGAAGACAAATATGATGTATTATATTGATGAACTAATTCAAAGGTTATCATATGAGTGAGCCAAAATGTAAGATATATTAACCATAGGTGACCAACCAAGGAACTAAGATGTTATGTCCCTTGGCCTGTAGTTACACTGGCTAACTCTTCAAGCCAGATCAAAATAATAGTAAGTATTGCTATTTGGCGGGAGAATATTTGATGAGTGGATGGTACCAACTAGTCCTACGACAAAGGATAAACTAATCAAGTACCAGGCGGAAAATTAAAGGAAAAATATTTAATTAATAACGTTGCGATCTTAATTGGACTTCGCGATATTTATTTTAGCTTCAAGGGTTTTCCCCAAGGCCCAATACTTTAAATGTTGGTGACAAACATTTTGCCAGCAAACTTAAACTCATATCATACGATACTAATCTTTTTATTACACTTTCAACAACTAATAATTCAGAAAACATGTTTATTATAACAAGAATTAAGATATGCTAGAATAATAATATGTTTGTTATTTGCTTCTAATTTTCAAACTAAAATACATAGAGGTGGCAAACCGAATTTCTTGATTTTATTATCAAAGATTAAAAATTAAGATAGAAGTTTCATAAAACATAAATGGACAGTGTTCTGCAGAAATGCCATTTTCACAAAAACTTTTATAGAAGTTGTTAAGATTTTAAAGAGAAAGTCACTTTTATGGTGATCACATTGATTTAGGTACCATCGTATATATAAGCAGTGAGCTTTGTACATGTATTGCAAACAGCTAATTACACTATATACAAAATATTATTACAGTGTTCTCCTTATGGCGTAATAACAAATATTTATTTAGATTAGACATGGACAATTTTAATACTTACTACTTGATAATTAGACAAATTCTTAACAGTACAGACTCGTCTGACAGGTATTACCCACTCACGATCAATTGCTGATTAGTGGTAAAGTAATGGAACAAGGCACATACCATCTTAAATCAAATGGTTGACCACTTATCATTGAGTCGACTGTTGGTTCGTCTGGTTTCCAATAGAAATAAAATGACATTCTGTATAAAAACTCAACTTGTCTATGTATAAATGGAATGTAATCTTGCAATTTTACTAACTCTCTGGCAACTATATATTAAATTTGCTCTCTTTAGTTTATTGAAATAAAGTTGAAAGAAACGTAGGTCAAATATCCGAAAGTTTTTTGTAGTAAAACTTCTTTTAGTTGATCTGAGGGTTTTTGTAGTATTTAAACACCCAATCCCTATATTTTCAGCGTGTTAAAATCATTTAAAAGATAGAATTTATAACATTATAAGTTTAAATACATCATAATTAAAATCTAATAAAATAAATGAAATGGTAAATTTCAGATTTAATTAGAAGAATTAAATTCAGCTATAGACAAATATTCTGAATCACCATACAGGAAATAGTCCCGTGAGTGGAGTGCCCTCTTTTAATAGGTTCGATCTTAGAGCTAGAGTTTAAATATGGTGTCATTAATAGTTTGCATGCAGAAAGACATTTTTTTTACTGCATTTAAATATCTAAAGACGAAGCCTGGAAATAACGTATACTCTAAAAATAATCTATGCCATAAAATTTATGCTTCAAGTGATCTTTCTTTTATTTATATTTTTATCTTATTCTGTAACTTAATAAGCGTATAACAAGTTATGCTTAGTGTCGATTTAAGTACACATGTAGAAAAACAAAATCATTTCGCATGTTTGAATATAGAATACAACATTTTTATTAAATGCGTCATAGATTATAGTTTTGCGTATATATTTTAGCGCAAAGATATGAGTCGTAAACTCATTATGATAGATAGATAGTTCTATTGGACCTGTAAACCTGTTTCTATTATTTTATTTTCAAGTGAGTTTAAAAAGATTCTCTTCAGATCAATGCTCGTGGGTTCAAATTTGTATGTTATTTAATATTTTTTTTACATGAAGAAGGCCATAATGATCTTGACCGCTTGGAATTGTGGCAAGAATGCTAAAACGGCTGAACGACGAATATGTTTGGTTTTGATTGCTATTAAGTTTCAATTTTACTAGAATTTCCCCCTATACTGGAGCAGCGTAATAAGTGTAATTTTGGCAGTATAATTGACACTGTGACACCGCGCTTATCTTTAAATCAACCATAATAGTAATTGTTGAATTTTTCATCGTAGATTATCATTATCGTTATAATTTTTTTTATAAAGAGTTCATTTTTAATTCGTATCTACGTAGGATATGACGTATCATATGTAAATGGGACGAGATAAAACTGATATTATTTAAAAACGTGTTTCAAATAGGAATTTGGAACATGTTTGTTTGATAATTGTTTTTTTTATGATATATATGTTGGCAGACGAGCAAATGGACCACCTGATGTTAAGTGGTCACCACCGCCCATAGACAATGGTGTTGTAAGAAATATTAACCGTTTCTTACATCGCCAATGCGCCCCCAACCTCGGGAACTAAGATGTTATGGCCTGTAGTGACACTGGCTCAATCACCCTTCAAACCGGAACACAACAATACTGAGTACTGCTGTTTGTTTGGTACCTACGCAGATGGGCTCGCACCAAGCCTTACCACTAAGTACTTTCCTGTCTAAATGATTAAAAAAAGTGTAGGTAGCCAGACGTACTTGCACAAAGCCCTACCACCAAGTAAAAATAAAGGAATAAAAACAGTAATTGTCTACGGCATCGCTTTGATATTTATTGTTAGATGATTGATTCGAATTATGTAAGTGTAACCCGTAAATGTTTTACTGCTGATCTAAAAGCGCATTAAGAGAGGAAGGAGGTTGCAGCTTTGCAAATACAGATAACCATGCATTGGCATTGGCAGATGCAGATAACCATGCAGATTTTCTCACGATATTTTTCGTCACCACTAAACACGAGAATTAATTATAAATACCATCAATATACATGAAACCTCTGGTGCTTCCCTGGCTTTAACTCTCGTTCAAATTTTAATGTTTAGATTCACGTGATCTAAATATTTGGCCTTATCGGCTCATCATTCATCCGATTAAGTCGAAACTTTCTACAGAGGCGAAATGTATGTAATTTGACCCAACGTGATCGAACCTAGTGCAAGTTACTGGAATAGAAAAATGGTTAGACGACATACGTAACAAATTTGATTTGCTTGCGATTCATTGTCACAATTGTCACTGAACAGAGAAGTCCCTGTTTGTAATATCGTGAAATTTCTTGGCATAATACCATTAACGTACAACAGTTAAAAAGGCCATTTATATGTCGTTCATAAATCTTATCTTCATTTTATTTTCCAGGGTTTGGTATTTACAACATCGCTCATATGCTTCTGAGTGGATTGATTCTTTTGGGCGTGATCATGCAAAGCTTAGCCATGAGCTACGTGATGCCGGCTGCACAGTGTGACTTGAATCTCAGTCTACAGCAGAGAGGATGGATTTCTGCTATTCCTTTCTTAGGTAATTATAACAATAACAAATAATAATGTTTTCATGTTCCTGGAATTCCGATGGAATTACGATGACTGAACTGATGACTCAATTTAGACTGATTTTCTTTTTGTGAACTTGATCTTATGCTATTTATTTGAGGTGCATAGGTTGTGTACTGTACGAAACCGAAGTGTATATGTTCTAACATCTTAAATCCGTGATGCGGAAAATCTCTTGACTAAAAAAACTAGATATTTTTATATTGTCCTGATCCTAGCATTCACACCAGGACCTCGAGATTTGCAGCTCTATGAACAAGTCACTAAATTAAGGAGGCAGTTAAGGTCAAATGATACTATGACTCACACATACCATAAAATATAGGCACGTGCCCATATATCAAAATGAGAGAGTAAACAATCCACTTGACTGTAGAATATTTGCTATCAAGATAGAGTAGGAACATAAATTAGTAATCGCCTTGAGACCTCTCCTCTGTCAATAGAATCCGATACTTGAAGGAGCATTACGCATACATTAAGTTATTTATTTAGCTCATTCAGTCACAGGAACATAAATCTCTTACTTTGAGCTATTGGTATATTTGTGTGATTATAAACAAATTGCAAATACTTTAACTTCTAATATAATTGAAGTGTCTATCTATATATTTAAGTTGACATGGCTATCTGCGAGCTACCAAACAATCTTTTTTTTTTCATTTTTATCTGATTGTATGTCTGTTTGTCCAGGTTGTCCATTACAAATGTGTTTAACTAAATTATTATAATGAAAGTAGTTAGTAGTTAGTAGTTTTGAGTATCTCAAAACTAATATGAACTCAAAAAAACATACACAAACATAAACGCGACTATAATCGCGGAACACACCTACTTAAAAATTAAATTAATAAATAAAAAATCAAAGATCTTATCCATGTATAGATATATTCATTCAGAAAGAAGCGTCCTCCACGCAAAATTATCGACTACGAACGTCTATTTGTACGAGTGACGCTCGTGTCATGTCTTACGTGTGCGTGAGATTACGAATGTACAAGCACTTTTGATTATCGTTTTATTTTATTTAAAAATAAAGCTACTGGTTCAAAAACTAGATGCTATCGAGAACATAGTGAACGAGATAAAATGAATCATCAATTAATGTGAACTCGAAGGCGATCGTAGGTTATGGATATAAAAAGTAGCCTATGTCCTTATTTAGGGTTCAAGCTTGCTTCATAACACTTTCACATTTATAATATTAGTTTAGATTCTTCATTGTTTTATAATTTATGATGTTCATTTCTCCAGCTATTATCCTCACGTCGTACTTCTGGGGCTGGCTGGCCGACACCCGCGGGCGTCGGCTAGTAATGCTCATCTCTATGATCATCTCCACTGTCTTCAGTGGTCTCGCCAGCTTCGCGCCTGAGGTTATCTCCTTCGCTGTGCTATCGTTCATATCATCTATATTGTAAGTACATTATTTATCTAAATGTCTATTATATAGTATATAATATAATATGCTTTATTACACAGAAGAGTAAAAAATATACAGTTATATAAAAAAAAAAAAATTAATGGTACGTACTAAAGGCTGTCTTATCGTTAAGATAGAAATCTCTCCCAGACAAGCTTTGGATAAAGAACATGAGCTTAATAAATCGGTCACGACACGAAAGACACATCGGCTAAAGTATCAACAATCGTATTAACTGCCTCGTTGGTCTAGTCTAGTCTCTAAAAAATTCTGAATAGGAATCAAATCAAATTGTGTATTTCAGTATGTCGGGCTCTTCGGCTGTGGTGTACACGTACCTAGGCGAATTCACAAATATACGTCACAGGGACAAGATCGTCACGTTTGGTTCGGCGTTTGTCGGCATCGGGACTGTTATAATACCAGGTGAGAGATTAACAAGACTAGAAATCGATCCGCAACCGAAATTTGACCATAATAATAATTATAATACTTTATCATACACCACAATACATAAAAATAATACAACAAAAGTATACACTCTAACAGCTGTGCAAATAGGCGGTCTTATTGATAAAAAAGCAATCCTAGCAGACGAGAACAAATAATTGGGCAGATGGCATTCGATATATTACATAAAATAATAATGGCTGCAATCGTACACCAAAAATTAGCATTCAAATTTAAACTATATAGAAAACACAAATCATAAAACCTACTAAGAACGTAACAGACAAAACCGTCCATAATAATAGACCAGATATCACCGCTCACGATAAAGTCAATAGAATTGTTTATGTTATCGATATAGCTGTTCTTAATTCGCAATTGACATATAAACCACCATATCTGAAAAACAAAGTAAATATCTTGTCATATAAATTGAAACTCAATAGAAAGAGTACAAAGTCCCAATAATCCTTTCATTTTTCCTCTAAATGCCGAAAGCCATAATACTTAACATCTTCCGTATCGTCTACCGAAAGTTTTTATCATTTTCAATTTCCTCGCTCACGTTCTTGACATTAACACTCCTTAACTCTTAACTGTGGCCCGCGACTTAGGCTTCAACCACTCCTAAAGCGGAGAAACATTAATATGATAAATAAAGGTACTGAACTATTTTGTCTTTGTCTATTTATTTATAAATTAGAAGAAATGTAGCCAAAATATCTATAATTCTATGTTATATATTTAATTCCGATGAGAAGGTCATTGTTTGAAATACTGTTTTATTTCATAATAATAATATTTCTTAATAATTTGAATTTCGATATCGGTTTTAAGGAAAATATATTCATCACGTAATACGTGTAGTTTTTTTAACAAGGTCGATATGAATTACATTTATTATTTATTATACAATAATTTTATAAGAATGTAATTTTATAGAGGGACATACAGATTGTAATTATTTAAGTATATTTCAGTTTGCTTAAGTGTGCTTTTTTGTTTTGCTGTTTTTTTTAAATATATTGATAATACATCTTATCAAAATGCTTGTGGTACTAGTAGATTACTACCACAATATCACCAGCTATTTATTCTCACCATAAACAGTGTAGTTTTAATGTTTTGCTTTGACGTGTGAAGGAATCAAAAATTATCAATTTTCTATTTTAAAAGTTAAGCTGACTTGAATTAATTAATTTATAACCAGTATCATTTGGGATGCTGTAATATAAATAATTTATCACTGTACAAACAACTCTGTCAAAAAAATACCGCTGAGATACGCGCCGGTTTTCAAACATGAACCCTGAAAACATTACACTCCTATTTTGGGCAATCGTGTAAAAATGTAGTTATTATTTTCCTCGAGCTTATATTACAGATGCTTTTGTTCATTCCCAAAACAAAAAATATTTAAACTTCACCTTTTACACTTTACTTCCAGCCATAGCCTGGGTAATACTTCCCTTGGAGTTTTCCTATCCGCTGCCACTTCTGAATATTGCGTACCGGCCGTGGAGGCTGCTGGTCGTGGCCTGCGTGCTGCCTTTCGTCATCGGCACCTTGTTGCTGATATTCATAGCGCCTGAGAGCCCTAAGTTTCTCAGCTCTTCGGGAAAATCTGAGGAGTGTTTGGTCGTCCTGAGGAAAATGTACTCAATCAATAGGAGAATGCCTGAAGATACCTACCCCGTGAGTGAAGATTACAGCATATGAAGTCTTTAATATATTTTAATTCAAACCAATCCTTATAAAATATTTTTACCGCATAATGCATTAACACCTTGTATCGTAATACATTTTTGGCGCGAAGTTTGCGTGTTTCGGACAGACTGTTTCTGAGTCATAGAAAATATGTCCTTTTATTTGGTTTTTGTCATTATTATTCATTTAAAGTAATTAATATTATTGGCAATTTTATATTAAAAGTCGTATAGTAGTTTGCTATTTTTTACCACCAAGTATAAACTATTCTACATAACATAAAGATCTTTAGTTTGTCAATATTAGTAATTAAACATTCATGAATAATATTAAGATTAAAATATTCACATGGGTCACATGAGTAGAGGATAATCATCGATGTATATAAATCGTGGTTTCCAGGTAAAAACTTTAATATCCGAGGGTAGCAACACGAAACAGGAAGAGAAGTCAGGTATATCTGCAATTCTATCTTCCATGAAGGAGCAGACCGTGCCGTTGTTCAAGCCGCCGTTCCTGCCGTGGACTTGCCTCACTTGCTTTGTACAATTTGGAATATTTGCAACGTAAGTTTAAACATGAAAAAATGTAATCGCTACTCGGTCTGCCCGTAGACTTCCTACTTTTAACCGGTGCACTAATATTACTTTTTTATATATTCGTCATGGAGTCTTATTTATTACACGCCATATTAGGGCCATGCTGTTATTATATTAACATAATATATTGTACACGATTAATTTCAAAAATGTAACGAAGTCACAATAGATTGACACATAAGCCCAAAATTGGCCAATTAGCCCAATATCGGTTATCAAACAATATCTTAGACCCTGCGGTCTCGGTACCGCAGCAAAGTAAGGCCCGGCCTGTTCCAGCACCAACGGGTTCTACGTGTGGTTCCCGACGATCCTGAACTCGCTGGTGAACCACGAGGGCGCGCAGACGCGCATCTGCGACGTGCTGGACGCCGCGCGCGCGCCGCGCAACGACACGCCCGTGAGTGCCCGCGCCACACTTACTCACTTACCTACTGCTGGACACGGGGCCGCAGACCCCAGGTCGGACGGATAAAAAGTTATTCGGTTTTTCTGTCAAAATATGCTCACACCCCGAGTCTGGAAGTTGCAAGTGTGTACAATCCCGTGCCTCGGATAGCACGTTGAGCCGTTGGCCCTGCGCCCGAAATCTGTCCGGTCGCGTCGGAATTGCCGACCCATTGAGATTGTACCCGCGTTTTCGATTACACTAGTACACTATAATATGTCCAGCGTGGTTGGCTGGTCTCCCTTGAGATTAGCCAATTCGGTCGGGATGTCATGGCCATTATTTTAATTGAGTTTAATGTGGTAGAGCTTCTCAGCATCATAAAAATATTAATAATCTCGAAATCAAGACATCGACATCGACGTGACCATAAGCAATAGTTTATCTTACCAACAATATATGTAAATGCGAAAGTTTAGACGGATGGATTTTTGTCACTCAATCAAAATGTCTCGTGATCGCAGGTGGAGCGAAATTGTGTATTGGACAGCACAGTATTTGCACTGGGGCCACTTGAGACTAGTTTCCAAGATGGAAGAATCTTAGAAGACCCCTTAGGGAAATGAATAATTATTTTCTTATAATAGTTAATAATAAGAACAGATTCGGTTACAATATAATAAAATAGCAAAATATTCATCTCACAAAAATATTTATTGCAATATAAAATTTAAGAGGAGACAAAATGATAATTTAATATATCTTCAATATCTTATACTATTAGTCGTAGAGTAAACTTCAGACATACATAATACGTGGCCATTCATATTGGCATTCGTGTATAGTATTTAAGATGATATGAACATTTCATAATCGTTGTATATAACAGTATTATTTACACAGCGTCGTCAGCTGGGATCATGGCCTTTGACAAATATTAAAATTTTCGCCCGCATTTTTTCATAAAGTATTATGAGTGTGACAAATCTACTATTGAGGGTTCGGATGTTTTCATAAGTAGGGGCGGGCTCCTTATTAAGTGCAAGGTGTTCTCATTGTCTATGTTTGTAACCCAGCGACTTAAGTGACTCTTTTTTATCTCGCTGGAAAATTGCATTTACACAATTGTAGGGCCAGCCGACGTAAGCTGCACCGGAATACTCACTTAAAATCTAGCAGTACGCACCGCCCCCCCCCCCCCCATATCGCCGACACCTTCTCCTCGGTCTCGGTAGCTAGCCCACGGCTACAAAATACTGTTTACAAAATAACCCGAGTCTAAGCGTGTGGTAGCTGTTCACTTAAGTCTAAGCCACGTAAAGTTGTAAGGAATTAGCATCCGCCCGCGGCTTCGTCCACGTATGAGGAGAGAGCAGTAAATGTTAAGTCAGACTATAAGCTACCTCTATTCCAAAATTCATAAAAATTTGTTCAGCCGCTTTTGCATGGTTGAGTAACACACTTCCATCCAAATTTTTGCATTCACAATAATAAATAGTATGGTTGTCTTGTTGTAGTGTTAACTTTGAATTTGTATTCGTTTTTGTTACTTCATAATAATGTTCCACGTACTCCATGTCTCATTTACAAAATGGAATGGTTTAATACGTCTCATGGAAAAATCTAAGTATATTATTCTTCGTTAGGTGGAATGCGACGATACTATAAATACGGCTACCTTCGAGATGTCGGTGTACGTGGGGCTGGTGTTCTGCTCTATGTACATCATCGTCGGCTTTCTGGTGGACTTTTTGGGGAAAAAAGCCATCCTAGTGGTACTCTTGGCTGGCACCGGCATGTGCGGAGTGGGAGCTCCCAACGTCTACCACCAGCAGATCGCTGTCGTACTGTTCGCAATCTTCCAGATGTGCGGAGCTTGTATTGGACTCATGAACGCTGTTACCGTGGAACTATTTCCTACTAAATTCAGGTTTATAATATTTAATTGCTTTTTATAATATATTCATGTGAAAGTAACTTCGTCCTCATTGGGTTTCAATTGAGAACTCTCTTTATTTTTATAAACTGTTAATAAAGCATATTTCGTGTGTAGAGCGATGGCGGTGTGTCTGTCCATGATGATGGGTCGCGTCGGCTCCATGGTGGGCACCAACCTCATCGGACTGTTCCTGGAGACCAATTGTGGCGTCAGCTTCTACCTCTTCGCAGGAGTTATCATGGGTAAGAGCATATTAATCATAAATTAAATGCCTGTAAATGTCCCATAGCTGAACAAAGGTTCCCTTTGAGGAGAGGACTTGAAGTACCACGCTGCTCCAAGTACATGTGTGACAGAATACTATTCAGACCCATAACATGTATGTAACCTATATAACTTCACGACATTTTTATTCACCTCAACGATGAATAACAAACACAAATTAATCACATGAAAATTCAGTGATTGAGTTTGGACTCAACCCATAATCCGAGTACCATCATGGTATATCGCTAGTAAAACGTTTACAAAGTAAACGATATTGTCTTATATATTACCATTTAACAAATTTATGAACGCTAAAATAATTAATTATTATTATTCATTAAAATAATACTTTTAGAAAAAAACGCCTTTATTTAGGCCCGGTTTAATTTGATTAAATTACTTCATTACTATAAGATAAAATTATACAATAGGTATCTTTTAATTTACATAAAAAGCTACTTTTTTTCATTTAGGAAAAAGGAAAAGTTATATTCAACTTAGCATTTTCGTTATAAAAATGTTATGTTTTAACACCTTTTAAGTACATCATAGTTCACCATTTTTTTTCTTTCTTAAATGTATATTGGAAATGCCCCCTTATAATAAATTACTAATATTCCTATTTACCCCTCCAATTAAAACTTGTGTTAGGTTCAGGATAGATTGAATAAGTGTTTGTCAAAAGTAAAGTATATGTCCGTCTGTTCCAGTGTGCGCGTTGTTCTGCTTGACCCTGCCGGGTAAAAACAAAGGACCAATTCAGACCAAACCTAAGTTAGAAGCAACTCAAAACGAAACTCAAGCGCCCGCATGAAGCCGAAAATGAAGTTCCTATTTTGAAGTCGAATCAATGTTTTGAAATTTTGAACATCCTGTACAGAGGCTGTGTTTCAATAATAATTTACTTTATTTTAAGAAACTTGTGTACGTATTATAGAAGACATTTTATGCGTTACTAATAAAAATGTAAATTTAGTTCAGTAAAGACAAAGTTACAGTCGAAGAATACAAAAAACATAAACTGCCATTTGCCTGAGCCATATGATGGTGAGTGGTCACCGCTAACCTTAATTAGTACTGTGAGAAACGCAACAATACAAATTATAACTAACTGGTGGTAGAATGAGTGACCGCCAAGTTTATATGTTTAATATTTAGTTGAATTTTGCAATATTAACAATTTAAAAAACTTTTATGAGTACTTGTTTATGGCTGTTGGTCTAAAACAAGACTAGTTATTCTAATAGCTAATGTAAGCGGCTTTATATCCTGAGGTCTTGGTTTCCAATTACATAAAGACTTTTTGCCCCTTATCCCTGTCCGGCCGTGTCGGATTGCGGTCCTATGGGTGTTGAAGAGTGTGGTAATAGAGATTGTCTATGGTTGGATTTGTACTAAGCATTATAAAATATGCATTTATTTAAAGACGATTTTAATCAAATGTTCCGATCATCGATGTTGAATTTGAAAAAAAAAATGCGGCTTCTTTTTTCAAAATGGCTGCCAACACATCGGTTAAATAACGTCGTATTTTTGAATTTAGAACACCAATGACTTCTACAAAAGATTGAGGCAATATTTGTAAGCTGATTTGAAATATGTAGTTTTAAAAATTATTTTGCATTTATATTTTTTGTTATTTATCACCAATCAGATGCAATATTCACATCTTTCATTCGTATATTGAATTTGTTTCTCGAACGGAAAACACTTTAACGATTAGCACTATTATTTTCTATTCATATTATTTTTAAGTTACAGAAACTGTGATATACTTGTGTTAATAATAAGTTGTAAAATAGTTTTATATTTAATTACTTAATTATTATTTAAGTAATAACGAATAAATGATTTTGTACAAATTTCGTTGGATTTTTATTGAACGACCTTTGAATATGCAAGACAGACATATTTTTGAAACGTTATTTTTGTTTTTTTGGTTCATTATAAAACATTTTATTATATAATTTGAGTTATATTAACTTTTAGTGCAACGAAATTCAGCCACATGTGTATTCCGCCAACCCGCATTGGAGCAGCGTGGTGGAATATGCTCCAAACCTTCTCCTCAAAGGGAGAGGAGGCCTTTATCCCAGCAGTGGGACATTTACGGGCTGCTAATGTAATGTAATGTAACTTTTAGTGCATTTTCTGCTGAAACCAATTATAATTTTATTCCAAAACTTAAAGTCACTATTAATTACTAAGTAATTATATAGTAAGATTTTTGTCCCAGTGATTATGGGACGATAGCTACACGTAGAAGATCGTTTACGGTCTTATTTTGAAAAGCTCCAGCCGTAGATGTACAGAAAATTTTCAGAAGATCCTGGATTGGAATTTACTAAATTGTTACAATTTGACATAGAATTAATTTTAGAGAGCAGAAAGTAACTGGCCGGTTAGAGAGCAGTAACACGGCTGTAAAAGAAAAAAGAAATGAAAAACGTAAACAGAATTAGTAAAGTAAATTTTTTTCGACAAACTCCAATTCTAACTGAATATAAAAATTTTATATAAATAAGTTTTCATAATTTTGGCGCCAAATGTAGATGAGTTACTTGCAGTTTACAATAAAATGAAATTAAAATAATCATAGGTTCAATCATTGCTTTCGAAATTCCTAAAACAAAATAATTAAATAAACAAGAAGTTTCGCAGGAGACCCACTAGTATTAATAAAAGTTTATAAACGAAAAGTCAAATAAAATGTCAAATATTTAAAAAGAAAAAGTGAAATACATTGTTATTGTTTTCTTGGCGTTGTTATTAAACATTATTTAATATCATAATATTCTTATCGTTATCTCAATCTATATTAAGAGATAATTTTTATTTTTTATTTGTTCCAATTCTAAAAAAAATATCTTTGGTAGGAAGCTGACAGACCGCAAAGAAAATATTCCAAATAGATTTCTCTTACTGCCTAAGTTTATTGTAATGATACATTAAAATGAAACTGATGCTTTCGAATCAGACTTTGATTAGCTAAGCTCGAATTTTATATACTAATAAATTTCTGTCCTCTCATTAATAATATAAATTTTTGTTTTTACTGTTAATTTAAATATAACTTATGTCCTCTCATTAATAATATGAATATTAAATTTTTACTTTTAATTTAATGAAAATCTATGCAAATATCTAATAACGTAAGATTTGATATTGCCACAAATTCAAATTCAACGTCAAATAAAATCTTAAAGATAAACGGTACACATTGCTTCGTTAAGTTAAATCAAGTTCAAGCCGAGACTAACTTATACATTGCGTTGTTCGTTGCGTGTAGGTAACTTGAGTTAAATTAGCATTAGCAGCCCGTAAATGTCCCACTGCTGGGATAAAGGCCTCCACTCCCTTTGAGGAGAAGGTTTGGAGCATATTCCAATAAGAGCCGAGATGGCCCAGTGGTTAGAACGCGTGCATCTTAACCGATGATTTCGGGTTCAAACCCAGGCAGGCACCACTGAAATTTCATGTGCTTAATTTTGTGTTTATAATTCATCTCGTGCTCGGCGGTGAAGGAAAACATCGTGAGGAAACCTGCATGTGTCTAATTTAAACGAAATTCTGCCACATGTGTATTCTGCCAACCCGCATTGGAGCAGCGTGGTGGAATATGAGTTAAATTAGGTAACAAATAAATTTTGGTATTATCGTTCCAATACAATGTTATTTTATTGCGCAAAAAGTACCGTTTTCATGAGAAATCAATTGTTAAATTTGTTTTGGTACAAACATTGTTATCTTAATAGTTATTGAATCAAAACAATGTTCGCAATTTTTTTCTATCCGGGAAAAGTGCAATCGAAAACAAAAAATAAAATTAGAGTGTAGAACAAAACGACCATTTAAGAATATTTTCTTTATTGTCTTGGAATTAACCAAATTCATTTGTGACTATAGAAAATATATAAAAATTAAATTACATTTACTAGCTAACTAGATCCTGATAGATGAAAGATATTACGTCAATTGTTTCGTAGATTATAATTTAAAAACTACTTTCTGGATAATTTAAAATCTTGGACCTAGAGAGAGTCTCAAGATTTGTTACAAAAATGTAATAATTACTTATAATCATCACGGCACAGAATTCCGTTGATACATTTACATAACGAAGAACGCATACGTTGAGTTATGATTTTGCGTTATTTTAGATTAAGTACTTTTTGTCAGTGGAAAGTATTTTTTGCATAGAAATGCACGAGTTCAAAATATGACGTCTTAAATGATATCGTTCGAAATTATTCGTTAAAACGATACCGAAGTAAAGAACACATTATCATAAGAATAATATTGGTTTACTGTTAACAATATAGCACTATATGATAAAAAACAAAACGTGTAAAATACGCAACGTCTAAAATAAATAACTATTTATGTATATTTTTTTACATTACATACATTAACAGCCTGTTAATTTCCCACTGCTGGGCTAAGGCCTCCTCTCCCTTTGATGATAAGGTTTGGAGCATATTCCACCACGCGGCTCCAATGCGAGTTGATGGAACAAACACGTAGCAGAATTTCGTTGAAATTAGACGATTACTCACGATTTCCTTCACCGCTGAGCACGAGATCAATTATAAAAACAAATTAAGCACATGAAAATTCTTTGGTGCTTGTCTGGGTTTGAACCCGAAATCATCGGTTAAGATGCACGCGTCCTAACCGCTGGGCCATCTCAGTTCACTGGGCCATCTCGGCTCAGTGATGTACCAACACACTTTCAAACACAAACATAGCTATCAGTTATTAATAGGAGTACGTCACTAAAACAAAACTTCATAACAGCACTTTTGAATTGTCCTTTTACAGAATTGTATTACGAGAATGTAAAGCTACCATCAATTCGGAATGTAGATAGATTATTATAAGCCGTTCTCCTATTGAGGCCTTCATGCATTAGTTTAGACAAAAGCTTAATTTAAACTATAACTACTCGCCTAATTGCATCCACTAGTGACTGGAGGGCTGATTCGTTTTTTGCCCAGAGGATCGGTCAAAAAACGAATTTCACGCGGTAATTCCACGCGGTCAAGATTTTTACAGTATCTATTTTTAATTCATGTATGTGTTTATATTTAAAGACTTAATGTTAAAAATTCTTATGTAAACACTTCATTGTAATATAATGAGAAATATATTTTTTTTCCTTTGTTTTCACAAAGAGTTAAATAAATAACAAGATATTAAAAGAACAACTGTCAATTTATTTATTTACTCAGCGATTAAGAACTTGTTGATTCCTCCTATCTGCGCGAACAACATGCGCGAAAGAATCGAAACATAATGTCTGATAGGCTGTATATAATATGCTTTCGTAAAAAAGCTACTGAACATTGTTTTCCTGTTGGAAAATTTTCCGAAGCGGAAGTTCACATCTTAACCGCCCTACAGAACGGAAGTTGAGGGTCTTTAACTTCCGGGAAAACCTGGAGGAGGGCAGGAAAATGTCTGAGTTGTGGGCGGCAGTACTAGGATCCCAAAGAATATAGGAGGTTAAGTCTTGCATTACAGTTACAAAGTTGTACGCATGCGTTGAACTATTGATTTTCGCACCCCTGCTCGAAACGCACCCAGGGTTGAAGAAAGAATGGACATGGCACATTTAAAAGATAACAGTTTTAACGTAAAATTATTCTTTATAAATACATATATAAAGGTTTTTAAATTAGTTTTTTTTTATCAAAATCCAGCTATCGTTTTCAAGTTTTATAAAGGAGAAAAAGAAACCTGTATAAATGAGGCGTGTTTTTCAGGCTTGTGCAAGCATTTTTATTGTATATTTGCTCATATAGTAAATCAATTATTATAATTATTGTGAGTACTATAATAAACTGAAACGAGAAACCACTATGGGTAAATTGAATTATGATTGACAGGTCTTCTTTGTAAAATAATTGTTGAAAATAAAAAAAAATTACGAGGCATCCAGGCTGAATATGAAGAGCTGAATACGAGCTGTGCTGAGCTGAGCTTAATTGATTAAATCAAATCTTTATAGATTTTTGTGAAACGGTTCACGTAACGCGTTATGGCGCCGGTCTGTCTGTCTACCTCTTTTATGACGCATACGGCAGCGGTAGGATCCTCTCACTGAAACTCACAGCGCTAGCCGTATTTCGGACAAACGTTGTTTCTTTTAAGTTATTGCTTCTGTCGTGCGTCCCGAGACGATTATTTTTTTTATTTCTTAATATGTAGTCATCATAAAGCATATTTGTATAATAAATCTTTTAAAATTCAGGCTAATAAGCTCTGGAAAGCCCTCTTTTTAAATATTCGGGAAGTCAAATCCAAAGATATTATTAATAAACTTGTAAAATTTCACTTTTTGTCTCAAATGAAGCCAATAATTTATTTTATTTTAATTATTTTTTGAAGAATTATCGTTTTTTTTCGTAATTATTGTATGTATTTATACTATATAATTATAATTTTATACGTATTGATAATATAATTTATTTATTGATATATAATAGGTATGTTTATTTTATATTTACATTTAGTATAGTTTGTTATAGAATAATGTTATTTTATTTATTATTACAGCACCACCTACCTCGTATCCTATGAGCTATCAGTTACATCGTTGGTTGCCTAGACCAGATCGCTATTTAGCGAGAAGGTCGCCAAAATTGTATGCTATTTAGGCTGTATCTATATTTTGTTTTTTTTTTCTCTTTGTGGTGTAAATAAAGCATAAAGTGTCTAAAGTTATCCTAAAGTAAAACACATAATATGTAAATCATGCCAGTATTCGATTTCTTTATTCCATGTTCCTTCGCACTTTAATGTAGTTGCTTCGTTATTATGTCGCCCTAGTACTGCGGATTTCGCGAAAACTTGCTCGTTATGTTCGGAAAAGCCGATTTTTCTAACTGGCAAACATTTTTAATAATACTAATTTATTTTATGTGTATCTTCTCTCTCTCTCTCTCTCTCTCTCTCTCTCCTGTGCATTTATTATTCCCATATGATGGTGGGTTCTGTCTTTATAGATTTTTGCTTCAACTTCGCTCTATTTGACGTATCGTTGTAACATTGCAGGAACTAAGATCTTTTCTGGCCACATCTGTTCATTTGATTTTAGGTCGCCCTTTGGGCCTTGACCCTGTAACGTTAAGATTGGTCACTAAATTTCCTATATATTTGTATGTATCTACTGTGTAAGTCTTTAAATTCTTATGTCAAATAATTTTAATGTCAACAATTAGGTTGCTCAGTTTTCCTTGTTTAATTACAATTTAAAAAAATGTAAAGACTTGTTGTCTGTTGTTCTTGTCTATATCTATTTGAATACATATATTTTATATATTTATACATTTATTTTTCGTGACTTTGAAATTTGGCAATAAGTAGAATTGTTATTTTTCCTATTTACACGTCGTGCACATAAGTGCTTGTAATTCGCAAATTTCATTTTTTTAATATTAATTGACATTCCAAAATGTTTTTTGGTCGCATGCAAAGCGACGTTCGCTTATGATCGATCAATCCGCCATTTTAACCCACAGTACCAGGAACACAGAATTTGAAAGGGGTGATCGGATTTTCTTGTACTTTCCCAACACGTACGGTAATTTTTTTTTACTAGCATACTTTTTATATTTATTAAGAACTATTTAATATATATAAAAAAAAAACATGCAACAGGTTACTTATAGGCTATTATAATTATAGGTAAAAAAAATTGCAAAATACGAATCCAATATTGTATTGCTGGCTGAAAAGAAAATCATTTGGGCACATAAAAGTACGTTAATTAGAACAAAACAATAGAAAATATACAAACACTGAAGAAGATTTGATAATTCAGAAAACAATTCTAATATTTAGCTACTTATTGTTGACAAGATAATTTATATACAGGCTGAGAAAATACAAGCGTTGCTATATTTCAAATATGAAATAAAAAAAATGTGTTTCAATTAGGGTTGAGATGAGACCGGTGAAAGCATTTAATTTAATCATGTAAAATAACAACACAAAAGTGCTTACAAAAGCCTATTTGAATAATGTGTAATTTAATTTAAATTTTGGCATGACACTCTCTTTTGCAGTCATCTCTCCGCCGCCACTGCTGTCTAGGTACTTACTACATAATCAAAATATACTTTATTCAAGTAGGCTATTACATATTGTTACTCGTTGCATTGTATTCGGTTATATATATATAACCGCAATAGAATAGTTTGTGCTATTAATAAAAACGTTACTAACTAAATATCAAAAGCATTTATTTTGAAATCCACAATAATAACAGAACTTGAATATAACCTACGAAAAACCGACCGTTTTAATTTTACGACGGATGATTGAAATTGCTTCAAAAAATTCCAAGGATATTCAAAAAGTTTCAAGTCACTGGGTCGACATGAAATATAAAAAGTAAATAACGATAAACAAATAATTATCTGAAATGATTTGCTTTTTTGTTTCATAATTAAACGATGAAAAACAATAAATCTGAAACCGCTCTCTGTTCAATTATTTATCTCGCTGATAAGATATAAAGAGATCATTTTTAGTGACAGTATAGTTTATATTGAAATATAATGACGAATCAACTTTGTACAAAGCCCATGAAATACGATTCCTTCATGTGACGCTATGAAACGCCTATAACGTTGTACGCTGTTCGCAGAAATTTCTTATCTATAAAATATTCAGTTATTATTCATAAAAAAACGAACCTTATTGTATAGTTAGGTGTGTAGATGAAATTGCATCATTGCAACGTACACCTGGATCGTTAGACCCTAAATTGCTCGAATTTTCCTCTGCTCATTGATTCGGCACCCTCTCGGTGAATCCGTGGAATGGAAAAGTTGTCTCATAATGTTCTTTTTTTGTTTCAACGCGCTAATTACTTAGAACAAGCAGTTGGATTTGAACAATTCTTAAGTTTTGCCTTTTTGATATAAGGCTACGTCATTTCATGTGCTTAATTTGTGTTTATAATTCATCTCGTGCTCGGCGGTGAAGGAAAACATCGTGAGGAAACCTGCATGTGTCTAATTTCAACGAAATTCTGCCACATGTGTATTCCGCCAACCCGCATTGGAGCAGCGTGGTGGAATATGCTCCAAACCTTCTCCTCAAAGGGAGAGGAGGCCTTTATCCCAGCAGTGGGACATTTACGGGCTGCTAATGCTAAAATGCTAATGCTACGTCATACGATATTTGAATTGTTTTGACGTCGAAACAAACCATTTATATGTATAAGCCAGTAGGTTACGTCAATTCGTTGATTAATAATATTCGTCACACATTGACGATGATGACGACGATGAGTAGGCATATTAATGAGTAGCAGTTGGTAGTGTTATTCATGTTAAAAAACATCATATAACAGATCAAAACCGAGTTTTGAACCCTAATTTAGTGGTTCGAACACGTGAATCTTTATTTTAATTTCTCAATCCTTCTTACATGTGCGTAAAATACATGCACAATGTAGTAGAGAAACACTGATAATTTTAGAGATTTCTAATGTGATGTCGTAAATAAACAATTATTTTTTTTGCACTTACATTGCAAACGCTGTCTGAACCCTACCAGATAGATCCTTTTTACGAGAAATATTGGCTTTTTGAAGCGATTTTAAGCAATACATCATTAATTTTTATCCAAGTAAGTAGCACACTAACGCACGTAAAAACATTGTGCATTTAATAAGGATCAAGATTTAAAACGCAAGGAAATGGCGGTTTGTATTGTCTAATGATTGAAAAACTGTGAACGTTGTATATAAAGACATATTATAGTATATTTAGTATCAGCATTGCACCCGAGCGAAGCCGGGGCGGGTCGCTAGTTAATTATAAAATCCTACTACTACTACTACTATAAAAAATAACAATAAACTTCCATCCAAAACTATTTTTGCAGTTTTTTTTTTTAAATTAGTAGAAAAAAATTACAAAATTAATAAAGTTTGAACAAAGACGCAAACAGTACGCGAAATATACTTTGTTAGCTTTATATGGGTTTAATATAAAACAAATTTATAATAAATAAAATTTGAACCAGCACGCTTCACATCCCGCCTCCGCAGCACGCGTTTGAGGTCCAGGAAATAATCTATCTTAGCAAGTCAAATGTAGGACTTTAATACAATATTTAAAGCTACCACTAAACAAAATACAGCTTAAATCTTTCCTTGAATACTTACTTAAAAATCATTACCTTGAATACTAGTTAAATATTGTATCTATTTAAAGAACGAAGAAATAAGCATGAGCGATATCTTATATATTAAGCCAGAAGTGTCTAGACATCGAATAGCATACTCGTGTTTTATCGTTTCGTCATTCGTTAAAGTCAAAATAATGGAACTTAATAAAGAGAAACGTGGAAAATGTACTTTCGAAGACGCTTTAGACATTAGTGGTATGAGTTTTAAATTTTTACACAAATTGAACTTGAAATGTTCGTTTATATTACCTGAATTTCTTGTCATTTGTAATTTTAAACTTCGAACTGGAGAAGAGCAGAACTTTTATGTAAAATCTCTACTAACTGGCGATGTTACGATATTTTTGTATCTTTAGTCAATGTATGTAACTTTTTGGTGCATCACTATCGTGTTTTTCAAATTCGTTCTTACAATATAGCTCAACTGAACACAGAAGAATGATGATGAATACTTTATTTTTTTGTTACTTGAATACTTAAATTAAAAAAGTGAGTGACTAAATTTTTAATCGGGCAAGTTTTTATATACTTTTAATAAAATCTACTTGAAGCCTATACAAATAAACCGTATCTTTAATTTTTTTTTGCTGTAACATATTTTCATATATTTCTGGTTCTGCTTCTTCATCACCAAAATTTGATACTTTCTTTATGTTTGTTTAGAATATCTGTCAAAACTTTTATTAAATTCTTTCAATTATTTACTATACAGACGATTTTCAATTAATTCAACACTGTAACATGGCGCATTAAAAGTGCTTTTATTAGCCAACTTGAATAGAAACTACGGTGGTAACCACTTACCAGGTGGCCCATTCGCCTGTCTGCCTATCAATATCATAAAAAAGGAAAGATTATACCAAGTGTATCCGCGAACAGTCCCTGGACTCTTTCTGTTCCCTTACTCACATAATTTAATAACAGGGCAATCCGACACGGTCAAGACAGTTTTAGCGCAAGAGAAACGATTAATCGCGTCTTCCGAAACACGGGAATATTAACACTGCTAACATCCAAACTTTGAGTGGTTTCTGATTTTTTTGACAGAGAAACCGGTTTGAAACCAGGGGGTCTACAGCCCCATTAACTAGCCACTAAATAAACGAGAAATTATATAGTTTTTTTTTTACATATAAATCGGCAAAGACAAGACAGTTCAGTGTCTTTTTCTTATCTATTTGTCAACCGATTTTCTTTTATTTACGACGAGCTTTAGTGTAGTCAATAAAAACCTTCTTCAATAGCAAACTATTTATAGAATATATTAAATATAAGGTATTTCCATTGTCACAACTTTTTATTTTTTCATTATTTGGTTTCCAGGATTTGGCAAATACAACTACAGTATGCTTATACTATGTTGTTTCTTGATCCTGGCGATGTACATCGACATCTTCGGGTTCTCGGTATTATTACCTAGTGTATCCTGTGACATGAGCCTCACGACTGCCCAACAAGGACTGCTATCAGCTGTTCCGTTGATAGGTAAGCGGGGCATTTTAATGGTAATTTTTGTTCACGAGCCACTTCTCATTCCTTATTGTGTTTCTGTATCAATCAAGAGATGGACCTAGTTATTAATAAAGTAAATAATTTAAACTGAGTTATAAATTTAAAATTAACGTTTATTATTATAATTATTACATCCGTTATATATGATTACTTTTATCCATGAGGGGAGACTCTTATCTTCAATTAGCGAGATAAGACTTTACCAGCTTCGTTCAGATTTATTTCTCTGAAAAAACAAACGGCCTTATTTTTTTTTAGGTATAATGGTATCTTCGTATGCCTGGGGACTCTGTGCAGATACTATGGGAAGACGAAAAACCCTACTAATTGCTATGCCCATTGGCGCCCTCTTCAACTTAGTAGCAAGCATAGCTCCTAATTATATCTCGCTTTGCGTACTGAAGTTTTTTTCAGCGGGATTGTAAGTTTATGTCTCAAAAATTTCTTTACATATACCCTTGGATATTTATACTTTTACCAATAAATGTTGTTTAAGGAGTAAATTTGTCAAAATACTGTGACGAGCTTCTCAGTAATCTTATATAATGAGTAACATCTGACATCTCACCTTCGTAATAAATTAATAATAATAATAATAATGGTCAAATCAAATAGCGCGCGCTTCCCCGGCATCCTGTTACATACTTCCGTCCCTTTTTACCTAATCACTCTGAAAAAATCCGGTGTCAAAAATCCGGTGTCTTCTTCTTACATATGTCAAATTGATGATGACAGAAAGAGATAAATCAGTATTAAAAACAAAGTATTTCAGTAAGGTCGTTAAAGTCTATTAATTATTATTAAAGATGTTGTATACTGATTATTATTAACGTTGTATTTAAAGCAACTAATTCAGTATTACTTTTAAATACAGTTTAATGATGAATGGTTTGTTTCAGCTCGTCGTCAGCTAATGCTGCTGCTTTCGTTCTACTCGGGGAAACTATTCCTAGAGCTCATAGAAGCCGTTTCATGTTTCTAATGGCGAGCGCCACCATGGTTGGACAGCTCGCTATCTGCAGTGAGTGTTTTATTTTTTAAACCACCTCGATAATCACCTTTCGCCTCATGTGTCGGAGAAGAAATCAGAAGGGCAAGGATACTTTATTTCGAAACGATCCCATAGCCTATCAGATTCATGCGGAGTTACCCATCGCAGTTGTTTTAGTGTTTAAACACCCCTTCCAATTGACAGTGTTTTTAGTTGTGTTGTGCGATCCCACAGTACGGGATCCCCGGTAAACGGGGAAGGCTTAAATATTGTAATAATTCAAAAAAAATACATTCTATTGTGAAAAAACTCCAAGAAACTCAGTAGTTACCCTTTTCTGACAATTATTTTACATAAGTAGTTAAATTATTTTACATTATAAAAATAGATACAGTGCGCATAAATCACTAAAATAAACCAACTTTGTTATGGCTAACCGACATCAATGAATTAACTGAAAGTATTACGAGTATCAATCAAACGTTCAGTATCATGTTGCATTTGATTAGTAAACACGAGATGATTGATGAGACTCTGATTGCAATTTATGTGTGACGTATTTGGTACAGTATATTATTTTATATGCAACCATTTCACGGCCACAGAGTAAATTGTTTTGAATAGCATATTGAATATACGTAAAAAATTAACAAATCTTTTTTTATGGCATTGGTTGGCGGACGAGCATACGGGCCACATGATGGTAAGTGGTCATCACCGCCCATAGACAAAGTAAATATTGGACAACATCACATACATTACTCTGATCCCAATGTAAGTAGCTAAAGCACTTGTGTTATGGAAATCAGAAGTAACGACGGTACCACAAACACCCAGATCCAAGACAACATAGAAAACTAATTAACTTTTTCTACATCGACTCGGTCGGGAATCGAACCCGGGACCTCAGAGTGGCGTACCCATGAAAACCGGTGTACACACTACTCATACAAAGGCGCTGTAAGAAATATTAACCGTTCCTTACATCACCTATGCGCCACCAACCTTGAGAACTAAGATGTTATATCCCTTTTGCCTGTGATTACACTGACTCACTCACCCTTCTAACCGGTACATAACAATACAGAGTACTGTTATTTGGCGGTAGAATATCTGATGAGTGGGTGGTACCTACCCAGACGAGCTTGCACAAAGCCCTACCACCAAGTAAAACTTAAGGTGTAGTTTTGTGCAACACGTCCGAGACGCCAAACATTAACACACTTTATTAATGTTGCTCTTTTAAGAGTGAATGGAGCCAGTTTCATTACACGCAAAAGGAACTCACGCTATCTATTAAATAAATAGTCCGCCAACCATTTCGGATCTATGGTGCTATGTTTATTTTTTCTTAACCCTAAAACACTAACCTTCTTAGTTATAACCACGCTGGTATAAAAAGGTTATTTATTTTGATTTAAATTGTTTCACAGTAGATTTACTTTTCCTAAACCGAAAATGAGGTTAGTATTCTAGAGTGAAATAAAAATGATTCAGCAACTTTTAAACCGGGATACAGCGATTCGGAGTAATGGATGAGATTTATCCTGATCGCCATTTTGAAGAAATATAATTATTAAGATTAATAAATACTTTATAATTTTTACATCTTAAAAATACTCATTTTAAAGCGTATATATCGCAAACCAATAACATAACCATAAAGCGCCTTTTGTACAGTTCCAGCTCTACCAGTCTTTCAACTAAAATTCCACATTGAAGTGCCTGCGTTAGCCATGGAGTACCGGCCATGGCGACTACTGATGCAGATCCTCAGCATTCCGGGCTTGGTTGGAATCACTGGCATGTTTTTCCTTAACGAAAGTCCCAAGTTTCTTCTCAGCAAGGGCTTAGAGGATAGATCGATAGACGTATTGAAAAACATGTACCATTATAACACAGGGTTGGACCATGATAATTATCCGGTAATTATATAAACACTATTTTAAATCTCCAATGAAATTAATGGTTTGTTATGTGATTGTCATATTTTTGGGATGTAAACTAACTAACATTTTATGTTACAATATTTATAATTATGATTATTGAATTTGTCCTATGACAGTAAATTAATTATCAAAGCGGATTCTTTTTACAAAAGTATTTTATATAATTTAATAAATCTTTGCATAAATTTAAAAAGCGAACTTAAGAACCGAACCGAAGAATTTATGCTTAGAATAAGCTGATTCTATATTTGAACTCATCCAGCATTCCAGCTCGACTGAAATTCAATTTGTTTTTATAATTCATTTCGTGTTCGGCCCTGAAATAAAATATCGTGAGAAAACTGGGGTATCCACTATCGGCATTGTGGTAGAATATATCCAATTTACCCCCAAAGAAGTGTGGGCTAATATAATATACTATTGGGACAGCTACTGACAAATTTATTTAATTCATTTTCAATAAAAAAGAAAAATGACGTACAAAATTAAAATACTAAAACTATTATTATGAAAATAAACATATTTGTTGTAGGTGAAGTCAGTGTGCTTAGACAATTCTGAAATAAAATGGACTACTGATACTTCTTTCCTGCGACGAATGTGGAATCAGACGGCGCCGTTGTTCAAGCCACCACTTCTGAAGAACTCCTTGAAGCTGTATTGCATTTTACTCTGCGCTTATATGACGTAAGACATCACAGAATTATTTACAAATTAATTACAATTTCATAGCTCACCTACCGATTTGCCCACCTGTCTTCTTGTTTATATGTTTATCCCAGTATAATCTAACTGACATGAAAGTCACCTAATTAAAGAAGGCGCGATTATACATTGTACAGATTTCCTCCAACAAAAAATTATTAAGACAGATACAAAAATTATATTCATACAAAATTTAAATTATAATGTACAATCAAAATCTGATATGCTGATACACATGGATATAAACATAATCAATAAACCCAAAATACGAAAAAAGTTCTACAAATAAGTTTTTCCAATTTCAGATCTACCGGTTTCACGATGTGGGTGCCGACTATGACGAATGCTTACTTCAACGGTGATGATGTCACGGGCAAAACGTTCTGCGAAGTCGCCAGCGCAGCAGTTCGACGTTCTTCACAGTATGCTCGTGTTGTACGTTGTATAGAAATTTCTTTACCAAAACAAACATTTTACACACAAGAATTACATAAAGGTACAAGGTAAGGGGTAAGTACCCCAGATTAATAACGCTGTCGTAGCCGCGTTAACAGACTAATAAACTGAAACTAGAGCTATTCTTTAATAACCTTTTCGAAACTGCAGTGCATAACAGGAGCGACATATGCCAGACTGCTATGTGACTTTTTGTATAATAATTATAACATTGAAATGAAATACTTATCAAAATGGCGTATCACTTGAAGTCGCCTTACAACATTTTAATGTTGAAATTACAACGAACGAGAGTGTGAAACATAAAACTATTTTTGCTCTATTTACTATATATCTAAAGGTTATATTATGGAATAGGAAAAAAGTAACTTTCGTTTTATAGGTTATGCCTACATATGAAACTCCTTTATTTTTACTCCACAGCATACAGTATATATACACTCTTTATTTGTACTCCACAGACATCCAATGTTACCATCGATTGTGATAACGTATTCAAGCCGATGACACTCTACGCCGTGATGGTTTACTCGGGACTCTGTGGACTCCTGAACCTTGTTCTCACGTTCATCGTAGGTTACCTCGGCAAGAAGAAAACCACTCTCCTGGTCTTCATAGTCACGGTCACCTGTGGGATATTTCTTCTCTTCGTGAGGATACCAATGCTCAGCATATTCCTATTCTACATGTTCCCATATGTGGCTTTGATCTTGGGAAACATAAACACCTACTTAGTTGAGCTGAATCCCACTTATTTAAGGTAAGAGAAACGATTTTGTCTCAGTTCAGTCCTATCATACTCTTAGCAATTTAGTTCAAAAATCATACCTTAGAAATAAAAAACGACATTGCATGGATTTCGTATAAAAATACGCATTTAAGCAAATTGTACGCATCTTAGGAATCTGTTCTTCTTGAAGAAAATTGTCAATTTTAGTTATTGAGTCTGTGATATTTAGTCGTGTGTTTTGTTACATTTTTTATGGCAAATGTTGTGCCAATGTTCCAGAGGCATGGCGACGTGCCTGTCGGTGGTGGTGGCGCGCGGCTTCGGCTTCGTCAGTGTGCAGCTCATCGCCACGCTGCTCGTTGACCACTGCACGCCCATGATGTCCGGGTACATCGTGCTAGTACTCAGTATGTCTTTCTATTTATTAATTTTTACTGGTAGGGCATTATATACGTCTACCTAATTTCATACCAATTAATTTACATAGTAATGTAGCATCTTTATGTTGCAGCTTTTTAATGGTATATTAGGTACAAAAGCTCTCATCTTAGGTACCATGGCATGGACAGTTTTGGAATGGGGTATGACAGAGGTAGCTTACAACTGGGCTATTCGGAACAAATATCGAAATAACCCAGAACACGATCGTGTTAAGTCAATAAGTTATAATATGTGACATTGTCTATAATTTTTATAAAATATTATAAAAGATACACAGAAAAAAATTCAAAATTTCATGGCTGATAAAAAGTGAGGTTTTACAGAATATAACTGCAGGTTTCGCATTTGCTTGGTACTGTGTAGAACTCTTCAGAACAGTGAAAGTTAAAATAACTCTAATAATTGCCAACCTTCGTAAAGAGACACCACGTTCGTCAAATCATGTACCTATATGTTAATCCAATTTTTATAAATAAATTATAAATCAGAGTCTATATTATACTTAAATACGAAAATAACTGTCTGTCTGTTGTTCTTTCATTATAAAACCACCTGAACCTTGAACTACAAGGTAGGCGAGGGCTATTTTTTAAACCTCATGCCTGACGATCAAATTCTTAAACGTGAGCGATAACTATTAAATTAGAATTTAATAATTTTGTGTTTTTTAAATATGTTTTATCAATTCTCGTTACAGTCGGACTAGCTACAGCGTGCCTCTTGCCTCCAGACACGAAAGCAACCACAGAAACATTACCGACAACACAAAACGAACTGATTTTAGGCAGCAATGACAGTTTAAATACTATCGATCAAAGAAAAGAAAGACATTCATGAACTTAACACAACTCTTGTTTTTTTTTTTATTCAAATAAAAAAAGGACCTGTACAATAGCTAAATTTAAAGGTTAAAAACTCGAGTGAATCTAAAAAGAATATTTTTTTTAATGATAGAGCACTTGTGAAGTGAATAATTAGTACAATCGTACTTACCATATTGATGTGATATTGATATTGGTGACTTTGTACTGAAAAAAGTATTGTCAATGGAACATTACCAAGTGAGCAGAAGTGAGCAGTTCGTATCGTCGACGCTACTAAGGCTGATGAAAATGCCCTTGTGCCGGCGCCACACACTAATTGATCAGATGAAAAAGCGTCTAATGAAAAACAAACAAGTATTAAAGATATCCATCCCATAATAATTGATAAAGAACAAAAATTTCAAAATTAGTTGCATTGAAACATTGCTTTTTCGATCAAATTTTTGATGTTTCCGCAAATATTACATAAACGTGCCAACTACACATGGACTGATTCCAAATATCAATCTCTGAAGTTAATCTATATAGTGCTGTGAAATTGAAATTAATTAGTGTAAATTGTATTGTTGAGTGCGTGCGACCTATTGTTGTGAGTGACTGTAATGTTGTGTCAGAATCTACTGCCTAGTATTGTCCTAACTATAATATTTTGTAAATATGTAGATGACGTTTTTTGTTTTATTAAATAAAATGAAACACGCTTTGATAATTCTATTTTTTGTCCAAATAAAACATAATTAAATAACCCCTTAACACATTTAATGCAACTACGCGAACGTGCTACGTTACAATTATAGAGTTAGTGATTGACTTCTAATTTATGTGATTTATGTTACAATGTAAAAATTAAATAACCGAAAACTTTAATAAAAGTTAATTATTTTAATTTAACGTAAATTATTTCTGTTTTGAAATAAAATTCAAATGTAAATAGGAGAATTATGTAATTAGTCACTATAGCTTTAATTCACAGTTTTAATTATTTTATCGTACGTAGGTAGGCCTACATGTTACAACACTTACTAGAGTTCCCAGGTTATGGGTGAATTGGAATTATGAAATTAGATAAATCATAGAACATTTAAAATCATACAATTTATATTCTGATAAATAAATATATTTCAAATACTAGTTTTATTTATTTAAAAAAGTAATTCTAATAATATTATTTATGTACTTCCCATGTTTTTTTTTTTAATTTAAAGTAAAAAAAATATATAAAAAATCTTAAACTCATAAGTGTTTGACGACCCAAATTATCCATGTCTATGTGATACTAACTTAATAACAATTATTATTAACATTAAAACATTAATGACGAAAAATTGATTCTATAATTATTGTCATCGTTGAACTAAAACCACAGAATCAAGCAATCTTTTTACTCCAATGGTTATATCTGTCGTCTAAATAATCTCCCCCACTCCTAACAATTTCAACTTGAGTCCTTATCATAATTAACAATTGTGCAAATAACGTGATTGATAATAAATAACCATGTAATATTATAAGCATATATTATCATAGTAATATTATAAGCTGGTAAATTTTGTTTGTTTTCCCGGACACGTAATAAATATATTACAATAGAATTACTTATAGTTAAGGATGTTTCACACTATGATAGCTGGTTTAAGGAAAGTCTTAGGCTATACAGTTGTTTGTTTTATTATGTGAGCGCAGTCATAAAGGAGACTTTGCCTTTGGTACGCAGGTCTTCCAAGCGTTACAACTACAGATACAATTATAACTCTTTAACTGAAAGAACTTCAAAATGACTTTACAATTATGGTCATAATTTTTTTTATTGAAAATACTAAGTCCACGCTTTTTATATCATTAATTTAATCGTTTTGAGTAATATGCCTTATTCGTCAATGGTTTGACACGAGATTTTAAATTAATAGGCCAAGCTAAAATATAATTAACTTGGCGCCAAACCCAAATAACTTGGGTACCTACTATTTTCACTTAGCGATATAAACAACTTCAGGTATTGATAAGGAAATATATTAATTATAATAAAGTAGTTACAAATTATATTATTGAATGATAACAATGCTTGCGAGTGGTTCACATAGTATGTAAAGGTAAAAAGTTAAATGATTTCAAAGTTTCAAACTTTAAAATTATTTAACTCATTGAGATCAAAGTTTCGTAGTAAACATTTATTAACTCAAGAAGGCGCGCCGATCAAGCCCTTTCCAATCTGCTTGATCCTTTGGCTTTTCGTAGAGATCACTCTGCATTTTCTACCAAAGCGCGATTTTTAAGACATTTTCTGCCTCGCACATTTTTCGAACTGATACGACTTGGGAACCTTCAAGAAACAAGCGTACTCCTTTCTCAAAGGCCGGTAACGCACCTGCAAGCCCCCCGGTGTTGCAGATGTCCATGGGCGGTGTTAGTCACTTTCCATCAGGTGAGCCTCCTGCTAGTTTGCCACCTATGTCATAAAAAAATGACCTTAAGTTTTCGGGAAATGGGCGAACGTCGGTTATAGCGCGTCAATTGAAGCTGTTATCTAACCAGGAAACTACTGAACCGATTACGATGAAAATAAATCCGTGATTGATCAAATCTTAGTCGGCATCATGACATCATAATAAATATGGTTTCCCCGATTATCTCATAACGATCTATAACAATGACTACGTACATTTTCCATCTATTCTGGTACATTCAAGTGCAGTAGAAAACTCTTGTTATCCTATCCTAGGTATAGAGTATGAATGAATCAATGACTTACCTAATATATTTCTTGAACATCACTATAAACTATAAATCACCAGTTAAAAACAAATATAATATTACAACATGTATATCAAAATAATCTAAGTACATACATATAAAATATAACACAATTCACATTTAAAACGTCAAATGTTATGAGTAAAATTCAGACTTGCAAACAATGACGGAACAACAAATCCTTACCACCAGTGAAACTATTGTTAAATATTCACATAAATAAGTAGTGATGTAAGTGGTTATAAGAATAAACGTTACTTAATAAATATTGTGAGTTTAATTTAGTAAATACATATAATTTAATTCATATTACAGGGTTTACACAAAGTCAAGTAATCAAGCAAATAAGAGATTAAATTGTTGACTGTAACTCCTTCTAAGTACAGATAATAATATAAGAGAATGGATGTATTATGCTTTTTAAATAGCGTAAAGCTTGAACTTTTTGGATTGGAGCACCGTATGACGTCACCGACGCCTGTTAATGGTGTTCTGAAAATTAATCGAAACAATTCTTCGATTTTCAATTCGTCCAACGATAACTAATCATGGAACATTCGATGTTTTTATTGTTTTCCGGTGAAATATTTTCGACGTTGATCGACGAACCGTTTTTTGATGAATTATAATTTGATAAAATTTCCGCAAATCCTGTATCTAACAAGTAAAAAAATTGTTCAAATTGATCAGTGATTGGTGCAATTCATGACCAATTAAAATTATTTTAGCGATCTCTAGGATTTCTTTTCAGCCAGCATATTTCCTGCAATGTTTCCTTCTAAAGTTTACCTTTCTGCAGTTAGTTTTCAAGTATTGACCAGTTACTAAAAATCACTGACCATTTTTGACCAATTCGGACTACTTTTTATGAGGCCAAATTTCATGAAGCGGGCTGCTTAGTAGATGAAGCTGTAAAAAGGTTACTGTTAGCAAAGCTATCGGGATTAGTGTTTTTTTTTAATTGAATTTCTTCCTTTTCTTAATTTCCTAAGCATGTTTTATTTCGTAGTCTCTTACCCTTCGCAGAGTCTTATAAGAATAAACTAAATATACCGTTAGAAATTAAAAGTATAATATAACAGAAACAGATGTATCGGATGATTAAATTTTATAAATTATATTCATTGTTTATTTTGATTCAATGCATGAAGCTAGACTAGTAAGTGGCCCAATTGGACCCTAACTATTATGTAGAATATTTCTTACCCTTTATTATCAGCTAACCTTAGGATCTACGATGTTGTCCTACCATGTACAGTTTTAAAAGATCGTATCAAATCACATCAAATTAAATATATTTTAAATTTAAGTGCATTTTTCAATCATCAATATTTCAACTCTACCAGCATTAGAAAAAAACTACCTAGAAAGACCAAGAGCGATAAAAGTGAAAGTGAAGTCTGAAGGCTGTCTGATTTCAGAAAATCGCTTAAGATAATATCTCGCGTTAAAATCCAATGTACAAGATATTATATCTTTCTAGATAGGTATTATCTCATTTACTTTACAATATCAAAAGATACCGTTTATGGAAATTTTGGTGCAAAAAAACCGAAAGAACAAATAATATCTTTGATGACATCTTATCAATAATTGACCTATTTGTTTCTAATAGTTTTAATCGTTTTGATTAAAAACCAACTGGAAAAAACTACCATAATACGAATTGTGCTATTATAATGACATAAACAACTTGAATTATGATAATTTGGCAATAATCTTATGTATTTGTTTTTAGAACAGCTACTAAAATTTATTCAGCACACGATAAAAATATCGTAAATTGAAAAGAAAATAGTCTCATTATCTATAATGATATGTTTACGTCTTCGTTTTTGTCCTAGTCTACGTCTTCGTCTTTGTCCTAGTCTGAGTCTGCGTCTGCGTCTGCGTCTGCGTCTGCGTCTGCGTCTGCGTCTGCGTCTGCGTCTGCGTGACGTGACGTGACGTGACTTGACGTGAAAACGCGTTTATATCAATAATTACTGACACCATTTGAATGAATGATTGTTTCTGCGTTAAATAGTTTGTTGATATAATTTCTAAGTTTAAGAACTTTACGAGCCAAGAAAGCGAACATCGCTTAAATAATAAATAAATAACTTAAAATTCAGCTAATAAAGTAGTCACGTGGTCAATTTCTTATCTCTTTTCATAAAAAATAATGAATGTCTTCTATGCCTTCCTACCGATTCCGATCCGATTGTGATGAAGCGTTCATGAGTTGTTCTGAACTTGGTTTCTGGCCCAAAAAAAAACATTTTTTTTTCATTGTTCATGTTTTTTGTAGACCCTTATACTATCTATGCCCTAGAGTTACTAGTTATAAATATAAAGGAAACAGATATACGTATGTACAAACATAAATTAAATTAGAGAAAACTGATAGTTCCACTTGAAATTGCAATTTATTCTATTACAACATAAATGAATAAAGTGAAAAATTTTGGATTTTCCAATTTTTTTATCTTAAGATAGAGATCTTTACATGAAATATTATATTATCTTCTGTGTTGTTTTAGAGTACCTAAAACACCTTTATAGATACATTAAACGGTTATGGAAATCAAATTAAATAATAATAAAACATCTACATAATACGTAAAATAAACGACGACGACAAAAAAAAAACTTAATCATACTATATTTTATTATCGGTAAAAAATTAGTGGAAAATTTTAATTTGTATATGGAATTTATTTAAAATAATTAGGCAGGTTGGAGAATGGGTCACCTGATGGTAAGTGGTCAAAACCGCCCAAAGCCATCTAGAGATAAATATTTACCGTCCCTTGTCGGCGTCACCAACTAATATACCGTTTGCGAAAAGACTTACCCTTTTTGAATAGCCCGCTTATAGCTTTATATTATCTAAGTGTTACCGTTACCATTACCTAGTGTAACATATTCTGCTATTAATCATAATAATAAAATAAAGGCTCACAAGAATTAAAACCAAAGGAATATATTTATATTTAATCGTTAAATTTAACGGAAGCATGTCGTAATTACATGTAATTGGAAATGGAATGAATTTAATTATTTTTAATCTAATCATTTAATTTTGCTTAAATATATTTTATATTTCTTTCACTGTTTATTTTGTTATTGTAATTTAAACAAATAAATAGAATTGTCGTTTTTATATTATTTCAGTTCAAAGTTTAGTTAGTTTAGGCTAACATTATAACTTATAAAGCTATTTGTCTGTGTTATATTATTTTAATAATTTTAAAACATTAGGAGTTATTTGAAAAGTCAAAAAAAAATAATGTAAGTCTATCTTAATCTATACATATAAGTAAAGTAAAGTATCCGAGATTTCCGAAACTGTAGGTCCGGTTGGTTTGAAATTTATCAGTTAGGTACTCCATACGCGACTCTCTAAAAAAACTTCAGAGGAGGAGTATCATATAATTGGAAGTTATTAATTAATTAATAAACATCAGTATGTGTTTATACTTACAGTTTTAGTTTAGCTTTCAATGTACATATAATTATTGTTTAATTTTTTTTAAATAGTTGCCTACAATTAAAAAAAAGTAAATGTATTCAGTAAGTAACAAAGGCGTGGAAACTAATTCTATTTATAAATATATTTAAAAAAAAAAGAACAAATTTAAATAATATTAACTCTGTGAGAAATTACTCTGTGGACAAAGTAATCGATAAAACCCGCGATAAACTTAAGTCTGAATAGCTACTTGAAATCAATAACTATTAAAGAAATTTTAGTATTGCTTCATTTACTTTGATACGTTGCCATAAACGTGTTATTTTAGTTCAACAAATTATTACAGAAAATTTTGATTATGGTGGAATACCGGTATTAGTGACAAAATATCTTGATGACTTCACCTCTCTGCAAATAATCTCATTATTTTATTTTAACGCTGTTATAAAATCCCAAACACAATGGAAGTGAATGAAAATTATAAAAATGTACCGAAAAAATGTAGTTTCGAGGACGCGTTAAATATAACTGGTAAGTTTTAATTATTCTAATTAATATCTATGTTCATCCTCTTTTTATAAAACTACGTACACATTAATTTCTAATAATTAATGTCCCACTTAGACTTTTGTTATTATTAATTTTTATGGCTAATCTTCATCAGTCATATTTGACATTATTATATTTTGGAAACCTATAAATATTTTATTTATTTATTTTACACACAAGTTTTGTTTACATTTTTCAATATCAGCCCTGAATTCCATCTGTTATATTACCTTTGATATAATTTATATTATAAATACGAAAGTAAAGTTCCCGGCTAAATCACTGAATTTAAAGCAATTTTTTACGAAGCAAACTTTAACCCAAAGGACGGGCATATACTTTTTTCACCCTTTCCAAGTTGGCGAAGCCACGGGTTTTGTTAGTTACATAAAAAATAATTTATAAATGCCAATCTAATGCCCTTATATCTTTCTTGCTATTACATTTAACAAATATTTTAATATATTTTTTTATAATATGTCATAAGAATATTATCGTTGTATACACATTACCCTGCGTGTATATATAATGTCTATACTTAACGATAAAATGAATCTTGTAATATGACGATTCTAAAATTCTCTGAACAGAATATTTGTTTTTTTTTTTAAATTTTGATTTTAATTTTTTTTACACGCTACTCAATTGAGACATCATCGACAAGGTAACGAGGGACGAATCCCCTAGTTTTCCAGAGACATTCCGCCCCTCTATATGATTTTATTATTTGAATAAATATCACCCTCACCACTTAGCTTCGAATCTACTTGTTAAAGCCCATTTTTGTATGAGTATTTTGAATATTATTATAAAAGTAAATTGACTATTTAATATTCGTACAGGTTTTGGAAAATACAACTTTACTATGCTGCTGGTATGCTGCCTACTGATCTTAGCCATGTACATCGACATATTCGGGTTCTCGGTGGTGTTGCCAAGTGTTGCGTGTGACATGGAGCTCACGACTTCTCAACAGGGCCTGCTTTCTGCGGTGCCTTTAATTGGTAAATTTTATTATTAAAATTATTTTACTTGGTGGTGGGACTTTGTGCAAGCCCACCTGGGTCGGTACTAACCACTCATCAGGTATTCTGCTGCCAAACAGCAATACTTAATATTGTTGTGTTCCGGTTAGAAAGGTCAGTGAGCCAGTGTAACTACAGACACAAGGGGCATAACACCTTAGTTCTCACGGTGGATGGCGATGAAAGAATTAATATTTTTTACAGCGCTAACGTCTACGCTCGGTGGTGACCACTTAACATCTGTTGCCCCATATTATCGTCCGCCTACCTTTTACCTAATAAACATATTCAGGATCGTAGATGCAATTCAACGGGGAAATGCTGCTAACATTTTAGCCAGCATTCCATTCGATCATTTTGACAGTAGGCTTTTATTTCTATTTGTATATAATTAAATGTAATTTTATTTATAAATACTATTAATAGAAATACAATAATTAAAAAATATATTAAAACAGAAAAGTCAATACGGCCCAGTAATTAAAAAACCTGAAAAACGCTGGCGAGCGTATGTTTGTGCTTTAACATGATCAAGAGCCGAGATGGCCCTGGTAAGAACGCGTGCATCTTAACCGGTGATTTCAGGTTCAAACCCAGACAAACAAAACTGAATTTTCATGTCCTTAATTTGTGTTTATAATTCATCTCCTGCTCGCCGGTGAAGGAAAACATCGTGAGGAATCCTGTATGTGTCTCATTTCAAAGAAATTCTGTCACATGTGTATTCCACCAACCCGCATTGGAGCAGCGTGGTAGAATATGCTCCAAATCTTCTCCTTAAAGGGAGAGAAGGCCTTAGCCCAGCAGTGGGAAATTTACAGGCTGTTAATGTAAAAAAAATGTTTAACATCATCTCTTGATCTACGATGAAGGAAATCTTTAAGAGGTCATCTGCGTTTATCTGGTGAAAACATATGTATATAGCTCTTCGCTCAGGAGGACTGGAGGGCTAAGCCCAGCTAATGTGGGACATCTACAGGCAATTACTTCAGTTATTTTAATGCATAAATATACTAAACATCTTATATGTATAATCCTCTTTTGTATAATTGAATGTATAATAATAGGTAAGGTTACAAACAGACCATAACCTCGTTACGCTCCATTTCTCTCGATAATTGCTTACGCATAATGTAGGTCATAAACTCCCCCAGCATATTTTTTAGTTAGACGACCAAGATACCAGAATAATCCCTTTGAAAATGTTACGTGCCAATGAACACATAAAAAAAGAAGCCCAGACGTTTTGCAAACGATGCTAACTAAAAAAGTTTTTAATGTATGTACTCTTATGTTCAGGAGTGATGATATCTTCGTACGCGTGGGGTCTCGGCGCTGATACCATAGGGCGACGTACAACATTACTAATAGCTATGCCAATCGGCATGCTCCTAAACTTAGCTGCCAGTATAGCGCCGAACTACATATACTTGGCCGTATTCAAGTTTTTCTCAGCCAGCTTGTAAGTACCACTTGAATTATACAACAAGGTATTAATCGCCCTCAGTATGTTAATCAAAGTAATCCACTTCGAGTGGAATAGTAAATCCACGAGGTTTACCGATATTATACTTATTAATTGAAGTTGAAAAACTTTTGTTACTATTTCAGCACGTCATCAGCAAACGCAGCTGCGTTTGTTCTGCTCGGGGAAAGTGTTCCAGCTCGATATAGAGGTCGATTCATGTTCTTAATGGCGAGTGCGACAATGTACGTGCAATTTGTTATATGTGGTAAGCAAAACTAATTTTAACATTTATTTTTATTGAATATAAGGCATACTAGCAAATGTGTCAGCTGATGAAAGGTGTTTAGTATAGACATTGGCACTAATATATTAACTCTTACAATGTCATCCCTGAGAACTTATATGTTATGTCCATTATACCTTTAATTACACTGATTCAACTACGCTTCAAGCCGGAACACAATAATGAGTATGGCTGTTAGGCGGTAGAATGTATCATGACTGGGTGCTACCTAGTTAGAAAGGCCTGCCCAAAGCTCTACTAACGACTGCAGGGCTTTGACATATATCACATCTTATCCATATATATATAACCTCGTTTAAAATATGTATAGACGGCAATAATTGGTCACAATGTTCAATTAAAAAAAAATTAAATATAATTTAAATATCAGATGATATTTCATATTCCCTGATGACATACATACACTTTGCATACTGTAAATTTTAACTACAATTTAAACTACACATTGAAAAGAATATTAAATTGTTTATTACTATGTTATTCTAGTTATTGCTCTACCCATAACTGGGATCTCTTTCGTCATTGATGTATCTTGGTTATCAATGACCTACCGACCTTGGAGAATGCTGCTGCAAATCATCAGCTTGCCGGGCATCATTGGAGTTGTTGGAATTATATTTCTTCAAGAAAGTCCGAAATTTTTACTCAGTAAAGGAAAGGAGGAAGCTGCTGTTGAATGTCTAAAAAATATATTCAGGTGGAATAAAGGACTAGACAAGGAAAGTTTTCCCGTAAGTTATACTAAATTATATTATTTAACAATATGAAATAATATATAAAACAAAACTTTATGTATAATTTTCACTATTTAATTCTTGATCTTGTTAAGTAAATATTTAAACAGAGTCCCCCGGTGTAGATCCTATATAAGCTTCTGATGTACTGACAAATATTATACATATAGACAATTTAACCACTTTTTACTAATATGTAATATTCCTAACACTTTATACTTCATATGTTTTAGGTGAAATCAATTTTTTTAGAAGAATTTGAAACACCGAATAATGCAAATGTGTCATTTTTGCGTAAAATGTGGAATCAAACAGCACCGCTTTTTAAACCACCTCTTCTTAAAAACTCGCTGAAACTATACTACATTCTGCTCTGTGCTTATATGACGTAAGTAAATTTACCGAATATATAATTTACAAACTACACAATTAAAAATTTACAAATATTTCCGATATTTCCGATTATTGATTTTATAACAGAAAATCAATAATCGGAGATCAGTTAGGAATACAATTAATAAAATATCTATACTATTACTAAAAATTTTACGTCCAAACCACTGAATGAATGAATGAATTGTACGAATTTTGGTATGGAGTAAGCTTGAACTCAAGGGATGGATATAAGCTTCTCTTTGTACTGACGACCCCTCAAACGCGAGTAAAGCGAGCGACAAATGTACAAACCGTACCACGCCGGAAACGTCGCCGGAAAGTCGCGTCTAATAGAGATGCACGTAAGAGATTAATCGATTTCCAATTTCAAAGATTTTATCGAGGATATGACTAAAAATAATCGGAAACCATTAATCAATCAATCTAATCAATCAGTAACGTTTTTAACTTTAAATTTAGTTATGTCAAATCGATCATGATGACAATCACAAACATTACATTTTTTACATTTTATTTAATTTGATCAATTTCCGCTATTATAAAATACAAAATATAAATATATATATCCGCAAACGAATCGAATTTCATTCGAGCATTATTCAGTTAAACATCCGTATGTAAACTTCCGCTTTAGTAATAATAATAAGAAGTAAGATTTTCTACTAACTAATCTAAAATAATATTAACCAAGCATATTTATTTGACTTTGTCGTATCTAAGAAATCAGAGTATATTAAACAATTAGTATTACTTCATATTGACGTTACGCTGGCTTCTCGCGACTTGTTCGTATGTACGTATTTGTCGAATCCTCATTAGTCGGTAGCTTCAAAGACCCGTTTATCAATGGCAGCAGAAAGCCATTTTTAAACGTCCTATCAGCCATTAGCAATACAGACATGTTTATCTATTGGTATTATGTAAAAAAAAAGTATTTTTATTAAAGAAGGATTGCTCTAAATGCTCCTATTTACAATTGCCGAAGAGGTCAGGATCGATCTTACAACTTTTTACATCACTAGTCGGCCCATAAACCATTGCGTTATTGAATTTTAATTGTTTTTTAAAATATGCTTTGATATGAATAATTCATTTAAATACAAAATATAAAGATAAAGATTTTGAATAATTTTAGTTCAACGGGCTACACGATGTGGGTACCGACGATGACAAATGCCTTCTTCAATGGAGAAGATAGCGCGGGAAAGACTTTCTGTGAAGTTGCAAGTACAGCCGCCACTGCTTCAAATAGCACTGTAATACTTCCAACAATCTTTCATATTTTTGGTTCATGAATATGTAGCTATTTCTGCAAAATCAAAGCGGACAAATTGTAATTTAAAAAAAAGGCAATTTAAATTAACAAAGCTTCAGGAAAATTTAAAGCAACAAAATTAAAACATTTTGTACAATTTATGGCAAAGTAAAAGTAATGTTTCGGGTATAAAGAGTATATATATATATATATGAGTATATATAGGATATAATATATATAACTTGATGAGCAAGTAAATTATAGTACATGTAAAAGTCCAATTTGAAATTATTTATACATTAGTGTTCAAGGTTAAAATTATAATAACAACACCAATCAATAATAATATTAGTAAAATTAAATCTAAAATTTAAACATTATTTTATATTTTTATATTTGTTTACAGACTACAACCGATTGTGATAACGTAATAAAACCCATGACCCTCTACGCGGTCATGTGTTACTCTGGACTATCCGGCTCTTTGAACATCGTACTTACTTTTGTGGTAGGACCTCTGGGCAAGAGAAAGACAACCATACTAGTCTTCTCCGTCGCTATAATCTGTGGAATCATCCTCCTGTTTATCAAGATTCCAATCATGAGCATCGTTCTGTTCTACTTCTTTTTGTACGTGGCGCTTATTTTGGGCAACGTCAATACTTATATAGTTGAACTAAACCCTACATATTTGAGGTAAGTGTTTTTCTAAATAATTAAATGATTAATTATTCCTATTTGTTTATTTTGGGATATAAACTTATTTAGATGACTAAATTCTAATAGAATTACATACTATGAAATAAACACAATTGAATACTACATAGACTTCAAAATCATTGATATAATGTAAATTGACATAAAGACGGGTGTTTGAATATTTAGTTGTTGAATAAAAGAGCCAATTAATTTAAAAATGTATATAAAATATTTAAAAAGCTGAAAATTGAACAAATTTTTCGCGTGTATTTTTTTGTTGTTAATTCCATTTCATATTTGGTGGAGAATCAAAGATATTATGCCTATTAAACATAAAACCTCAGCTTCAAAAAATAACCTCACAAAGTCCAATCATTGTCTCACCATTGATTAGTCGCGGGATATTTATTTACTGTTTAGTATCTTATGTCAAAAAAAATTTGTTTCAGAGGTATGGCGACATGTTTGTCCGTTGTAGTTGCACGTGGATTCGGATTTATAAGCGTCCAATTAATTGCCAGCTTACTCGCTGACTATTGCACACCCATGATCTCTGGATACATTGCTCTTGTTATTTGTAAGTAAATTGTATTTCATGATTTACGTCTGTTTTTTTATAAATGAACTTACTCAAACCATTTCCTCTTTCAGCTGGACTATTGGTATCGTTCTTCTTACCTCCGGATAAATCACCGAAAAAAGATGACATCGAAAACAATATATCAACAAACAAGAAAAATGAAATAGAAAGAACTGAATTATAGTATTATTAGGATTTAAGCTAGTTCATTTATAATAATCGTGTTAAGATATATTACTTAAGTTAATTTTACTGTAAATAGGTACCTACTAAAGTAATTCAAACAACAAAAAAAGACAAAAATAAAAAAAATTTAAAGCCTGCTATAAGTTTTATTTAATACCGAATTAAGTATGATAAATTTCCCAAATTCCCAAAACTTCATGTTATCTAAGTCATCGTGATCATCAACTGATACAGTATCCATTCGTTATCAAAGATATTTAAGAAATATATCAGTTCGCATACAACTCATTTCAGTATATATTAAACAGAATGTATGTAAGCAATAGTGTGTAAGAATAAATTTTAGTTTAAAATATGCTGCTGGCTGCACAACATTAGTCCTCTGTAGTGACCACTGACACATTAAGAGGACTACAAGAGCTAAGTGCCCTTGAGAATCGCACGCACACACTTACAAAATCGACAAAAACGGCAAGCCCGTGTACTAAGGGCTAAGCGAGGTAACGAGATTACGCCCAAATATTCTAATAGATGGCGCCAAACCGAGCGACGTAAGATCAATCATAAATCTCATAAAAAATAGATAGGACAACAGAATTATTTTTATTTCTTTCGATGTTAGTTAACAAATGATTATGAAATAAAACTGATTCAATTAAACTTACAATATTTTTATTTATATTTTGTATACAATAAAATAGACAGTTAGTTTTAACCTTTTTTTTCTATTATTTATATTATTATACCACAATTTTTAACATTTTATAAAAGTTTAATGATCTATTTATATAATAAAATCGTAAGTGTTCGAAATCTGTAGTGTAGTGACCGTGGGGTAACATATAGCGGAGTATTTGTTCGTTTTATTAATATTGGTTCATAAAGAAAAAATATATATTAAATTAAAAAAAAAAAATCTAAATATTTACTAGAAAAAAATGTTGTCAATTCGGTTTGGTTGAATCATTGATGAATGAAAGGTTAATCATAATAGGTTTAATCATAAATCTCATAAAAATAGATAGGATATTAGAATTATTTGTATTGCTTTTGACTGTTATTCAAAAATGATTAAAAAATAAAACTGATTTAATTAAACTTAAAATATTTTTATTTATATTTAGTACTACAAAAAAAAAACATTTAGTGTTAATTTTTTTTAAAAATTTTTTATTTAATTTCACTTGTATGTATTAATGTTATTACATTTGTCCTGGAATCTTGGAATAAATATTACACCCACTTTCAGCTAAAAGTTGGCACACATATTTAATCTCGATGACAATGCACGATTCATGAATTGCTGCTATATTCAATCCAATATGGCGGACGTTACAAAAAAATTTAAATTTATGAATTACGTACAAATGACACTTCTAAATATTCTAGTTCTCTGGTTCACAACAATTACATTTTTTTTGTTACGACTTTACTTTTTTTTATTATTATTAAAATTAGTTCATACATAACTTTAATTCTTATTATAAACAATCGATAAAATTAAACTCTTACGCAATATAAATAGCTTCCGTGTTATTGTTTTCGACTTTCTTTATTCTGTAAAAAATAAATATATGTTAGTAATTACATTTTTATTAATTATAAAATTATGTATTTAAAAAATATGTATCTTAATATGTCATAGTAGTTATAATGAAAAAAAAATGCTTCGAGTTCATGGGGATCGAATGTAGTCACTTGATCCCCATGAAAGTCAATTGATGTTTTCCTTCCTTTAACCAAATACTCTATCGTAATTATTAAGAATTGCTCGAAAAATCTGATTATATGAGAACTGATTGCACATTTTTCTAATAGATGTTTTTAATATTCAAAATTTATAAAAAAAAAATATGTTTACTAATTAAATACTCTTACCTTTTAATATCGTTCATATGTATGTTCGGCGCTTGATTTATATAAACGTTTTTTAGTTTTCCTCACGCGTTTCACTTTATTTCCCATATTTACACAATTAAAATTTATAACAAAAAATATTATTAAAAATCAAATGCCTAATTACTACTACACTATTTTAACTTAATATATTTATTTACAAGAAAGAATAAAATTTATTATAAGAAAACATGAAACAATGAATTTACAATTAAAATTACAAAAAAATATCTCGTAACGTAATGAATGATGCGGCGAAAAGATCGACACGTCTGTATAGCATCAGGCCTCGGCCGGCATTGTCTGTACACGGCGTTTACGCACACATGCGTACGCATTTTGTTCGAAAATAAGAATATCGGATTTAAAAAAAATCTATTGATTTTACTAAAAAAGTGAAACCGAGGTTAAATAGTATATTGCTTGTAGAATAATCTGACAAAAAACCAGAATTATGGAACGTATATAAGTATAGTTATTATTGATTAAAAGATCTTTTTAGAGGTAACTTTGTGATTTTTTTCTATCGTACCAAATTAATTACATCATGTTTTCAAAATAACAAATACTTAGCATGTATCCTGAAGATTATCATATATTTTTTTCATTTGGTTTACTGCATTGGATCATATACTTTTTTGCATTATAAAACTTGCATTTAGCTCATGTAGTCCCCTTAATGAGGAGGTTTACTATGGACATTTTGGTTTTTATGATTAATTGAGCTTGGAGTTTAATAATTTCCTATTTATAAATCTGTAGTTTCCTATATTTATCGGATTCTTATTATATTTATATCAGTAACCGACGTCGTTTTTAAATCAAATATAACGTCGTTGATATACCAATACTACTTATAATAAACAAAACTATACGTTTGTTGAATATGCGTAGTAGCCGAATAGTATTTAGTAGTAGTAGTTTGATTTACATAATGTCCTGAAGTTTGGCCGCCAGGACGATTACTGCGCATCACTGCGCAAACACGAGTTTACTCTCGTAACCCGCTGAGTTACCATTGCCCACTACTAGAACCTGGGTGTTAAAGATAATTTTTCGACAGAGAACCTCAGATTTTTTTATCGACCCGTACAGGTTTTAAACTCACAGCCTATAGCTTGACAAGTAGCTACCAAATCTAAAACATAAGCGACCGTCAGGAGAACACATGTTAAGAAACATGAAAAAATATCTCCTCAATTATTAATATTGACGGTGCTATTCTTTCTTTAATCTAACATAAAGTAGCCAATTAAGTTATTCAATTTATTTATAAAATATAACATTTAAAAATAACTTTAATGGCAACATTTTACTTAAAACGTCACCCGTCTCTGCAAGTGTCAAACTGTCATTCAGCTTTGTGAAACGGCAAGCGAAATGTCCGATTCCGCCGGCGATAATTCAAAACCTCGAGTAGTAGTATTAGGAGGTAGAAAACACTATAATATATTTTAACACGTTGAAAAACGAAACTTTTGTATACAGTTTAAGTCATATTTGAAGAGTATATAATATAGAGTTTTTAAATTCTATAACGGTTTCGGAAAGTCTTAGTCATCGGGTGACCTAAGTGTTTTTTTATTGTCTGATCGTGCTATTTGCTTCAGGGTGCGGCTTCATTGGTCGGAACCTGGTCGACTATTTGATAACAAATGATTTGGTGAGTTGGTTACGTGTGGTGGACAAGACTCCACCGCAACTGGCTTTTTTAAACTCGGCGCACACTAAGGCTTTTGAAGACCCCCGCGTTGAATATAAAAGTGCAAATCTTATTAATCCAAGTAAGTTATATAGATTTTTTATATTTAAATAACTCAGAATGCTACCAATAAATTATCTAATACACAGAAATAATACTAATTTATTCAACTGCAAACATTAATTTATGAATCCATTTTTAACATCAATATTTAAGATCCTTCAAAATTAAAAAAAAATATTAAAAAGTAGTTTACAATTTCAAAAATAACTACACTTTTTTTTATTTAATTTAATTTTTTGACTTTTATACATTGTCTTAATAAACATAAATTAATTCCAAACTTGTTTACTAAAATCAAATCAAATCAACTTTATTCAAGTAAACTTCACAACGAAGCATTTTTGAATCGACAATATTAAAAAAATTACCACCATGCACTAAAATTATGTAAGCACCTATCACATAATTTTTAACCATATCATAATGTAATTAGAGAATATTCATTTGCATTATATATATTTATATAATTAAATTCAATACATTTCTATGACCAGGTGTTATAAGTACCAAGTCAAATTTTAAGTATTAATAATTGCAAAATATAAACCACATATTGTTTAAATAATAATAAATTTATTTGTACTTAAACGGCACCAGTTTAACAAAAATACTTGTCTATTGAAATGAAAAGGCTTATGTTATATACAATGACCAATTCCAGATCATTGTTTCTATTCCAATTACCAAAATAAGGAGTTATTGATATTGGTCCTTTTAACACCAGGCCAGTTTGTATTACATGGTAACAAATGTATGAATTTAATAATTTCCTTCAATATAAACCCAAGTGTTAACGTGTCGTTGACATTTATTATGATAGCTTATCAACGGATGAATCATTTTAATAATATAATGCTACTGTTGACCACACATTAACTGTAGAAGTAAGATATAATTAATTAAAACAAAATTATATTTAGAATCATATTCAATACGTTGAATGTTTATTATATTTAAACGTTGCCACTAAGCCTCAATATTTAAGTTATTGCGTTGTGTGTTTTTATTAACGCATCAGACGTGACATAACAGATTTATACATATATTTTTTTATGTATTGTAATGTCACCTTATTGCCAATGTACCACTAATCTCGGGGAAGTAAGATACTATATTCCTTGTGCCTGTAGTCACACTGACTTGTTCTACCTTTAAACTGGAACCAAGTACTAAGTATTTCTGTTTCTCTGTGCGTGTGAAAATGTAATGGGTGGATGGTACCTTTACCCATGGGCTTGCACGTACTACCAAGTTATTGTGTATTTTTATATATGTTGATGGATTTGCTCCCCATGCTAAGCTTTCATAAAAGACAGAATGAGAGAAATGATGTGGTTTTTTTGATGTGAACTTAATATTTAAAAGATTTACATTTTTTAACTGTATTTCTCAAACATTTTTTTCTTTATTTATATGAATGAGTAGTAAATTCTGAATAATGTATGAACGTATAGCTGAAGTTTCGTATTTCAAATAGTTTTTAAACACAGCTAAAATGTGCTTACTGTGAATTTAGTGTAATTTGACCACTAAAGACAATTAACCTTGGCGATGATTAATTCTTTAGCAAAATATAAACAGGACAAATATTTGAATATTATCGTCAATCACTCTTATCACATGTGATAAGGTAATTCTTTACCAACAAATGTCACATGCATGTCCGGTTTCTTTTTTTTTTATTTCCGTCGTAAATTTTATCTAATGCAAACTCTTTTAACAACAAAAAAAAATGGTGTTGTAGCTTTGTTACAAAATAATTGCGCGGTTCGAAATTCAAATGTTATAATGAATTTTAACACGTATTGGATGTAAGCGTCATAATTTTTTTATGTAGCGTAACTGCGACTTTGCCAATAAGCCTTTGGGTAATTTACAGCACAAAGGGCATAAGAATGTCGTGTCGTCGCCGTTACAAAGCAATTGTCCATGGACAGGCATTGAATGGTTCAATTGGGTCCATTATATGATGGATCATATCTAGTTAATAATGAATCCGTTATACCAGTCAATATAACATATTTTTTGCCTTAATTTTGGCAGACTGTAAATGTATAACTGTAACGTTTACGGTGATTAAATTTATAATAAACTAAAACATTAAAAACCCACACGTAGGGCCGTCTCAGCCCTTTCCGGGGCTCTATGGCACACAACAATATGTCTTATATCGTGTTGACCAAGTACAACATAGAAATAGTGGACAACTATTTTTAAACGATACTTAATTCATGTTAAAACAGTTGTATAATAAAGTAGCCTTAATTTTTTTTTCTTTACATCTCGTCACAATTGGTTGAAAGAACTAATTCCATATTCAAATTAAATGGGTAAAAAAAATATTGATCTTGTCGTCGAAGAGGGAAGTTTATCCAAAAAAATGTGACAAGAAAGACAATAATATTGATTAGTATTCAAGTGTAGCTACTAACAATGGCTGCCCTACACAATAGTCGTTAAAATGATATTGTGTGAATATATTAACCATGTCCGCGCCAGCTAATGTTGCGGGCGTGAGGGTATGCACTTTTAATGATGGGTTTAAAAAAATACCGATACATAATCACCTACTTCTACGTGTGAAATGTTTTTTTTTTAAATTTTAATATAGTTTTTTGGTCTAGAAAACGTCCACTATAAAACATTAATGCTCCGTGACTGATGTATATACTGGCTGCCTGAAATAATTGACTATTTCTTTAAAGTAAAAAAAACTAACATTAATTGAGTCAAGTTTTCATTCTGGGCAGTCTTTTATTTGGTCTTTGCCTCGGCGATCATTAAAATCTAAAGTTTTCTTTTTAATTACATTAATTTTCTTTCGTTTTGCGTTAGTTGCGTTTATATAATTAGTACCATTATTCAATTATAGTTCTTAAGGTAACAATGACACAACAAATACCTTTTAATTATTTTTAATACATATTATAACAAAATCCGTTGATTAAATAAACAGTGATTTGAATTCTTTTAAATTGTTTATATTGGATAGGGCTTTAGATTTCCAACAAAGAATATCCGTTATTCTACCTTATGTATCTTGACACGCTTATAATAACCTTATTCTGCAAGGAAGAACACGAAACTCACCGCAGAACATTTTTAATGTCTAAATGTGATATTTTATATTGACTATAATAATAACAAAATGTTTAAGAAATTAAATTAAATGTCAAAATTTCACGAGTGAGATACGAAGTGAAACTCATAGCGGGTTCCAGGGTTGTATTCATCATAACAAATATGCATATGAAAGACGAACGCTTTTTTATAGTTATGGTTTTTTTTTTTTTAAACTATTGTTGAACAGTAACATGTATATCCATGTTACTACTAATAAGGTTGCTTAAGTATAGGGAATATGTATATTTGCAGTAATGTTATGTTGTATTCAAAAAAATATATATTTTAAAGGTCGCTATATAAAAGTGCCGTGAAATTCTCATTGCTGCAAAGATCTGTCATCTCATTCAGAGACTTGGAACTTCCATTGAACTACTTACTCGTGGCAGATTTGCAGCAGGTTTTCTTTCCCCACTAAGCACGAGATAAATTACATACAAGCATAAATTAAAAATATGTTAACTTATAACTTAACAATGGTCGCTTTCGATTCACGTGTTTACTTTGTTTTGTTTCGCTTTGAAGGCTAAGTGAGCCAGTGTAACTACAGGCACCAGGGTCATAACATCCTAGCCCCCGAGGTTGGTGGTGCATTGATGTGATATAAGGAATAGTTATTATATCTTTCGCGCCAATGTCTATATCTAGTGGTAGGGGCCGCTTACCATCAGGCGGTCCATTTGCCAGTCCGCCTACCAATTACATAAACAAAAAAAAAACACAAAAACGTCTAAAAGCCTATTATACTGTTTGATAGAAAGAATATCGAACATATCTGTTAAAAACTATCAATTATCTTCGTCATCTACGTACGTCGAATGCTTAGGCTTAAGGTTATTAATAAAATATTTTATTGATTATAAAATTTATTTTACTCTTAGTTACAATTCTTAAATATGTACAATATATTTTTGTGCGTGTTTCTCTTACGCATACGGCAGCGGTAGGCATTATTGCCTAATAATGACACTAATAATGGGAAGCCAGATAGTCTGGCGCCGTAACGCGTAACGTAACGAAATAGTTTACTTTCCCATCAGAAGTTATCACTTTAAAAATATTTTAGGTAGTCCATTTATTAAGGAAGCTTTTAAAGTATATACTTTATTTTACGCCATGACCAAAATGAGCATACCTTAACTCAAGTGAAACCGCGTGAAGGATCTAGTACATAACAAAACCTACCGTTACTATCCTACTAAAGTTAGTGTGGCGATTTATTCATCCGTTGATTTTTTCAGCATCATGTGCAAAAGCGTTAGAGCCAAATGGATCCCAATGGGACCTAGTAGCCAACTGTGCGGGCGAAACGCGCGTGGGGCAGATGGAGGCAGTTTACACGGAGGGCATCTTCACACTCAGCGTGAACGTCGCCAAACAGTGCGCCAACTTGAAAGTACCAAGATTGGTTGAAATATCCAGCGGGCACATGTATAGCAGTGATAAGGTATGCTTCATAAATAACTTACCTTTTTCTTCTAGCTATAGACTCTCACATCCTCCAAATCTTCTATCCGCGCTCTTTGGACCTACAATATAAGATTCTCGTTATATAGAACACTAAAGAACAAAATAATAAATTCTCAAACTCAAATTGTGATGCTGCCTGCTAATAAACATATGAAGGCAAATAAATATAAAAAATACAACTTATCGATAAGATACACCAAAGGCACGGACAACATTTCTGTGTACATACAAATAAATCAATAAAATAAAAGAATAAGGATTTGGAATTGAATGGGCGTAAGGGTGTCTAAGTGTATATTCTTTTCTGCGCCCCTGATAACCTGTATGAAAAAATTCATGATGATTGGTTGGGTAGTATGTATGAAATGCGTAGGTAACACACAAACGAAATTTCCCATTTGTTATATTTGTTAAGATTTATATGACATCTTTGTAGCTGTATTCGTAATCGAGTTAACATTTTAATTGTTTGTCTAAATGGCGTAAGTGGAACGATACGACGAAGTACTTTATTCATTAGTCGAATTAAACTTTACTTAATTTGGGGTGGCAGTGTAAGGCTTCTCGTTTCACAAAACACGAACAGTTATCAGTATTCCCTTGGAAAATTTTAATTAAATGCTTTAGTTGTAATGTATATGTCATGTTGTCATGTATATGTACGAGCGGCCGCTTCGCTCGGCGTAATTCAATTTTCATTATTATTTTATCTTTTAAATAAAAACAAGCACCCAATGTACAAAAAATTTGAAGACTTCTTTTGTAATTACTAATTGAAAAAAATGACTCGACAAATAAACATAAAACTTATAAGAAGATGCAGATTTCAAAGTTTATAACCATCTACCGACTATTCCGCGTCGATTGGTGTCTTAGTCTTATTATGAAACGTCTGGTAGTTTAAAAAAAAAAGATGTACTAGCAGATTCAGGCACACGCTACGTTATACCTAGATTTATACTGTATAATAAAATAAAACGGTACTTATTTTAAGTCAAAACATTCCTATATGATATGCGTTTTAAAAAAAATGCGATATTTTATAGACGATAAAGATTGTTATGTAAAATCATTGCGAAGTTTCACTTATAATTTAGACAATTGACAGAAATGGCGTCAATTTCAGGTTATTTTTGCAGTTATACGATTTCTAAGTGAAATTTTATTATATTTCCAATGGGTCGAACTTGATTGGTTAACAAATATAGACTTTAGTGTTTATAATACTTCACTTATAGAATTGTAATATACCATATTTGTATATATATCTGTGCTAGATTTTCCCCGCGACACCATCCGTGACCATTTTTAATCGATAAGACTCGTAATTTTTATGCATATAGCTTTCGTAAGAATCGGTGTTTTAATCGTGTTTAGGTAACAGACATACCTAGTTAGTTAGTACACAAATAATAGCAGTATAAATAATTTGAATATCATTGCGTAAAAAACCGATTTCGTTAACCCGTGCAAACTCGAGCCGACTAGTTTATTAATGACTAGCTGTCGCCCGCAACTTTGCACGTCTCTTAAGTGGCGTCTTTAGCCATTTGGTATAAAAAGTATGGTAATCGGAGTTCAATCTTGCTTTATACAAAAAATCATCAAATTCAAACAGTTCAATGGTTTGAACGTGAAAAAGCTTTCGCATTAATAATATTAGTATATATTATTATTATTGTGACATTACTCCGGAAATTGGTTTTGTTTTAATTAAACAAAAAAATAACTTTTAAGTGTCGTCTATAATAGCTTGTTTCACTAGGTAATTATATTTGTTATAAATAGCATGTAATTGTGTTTTCCTTCCTGCAAAATTATTAAGCGGGCAGAATAATATAAACACAAACGACACATTTTTTTTTATATAACAGACTCACTCGTGATTAGGTAGGATAATAATAATACTGATAGAATAATGTTTTTAATCAGACACGAATTTGTAAGAACGAGTTTAGGTTCGGATCCAAATACTCATCGCGTTTTTAATGCAATCAAATCAAATCAAAATATACTTTATTCAAGTAGGCTTTTACAAGCACTTTTGAATCGTCATTTAACAAACTATTTAAAGCAAAGCTACCACCGGTTCGGAATGTAGATTCTACTGAGAAGAACCGCCAAGAAACTCAGTAGTTACTCATTTTCAGTAGTTACTCATTTACAGAGAATTTCTTGGGAGAAGAAATCTAAAAACTTTTATTGGCTCGACGGGTATCACTAAAGATTTCTATCATTATCAGCTAGTCGTTAAATCAATTAGGCAATAGGTCTCGAAATATAATGTTTCTGATTATGCAGTACAGTAGTCGTTGCCCGCGTCCTTCCTTGGTGTCTAATCTTCTTTCATAGCATGTTTCATCAAATTCGCTTCAGTGGTTTGGCCGTGAAGAAGCAACAGACAGGCAGACAGCAAAATGATCTCGCATTTATAATATTAGTTTAGATTTTGCACAACAATATCTCCTGCTTTAGTTGACTAGTATTTGTGTCGAAATTCGGTGAATACTGAAGAGTATGTCGTACTGTTTTGTCTATATTTAAGACCGGGGTATTTCCGTCAGTATGGAAAATAGCTAATGTTATTCCTATTTATAAAAAAGGTGATAAAGACTTAGTCGATAATTACAGACCGATATCCATACTAAATCATTTTGCTAAAGTATTTGAATTCATTATTTGTCAATCATTATCAAAATATAGCTCAAAAGTTATCTCAACAAAACAACACGGTTTCTGTAAAAATAAGTCTACTATTAGCAATCTTGTAAGTTATGTTACAGATATCTCCAATTGCGTTGATAGCGGTATTCAGGTAGACTCCATCTACACAGACTTTACTAACGCTTTTGACAAAGTTGATCACTTAATTTTGTTACGCAAGCTAAAATATTATGGAATACACGGGGAGCTACTGCGATGGTTAGAATCTTACTTAAAAGACAGACTGCAACAAGTAGTAGTCAAAGGTTATAATTCACAGACTTATACTGCATATTCGGGCGTTCCGCAAGGTTCCCATCTTGGTCCTATACTATTTCTGTTTTTTATAAATGACATTACGGACTACATAAATCACAGTGAGTGTTTAATATTTGCTGATGATCTAAAGCTGTATAGGCCTATTGAAACTGTTAATGATACAGTACTACTGCAGCAAGATTTGAGTGCTGTGCAAACTTGGTGTATTCATAATAAAATGGTACTAAATATTAATAAATGTCAGCATATCAAATTTAGTAAAAAAAAGAAAAACTTCATACCATCAACTTACTACATAGATAATCAATTAATATCCGAAGTTGAAAAGTTACGAGATTTAGGTGTAATTATAGATAAAAGAATACAATTAAAAGATCACATAGATACAATCGTAAAAAAATGCTTGAAAATGATAGGATTTATTAAAAGAACATGTCATGATTTTAAAAACGTAAATGCCATTCTAACTTTATATTTTTCACTAAGCCGTAGTATTATTGAATATGCTTCACCTGCATGGAATCCATCTTATAAAATTCACATTAATCGCCTTGAAAGAATTCAAAAAGGATTTACAAAGTTTTTGGCATATAAAGATAGAAGCTGTCCATATCGCGCAGACTATAATACACGACTGAAACACTTCAAACTTGCCACATTGGAGAAACGTAGGTGCAATCATGACTTAATGTTTCTGCATAAATTAATCCATGGTTCAATAGACTCGCAAAAATTACTTTCACAAATCTATATAAATGTCCCAAGAACGATTCCGCGTCACCCAATACAAAACACCTTCGCTATTCCTAGATTCCGTACAAATGTAGGAAAGTTTTCGCCTATTATCCGATATATGAGTCGTAACAATAATATCACTTCTCATGAGATTGATATATTTAGCCATAACAGCAATAGTTTTAAGAAAAAATTAGACTGTTTGCTCAATTTGTGTCAAGATTTTGTATTTTTTTAGTTTTTGCTTTTATTTCTTTTAATTTGGAGTAATTTATTATTGTTTTGGTTTCCTTTTTGTTACTTCATATCTTTCATATTTTTGTTGTTATTTTAAAGATTTATTAATGTAAGAGTGTAATGTTTTGTTATTACTTTGTTATTTGATGTGTAAAATGTAAACGCCTGTAGTGGTGTATCACACCGTACAAGAATGTATTTCTTACTTTTTCTTAAATATTTTGTGAATATGCCGATGGTGTTTCGAAAATTAATAAATAAATAAATAAATATATCATTTAGTAATTTCTAATGCGAATGCAACCGCGCGGAGTAACTAATAGTAAGAAATGAAATAAAAAAAATACAAGAAATGTGATTCTGTCACAACCAACCACCATTGAAGCAACGTGGTGGAGAGAGCTTCAAACGGTCTCTTCAACGGAAGAGGCCTCTAAGCCCAGCAGTAGGCAGTACTATATTTATTTAGTTAACTATTTAATTCCTAGCCACAAAATGAGGATTGTCCTGTGGAACCGTGGACGGTGGAGGGTCGTATGAAGAGTCGCGTTGAGCAGGAACTCAAGAACATGCAATCAGAATTGAACTACACTATACTTAGACCGGCCATTGTCTATGGAGTGGGAGACAGGAGGAGCTTGAGTGAGTATCGAATGGTATTTAATTATTATCATTGAGACAATTGGGAAATCAAATCAAGGATCAACTGAATGTAAAGATTGAACAAATAAAATTATTCATTCAATATTATATATTTGGCATTTTCACCTAGTTAAAAATAATTCGCATCTATTTCAAGACAAAAAATCATAATTCTTATTCCCTTTTCCAAAATAGGTTGTCTGCAAAAATTATGTTTCCGGCCACAAAGGAAACCTTTAAATTTAGTTTGTCTTGAGTAATACTCAAAAAATCGATAATATTACGTACATTATCTTCCATCATTGTGTTAGGAATATGTCATATTATAAAAAAGTAATAAAATTGTCTATTTGAATCTCATTGTCTTTGATAAAGATATTATACATATTGATTTAACCTCGTGTCAGTGTTTAACCACAAACTAAAAGACGTAATAATAGATCCGGGAAATAAGGTCATAGGGGGCGCTTAGTTATGGTTGCAGCTAGCCTAAATCCTTCCTATCTTTTCAACCCCACTCACGAGAAAGAGATAGCAGTATTTTATTGTGTAACATACTTTTGTTTATCATTATGGGCTGTATATATTTTTTTCTTTGAAGTATACCTTCCACACTGATAATAATTACTGTACACAGCCCCGCGCCTACTCTATGGCGGTATATACAAGCATCTGGGCGAAACGATGAAGCTACTCTGGACGGCCGACTTAAAGATGAACACGGTCCACGTCAGCGACGTCTGCCGCGCGATATGGGTCCTCGGCAATGAGCCCGAAGCGAACTGGAAGACGTACAACGTCGTCGACGACGCGAACAGCACCCAGGGCAGCCTCGCAGAGCTCGTGTCGGAGATATTCAAGATCAATCACGACTACTACGGAACGGCTATATCCACTCTGGCTAAGGTGAGCTGAGTACGCACGGGGATCGTAATTCATTTAATATATGTCTATAGAATTAATTCAAATCATCGGTCCTTCGGTCCCAATCTGTGCAAAGAGATATCAAATCGACCCTCCCCTCCACTAATTTATGCAATATACTACGTTACTCCAGAACGATATCGCTTCGGTGGCGGAGGAGGCGAACGACAAGCATCTGACGGCGTGGGCGGACATCTGCCGCAAGTACGGGCTGGCGCACTCGCCGCTGGAGCCGAGCGCGGGCGCCGAGCTGCTGCTCAACAAGCAGCTGTGCCTCGACGGTGCCGCGCTGCGCCGCCACCTCGCGCCCGCCGTGCCCGCGCCCTGTCGCGCCGCGCTGCTCGAGGTACGCCCCCCCCCCCCCCGCCTTGCGCTACTCGCCGGTAGAACTCTAGGCTAGGTCGGGCCAGTCAAGAGTTCTTAGGCTTTTAAAATTCTCATTGACGGCCCGGAGTTTGGAAGATGGAAGCGTGTGTGTATACGTGCCTCGGAAAGCACGTAAAGTCGTTGGTGTCGGTCGTCGAACTCTTTTTTATTGTGTCGGATCGCTGGCTGGTCTCCCGTGAGATGGGCCGCCGGAGCCGAAGTTGGTCACGACGACAGTATAATAACTCAGGCTACCGAACACCAAAGTTCTACTCCCCTCACTTTACGGCTCGAAGCTAGTCTTGTAACCGACGATTGCGGGTTCAAACCCAGGCAAGCACCACTGAATATTGATGTGCTTATAATTCATCTCGTGCTCGACGGTGAAGGAAAACATCGTGAGCAAACCTGCATGTGTCTAATTTCAATAACATTCTGCCACATGTGTATCCGCAAACCCACATTTTAGCAGCGTGGTGGAACATGCTCCAAACCTTCTCCTCAAAGGGAGAGGAGGCCTTAGGCCAGCAGTGGGAAATTTACAGGCTGTTAATGTTGTTGTTGAAAAGCGAAGAAACTAAATCCAATAATTCATTTCAGGTACTTCAAGACTACGCTTCCATGAATCTCTTCCCCCAAGAACTCCTGCTGTGACCGCCGCAATACTAATGACTTCGATTCGAAGCTATTTTTATGAAATTTTATAATACGCTCCATATTATATGCGATTTTTGAACCTTTACGCGACCGCTGCAGCGGAGCTGAGCTTATCGTAACTGAAGACATTAACTTGAAACGAAATTATTTTAATCATTTACATAGTAGATTATATCGACAACCTTCGCTGCCTTATCGAAATTATTTAAAACTTGTAATGACTTTTAACATTGATAAAATTTTAAATTCACTACGAAGTTGTCGTTTATAACATTATAAAATCTTTGACAAAAAGGACGAACAGTCCAAACTATCCAGGGTTTGAATTTATATTAATAAGGTTTCCATACTGTGATAAAAAATAAATTTTAACGGGCAGACAAATTGCCCAACATTTGGTCAAACTATTTTGTACATAACTCGGAATATAAAAACAGTACTAATCATAGACGTAAAAAATTAAGACTGGCAATACCAAAAACCACGTCATATGTTTTTTTTTTCTCGAAAAAATTTTAACGAATTTTTTTATAACTAAATCCCATCCGGTAGGAATTACTTAAATTAACTTTGAAAAGTGAATTATTTGTACTTAATACGATTTGTATCCTTACCATTATTTTTACTATTCATTTAAGTACTTAATTTTAAAGTATATTAAGAGAAATTGAAATTAAGAAAATACTTTATTCAAGTAATAAACTATTTTATATGAATATTTGTAACATCAATAGATACGTCATATTATATAATCTATGAACTAAATACAGATACTTATAAATATTCGAAAACTGTCAATTTTTCTAAATATTGTACGTCGAAATTAAGATCCAGCCAAAATTAAAAAGTATCACAAATAATATTTGTCTTCGAACATTATTTAATTAATCCTGTTAAATTATCGGCGTGTATTAATTAGTATGAGTGACGTTTGTTCTTAAAAGATGTCAAAGCGTGCGTGATATTACTAATGTAAAAACATTACAACAAAAATCAATTTATATAATATTTGCTAATTAATGCCCACCGATAATTTAACGCGGTTGTGTGCCTTCGTGACAGAACAGATCTATATAGTAGTGACAAAGAAATCCAAGTATATTTCATATTAAAATTAAGATGTATTAATGATCATTGGTGTACATTTACAAAGATTATATATTTTTATTGTTTTTAAATTCGATGAATAGTATACGAAGGCGTATCTGCGTTATTCACAAATAATATTCGTCATTTATATACATTCCGTACATTCAATTCTTACTATTCAAATATTTAGCATTTGAAATAGACGTATGTACATGGATACCACCGAAATAATGAGGATTCTATTATTTAAATATATTTTATTTTTTTAATAATTTTGTGATTCTCTATAAGCTGGCTGCGACGAGTTCTTCGTCTGCTTTTAAGCTGTTTTTATCTTGTTATTTTTAAAAAGTAAAAATCAGTAATGACTGTCAACTAAATATATTAATTATAGTATTGGTTACGGCAAATATTCGGAAAAAGAAAATATTGAATAGCTTTGAATAGACTATTTTGTATTCGGCTGGATCTAAATGAATTGGAATACATTATTACTTAAGTCTTTAATTGAAGTATGCTTTTGTATAGTCAGCAAAAACTAACTACAAATTCGATTTGATTTCTATTTTCTAACTTTCAATTGATAATTTAATACGACACTTGTGTTTTATGGTTTTAAATCACTCCTAAAAAAACCTAAAAATAAAAGATTACTTTTTGCTGACGGTACATATATTTTTCGTTTATTAACGAAAAACTGCTCAACTGTCAAAGCTTATAAGTTTTATTTGCTTGTATTTTAGGAATGCTTAATTATAAGACGCATTTTGAAACAAAGTTTCCTGCAATGTTTTCCTGATTTTGCATTTAAATTCGTAACCGAGCTACGGTGTATTCGGTCTTATGTAATTATTTGCAAATAAATGTATTGTAAAATATTTTCGTTTTATTTCACCAATCTACTTATAATTAAAGTAATAATTTAACAATGAATCGTTTACATATAAGATTCAATAAATATCGGTTTAAAGACATTTATTTCTCATAAAGAACACAAAAGTTCACTTATAATAAGAAATTCCAATAATTTTGCTTGGGGGTACATTTAAAAGTCTGCCTTATGAATTATATACAGTAAAATAAAATGTTGCGGGTAGTTAAATATTACACAAACATGTTTAGGTAGGGGTTACATTAACTTATAAATTATTTTGCACATATTCCATTACACGTTTTTTGAATATAGGAAAACTCTTGCTATTAATGATTAAGTCTGATAATTTATTATAAATTTGAACTCCTTCAAATAAAATGTTTTTCTTTCCATAGTTGGTTCTGGTTTTTGGAAGTTCTAGTTTATTACGTTTTCTAGTGTGGTATGTATGTGTTTTTTTATGAAAGTGTAATTGTGAATGTGTTTTATTTGTTATTATTTTTCTAATCAACATGCAGGTTTTTAAAGTGTATAATTGATTTATATTAAAAAAATTTGTTTTTTTGTATAATTCAACGGATGGCGTCATATAATCATATTTATAAAGAACTTTAATAATTTTATTTTGTAAAGTTTGTAATGACTTTATGTTAGACTTCGCAGCTGTTCCCCATATTTCAATAAGATATTCGATATGAGGTTTTACTAAAGAATTATAAATAATAGGACGAATTTTATTAGGTATACATAAGGAAATCTTACGTAGTGCACCTATCAAAGGGGATATTTTATTTTTAAGATGATCAATATGATATTGCCAGGTTAACTTGCTATCCATTATAAGACCTAAATATTTTTCATGATCAGTTTTATTTATTGGTTCGTTACAAATTGTTAGTTGGTCATGATTTGGTATATTTTTATTTTTAGGCGCGAAGATCATATATGATGTCTTTTTGGTATTAATAGTTAATAAATTAGAAACAAACCATTCGCTAATAACATTTAAATCACGTTGAGCTACGTCAATTATATTTTTAATGTTATCACCAAACTAAAATAAGCTTGTGACATCCGCATAAAGAGTTATATCTCCAGACAAATCAATTGCACTAATGCTATTTATATAAATTAAAAATAATAGCGGTCCCAAGATAGAGCCTTGTGGTACTCCATATGTTAACGTTGCGGGCTTACTTTAAAATTTTCCGATTTTAACAATTTGCTTGCGACGATGTAAATATGATTCTAAAATTTTGATTGCCGAACCTGTTATACCTTCTTTATGTAGTTTTTGTAATAATAAATTATGGCTGACCGTGTCGAAAGCCTTTTTTAAATCGATAAAGATACCTAGAACGATTTGCTTACTATCCAACGCGTTTTTAATTTTGGTGACAATATCCACAGTTGCTGAAAGTGTATTAGATTTCGGACGAAAGCCATATTGTTGACTAAAAAAGAAGTTTTGTTTATTGAGGTAATTATAAAGACGGACATACATTATTTTTTCTAAAATTTTTGACAAAACTGGTAAAACTGATATCGGCCGATAATTCCCCGGATCTGTTTTACTTCCGGATCTGTTTTAAATATATAGGGTAAAATCAAATCTAAAAATACTAATTATATTATATTGTTGATTTTAAGTTTGAAACTCCCTCGTTGCTCCAGTGAGTTTGCGAACTTTCAGATTGACGGTTAAAAATGCTTTATTGTAAAGTTTACTTGAATAAAATACATTTAATTTGAATTCAGTGACTTGATTTACGTGTAGAAATGTTCTTACAAATCAAAACCTAGTTCTTTATTCAAGTAGTCTCTTAAATCACTTTTGAATAGTCATGTTACATGAAACCCACATGAAAATTTAAATTTAAAGTTAAATTAAATGTTAAGCTAGCACCTTTTCGGAAATTAGATTCTAGAAGCAAGAAACTCTAGTTACTCTTTTCCAAAATTCCAATTACAGAGTATGTCAATCAAGTACAATTAAATTTATATATTACATACCCCGCCTAGAAATAAACAAATCGCGTCTATGTCGCCGCTTTTTTTATCATTCATATAATCTTGTAATGAGTAATATGTCTTATTTATAAATGATTTTTTAACATGAGCTATAAAATTTAAAATAACTGTAATCTTATTCTAGGAAGAAATAAGATGTTTTTTTTCTATTTACACAATGATTGTCACCATTTTTTTTAAAACGTTTATATTATTTTGAATATACATAATAGTGATGTAGGTATACCCAGTTTATTAAAAACATCCCGAAGAGATTCTCAAGCTAAAAAGCTCTATTTTGTCGAATGAATTGTCATCAGTTTCATATCTGTAGTGTTACCCCAAAGAAAAACAGTTTATAATGGAACAAATAGACATTATATTATATACACGGTACATGATTATTATTTAAATAAAATGCAACCAAATATTCAATACATTTAATTAATACTCAAATATAACAATATGGAGTCATATTAGCTTAAAATTATTGCACTTCTTTCCGAAGACAAAATTTAAATCATAAATATACGACAAACAACAGTAACAAAACAATATGGCGTGGTATAGAAGTCACATTATTGATTTCACTTATTGGCATTCTACATTTGAAAAAAGTTCGAAACTTATTTTAATTACAGAATTAAGTAAATTTAACCATTTAAATTATTTCACGACAAAAGTCCTAATTACTGTAATTAATTCTTATCTACTGACTGAATAATAAATACATTCGAATAATGTCATTTAAGTACTACGCAAAGTATTTCTTTTTTTTTTTTTGTTGTCAAAGGGAATAAATTTTAAAGCTAAAAATTAAGAAAGTAAGAAATATATTTTAAAACTTATTAAATCAAAACAAACTAGTTTTTACATTATTTTATTTAACGTGCAATGTTTGTTAGTTCAAATATGCAAGTTGAATTGAAACCACTTACTCTTATCCCGTGGAGTAGAAATTTTATATATTGGTTCAGTTGAATTTCAGATGACAATGCATTTCTATGATAAGCGCAAGATGATTCTGCACCCAAATTTGATACAAGCGAAGGAACTCCTCTAAGATCATAGGTCAGCATAGACAAAATATTTTGAACATAGAAGCTTTAAAAACATTTTTGTTACTGTTCATTTATTTTTAATACAAAGAAATGTACGTAATACTTAAATCACATAACATGTACTTTTGACTACAATATAACATAGTACAATAATCACAACTCTGTAATTTAATATTTAATTAAATTGAACTAAAATTAATTTATCCATTAAATCGTTTACAAACCGGTAAAACTTCACGCATACAACACTAAATAATATAAATTACAACATTCGCGAATATTCGTCACATATATTTACATCCAGTGAGGCGCAAGTCGACGGTCGCTCAGGCCGAGCCGGCGCCGGACGGTCATCCGTTGGTGTCGGCCGCGCCCACGTGGCAGAAGTCTGTCAGCGGAACTATCACTACTTGTATCTAGAAAACAGAAGACATTTAATTTTTACTTGGTGGTAGTCATATATTCTATCGACACGCAGTATTGCTTAGCATTCTTCTGTTAAAGTTTGAAAGGTGGGTCAGTAGAACTACAGGCACAGGTGAAGTATTATGTATTTTAAGGGCCATAACAACTTAGTTCCCAAGGTCAGTGGCCCATAAGCAATGTTTGAAATGGTTCAATTTTATTATGGCGCCGCAGTGGTGATCTGTTACCATCAGGTGGCCCATAAGTCAGCCAATTTTAGACCAGAAGTAAAATATACAGGATGTTTATTATTTACTTTTACAATTACTTGTTCGATGGCAGAAAACGCTGACTTTGCTGGTGAGAAAGGATGGTTATGATGGGTCCGACTTACCCTCAGCTGGTCTCTGTTGGGGCCCAACAGGTGCTTGGGTTCGGGCGGGTCGCAGATGTCCGAGCACTTCGGACAACGTCTGTTGGCATTCAGAGAAGATTCAAATTGTTTGATTCCTGACTAACGATTTGAGTACACGAGACAACACATATGACTGATTGAATTTGGTTTAATTTAATCTTAGTCTATTTCAACGGCGAGACGAGTAACAACGAAAAAACTGAAAACGAAGGTGTTATTATAAGATTCAAAATAAAATTAAAGTGAACATAAGAAGTTGGTATAGTGTTGTTCAATAAAGTTAAACTTAAGAACTGCATTAATTTCTACCTGTTCAATTACAATAGGCTCAACAAATGAAACATTGACTTTTCCCAAATGGATAGGCAAACGAGCGTTACCCGTGCTTCCCGGCGGGGGGGGAGGGCGAGGCGGGCCCGGCGGGCGAGTAGAGCGGCGTGTTGAGCTCGTCGAAGTCCAGCGCGCCGTCGATGTTCAGCACTCTGCGGGGCACAGTTACACGACTGTTATACGCGACGTCCGACTGGGACGCATATCTTTTAAGTATTGATTACCAAAAGACACAACGAAAAACATTCTTCAAAATTAAAATATATTCCATATTATGGCTTCTTCACAAAGAAACCACCAACAATTTCTAAAGGTGTCGTGTCATAAGATATGAAAAAAAAGTACTAAAATTTCGTCGGTACCTAACTATACGAATCTAGATCGGCAGTATTTTGAGAGATAAATATTCGAAAATTTAAATATCGCTAGCTTTTCAACTAGTTACATTTATAAAGTTAAGTATTGGACTGCTACTACTAGTCATAAATGTTAGCTCACCTATTTTGAGCAGAGAATCTGTGCACTCTCTCGACGACGGACGCCACGTGCTCGACGCCATTCTGTACTCCCCACACCAGTATTCCTATCTAAAAGAGACATGATTATGTAAACACGAGCTGACCGATCCGATTTCGTCCAAGGAAATAAGAAACCCGATCGCCCTTCCGGGACCGGGTCCGATCTTAAAGTAGTCAAAAAACCCAAAAAAACTATCAAAATCGGTCCAGTCATTTAATATGAGTTCATTGACATACGCACATATTCAATAAATATGAGCAGCGTGTTAGGATTACTACTATTTAGCATAAGCGCGAAGAGAGAGCCTCCGCTGAGCCGTCCCTTGAAGAAGACCAGGTAGATCTATGCCCGCTGTAAGCGTCGACTAGGGGTAGGGGGGACCAGGACTAGAGATGTTCTCTGTACCCAGCGGACCAGAGATTTATCGCCAAGAATCAATACTTAGCACAGTTGTGTTCCGGTTGGAAGGCTGAGTGAGACATTAATTCCCAAGGTTGGTGACGAATTGGCGATGTGTGGTTAAAATTACATACGGCACAAGGCTATGTGGAATGGTGACCGTTTCCCGGTCGTCCATCCACATAAAAACAACTTTTTTTATATAACATACCTTGACCCTGACATCGGGCTCGTTGTACTCGCAGTACTCATAATTGTTGTCCTGTTGTTGCGGACAGTTTTGGCACGTGATCGAGATGCGTACTGTACGCAGGACTACTTCTGGTACCTGTGGACAAATCAAAGAGTATTCAACATTATTCTTTATATATCAGGATGATTTTAAGACTTACGAGTTCTATTGTTCAGTATAGTATTATATGTCAATCATAAATGTCGTCTGACACAATATATATACGCATTTTATCTTAACTTACTAACTCTGGATACCGCATGAAACCTTGAAAAAACACAAATCCAAGCCAAGATCTTTCCAATGATACTAAATCTGATATAAAACCAATAATATGATATAAAACCTTATACAACACAAAGGCTGTCCCTTTCTATTGTATACGGAGTGAAAGAGAAAGAGGGAAGGGTTAACAACGTTTGAGAATAATTCAATGACAAAAAAAATGTTCTTAAAAATCCTCTCTGACTTAAAACAATAACAAAAAAAATTTAAAAAATAATATATAAAATCCTATAAAAAAGAAAAAAATAGAATGAAAGTGCAAGAGAGGGCAAGGTTACCAGTTTACTGGCAAAAATTGTAAACCATGTAATAGAACTTAAGTCAAAAAAAATTATGCTAAAGACAAAAATTTCTTTATTCTCTTAATAATATAATAATTATGAAATCTTCTAGAGGTAAGATTTGATAAAGTAAGTCATACTTACATCATATGTCACAGCCCATACAATGAGCATGCTCTTCCTGAACCAGACCCCTTTGGGATAAAGATCCACCGTCCACTCCGTTAGCTTGTCGGCTGCCACGTCGGCTATGGAGGGCCTGGTCGAGAATATGAACGTGCGTGTGTGATAACACGGCAGTGAATGGAAATTGTCAACGGCGAGCACCAAGCCCCAGGTGTCTTCGGTGTAGAGACGGGGGGTAAACAGCATCCGGCCGGCTTCCGTCTCTTGAACTTCTGCTATTCTTTCATATTGACCTGGAATTTATTAACAGAGGCCACTGTGATGTAATAAGGTACCACGTTGTAATTTTTATTTATGATGACACGTATGGTTGATGTCTGAGAAGGGCTTCTGAGAGTTAGCGGATGATGAAGATATTATAGGTCGCAAGATTGGTGAGGCATTGGCGTTCTAACGAATGGTGTATATTTATTTCAAGGCCAATGTCTATATTTGGTGTTGACCACTTACCATCGGATAGACAATTTACTCGTCCGCGTAAGTGATAACTACTGTCCCTACATTGGGTAAGATATATAAACTATATCTTACAACGTCAATACGCCATCAACCTTGGGAACTAGGATGTTATGTCCCTTGTGTTTAGAGTCTCACTCACCCTTCCAACCGGAACACTACAACTAACTACAGCTGTTTAGCGGTAGAATATCTAATGAGTAGGTGCTACGTATTATACGCAGACGAGCATGCATTAAGTCCTACCACCAATTACCACATCTTAACAAGTGAATGTCGTAAGAGTAGATTATGTTTTTCTTTGTATTTTGCGTTAAGACCATCCAGAATGCCATCACCACTATCCACAAACACCTGAGTGGTGGCGGGTAACCGATTCTGAAGCATTCCCAGGGGTATTTATCTTCAGACAAGCGGTTAGCAGTAAAAGTCTGTCAAATCATTTTTCTTGCATTATTTGATCACATTATACCGGTCACGAATAAACAAAGAGGAATGAGGGCATTACTGACTACAAACTGGGTTTTCACTAAAATAGCAGATTTCGCTCCACATTGTTTAATTCAGATTTTCGACATACCTGATTGATAACTCATCGCAATTGCCATTCGTTCCATAAAGAACTCCTTGTGTTCCTGTGTTAATGGACACAGCAGCAACTTTGCCAATTGGTTTGGACACATCATAGGAAATCTGGAATTATATTTATTTATCGATAAGATCCTTATCTTCAACAAAGGACACATACACATTTGCAGGTACATTGTGCAATATTATTTCAATATCTACGTGCTCCTTTAATTACAGGAGATCACATCAAGAATATTAAATTTGGACCAAACTGGATTTAAGCAAAAACAAATGTAACTTAGTGGTACTTAATTAATTACCATGCGAACTACAAAAAACAGTTAAACAATGGTTATAAAAGACAATGTTATGAAATATATAATAATAATAATAATAATAATTTTAGGCGTCCCAATCTCCTTATTAATAATTAGGATTACTAATTAAAAGAATGCTAAGTTAAGTCGAATACTAACCGGACATGTGAAAAGACCGTAGTGACGAGGGAGTCCCAGTGCACTTTCAACTCGTTCTCAGAGAGGTCACTCGTGTTTAACCTCTCTTTCTGTTTATTTAACCAACGCACAACGAATCTATAACATAAAATATATAAAAATATTTTTGATGATGCTTTTGCAATCGATACAGTTTGTGGGGTTAACTCACTGGTAGAGTGTCATCTCGTTGTGCAGTACAAGGTCACTGTGCTGCAACAGTAGCAGGAGTGTGTCATCCTCCAGCTCCGCAAGCTCACTGTCCACCACCCATTCCATGTTCCACTTGACAAAGTTCTGGCAAGCCTGCAACAAAACAAACATCCACATATAATAAAAATTTGTATGCTTTCACACACTCACACACAAATATGCATGCTATAAAATTATACAAATTTTTACTAACATATTTTTATTTATCATGTAATTATAAGAATATATTTTTTAGTTTTTATATTAAATAATTAATAGAATTCCATTTCCATTAAATACAGAAAAATTTGGTTTGAGAATCTAATAATATATTTAAGTGCAAATAACGATGGCATCATGGATGTACAAATAAATGATAAGTCTGAATACTGCACTATACTATACTTGTATCATAGAAATCAATGCGGGGAGCATAGTGCCGAATAGTGAACTAAAGAAATCCTTCTTCTTTCAGAAAAAACCAACCAATATACTAACATACTAATAAATAGCCGAGGTGAGCCGAGATGTCTCAGCTTAACTAAAGATTGCAGATTCGAATCCACACATGCACCGCTCAATTTTGATGTGCTTAATTTATGTTTATAATTCATCTTGTGCTCGTCGGTGAGGGGCAATATCGTGCTGAAACCTACATGTGTCTAATTTAAATAATCTTCAGCAACCCACATTGGTCCGGCGTGAGGAGTCAAAAACTTTCTCCTCTTAGTAAGAGGAGTCCTTAGCCCAGCAATGGGACATTTTCAAGCTATTTACTTATTTATTTTACTAATATATAAAAAAACTCTATGATAAATAGGCTTTCTGGAAGAAATATTCTAAATTAAACTAAAGCTTTACAGATTTATAAATAATGTCAAAAACATTACCAAATACATAGAATAGCAATATTTTAATTACCTTGGCAACATCATTATGGCCACAAGCCATGGTGTACTGCATCCAAGCTATAAGTTGTCCACGTTTTGCTGCCTGCGCTATGTGCTGAGACATGTAACTCAGGCAGAGGGTTACAAGGTCCTGAAGAAAGTGGAAACAGATAAGTACACTAATAAAGGTGAAAATGTTGACACTCGGTCACAGACACATACAAGCAAGTCTAAATGCAAGAACACACACTTACAATATAATTGAACATCTAGCTCAGTCGATCCTAAGGATGCTCCACAACACTAACGTTTTACTATTAAAACTATTAGGTGCCACTGGTAACCATGTTTAATCAAAAAATTTATAAATGCTATATGCAAACAATTAGCGAATCTTGCCATCGCGATTCAGAATTATCTACAATTTGACATAACGCCATCTAGTATTTACAAGATGAAATATGTACATTAATTACGTATACAATAATAGCACTCATAATACATGCAAACCCACAAAACACTCACAATACATATGAAATCATAATACACATGCACTCACAATAGCATGTCTATTTTACACACTACATGAAAATAAAACTTTTTTCATAATAAACTTTTTGGTTAAATTACCTCACCCTCTCATTTAATTCTTACATCTTAGTTGCCAAACTTGACATATCCTAAGGTTACTACTACTACAAGAATACTTATTGATTTGATTACCTTAACATTGTATTTATCAGCAAGGGACAGCACGGGAAGCACAGTTTGATGCGATATCCTAATTTGGCCAGTATAAAAATACTTCAGGAAGTGAGGGAAGACAGATGCACCAGTGGGAGTTTCCTGTAATATTATACGACTTTCACGCCACTCACTCCATTCACGATTCATTAACATAACCTGAAACAAAAAAAAGTCTAATTAATTTTTAGGAAACATTATTGTTTCTTTAAAATTAAATATGTATAAAAACTATTTTTCGCCCATGTTTTTGGTGGGGGTTGTCGTAAGATTTAGTTTTAAAATAGCCCATGTCCTTCTTGGGGGTTTAAGCTACCATAATAATACCAAATTTCATCAAATTTGCTTTACATGTTTCGGGGAAAAAGTGCAATAGTCAGAGTTACTTTCGAATTTGTAATATTAGTATAGATTTATGATTTTATTGTATGTGGCACACACAACAGCATCTCGGTTAATTAATATATTTTCTTGTAATCACATTTTCACCTGGAATACTTCACTGCTGGCACATAATATGAGCCTGTGGGCAGGATAGCCTACCCCTCCCACCTCCAGGATCAGATCACTCATCAACTGCTCTGCATACAGAGTTGCTATCTTAAGCAAAACACTCTGTGAGTTGTCCACCTGAACAAAGAAATATTTTCAACAATTTCAAATATGATTTAATCCCTAAAGCAAGTATTTTAGCTAATCTAAATTTCAGAAGCAATTATATTAAGTTAATTTTAATGCAATTTGCAAAAACAAACTGATTATAAATTTAGTCAATGAATATGAATCTAATCCTTAAAATAACTAAAATTATAACTTATTTATTTGTTACAATAAAGTTTTACTAAATATACAATCTGTGATTTTCCCAAAAAGGCATTTTATTACAAGGAGTTTCTCCATATCAACCAAGTATGAACAATTATAATTATTAAATAATTATTGAAAATAGAAAGATTACTGATCTTTTACTGGAGGTAAGTAGCATAACAATAGTAGATCTATATAATATGAGATACAAATCAACTGCTTTCTACAAATAATGCAGTTCTGCATATTTGGGACAATTCCATTAAAACTTGGCAGTTAAATTTTTTTTTTATTATCTTAATCTATATGATAGAATATGTTTGTAATTGTAATTATTTATCTATTTATTTATTTGGAATTGTAAGATGTATAGCAAAGATAATAATTTAAAAACTAAAAACTATTTTAGAAACTATTTTAGAAAATCTCTTTTTTTACTACATGAATTCCTTCTTAGGTATTTTGGAAGAAATCTCTTTAGAGTTTGCTTTTCATATTTATTTGTCGTTTGACATAATTGTACCCGTATTTTATTTTTGGTGAGAATAACACAATATTAAATAAATTAATGAGAATTATGATAATTACTTCAAGATCTTCATTATTAGTTGCTTCATTTTTGTCAGAGCTGGTCGATGTCGTAGCCGAATCAACTGTTAAATAATTCATTTTATCTAAAATGAACAACGTATCAGAGTAACAATATCATAGTGCAAGATATATGTATTTTTAAGCACTTAATTCATATAAAACATACACCAATAATGATATACAATAAAAATGTTACTATTATTTGTTAAAAAATTTCTAATCCACGATTGTCTGACAGATGGTCATTTGTTTACATTGACATTTGACATTTTATGGCTCCAGATTGTATATTTACTAAAATAAATTTCATGAATATAAAATATGTATTACAATATACACTAATGTTATTATTCATCAAATATATTAGTGTAAAATTTAAAAGATATTATGCTTAAGTTAACCATCGAATTTATTGTCACGATTACCATTTGAAAACTGCAATATATAAAATACTTTAAGAATACGTGGTCTTTTGACTCTATGGACATAAATTATTTACAAAAATTGCTAAGAAATGGTTATTTGGTTTGACTTATGTGTCAGAAACGATAACATTCTTCTTATAAAAAGACAAAAATATAATAAATTGATGTACAATATTAGAACTTAAAGGTGGTTTGATACAAAACAGTGAGAATGGGCCTTAAGAAAAAGAAAAACGTTATTATCCTATCATGTTGCATGGTTGCTTGTTTTATTTTGTATCAGCTGTATTTCTTCTTAACCATAACATCAGAAGCTAACATGAATGTAGTGGTTCCTGTACTGGATTACAATAGTATTAAGGATTTACTACATTTGCGTTCAGAAGATGACAAATACCTCAATGAACACGGCATGATTCGTGGTATATATTATGCTGATATCAAGAGTTACAGGCCAGATTCAAACAAAGAATTTAAGTGCAAAACATCGCATCAAAAAATTCCATTTGAACGAGTGAATGATGACTTTTGTGATTGTGAAGATGGTACGGACGAGCCAAGCACAACTGCCTGTCCTGATGGTATCTTTTACTGTGATACACAAAGCCCAAGAAAGCAAACACTCTCAATATCATCAAGTAAAGTAAATGATGGTATTTGTGACTGTTGCGATGGTTCTGACGAGTGGTTGCACAGTAACAGTGATAAACTTCTGAGCCAAAGTTCACCTAAACATTATAGATTCTATGTAACCCAGTGCCCTAACAACTGTAACAAATGAGTGATAAAAATTAGCACAATTATATGAACAAAGTTGTAAATATTTGTAAATAGTAAAACTAAAGATTGTAATAAATATTACTTTTAGGTGAAAAGAACCAAATAGTAAACTAAATATCTATGGATTTTATTATATGCACATTATTGTTTAAAACAATTAGGAAGTCTTAATATAATTATAGATTATCGTAATTCCCTTCTTTTCAGTCTCATTGCCACAATATGCCAATACATGAATAATATACATCTGATAGATTAACACTGTCAAGTATATGGTCTTATCTTATGTATATTATCATACTACTTACCTTCAACTGCCCTCTGAAAATAAAACCAGTTATTCCTACATATTTTAATTTATTTTGAACTTTACCTTATAATAATTATATATAATTAAAAAATCATCATTTACTAGCATAATTTGTCAACCAATTCATCCGCAGATGTTTAGGGTGGTAAATTATTGTCACCAATATATGATATGTGTATCAATATGTGATATATATTATGTCAGGGTTGTGTAATTGGTGGTCTAGTCAAGGTCTGGACTCTGATATTAAGAAGAGGAAAAATATTTCTTAGAATCAAACTGAACAATGTGGTAAAAAATATATAAGTAAAGTAAATACCAAACAGTTTAATTTTTTTTTATGTATGTAAATTTGTAAACTTCATCAAAAATAGGTGTATATAAATTTTTATTTACATATTGATTTAGCTGGGTTAAAAAAAGAAACATTTTGAATAAGCAGATTGCTTTAAATTAAGCGTCACGAATGATGCTAACAAAAATTGCGAAAGCTTAGTAGGTACCAATAATATACTAAATGCCCGTCCTGACTCTGTCCAGGTAAAATAAGAATTATATTACATTCCCAATCGCAGCGTCGCCTACCGGGTTTAATCCAAACTATTCAGGAACCTACTCACATACACATAACAAAATCGAATCCGATCCAACCATTACATACATACATACAGAATATTTATATATTCAGATATACATAATTCATTTTGCTAATTAAATTATTTTTCGGCCTAAGTCCTTAAACTGTATTCTGTATTTGTAATTAAGTGTTTTTTTTATTAATTCATCAATCATTAATATTGGTCACATTCAAGTAATAACTCATTTTCTTATCAATGAAGGGTAGGTAAACATTTTGCTGTTAGTACAAAACTAGTCCAAGGGGTCAGGTTCAGAGCAGCAACTTTAGGGCTAGTTACGGTGGTTTGAAAGAATTAAAACAACTATTGCAACGTAATTTGGTAAACGTTTAATTCCTTTTTTTGTGGAGCCTTAATTTTTGTATACAATTGAATATTAAATTAAGTAGATAATTAAAACAAATAATTATATGTTTCCTAAATATAAATAAAACAGTTTTTTAGTTTTATAGTAGCCAGGCCAATATTGAATTATACCTAATTATGTGCTAACACATATTAATACCTATTATTTTGCACCGTTACGCCATTGAGGCTTCAAGTTATTGTAAAATGTAAATAAGTATAATAGTTATAGTTGGATTATCTAATCTTCCCCAAAGGTGTAATATAAAGTACGTAAAGTTATTATTTAAATAGGTACCTAGTCATTTTCTATATCTATCAAAACTAACATTGAGTATATTACGTACTTACTTACCTACTAATTCTAATTTTTGTAATTTCTTTATTCGAAAGAACAAATCTAAACAGTAATATGTAGGTACTATTATTAGAATTAATAGAATTAAAATTTAGATTTTTCGAATATTAAAAAAAGACTGAAACTTACTAGAAATGTTATCTTTAGTAATATAATGTTGTAAGACTTACGTATTAAATTTAAAAAGTCAATAAAAATGTATTTTTCTGTTTATAACTGCCCGTTTTTATTTTTAGAGTCGAATTCTCAATCTACATCGAAATCAAAGACGCGTTTGAAATATATCGCGTTTCAAAATTTGAAAAATAATATATTTCGACATTTTCGTGCTCGGTGGTAAAGGAAAGGGTCGTTGCATGTTTTGGATTTAATTCTGCCACATACAAATGTGACCCAAATCTTTGTATTTATCAAACAAAGGTCTTTACTTTTTGCTACATGTTTAGCCAACCCAATAATATAGGAACCCTATAATGCTCGTGTTAAGAAATGTTACCTTGTAACCACGAACTGCAGGTCACACTCGGTCAGTACACTGTACCAGTCCGCCAAATATATTGTCCCATCTTACATTATTTCGCAGTGAATATCTTCAAAAGATTGATACATAAATGACAAACTATAAGAGAACTATAAATAATTATCTTTATAAAAAATGTACATAATAAAGTGATCATATATAATATTTGACAAGCATTAGCATTATTAGCAGCCTGTAAATTTTCCTACTGCTGGGCTAAAGGCCTCCTCTCCCTTTGAGGAGAAGGTTTGGAGCATATTCCACCACGCTGCTCCAATGCGTGTTGACGGAATACACATGTGGCAGAATTTCGTTGAAATTAGACACATGCAGGTTTCCTCACGATGTTTTCCTTCACCGCCGAGCACGAGATGAATTATAAACACAAATTAAGCACATGAAAATTCAGTGGTGCCTGCCTGGGTTTGAACCCGAAATCAAGATAAAAGAAAATTGTATTTTCTTCATAAAGTATAGCTTTACGCAGGGCCTAGCCATGGAAATAACTGGGATTCTTACCCACTAAAACCCCTACGATTTTTTATGCACGGTGGGGAGGCTGTGAGATCGCTTGCATTTAGACACCCACTGCTTCTCGTGCTGTGCCTCGCTTGTGGAGGCGAAACCCTTTTTTGGAGCTCTTTTGTATTCGACGATAGTGCGTACAATATATATACGACGCCACACTTGAATTAGGACACTTTACGCCTACATTCTATAGTTCTATTGTAACGTAAGCATTCCCTTAAATTCTAAGGATCCAACCACTGGTGGGTTACGTAAGCAATATATTTATTCAAAGAATTAATGTAGCTCAGGCTAACAGTTGAAAAATGAAAACGAAATTACTGAATCTTAAACATATACTTAAAAGTTTGAAACGCCTTATGTACTGGTATATATGATAAACAGTTCTTAGTTTAGTTTATTTGATAAGCAGAAACGATACATATCAAAATAAGAAAATATTTTTTTTTTAAATTAATATAGTCATTCGCAATTTTTGATTTGGACGAGTAGTTTATGAGATATTAGTTATCTCACATTTGTAAGAATATCAACGGCTCTTTCTTATTTTTTTCAATCGTAGCCAGTGCTTATTTTATCCCATATCACTGTCCTTCTCTGTTGTACCAACAGAAAATACTAAAGGTATATAAAAAAAGTGTGAGCTTAGCATTACAAAATTAAAGTAAAGTGGCATTCGTTACATTTTGCTCGTATGAGTATCCGATTTTAATGTCTAGAAAATTCTACTCATTCGATCAAATACGTATTTTCATTCGTTCTTTCTTACTTCACTTCGCATCCTTCAATCCTTCATCTTCATAATTTCGATTCATTCAAATTTTGTTACTAATTGCCGGTGCTCCTCGTGCAATAAGTTTCCTGAAAGTCTTAGTATTATTTATTGCGTATTACTGGCGTGCTACTGATAAACGTAATTTTACTAAAACTATAACTATAATAATAAGAATTTCAAAAATACAATAATGACAGTGGATGAAGGAATTGATATAACCAAGGATGGCGATCGTGGTGTTCTTAAGCGAATTATCACCGAGGGCGAAGGATCAGACACTCCAAGCGCCGGCTGCCAGGTCACTGTACATTACACTGGAACGCTGTTAGATGGCACAAAATTCGATTCAAGCAAAGATAGAAATGAGCCGTTCGAATTTTTTCTGGGGAAAGGTATGACCGCTGTTTTCTTATATTATATTATACCCTTAAAGTATTAACATGTAAAAGAAATTCCTGTAGGTCATTATATTTGGCTGTAACAGCCAGGTTAGCCTGATTTTCCCTCTCAATTCTGCTGTATAACTTAGAACAGCAGAATTGTAACTACAGACACAAAGGACATAATAAAATATTTCTCAAGTTTTATCACCATAAAGAAAAAAAATTGTCTGGTCTCTTTATCGATTCTTTATCCCTTGAACAACATCCAGCTCAATCAAAATTAAAAATCAAACAATATTTTGACTCGTAAAAACAAGTTAATTATAAAAAAAAAAATGAGTCAAACCGCCAATAAACTCAGTAGACACTCTTTCTCAATCAATATAAAAGAATAATATGCTTCATTATACATGAGCAGTACTGATGGTACATCAGTCATGATATTCCTGTAATTGTAATATTCATTCTGTAGGATAATTAATTTCTTTATAATGTTACAACTATTTAAAATGAGTTGAATTAAGTTTGGATTACATTTTTATATTCATTTACAATATAAATGCAAAAAAAAAGAAAAACTAAATTGTTTTATTTTATTTAATATATTGTAAATCTTGGAAATAATATTCTATCAGGCATTTAATATTTCTTATTTCTACTCATATAAATTTTAAAATAAAATGTTAGTTTTTACATTTTCTTATTTATTTATTAAAAATGCAATTTTTTTTTTCTATAATTAGTACAAAAGTACAAGACAGAAGGCTTAAAGGAAAATAATGCTATAGTGACAATTTATGAACCAATCAAAATGAATTATTGAAGTAATGTATTTAAATTTATTTACATAATGTGTAACTTTGTATATGAAAGTCCCTGAACTTCGCTCACCTTTATTCATACCCTTATATTGTAATTTTAGCAAACAGTAACAGTGACAACTTATAAATGTTTCACTTCTGGGCAGGCTTCCTTTCATTTTAATAAGGCAATATACTATTATACTAGCGACCCGCCTCGGCTTCGTATGGGTGCAATGCTGCCACTAAACATACTACAGAATGTCTTACAACATTTACAGGTTTTCGGTTGTTAGACAATAAGAACCGCTATATCTCTGCGTTTTAAATCTGTAATATCTTCGAAAATATTCATTTAAATTACATAATGTATTTAAAGTGCTTAATTGGATAAGGATTTATGCTGTATTGCGTAAAATCGCTTCGAAAATAAGACATTATTTCTCATATAAAGTAAAGAATAAAAAATAGTTATTGTGGGTTATCCCTAAGAGATAGACATATACCACCCTGGACTTTTTTGAAAACCTTTTTAAGGTGTACAATACTGTAGTACATTATTTTGATCTATCTCGTAGGGTTGAGCCCGCGTTTGCAATGTAAGCTCAAAAATGTGTTTATTTTCGACATAACTTTGGAAACCTCTAAAATTATCAGTGTTTCTCTACTATTATACTAATATTGTGCATGTATTATACATATAAACCTTCTTGAATGAATCTATCTATTAATATAAAACCGCATTAAAATCGGTCGTGAGATCTAAGCATATAATACATATGGAGTCTCTGTGTATGCTTAGATCTTTAAAATTAGGGACAGACAACGGTAAGCGACTTTGTTTTATACTATGTAATGATTATACACAGTTCCCGCCAGCGACTTTGCTTGTGGCTTCTCTTGCGTTTGAGGGACTAATTGTCAGGTGTTTGGCATAAAAGAGTTGCCTGCCCTTTCTTGGAGTTCAAGCTTGCTTTATACCTATACTCTATTCGAATCATAACAGGAATAAAAGCCAAATAAACAACATTTGTCAGCAAATTGACGCGATATTGATGGTCTTGAGCTTGATTGCGTTTTGAACGTCGACGAAATGTTATCGGAATTTGGGAAGTAAAATTAAAGTGAAAATAAGTGGTTAAGTGCAGTAGTGCTGTATTATAAATTAAGATATATTAATCATAAACTCTTGATAGTGCACAACATAGCTGAGTTATTAGCAAATTGCATGAAATACGTTTAAGGTATTTAAGGTTTGTTTATCTTTTTTCCCACTTCCATTGGAATAGGCTATATGTACCAGTGGATTAGTCTTGTAAGAGCAACAGACAGGCGAGAGTTACTTCGCACGTATAATATTAGTATAGATCGCTAGCTAGGGATTAAAAGTTGTATCGAATCAGATCCACCAGTCATTTGATCTGTTACATTCATACATGGCTCTAATATATTGAATTAACGCTTAGTATATTATTATGTGAAATCCGATGCCATGCTTATCGTTTTCAAATTGAATGTATGTTCATAATTTAATCATTTTAATAGTGTTTTATTATTCACCCCACATATGGACATAGTATATTTGATTTCATCGGACTTGTTTCACTAGTGCTCATAAAGAATAATATTGTAAAAAAGTGGAACTAGCTGAAATATATTGTGATAAAAAATACTAAGTGTTATTATAACACTCCTTGTGTTATATTGTCAATAAAAATATTAAGAGGAAGAGTGTTATAATAACCGTTTTGTTGCAGATTATAGGTTGAGGTTTTTCATTGTATAAACGAAGCTAAAGTTAGGTCATAAGTTAATCTTCTTATATATTAAAAGCGTAAGCCGATTTTTGTCCCAGTGATTATGGGACGGTAGCTGCACATAAATCGGTTATGGTCTCACTTGGGGAGCTCAACCCGTAGATGTGCAAAAAATTGAAGAGGAATCTTGATTGAAATTTACTTATTGTTACAATTTACAAAAAAAACTTTTAGAGAGCGGTTAAAATGTTACTGGCCAGTTAGAGCGCGGTAATACGGTTGTATAAGAAAAAAAAAAACGTACACAAAAGTAAATTGTTATCGACAAAATCTAATTCTAGCTGAACTAATGTATACTATTTGGCATTAAAGGTTTCATTTAAATGTAACTGGCAGTTGACAATGAAATGAAATCAAAACCTTTCATAGGTTTCGAAATACCTAAAAATGTTTTGTATCAAATGCCATTTCATATTATAAATAGAATAAAAATATTAATTTGACAATATTAACCACACTATATCCTGTATATGGTTTACATTTTCGATAACAAATCACTCATATTATTAATAGTTATTACAAACTTTTTTTTTTACTAATATGACCGCAAAAATATATTACAAGGAATATATCACCATGTGCCATCAAAATATCATTATTAGTTTAATTTATTTGTAAATAAGTAAACATTTTTCTTATTTAAAATACACGATTGATCTGAATTTTGGTATACATAGGTATGTATTACGAAGCACCGATAATATTTCTTTCTTCTGTGTGCTGTCTGTCAGCACAAAATAATATTTTATCGTCAAAGTCAAAACTAGAAAAAAATGATATCTCGATACCTTTTAATGGGAGTATTGTTGGACAAGGACTCTTTCTCAACGATTGGCTTTAAACGAAAAACGTCAAATCTTTGTATTACTTTTGTAGGAATCATTTTCACAGCAATATATATCGCAGTCGACGCGAAAAGATTGTAGAATTGTAAACTTCGCAGCTGTTTTGAATGTCATATCGAAACTCGGAACAATTGTAGGTTAATAGGAAGTTTATCCGAATTTTACATAATTATTTTCTTTAATATACTTTGGTTCTGTAGGTTATGTATTCAATTATGAAAATGATTTAAGCAAAGTGTATTTTCCTTAACAATTTATATTTATTGAATAATTTTGAATATATTTTAGATATAACTATTTGTTCTACTAGCTTGCTAATTATTTTGTAGGTTTCAGTAACTAATGTGATGTTTAACATTCATAGATTCCGTGATAAAGGCATGGGAAATTGGCGTGGCGACGATGAAGAAGGGGGAGGTTTGTGTATTGACTTGCGCCCCGGAGTATGCATATGGCGCGACTGGCAGTTCTCCTAAAATACCACCAAATGCAACGTTGCAATTTGAGGTAAGTTTTAGTTTACAATTTTTCCTTTTTAAAATCATTTAGAGCTTAAAAAGTAAAGTACAGTCTATAAGTATGCCATGGCTGGTCTGAGGCCACTTCTTGTTTGGAGAGATTTAAAGCTTGCTCCATCACATTGTTCCACTGTGATTCGGTGGTTACACATTTGGAATATTTCATACAATGCATGCAGGTTTCCTCGCAATGTTTATGTACATCATGTATAATTTACCTCATTTGTAATAAGTTAAATTATATATGTACGTAAATTTAGACCACGACAATTGAATGCACCCAAGATGTGGTTACTTTCACCCACTCAAAAAGCAACATAACAATACTAAGAAAACATTTGGCTTGCACACATTCCTACCATAAATTAAAAATCTAATCAAAGACAATGAGAATTAGATATAGACAATTTTATTTATTTTTACTGTGTGTATAGGTGCGCACCGAAAATCAGCTACTAGCTGAGTCTACCTGACCATACCATACTATGACCTTTTCATTGGCAGTTTTTTTTGAATTCATGAATTAAGGTGATTTTTATTTCTTTTTACTGATCAAATGGTTGGTAAACAAATATCTTTATTATTTTTATTAATACCGGAGGAAATTGTTTTGGTCTTAAGTAAATTATTAATGAAGTTTAAAAATTTCAGATCGAAATGATCGATTGGAAGGCGGAAGATTTAAGTCCAAATAAGAACAAAGGTATCCTTCGGCACATCATCGAACAGGGTTCCGGTTACGACAACCCCAATGACGGAGCTCAAGTCACAGGTGAGAACTGTTCGACACACTAATAAGGGTTCTTGACATTATTTCCTATTGGACCAATCACAGGAGTGGCAACTTTGACATTCAATTGACGTGCTGTCATTGGCCGATCTTGAATTATCTATGGTATTTATTATGGATGTTTTGGTCTTAGCGATGTTATTAGAACTTTGAAAGTAAAATTTTGGTGCATATGTAGGTAGTTAGTGCAATTGTGTTGTGTTATAAATAAATATATTTGTATGAATCAGGAACTGTTCGTATTGCATAATATAGCGGAACTGTTAGCAAATAATATAGAATATGTAAATACAAGGTTTGTTTATGTTTCTTCGATTGGAATAGGTCATAGTTATTAATTATTTTTTTAAATGGGTATTTGTAACGCGTTATTTCACAATAACATTATGATTTGCTATCAATAAATCCATTACACTCTTTGTAGTGTATGTTGTATCGAAATCAAATGGCAAGGTGAAATAATAGGGCAACGTATGTGTAAGGTTCAAAACGAAACATTTCTGACGTCAAGTTTCGTTCATAAACGAGAAATCTAGTGATGTTAGATACGGTTTGTCCTCAACCTTTTTGATATTATCGTTACCCTAGGTATGTATGTCTGTACGTACGTGCGTGTATCCTTGTTTCTAAATATTTATATTGAGGCGTGATATTATTATTTAAAGAACTTAATTTATTTTTACTGTTTGATTTTTCAAATATATCAAAATTAACTTATATTTAGATAAAATATATATATTTAGATAAAATATATATATTTAGATAAAATATATAAATAGATAAAAGCTACTACCGGTTCTGATATAAATATTTACGAGAAGAATCAAAAGAAAATTATAGATTTTTTTATTGTACATATCGCGATGTGATTTGATCTCTCAGTCGCGAGTTTTAGAAAACATCTAACATGTAGTCGCCGTATCTCTTATAAGTACTTATACCTATTTGGGTCAGATGACGTAAGCGGGCGGTGAATTTACATCATTTACTACAAATACATTACATACATATGTACATGCATTATTTCGAATACCAAATAAATGTTACAAATGTGCGTAAATATTGTGGCGGTCGTCGCTTAAGCTTCTATACTAGAAAGTACTAGTACTAAAAAAATAAAATAGCTTACGGCGCTAATGTCTACGGGCAGTGTTGACCATTTACCATCGGGTGACCCATTAGCCTGTCCGCTGTTATGTTATAGCAAAAAGAATTGTTATAAATTGTTTTTTTTTTTTTTTAAATGAACTAAAAAAGAATTTCACGTTCAAAATATTACTAGTTGATGCACACTTTGCTGGCCAATATAGGGAAATGATCAACGCTATTAAAGAATAAAATAGCAAAACTAGGAACAATTCCGCGTCGACTGGTCATAGTCTCGTACAAATACATGCAGTAGTTTTCACGTGATAACGCATGAAGGAAAAATACAAGATACTTCCGAAAGCCCTCACCGCATTTTTTCTTAAAATTTCTTGTATTCGTGTATGTTCACTCGTTGGGCACGATTATGATATTATAAATTGGCACAAGTTTCATTTAAAAAAAAAAATATAGGTCATCAGAAGAAATTTTTGTTCAATAGAATTATCCTGTCGAACTAGCCTTGGGCCTTTGGAACTCAATCCTTATTATTAGTTAAATATGTCGTGCACTGAATATTTAAATCGGAAAGGGTAGGCTATCATGATATACTTAAGTTTATTACAATTATGAATTTATTTAAATATATAATACGGCAAACTGTAATAAATGCTTATTATTTATTAGATCCTTTCATAGACTATCTCGTGTGTTTAATGGTTTATAGTGTCGCAGGCCTTTTAGGGAGTTGGTTTAAATCCTGGGATAGGTCAATAAAAAAGTGGGATTTCAGTCGTGAAATTCTCGATATCACGTATGCTTCATAATGAACGCGTTAGATGTAGTCCCTGAGTCATTTCAGCTCTTTTGCACGCTTTATGAATAGAAAAGCTTTTCGCTTCGCATCCTCACGGCGCCCTTTCTATGATTGTTAATTAATCCAATTGTGTGACTACATGCGTATCGCGTAACGACGCGTCGTGCCAGCATTCCATTATATGGCTTCGTTTACAATTTTATTTACGAAGATTTTATGTAAACAGGCGTTTTCATTTATATATTTGAATGTTATTTTTGCTTGTCGCTAAAAATAAAACAAAAATTAAGCTTTACTTTAGGGTTACGTTCAGGTAGATGTTACCGACTGAGTTATTGTAAATTACATTATAGATGGCACATAGGTGGCGTAAGGATTACTTAATATTCCTTGCAGTGCAAATATCTAAGGGTAGCTCGACAAGATTCTTATTATGTTGTAGTTAATAAAATAATAATTTCTATAATAAAGTTATAATTAAAAATAGTACCTAGAAACAGTCTGAATGTTCCATTTCCGGACAAAGATCTCCTTTCCTCTCGAGGCTAGGATAGGCTAGACTTATTCCACCGCCTGCTCCAATTCTCAAGTCTTTCATTCCAGCCTCCTATCTCATTAACCAACCAACCCGAAGACTAATGTGTTAAAAGAATAAAAATGGGCTAGCTTAGAAATAAATAACTTAAGGTCGTAAAAAATAACTACTAAACAAGATTCTATATACTATTTCAGTGGAACTCGAAGGCAAGCTTCAAGACGGCAAAGTATTTGACACGCGCACCGTATCGTTCAGCCTCGGCGAAGGCAGCGAAAGCAACATTTGTGAAGGCATCGAGAGAGCGTTAGAAAAGTTCACACTCGGTGAAAAATCCCGACTAACCTTGCAACCAAAATATGCGTTTAAAACGGAGGGAAATACTGAAATGGGCGTACCTCCTAACTCGGTGGTAGATTATATCGTGAAGCTAGTGAGCTTCGAGAAGGCCAAGGAGCCGTGGTCGATGGATGCCGAAGAGAAGTTGCAGCAGTCTAACATATGGAAAGAGAAAGGGACGGACTATTTTAAAGCTAGCAAGTTCCAGCTCGCTATTAAGAAGTACAAAAAGGTTGTGACAATGCTGGGAGGTGAGTTTCTTGTAGTACTTTGTTTATATTTTCTGCTTTGGTAACACTAAGTATAAAACTCAAGTATCAAAAAAAATTCACGCTTGGCACGACAATAGTCTAAATTTAAAGCTGGTGAATATAATATACGATATATTTACTACTTCATAAAAGGATCATTAACTTTTATTATGTTCAAAAATATTTAATTTCAGATGTGTTCCGAAAGTTTATATAATAGGCTATTTGACAATGCGAAAAAAAAAGTGTCAATTATTGTAATCAGTATAAATTATGAATTTAAAAATGGCTATTTATCGACGAAAGTTGAAAATATTAATTAATAATTTAAAAAATCCATAAATAAAAATGCATTTTTTTAAACGTTTCACCGTGCCACGTGAGACATGTGTCACGTGCGACACGTGTCACGTGCGATACGTGTCACGTGCGACAGATTATAATACAGGCAAGTGACGTCATCGACCCCATTTTTTCAAAGTAGCGTTTTCCTTAAACACAACTAAGTAATATAAAATGTCTTTTAAAAACCATTCAAATAGTCTATTATAATATATTTTCTAAGAAATCTTACCTGATTAAAATGTAATGCTAATACTTTGATAAATAAAGCTAATTTAATTTATGTAATTGCCACCCCAAGACTTGCCTGAAGATGCAAACGAAGCAGAAGAGCACAAAGAGCAAGCCAAACAGTTGCTGCTCTCTACTCACTTGAACCTAGCTCTGGTGTACCTCAAGGTGACTCCGGCTCACCACTACAAAGCTCGCGAGCACGCAGCCAAAGCCCTCAAAATCGAACCGCAAAACGTGAAAGGCCTGTTCCGGCTCGGACAAGCGCTCCTGGGTCTGGGAGAAGTAGACCAGGCCTTGCAGAACTTCCAGAACGTTATCGAACTTGAGCCGCAGAACAAGGTAAACAGAGATTGAGAGAATATGCATGGTTGTTGAAATTGACATATTATTAATAATCATTATTGTAAAAAAATTTGGCCTCTTTGAGAGGACTTAGGAGAGGCAAGCTTGGAGCTCATTCCAGCGTGCTGGTCTAGTGTGGTTTGTTTGATTTCTCTTATCTCGGTGTCATCTCAGCCAAATCTTTGTATAATAAATAATAATATAAAGAACTTTTAGATCGTGGTGGCTGCCCGGCAATAGAAAAAATTACATGTAAGACTGTAACAACGGCACAGACAGCATGTCAGTACATAATACCGATAGTAGAGCTAATATCTAATGATGATATCCATCTGCAGGCGGCGGCGAACCAGGTGATCGTGTGCCGAAACGCGATCGCGCTGCAGAAGAAGCGCGAGATGCAGCTGTACGCCAACATGTTCGATAAGTTCGCCATCAGAGACGCGCAGGTAACGTTAAATATTTGCTACTTTATATTTTTAGGTAGCGGCATTGGAGCGTACGGCCCATTTGATTTATCGCGAGCCTGGAAACAGGAGTCCCCGACCTTTTTTCTATTCAAGATGGTAAAGGACCGAAAAATAAGTGTCTTTAAAGCAAAAGTAATAGGGCCTATTGCTTCGAATATTATAGCTATCATATAAATTTAATCTATGACTAGTTTTACATACGAAAATGCAATTCTGTGCGTAATTTCCTCATGAAACAATTCTCCACCAGTGATCCAAATTCGGACTGAGAACCCTTTAGAGAATTATGTAACAGTTACATGTATTTTTTTTTCATTCAAGGCGGAGAAACAAAGAGCTAAGGCGGAGATCGATGTCATCGGCGAGAAAGTAGGCGAGTGGGGAAAGGGGGAAGGCGAGTGGACCGACGAGCAGAGAGACAGGAAACCTACGGAGTTTGAGAAGGAGAATCCTAACATTCTCTTGTTGGATAAGGATGGACAGTTTGAGAACATGTGATCTTCTGTATCGTAAATGTACCAATCAAACAGATTTGCTTAAGTGTGTTTAGTGGAAATCATTCAAATGTGAAAACTGCATTAATTTACTGCTATTTCGACTTTGTGTTTAATTATTTAGTAAAACTTATATTGTACATTAGTCTTTTTGTAACGATTTGCATTTTAAAACATAATATGATTCATGAATTTGTCTTAAATTTAAATATAATAGAGCACATATTAAAATATAAATGTTGCCACCTCACACTAAATTCCAATTAACGAATGCAGTTTTCACAATGTTTAAAGCATAATCTTATATCTATGTACGTATATGAAGTGTATGTGTTTATTTAAATGTAACCCGAGTTCACGATAAACAATACATTTACATATTCAAAATGCAAATCTCGTTTGGTCAAGTACCTCACGCAGTTGAATCTAGATCTCCGCACCAAAATGTAATTTACGATGTAAGTTAATTTGTTTCTACAATATTTGTAGGTGTGTAACATTATAGCGTGACTGGATCTACTGTGGAGTATTGAATTAATTTTCAAGGTATTTCTCAGTCACTACGTTTTAATTGGGGATTAAGGGACCCTTAGTTACTGTATTTAAGAAACGATTCGTTTTGCTTACGAGGCGTATTTCAGAAGGAGCTATTGACATGTTTCTTAAAGATCAGAAGCCTTTAAATAAAAGTTAGCAGGGCGAATTTATGAACGCAGATCCTAGTTTTTAAATAAAAAAAGTCAATTAGACTGTTCTACTATCGGTAACGAAAACGAATCGTTTTTTTTATACGGATCTGTAATGAAATTGAAAGATACATGTGTGTAGATTCCATTACTGTATTATAATATACAGGTTCCTGGTTTTAAATCTTACCTGATTAGTTTATATCAAACGCTAAAATAGTTTATAGATCTTTGTGTAAATTCTGTTATTGATTATGAAGCTACTGTTGTCTTTTTAGCAAAGTTTGAATAAATTTCAATACTTAATTCTTCTCTTATAACTATGAAACTTCTTGTCAGGTACTTTGAGGTGTAGTAATTTGTATATAAGTGTGTACAACATAGTTTTACTCTTCTGTATGTGGAACAATGAATTTACAAATAAACTGTTATGAGGACTTATTTTGTTTTCTTATAAGTTTCTTGGCAAACCTGACCATTTATTGTTTCCATTAAGTCCAACATGGCTAACACTAGCACTATATATACTACTTTGCTCATATCGATTAAAGTTCAGTTCAATACGAATCGATTTAATTCAGTTAGAAGATCGGTGCATTCAAATTTATAATTAACGATGTTTTTCCAACACCGAACACAAGATGAATTATAAACACAACTAAGAAATCAGTAGTGCTTGCCTGGCTTTGAATCTGCGATCATCGGTTAAGACGCATGAGGCGTTCTAAACACGGCCGTATCGGCTTAGTGTGCATTGTTACTAATTAAAACTATATTAAACAAATACCCTCTTGATGAATGTTTGTAGATCAACCGCTGCTATGACATAATCCAATATTAGTAGGTATATATTCGAAAATTATTAAGTATAATTAAAATTTATTCTAATGTTATTACGTTATGTAAACCCGTTAAATGGCTGTATGTGTACTAATCTGAAAGTGTGTGACATCTGTTGCCTGTTTGGTTATTGGAGACTCGACAAAAAAGCGAACTTCACAAATAAATAAAATGATCATACTAGTCAGATTGTTTATTATGTCAAATATGGTTCAATACAATTCAGATTGGAGTGTCCCATCTACTTAACTGAAAACATGCTTACAATATTTTATAGTTACTTTTGAAATAGCACATTAATCACGTAAAACCTATTTACCCTATAATTATGTATATCTGTTTTATATAACGTACAAAAATATTAATAACAAAAACTATAATTACTGTATTTATGGAGGCATGTATATGCAGAGGTAGTTCGGTACATTATAACATTACTGTAAAGCCGGATCACACAAACAACCCCTAGATGGCGTTACAGCGGAAACAAAAACGAATCTATTAAATAGTAATATAAAAAAATACAAAACACAAAATGCATAAAGGCAAATTACTGGATATATCCAATGGCGAATAAAAAAAAATTAAAAATATATTATGCGTTATAATAAAAACCGATCTTTTAACCTTTAAAAATTATGCAATAATGTAAACACATGGATGTAAGTAACAGAGGATTAAAATCCAAGAAAATCATACAATATAAATGTAGTTTGTAATTATGCTGTACCGGCGCGTTTCATTATATTCTAAGTAAAAAAAAAAAGTTAACTTTGATCAAGCTTTACAGTGTATCGTCTTACAAGCAATACGAGCTATCTTATAAAAAAATCCATTTAGGAATTGAATACATAGAGAACAGCAATTTCTATTTACAATTCTAATCTTGTCGCACAACATACGGACTGATTAAATTATTTCACGACGAATACTACTATTGAGTGTAAATGTTATAGGAACCTTTGTTACCTGTCTATTATTATTATTAATATATTGCTGTAAGAAGGCTGACTGTTGTACCGTTTCCATATCTTACGCGACAAGAAAATCTTACTTAAACATTTCCATATATCAAAATACATCGACAAATTAGATTCGACACGAGAGAAAAATAAATTCTATCGATGATCTATTATGCAATACTTTAGAAGCACTAAAAGAATAATTGAAACGCAATTTTGCTTACTACGCGTAACAGGACCGGGCTTAGGTTCAAACTTCACATTCATACAAATTAATCCGATATTTTATTTATCGACATCGTGCGAGATTGACTCGCGAAGTGATTAATTGTAAGCCCGGTCCCAAAGCTTACATTTTAAGACAGATTTAGATGGAATCTATTTTGTACACATGTCGGGTATTGAGGTAGTATTGTGTAACCATCACTATCGGAGGCTGTTTCGCTTACTTATCGAGTTATCAATATAACGCATCCGTAAAATAGAACCACAATACCCTGTGCTCGATTATAACCTAATAACCTAAAGCTAGGGACAATAAGATCGCAAAGGCTACAATTATGAAAATTTTCTCTTATCAAAAATAATATTTAGTAAAATTAGTAAAATATCTTGTTTGTAAAAATAGTAAATAGTAATGAAAATTGATTCATATACGATTCTTAAATTTAAATTAATCTATTTTAATACATAAAATGTACTCGAACAGTTTCAAATAGATGTCTGAATAGAGATAATTCTTATCAGGTACACCAATAGGAGTCTTTTAAGACTCTATTCTTTACCATAAATACTCTTTATCTCAAAGATGTGTGAAAATCTATACATTATTGCTACCTTTGCGACGAAATACACATAGAAACTGTTATCATTTTATTATGAATATAGAAGTTTTGCATAAGTACTATGACATTGAACGATGAGGTTTATATAAGACTATGTAACACCACCAAATATTTATACGCTATGTACTGTCGTAACGGAACAAAATGCACTGCGACGCCGAACGTTTCAGAGACGAGACGAACTTTAGTACTCAATACAATCAATTTATACCATAGATATCGATCACACCGATAGGTTATCTTCACAGAACATCTAGTTTATACCGTGTAGATGGTCGCAGTGTATTTTGCAGCAAAGCTAACGTTTATTGACAGTTACACTGCGCTGTAGTCTGTAAATTTGGAACATTAATCATCCACACTTTCCCACTGCACAATTTTATTTACACGAAATTATACTGTAATTCATTTACTCGAGAGTGGGTATACATTGACGAAACACATATTAAAACTAAAACTACAGCGCAGTTACACCAAACGAGAATGAATGAAATTTCGACAGGGGAAGTACTCGTAGATGCTGCCACGGCAGATCATTTCGCTATCAACAGCTTTAAAAGTTCCTTTTCGAACGGATTCACTGAAGTAACTTCCCCATCAATTTTAATGCAATAATTTTGTAATTTCTCAAGCATGTCACTCGACTTGCTCTTGCGTTGTCATTTCTAATCGGCTTATAAACCAGATTGATTGATATTTGTCGTCCAGCACCGCTTCCGGTGCGGCCGTTCCGCGTGTCTATTTCCGTCGAAGCCCAATTTTTTATCAAAAGCTAAACAGCTATTTCATAATTTTTTAATTCACATCTGACTTTTTTTCCCGGATTTACCTCCATTACATTATTAAGTTCATTGAACTTATAAATACATTACAGTCTTTGGATACTTTTATCACTAAGACCCCTTCGCCGCGAAATTGTAAATAGTTTACTCTCTCGAAAATATATTTCGGAGTTCATTTCTTAGCATACATTTTTCATTTCTTTTTTTGTTTTTAAACCTACATTTTGTCATGCAGTAACCTGCGACCGTTTTGATTTCTCTCCTGTCGTTTTAACGTGAGAACGTGCACGAACTTTGACCGCATATGGACGTACGGCTATCGTATTATGTTACACTTTGGAATCCCTCAGAGAGATTTAAGGGTTGTATCAAAACCGTGAGTCAGCAAGCGCGACTCAATGTAGTTACACAATTTTCGGATACTTGTTAGTGTTCTGTCCATATGGGTATAGGTTATATGATAGCGTCCTTATTCAATATTTTAGGTATAACGTAGAGTTCGTTGACACAATAATTTGCAATACACGAAGATTGAGAAACTCGAGATTAATACAACAACATTATAAGAGGAGAATAGTACCGATCTCGTGATTACCAAACTCCTTGCAATCTATTCGTAATATATAAGAACGAGGACGCGTAGCTGTTTGTCTATCATAAATAATGTATCTTTGTACTTGCTGTTACGTTACACTCTCTAGACTTATATCTAAATATACATAAAAATATCACAGCACTATCGATTCACTTACACTAAAATCACGACGCTTTGCGTTCGCAACTTTGAATAAAATAATAAAAAAAGGAATCGAAATTGAAATGCATGAAAATGCCACCGCTGTCTCGTTTACTCTTAGACCCCCCTCCCCCCGACATCCTCTCCTAGGTCTCTTTTGATTAATATCTGTTTCCTGCCGAACTAGGAGAGCCGATTCAAAGTCGGTGAAGTAAGTGGGCGGTGGCTTCAGGATCAAGCATTAGAAAATGCAAATTACAACGTGCCGCAAAAATGTACCAAAATATTTACAAAAAGCCGATTTTACCAAAACATCTTAAGCCTAAACCTTTGGAAATCATTCGAAAAGATTGTTTTCGATGTCGACTACGATAAACATCGCTGTTTGAGAATGTTTCACTTATACAGAAGTCTAAATGATGTACGGTAGACTGACACAAGGGTATGTAAATTGTTTACAGTTTTTGTGACCTGAATTCAACAACATACAGGCGTATGTTTATCGTAGGAATCAGGGTTTTAAATTTATCAAATTAGATACAATTTTGAAGTTCGCTAATTTAACCCTCGAACTAATCGACAATCGGCGCAAATTTAAAATACGTTTGAAACGAAGAGAAAGTGCGTAAAGCAGTCACTCTAACCTCTCATGCAAGTAAATTTCATACACAACATACAACACAAACTCTATGAGACGACATATACATATTTCGAACATTACAGTGTAAGCGAATATAAGAGAAAAACTTAACTAAATGAGGTAGCGTTACTATGAATTATGATAACATTAACCGTCTAATGTTTGGTGGGATATATGTTAAAAATGTATATCATATCAACATTAAAATAGAGCCTATTGTATAACTGAGGTACATCATCGTTTCCGTCTGAGGTAGCTGCGGGGCCGGCCGGCGCTCCCGGCCCGGGACCGGCCGGCCGGAGGTGTAGATACAAAAATATGTTCGTCGCGTTGACACTTCAAAATATATCGGCGTTCATCATCGAGAGTCGGCTGGACTCCAGCACGTCGGGGAACACGCGCGTCAGCAGCGGCTCCCAGCCCGGCCCCGCGTGCTTGATGGTCAGCAGCGGGTCGATGTGCAGCATGTGCTCGTCCGGCTCCGCGAACTCCGGCCCGTACTCGGCCGGCACGACCGGCGCGACCGGCGCCGCCGGGGCCGCCGGGGCCGCCGGCGCCGGGGTGCCGATGTCGGCCGGCAGCACGTTGATGAACTCCACGATGTTTTTCAGATTCGCCGTGTCCTCGAAGATTTCCAGTTCTTTCTCGATGATGATCCGATCGATGTCGTCCGACTCCATGGTGCTGTCGTCCGGTTCCTGGAACGAGTACGTTTCGGAGATGTCGACGTGCAGGCGAGCGTTCGTCAAGTTGCCGTCCAGTTGCGGGGCGACATCTATGATCGATTGATTCATATTGATTTCGTTGATGTCGATTTCTGTGGGCGACTCCTCCTCGTCCGGGGTCTCCGTGCTGTCCGATTCCGAGTCGTCGATTATATTCGGAACGTTTTCTGTACACTTTTTGTACTTTTTACCGTCGACTTTGTGCATTCTGCGCAAATGTTTGTGCCAGTTCGGATAGCTGGCGAATGTTTTCGAACATATGGGACACTTGTACGGCTTGGATCCGGTGTGGACGTTCAGATGCTGCTGTAACTGACCAATTTTCACGAAACTCTTTCCGCAATATGTGCACTTATGGCTTTTGGTTTCAGAATGAGTTTTTATATGTTCGATGAGGCGATTCTTGGCGTTATAGACCTTTCCGCATACTTTGCAGAGGTGCAAAACTGTTTCAAAGTGTTGGGGGACATGTTTCAGGATAAGGTATTTCTCGCTGTAATTTCGATTGCAGACCGGACAGATATAGAGCTTTTTCTTGTGAACATCCAAGTGACGTTCGCATGATTTCAGAGTGGGGAACAGTAGGCCGCACTGCCGACACCAGTTCTGCTGTGTACGGTGTTCACGTTGATGGGTGATCAAATCTTTTGGTGTGGAAAATCTATAAAAAGAAATATATTTGACTACACTTATGCCAGTTAGCGAAAGCATCTTTCGAACGGAGTGTCCCATGCCAATTCTCATATTTTTTGGAACATATATTATTATGAAATAACATACAATGATATAAATTTAAACTGAAAAAAATGTGAACACAATGTATGACAAATTAATAAGTAATTTTATAGGGCTAATGTCTATGTTTTGCAGTGACTGCTTATCATAAGATTGCACATTTGCCCAAAAGTTATTTAAACCACAACATTGATTAAAATATCATCTTACATTTTCTGACAGCCTTCCTCAGGACACATAATGCAATGGATAGCGTGCGCGTCTCGGAGATGTTCGCGGAGCCGCATCTCGGTGGCGTAGCGGTGTCCGCACTGGAAACACACAAATGGTTTCCCATTTGCGTCCATATTAGCTTGGCAGGCAGACATGTGTGTCACCAGCAGGGACAGGCGGTTGAATGTTTTATGGCAAATGTCGCAGCTGTAAATGATAAAGAGGAGTATTCAACTGATTGTTTTGAAATCCATATTGTTGGACCATGTTTAAAAAGAGGTTGCATTTAATTGCTTCTTTATACATACACTCACCAGAATCTATCCTTCATGAAATGGTTATACGAATGATCACTGAACACCGAGTACTTTTCAAAATGTTTCCCACAGACATTACATGTGTAGACTATATCTTCGTTGCCGTGTTCGCAAGAGAAATGAGCGTCAAACTCAACTCTATCCTTGTAAATGAGAGGACAGTATTTACATGAAATTCCACCCAACTGTTCTATGTAACTTTCTTCTTTATTAAAATTTTTATGTATTATTGTTTGATCCTCGTTGTCTTCACCAAAATGTTTTTTCATATGCTCCTTAGCATTCTCTCGACTTGATATATTCTCATTACAAACTGGACAAAAGTATATAGAAGCAGAGTGCAAATCTATATGTTCTTTACAGCCTTCGAGTGAATCAATTTGATTGTCGCAAGCTTGGCATTTGAAAGGTGGCATATCTGTATTGTTGTGAATTATTTGATGCAATTGAAGCTCTTTTTTAGTTGTAAATCTAAAATTAGTTAAAAATGTATCACATAGTTTTCTCAAGGAATTTTTTCAAGGAAGAAGTAAGCTTTAATTAAAACTCGAAATAAATACTTACTCTTTATTACATGATGAGCATTTAAATCTGTGCATTACTTTGATATGTTCCTTGAGGGATAAAGATTTAGAAAATAATTTTGAACAATGTTCGCACCTGAAAGATAAAGTTACAGTTTCAATTTCAAAAGACATTGCCATTATAATTTGGTGGTAAGAATGATGTGCAAGCCCGTCTAGGTAGGTACCACCGACTCATCAGATTTTCTACTGCCAAACAACAGTATTCAGTATTGTTGTCAAGGGACATAACATCTTAGGTTGGTTGCACATTGGCTATGTAAGGTTTGAGAAATATTAATGTTTCTTACACCACAATTGCATATGAGTGCTTACCACATGGTCAAATCGTCTACCTATATATATAAAAAATAATAATTATAAAGGTTGTAAAACTGTACTTGATTATATTTAAAACATTAAATTTTCAAAACATTAGACAGTTAACAGAAAATTTTATAGGAAATATATTAAAATACATTCATAATTAAATTAAACTCACTTGAATCTATCTTTTATGACATGGCTTGTATAACAGTGGCCGCGGAAACTCGGATAGCCAGCTATCTCTTTATGGCATACCACACATGTGTACACTATATCTTTACTTCCAGTTTCATGTTTAATGTAATGTGAATCATACTCTTTTTTGTTAGCATATGTAATATGACATATGTGGCAGTATATACCACCGACTAAATCAATTGTAGTGGGTTTAGGGCTCCGGTATAAAGCTGAGCTTGAGCTCTCCGGGTCCATATGGGTGAGTGAAGCCATTTTAGATCTTTTTGCTGAGTGCTATCCATTTATTAAGCATCTATGTCTGTCAAACGAGGGGTTCCATGGTTGCTATGTGTAATATTTCCTTTAGGCATCATTTTGCACCTACATGTTTTGGATGTTGATTTCGACCTTAAATAACATCCAAAAAATAGGAATTACATATTTAAATACACTTTTGTTTACTTTAAAGACGTAAGAAGTTTCAGTCTAACTTGTAAGATAATGTAAATTTTAAATTTCGGTGTAAGGAAATCTTGGCGTGTAAACAATGTTATCATAAGTTCTGAGGTCAAAGGATTATCAGTCATGTTTTTCTCGAAATATTTTAAATATACGATTAGAATATGCTAAAAAACGATAGTAGAAATATATTAATTTCAATTCAAATCATAATTCATTAAAAATACATGTATATGTAGAGATCTGTGCAGATTTCCGTCACCCGCGACCTTGACTAAAACAGAATTATTCCAAAAAAAACTACTAACATGAATTTACGTATAAAATTATAATTAATGCACAAATCTTAAATTGTACACGTAATTTTAGAATACATTTCGCTAAATTACACTGAAATTCCTTAAAACATAAAAGTCATCAGTAAATTTGTAGGCCGATGTACGGCTTAAGTATCGCATTAAGTTATAAAATATGAATGAATACTTACAAAATCGGATAAAAACTTATAAATTTGCATCGGACAGGAGTCCCACTTTACATTTTACATTACAACAGCCGAAATAAAACTTAAACGATAAAAAATGTAACGCCGGACGACAAACAACGCCAAGAAAACGTGTGAATTTTGATTTTTGACATCTGTGGAGCATCTATAGTTGTAGAAAAAAAATCGATATTCAAATTGGATAACGCTGGTTCACACAGTTGTTTTATAAGCTTTGTAGACATTCTGGCACTCCTTTTTTTTAATTAAAGTAAATTTTTAATTTCGGGTATTTGAAAATGAATAATAGCAATATTTTCTGTAAAAATATTATAATATTCAATAAAGATTATTTTAAATGTATCTTATAATACATTTTACAGTTTGACATAGATTTAATTGTTAGTTTTGACAAATAGACCAACGTATTGAGGAATACATAATAATTAATTGATTTATTATACAATACGTGATTAACAATTTAGATAATTAATATTGTTATATCGCATTGCCTGTAGAAACTGTTGTGTAAGCCAGGTATTCACCTGAGTTTCCTATATAGATTGATTTAGTTACACCGTTCATTAAATAAGTATTTTTGTTTATGTAATAAACTAAAAAAAAAAAAACATTAAAAAAATATCTATTTTTTGTTAGGCTCTGTACATTAGTCGGCTTTTTTGTTTATAACTTTATCTGTCAATATGACATTTTGAAGGATAAACAAGAATTTTGCGTCTTTTAACCTGGATTGTATTTAACAAATTATAATCAATATTAATTCAAAATTGTCAGTAAATTGCCATAGTAAATCATCTAAAATGCATTAAATATTGTAATTTTCAGCAGTGATAACTTTTCTAAGCTTTAATATCGTACGGTAAGTAAAACGTTGAATAATATTTTGTTATCTTTACTGAAACAAATTCATAACATGTTATAAAATTTTGTAATAAATTTTGGCCAAAATATTTTTTGGTAAAGCATTTCATGGTAGGGAGTTGAAAGGGCAAAACTAGTTTAAATGTTTTGTAATCAAAACGACCTGGCACCGCGCCAACGTATTCCAGAAATAAACCGTGTGAATCGCGTCCGACATTTATATGAAAATCACGTAAAACCGCGGTTATTATTTTATTTATGATAAATGGAGCGGCAGCATAACCTGCACTCTAGTATCCATGGCTCCTTCAGGAGCAAGGACTCTTCCTCGACAGTTGAGAGTGATCCGCGAGAAAAAATCAAAGATTGTCTTAGAAAATTTATAGCATTTATGTTTACTCAAGTGGGTGTTGGCGCCCTTGTCGTGTGCTATGCGATATTAGGTGCTGCAAGTTTCATGCACATTGAGAAAGACAGTCCAGATGAACAGCTGGAAAATGTTATCCAGTGGAGGCAAAATTGTGTTGAACAGCTGTGGAACATCACAAACAAATACAATGTCTTAAACTACACAGCTTGGATGTCTAACAGTAACAAAGTTTTGAAAGACTTTCAAAACAATGTTACATCAGCGATACATTTGGGATATAACGGGCGATCCTCAGAAGACATATGGTCATTCCCAGCAGCACTAATGTACTCATTGTCAGTGTTCACAATGATTGGGTATGGCAATGTTGTACCCAAAACTGTCTGGGGGAAGATTGTAACAATTGCATATGCTTGTTTTGGAATTCCGATTTATGTGCTTTATTTCTGTAACATGGGTAAAGTACTGGCCAAGACTTTCAAATGGTTATATATCACGGCTCATGAATGTAGTCGGAGAGAGGATCCGTTGCTTGAAGATGGAGAAATACAACCCATTAAGAAAAAGATAACTGTCCCGTCCACTGCTTGCCTCTGGGTGATTTCTTTTTACATATTGACTGGTACAATTATGTTTGGTGCTTGGGAGAAATGGAACTATCTAGACTCTACATATTTCTGTGTGATTAGTTTATGTAAGATCGGTTTTGGTGACTTTGTTCCTGGAGCAAATATAGCAGATTCCGCCGAGGGTTCTCACTTGAAGCTCGTCATAAACTTTATATATGTTTTGCTCGGTATGGGTTTAGTGGCTATGTGTTATAACCTAATGTGCGAAGATGTTAGGGTTAAAGTGCGGGAGCTGAGAGAAGATTTGAAGAACTGTTTGGATGATATTACACTTAAAATAACTGTTTGCATGAATGATACTAAGTATTATCACCAGAGACAGACTAGAAATATAAAATGATGAACATAGATATGCATTTCTTTTAAATGTTCCTTATTAAAGTTTCTTGGATTTGTATAAAATGAAATATTCAACACCTATGTTGTAATTTTGTTAAATTATTTGTTAAGCAGTAGTTTTAAAAAGTAATATTTTCGGTTGTGACCATTACAAATACATTTTTTATCACAATTTTTTTAATTTAAAGTATATTTTCTTTATTAATTAATTTTTGAAAATAAATATTCTGTTTACTATCTCATACTACTTTTAATATATTTACCCAATTTTTATTAAAGTAAATATTACTTATATTATTAACATATATGGTTCATGAAGGATATTATATTGAAGACAAAAAAATCATAGTTTGAATTTGAATATGAACAATAAACAATCAGCAATGTGTCTATCACGAAACATTATTTTAATAATAAATAATAAAAGTATATTTCACCTTTTAAGGTAACCTTATTTTTGAGTATAGAATTATACATTCGAGTTGCAGAAAATAAATTTAAAACATTTATTCATTAAACCTCAATATATATGTATGTACATAGTATACATAATCGGGCTAAGGCTTTGGGGAGAATGTTAAGAGCTAATTCTACCACACTACTCCAATGCGGGTTGCATTGGAGTAGTCTGGTAGACACTATTCCAATGCGACACACAAATGTGGCTAATCAATGTCAATTACACACATACAGGATTCCTCGCGATGTATTCCTTTACCGCCGAACAGGAGATGAATCATCAGCACAATTCCGTGTACCCAATCACATGGCGATTCAGTGGTACTTGGACTTGAACCTGCGATACTGCGATTGTCAATGATATGACGCTTGCATGATATCGCAAATCAATCAGGAAATATTCCATACTTTCTTAATTGGAAGAGGATGATAAAGATGACCCAAAGATGTATATTTTCAAGCCGTTACAATGGGCTCCTCTTAAGTATAACTCTCACTTATGAAGGTATGTATCGAGAGTGAGCGCGGCGATGCTGCCGCTCCGTCTGCGGCGCGTGACCGGCCACGAGGGTCGCGCTAACGACATCCTCTTCATTCCAGCCATGAGACCGCCGCTGGAACCGCAAACGCTTGTGTTCTTTGGAGGAGATGTGCAGGTTACTTTAATCTTTATTTATATTTAGTATATGAATTTATAATTCCCGTTAATATGGTATCAATATTTTAGATACTTTAATTGACGGTAAGGTTTTGAGAAAACCCGTGTATAATGAGTGATGTCTAAAAAATGCGATGAGTAGTGTAGTTTAGCGTAGTATAGGTACCGTCCACACATATCATACTTTACCGCCAAACAGCTAGTTTTGTTGCCGGATGAGTGAGCCAGTGTAACTGCAGCCACGATAAATATAACATATTTGTTAGAGACAATGTGCTAAATAGTCGAGATTTGATATGAACATGATCATCAGGTGGCCCATTTGCC